>NC_138356.1:67238233-67905376 GCF_046562875.1 Panthera onca
TGGCTAGAGATGACTCCTGATGTAAAAGTCTGAGATGACAGATTTATTCTTTGGAGTCCAGGAAGTTAGCTGGGGCTAGGTCTCTCTCTCTCTGGCTCGCCTGGCATGCGCAGTGAGAAGTAAGGGTGTAGTTCAGAGGGAGTGTGGAAATTCCCCAGGACCCAGCAGCCATTGTGCTGTGTTCACCTGTGAAATGACCCGTTTGTCTGCACATCCTGGGAAAGGGGGAAATGTTCCAGGACTAGCCTCACACATTAACAGCCTAGTTTCTGCCCAGATGCAGAATCTACCCATACTGCAGACAGCCCTGGTCTTCAGCTCTGTGAAACTGGCAGGTGTACAAGTATCCACATAACTAGAGTAGAGGATACAAGACCAATGACACCCCTCTGAGGGTAGCAGTTGAATGGCCTGGAATGGGGGGCTGTGAACCACTTTTGGGTGAGGCACTCACAGCTCCCAACCAATAATGCAGACTGTTGTCCTCTGTCCTTTGGTACCTCCATCTGTATGATGGACACAGCCAATTACCAATGTCACAGTTTGCCATCTTAGAAAAAAAGATGTCATGCAAAATGGTGAAGGTCATTTTGAAGACGCTGGTTCGTTCAATGCAAATGTCCACAAAACAGTACAATTCCATGCAAGGAATATTAGAGTTAACCCCCACTTTGAGTATTTGAGGACAAAATTTTATTTGCTCGTAAGTGAAGCATCACTAGATCTCCTTCATCCTCAATTTGCCCTCCCATAAAACAGAGATAATTTTAGCATCTACTTGGTGAGGGTGGATGAGGCTAGCAGCCTGGGCTTTGGTACCAGATGAGCCGGGTTGAATCCCAGTTCTGCCACTTCCTGGCTCCAGACAAGTGAGCCTTGGCTTCCTGATCTGTAAGATGTGAGGAGGTAACTGTATCCACCTCCCAGGACAGTTGTGAAGTTTGAACGAGGCTGTGCATGTAAAGGGCAACAGCTGGTACCCAGTACTCAACACAGGGGAGCTGGTGTCGCCAGCACAGCGCTACTGGGAGGATTGAGTTGAAGTTATGTATGCAAATAAGGTGGTAATCATTGCAGGGGCTGTACTCATGAACTTCTGTAAGCTCTCTGGGGCAGGGAATCTGCATCCCCTAGCATCTAGTCCCCAGTGGTAGTACATCGGTTTGTGTCATCACTTGGATGTTAAAGGACTGAGCGAGGATGACGAGGTTCTCTTTGCCCTCCACAAGTAACTGTCGAAGGAATGCACCTCGCCCCCTACAACCCTATCGAATGAGCTTTTGCTTTTCTTTTGGCCCCACCTTCCAGGTCATTTCCCAAACCCTCTCCCCAACCTGGAACCAGATGCTGCTGTTCAATGACTTGGTGCTGCACGGAGACCAGAAGGAGCTGGCGGAGTCCCCGCCTTTGGTGGTGGTGGAGCTGTATGACAGCGACGCGGTGGTGAGTGTCCCGGGCAGTGCCGACTGGGCACTTTATCTAACCAGCCTGCGACTGCTCAGGGCTCTAGAGGTGCCCGGAGGCCATTCTGGGAAAATGATGATTTACAGAACCAGGAATGTTGGTGATGATCATTTGCTGTGCTAAAGGGCTTTTCACTCAGGTTTCCCATTAGTTTGCAAGTAGAATAGGATCCGGGTCACAAAACTTTAGTGGACACACTCTTCTTCAGGAATAAGATACTTGTATAGAGTCACCTGCACGTGTACCCAGCCCCCGGGTGTCCTATTGCTACTCAATAGAAACGCTGAGTAAAAATGTCCAGGCATCTAGAAAACCAGAGGTGTTTACTGACCTTGCTTGGCTGGGGGGACCTGGGTGGGTATTGTTACCAAGTCAGCCTTTGTAGCTGGGTCATCTTTCTCTTGGTTTTGCTTCCAAGCCCTGCAACAACACATTCATCCCTATCCCATTTCCGTTACGATGTTAACCAGACTTCTTCCTCTCCAAAGATGTCTGCGTTCTCCACTGAGTAGATTCAAAAGCTTACTGGAGGATTTTTTTTTAATTACTATGACAAAAGTTCTTTTTTATTTTATCATTTTTTCTTCTTTTTAAAAAAAAAATTTTTTTAACGTTTATTTATTTTTGAGACAGAGAGAGACAGAGCATGAACGGGGGAGGGTCAGAGAGAGGGAGACACAGAATCTGAAACAGGCTCCAGGCTCTGAGCCATCAGCACAGAGCCTGACGCGGGGCTCGAACCCACAGAGAGTGAGATTGTGACCTGAGCCGAAGTCGGACGCTTAGCCGACTGAGCCATCCAGGTGCCCCTTTTTCTTCTTTTTTAAATTAAAAAGTCTAAAGGCAAAGGCTTATTTATTTTCTTTGATGTCTTTACCTCCTTGGGAAGTTGCAGAAGCACAATATATCAAGTACAACAGTCGTTCCAAGAAGCCTTGCTAAAGCCCCGTCACGTCCTCAAGCATGCTGGCAGCTCTGACCTTGATTCAAGGTCAGAAGAGATTAGGATGGGAGAATTATAGAAGGTGAGCGGGGATTTCGGAGAGCACGAACCCCCTCTTGCTTCCTGGAGAAGGAAACAGAGACCCAGGAAGGTCAAAGGCCTTGTTCAAGGTCACAGGTAGCTGGAGGTAGAGTCAGAACTTGAACCTAGCCTCCTGTGTCCGAACTTTCTTGCATATGTGGGACTATCTGTAGCTGTATCCCTTCAGACACACATATTCTGCTTTTCCAGAATCACTCTCTCTGTACCCTGTTCCTCCAGCTATAAATTGGAGCTGTCAATTGTATATATTTAGGGAATATGAGTTCCACTGTTGGGCATATAGTACAAATTTTCTGTAGAGATAGTCACAAGATAAATACCTTTTAAATTTTGTTGCTAACGACATGGTTCCATTCCTAACTACTTTTTATTTGAAAACCAGGAACAATAATCAAGCATCTTTGCAAACTCTTAAACCAACCCGCGTGGCTACATGGATTTCCCTTTGCTTTTCAGACCTCTTCCAGAGCCCCGTTCTACAGTTACCTTCCTGAGCCCCACCCAAGCCAGTCCCTTCATAGAAACACAAGCCTACATTCTCACACTGAAATGAAAAGGAAAAGTAGGAGAGAAAAAATATATGAAAACTTTGCCTCTTCTTTCTGGAGAGATACATGTAGGTGCCTAGAAGGTTCTGTTTACACCTGCAGCTACACCGAGCCCCCAGCCCTATGGTGATGATCAGATGATTACATTCTGACTCTGCCAGAATGTGGCTCCAATCTAGAGCTTTCTCTCACTCTCGTAGCTTGTGCCCTCATTAGGGCCTGCTGCCTCTCTAAGCAATGCGTTTATATTTGGCAAATTAGTTACTTGGGTTTAGCTTTACTCCTTTGTTTCCAGGGCAGTTGTACTTAATTATTCCCAGCTAGGATCATGACAAAACAGTTCGACAGCAGACCGCTTGTGTCTTGACCTGTGTCATGCCATAGCTCCACCACGAGGGACAGTTCTGACCCCACCTGTGGATACCAGCAGGCAGCTTTGTTTGTTTTAAAGTCAAAAATAATCACAAAATCATCAAATAATCATTAGTTGAAACTAAACACCATTTCCGCCTCAACCAAGGCTCTCTCTACAGCCGGGAATGCAGGTGCTGGTTTATGAGTCCAAAGGCAGTGGAGCAGGGCAGCTGCTAAACCCAGCGTCAGCCAGAAGAGAATGTGGGCGCTGGCCTTGTACTTTGGAAGTCACTAACCCAACAGCTTTCACTCAATAAATAGGTGATGAGTGCCTGCCCTGTGCTGGGGGTCACAGCAGTATGTAAAACAGGCAATGCCGCCACATGGAGTTTACATTCCAGCCATCCCTGAGATAAATGGGGAAGCAGCCCCAACCTCCAGCCCCATGCTGCTCCTGGGGGAAGCCAGCCCCAGGTTCTTGGGAGCAGGTATGGGAAGAGACAGGAGATGGTGCTATCTCATAGTGTTTTTTTGTTTTGTTTTGTTTTTTGTTTTTTGTGGTTTTTTTGGTGCTCGTAGTTCTTAAAGAAACTTGCGGTCCGTATATATACATACATACAAAACTATCTTAGTGGCCTCTTTTATTACCAAGAAAAATAGAGCAGAACTGCTCTGTCACCTGAATATACTGACCTTCATCATTATCATCATCATCATCATCATGGCCATAGTCATCATATTACCATGTATTGAGCGCTCAATGTATACCAGTCACTGTGCAAAGCACCTACATCATTAAGTCAAACCTCATGGCCCCATTAACAAGTAGTATTTTTAATTCCTTTTAAGGCATGAGGCTCAAAAAAGTTGATTAAATGGCCCAAGGCCATAGAGCTGGAAAGTAGCAGATTTGGGAACACAGACTCAGGTGTGCCTGGACTTCAAAGCTCACGTTCCTGACCACGATGGTGTCCTGCCCTGGAGAGCTTTGGGAATGCTTGCTGCCACCTTATTTCTTCTTTTCCCTTTCAAGTCTACCCTAGATAATCATTTTAACTTTCTTCCACTGAACTCTATATGCTGAGAAGAGAGAACCCGTAACGGCCTTGGGCCCAGAAGTTTTCCCTGGGAGCCCATATGGAATTTCCTGACCCCCACGCCTTGGTAAGGGGTAAGAGGCATTTGGCAGAAGAAGAGAGTGAGATAGTAGCAAGAGGGAGACACTGAGGCTGACGGCTTTGTCAAGATTATTTTTTAAAGTGCACTGATGCAGGTCAGAACCAGGTAGCTAACCATCGGGGACAAATTCCTTTCTTTTCTTTCTGCCTTAGGGGAAGCCAGAATATTTGGGGGCCACAGTGGCTGCTCCTGTTGTGAAGCTAGCTGACGAGGACTATGAGCCACCCAGGCTGTGCTATCACCCTATCTTTTGTGGGAGCCTCTCTGGAGGGGACCTCCTTGCTGTATTTGAACTGCTGCAGGTAAGTGAGCCAGAGGTCATTGGCCCCAGACATCTACCTCGTCTTCCCGGCCAGAGCATTTCCATGAAGCTGTGCTTGGCCACTCTCTGCTGTCCTGTGTCTAGAGGGGTCTCCTTCTCAGGATCTGGGAGCCGCCACTCAAGAATTCAGGTGACATGGGCTATTTCTAGAGCCCTTGTGCTGTATAGGTCAGAGTCCCAGGATGAAAACTCCTTCTGGGTTTGGCCAGCAATGCTTGAGCAGCCCTATATGCAAATCATGGAGTTCATACAGACCGTGGGAGGATATGAGGGAGGAAGGGAGCAAACTCGTGGGCACTTACCACGTGGGATGTTCAGTGCCTCATGTAACTTTCATCACATAGACCTCCCTCAAGCCTTTTGAGATAGGTGTTAGGATTCCCATTTTCCACACTGTAAACCGAGAATTAGTGCAATTGTTTGCCCTACTTCATCATTCATCTAAGACCTGAAATGAGACCTTTTTTTTAAGAGAGAGAGAGAGGCAGGCAGAGAGAGAGGGAGAGAGAATCCCAAGCAGGCTCCACACTCAGTGCAGAGTCTGACATGGGGCTCAATCTCACAACCCTGAGATCATGACCTGAGCTGAAATCAAGAGTCAGATGCTTCACTGACTGAGCCACCCAGCAGCGCCTGAACTGAGACCTTTCAAGCCTTTTGCTCCTTACACTGCATCACATAGTTTCCTGAAGACAAGGGAGCTCTTAATCAGTCCCACTAAGGCATAGGGGAATTTATGAATATGTGCCTTAGAAGCCTTTTCCAGAAAGTAGAGGCAGGATACTGGGGTGGGAAGCTGAGACTCTCAGGTCTGACTGTCCAGTGGAAAACCAAATGGGACACGGAGAAGACGTGGAGAAGAAGTGATGGGGCCCGGGGGGCTGTTTTAGAGACCATTGCATTCACTGAGGCAGGTGGCACTATCCCTTTGGGTCAGACCAGTTCCTCTATAGGCAAGCCTATTTTTCAGAAATCCCATTTTAAAAAGTTCACTTGGTAGAGAACCTAGAAGGCCAGCACTCCTAACACAGAGAGATAAGGGAGAAGGAAGGGTAAGAGAGTCGGATCCCATGGGTGTGGATCTCATTTCCACCACTTAGGTAGTACGTGACCTTGGGTAAGCTACTTAATCTCTCTGTTTCACTTGCAAAATGAGGATGATGATCAGTGTCCTGAAAGTGCCTGGCATGGAATAAACACTCAACTAAAACCACGTATTTTATTATTAGTAGTAATAGGTCATGTAATATTAAAGCAAAATGTCTAGTCCCACCTGCTTATTTCAGGTGAAGAAATTGAGCTGGGTAGAGAGGTAACAACTTGCTCAACACGGCAGGTCAGGGCCTAGAATCTAGGTATACTGATTGATCCCCCTGATTGCTGGGGAGCCTGGAAAGCATGATGGAGCAGGGATAGCCGAGAGGCTAGGCACCCTTGCATTCAAATCCAAAGTGCCCTCACCTGCAGCTGGGGCTTGAGTATAGCTACAGGGGGGCTTGAGTATAGCTACAGGGGTGAGTTCAAAGAATCACCCCACTTTGTGGTCTGGTTTTTATTTTTTTCCATTATTTTTTTTAGGGAGAGAGAAAGAGAGGGGAAGAGAGGGAGAGAGAGAAGGAGAGAGAATCCTAAGCAGGCTCCATGCTCAGCACTGAGCCCAATGTGGGGCTCGATCCCATGACCCTGGGATCCTGACCTGAGCAGAAATCAAGAGTCAGATGCTCAACCAACTGAGCCCCTCACGTACCCCAGAGAAGCACTTTTTAAGGATAGAATGGTTGCCTTAGAGAAAGACTGAGCTCTCTGTCGGGGGAACTGAAGCTAAGTGAACCCTAGGAGGACAGAGTAGTAGGAATTCAGGCATTGACTCCAGCCCTACAATGGCTGCAGCCTCGGAAGGTAGGAGTGAGGACTAGAAACGTGTTTGTCTTACAAGTCGTAGGTTCTAGGATCCCAGGATGACAAACCAAGAGAGATTCTAATAAAACCAGCTCCCACCAAATGGATGCGTGTTACACAGAAGCATTTGCTGTTAGAACTGAAAATGACCTTCGAAACCAGCTGGTCCCATCTTTCCTCAAGTGAAAGTCCTGGCAATTGTGGGCTTTCAACGACCGATTTTAGGTTGAAAGCAGGTAGAGCATGATAAATAATACTGTCAAACCAGTATGGAGGGAGTTTTGCCCTCCCCCTCACCCCCAGGTTTACTGAGATATAGTTGACATGTAACGTTGTATACGTGTAAGGTGTACAACATGATTATTTCATATAGCACGTATTATGAAATGATGACCACGATGGAAGTTAGTTACCAAATCCATAGCTATCGAACCTCACATAATTACCTTTTCGTGTGTGTCTTAGCAACTTTCAAGTATCCAAGTTAACTGTAATCACCATGTTGTGCACTGGATCCCCAGAACTTATTCATCTTATAATTGGAAGTCTGTACCCTCCAACCAGCAGCTCCCAATTTCCCCCACCCCGTCTCCCACCCCCTGTCCGTGACAACCACCAGCCTACATGCTGTTTCTGGGAGTTCAGCTTTTTTAGATTCCACATGACAGTGAAATCATACGGCATTTGTCTCTTTCTCTGTTGACTTATCTCACTTAGCCTGACGCCCTCAAGGTCCATCCATATCGTGGCAAATGGAGTTTTGATCCTTGTATCTACTTCCAGCAGAAATTCCAGTTTGATGCCTGTCCATCTAGAAGATCTCTCTCTTCACTTGCAACCTTCCTTTTTAAGAAAGAGCACAGGCTTCAGGCTCAGAGCCTTTAAAAAAGATCGACGTTACCAATAGGAACATTTCCCAAAGTCTCTGCTTCTTGGGACACCAGTCCAAATATAGAGAAAAGAAAGTATAAGAGATGTTTCACGGCACATAGTCCAATAACCTGTTTTGTTTTCATTGGTTTTATCTTTAAAGCTGCTTTTCATTTACAGCAAGTGGTACTTTTTTACTTAGCATCAGAAAGTTCCCTTTTTAAAAACAAAATATGCCTAACAAACATGTTCACTGGATGAAAGTACAGGCGATAAAAGAAGCAGTAGAGGAATGGCCAGCTTGGGAAAACCAGATCTGAGGCTCAGGGCTTAACCAGGCTGAGGCTCAGGGTCAACGGACTGGGATTCAGTCAGCTGCTCTTTTCAGGACAGGAAGCTGCCTGACGAGCTCTGAGACTGAGTCCCCTAGTCCCTCAGTGAAGGGCTGGGTGACTGATCCCTACAGGCCCCCTGAGGGCTTGGCACCCTGGGTTTCATGGTCCTTCCTCCCTCCCTCCCTCCATGCTGAGGACCCCCCTCGCCCTTCCTCCCTCCCTCCCTTCACGCTGAGGGCCCACTCCCCACCGTCCTCCCCCCTTCCCTTCATGCTGAAGGTCCCCCCTCAAAGATGAGGGCCCCCCTTCCCCCTCCTTCCCTCCCTCCCTCCCTTCATGCTGAGGGTCCTCCTTCCCCCTTCCTCCCTCTCTCCCTTCATGCTGAGGGCCCAACTTCCCACCTTCCTCCCCCTTCCCTTCATGCTGAAGGCCCCCCCTCAAAGATGAGGGCCCCCTTTCCCCCTCCCTCCTTTCCTCCCTTCATGCTGAGAGCCCAACTTCCCACCTTCCTCCCCCCTTCCCTTCATGCTGAGGGCCCCCCTTCCCCCTTCCTCCCTCCCTTCCTCCATGCTGAGGGCCCCCCTTCCCCCTTCCTCCCTCCCTCCCTTTATACTGAGGGCCCACTCCCCACCTTCCTCCCCCCTTCCCTTCATGATGAAGGTCCCCCCTCAAAGATGAGGGCCCCCCTCTCCCTTCATCCCTTCCTACCGCCCTTCATGCTGAGGGTCCCCATTCAAAGATGGGGGTCTCCCCCCTACCCCCTTCCTTCCCTTCATGCTGAGGGCCCCCCTCCCCCTTCCTTCCTCCCTCCCTTCATGCTTGGGGTCCCTCCCCAAAGATGAGGGCCCCCTTCCCCTCCCTCCCTCCCTCTCTTCATGTTGAGGGTTCCCACTCAAAGATGAGGGTCTACCCCCTTCCCCTTCCCTCCCTCCACTGCTGAGGGTGCCAGGGAAGATCCTGCTGCTTCCTGACAGCTGCATTAATTGTCAGAGGTGAGCAGCCTGGGAGATACAATTCATTAAGGTTTCATTAGGACTTCTCATTTCATTGCTTGTTCAAAAAGTAATTTGATCAGCGCGACTGTCTTAGTATGTGGATCCGGTACGTGCTGAGAAGGAAGAGCTGGAAAATGCCTTCATTTGTCACCAGCTGCTCTCAGTTTTCATCTGTGGGTGGTTTGCTTCAGCCTCTCCACCTCCATTACTGAAACACTTCCCTGTCTCAGAAGGATTTGGTAACCTGGCTCTTCCATGTCCAGACTGAATTAAGTGTTTCCATTTCCTTCCCCTACCCAAGCCCGCAGCCCCCTGTCCGTCCGTCCAGTGCTGGCTCATTGACCCCACTGTTCGCCACTGTTCTCTGCCTGGAAAACTCAGACTCCGCTTTCATTCTTCCCTTTGTGTGTGCACCCTTAGCCAGGCCAAGCCCGTCCTCGAATGGTTTCCATCTTCCCTGCTGCCATATTCCTCATCAGGAACGTGGCATTGGCCTCTTTCCTGGTCTTCTAGCTTCTTACCCCTTTCTTGTTCATTTCATCCTCCACATTCCTTCCAGAAGACAAGTTAACCCATTTCACTGTTGTCTTCAGAAATCGTCAGTGGCTCCCTGCTTCTTACCTCCAGAAACATTTCTTAAAGTCTATTTTGTGGAATACCAAATACAGTCCCTCTACACACAGTGAGGAGACACTTAGGAAAATGCTTCATATTATATCCCTCTTGGGGATTTGGAATATTTGGAATCCTATTACCATGGTAAACACTCAGAAGATCCAAACGTTTCTAAATGTTGTGACTATGAAACTCTGTGTGTGTGTGTGTGTGTGTGTGTGTGTGTGTGCGTGTGTGTGTGATAAGTCTTCATATCTCATGGAAAGGAAGGAGAATAGGAGAATGTCAGATCTCTGTAGCTTGGCATTCAAGCTCTCCCAAAACTTGTCTTCAAACTGCTTCTTCAGCCTCACACTTCCTCATATTACTCTGCATATCTATGGCCTCTTGATGCCAGGCCACTCTGAGTTCCCTGGCCTCACCTCACAGGTGCGTTCCTCTGTTTGTGGCCCTGCTGTTAGCCCATCCAGAAAGGTCTTCCCTCCGCCCACACCGGCTTCTGCACTGCGCTCTTCCATTTAAGATAATGGTCATCACCAAAGTTCAGAACAAGAGATGCCTCCTCCGGGAAGCTCTCCCCATCCTCACCTCAGTCAAATCAAATGTTTTCTACCATTCTACAGCACATTGCCTCTTTTTAAAATTCGGGCTATGGTAAGGCCAATTGTTTACAGGCTTATGTCCAGTAATCTATAAGTGTTTTGAAGGCAGGACTATTTCAATCATTCATTCATGCAAACACATGTTATTGAGTGTTCGTTATGTGTCAGGCATGTTCTTAAGAATAGGGGTACCTGGGTGGCTCTGTCAGTTTAGTGTCCGGCTCTTTATTTCGGCTCAGGTCATGATCTCATGGTTCGTGAGGTGGAGCCTGTGTTGGGCTCTGTGCGGACAGCGCGAAGCCTGCTTGGGATTCCCTCTCTCCCTCACTCTCTGCCCCTCCCCCACTCATGCTCACGCACGCCCTCTCTCTCTCTCAAAAAATAAATAAACATTAAAAAAAATGCATCAGTGAATAAAACAGAAAACTCCCGCCCTCATGGGACATATATTCTAGTGAGGGGAAGACAATAGAGGATACTATGTAAATTGTAAGGTAACAACAGTGTGATAAATGCTAAGAAGAGAAGGTAACGCACTGTGAGATGTGGAGTGGAATGTGTGTTGGGGGAGAGGGCAGGGTCAACATTTTAGGCATCCAGGGAAGCCTCACTGAGAGAGTGGTATTTAAGTCAAGACCTGGAAGGTCCTGGTGAGTAGGCCATGCAGGTGTATGGGCAAAGAGCGTTAGATGCAGAGGGAACAGCAAATGCCAGCCCCTGAAGCCTGAGTACGCCTGGCATCTTCAAGGCCCAGCAAGGACATCAGTGTGGCTGCAGTGGAGTGTAGACGAAGTCAGAGGAGGAAGATCACATGGAGTGCTGTAAGGAGTTTGGCTTTTATTCCATAAAAGATGGGGAGCCAAGAGAGGATTTTGAGCATCTGACTTATGTTGAAAACTATGGATGCTGGATTGAGTATATGTTGAAGGGGCCCAGGGGAAACAAGGAGGGCGACTGGGAGGCTCTTCAGGTAATCCATACTGGAGGACTGAAGAACTTGGATCAAGAGTGTAGCCATGAGGGGCACCTGGGCGGCTCAGTCGGTTAGCGTCCAGCTTCGGCCCAGGTCATGATTTTGTGTTCGTGGGTTCAAGCCCCCTGTCAGGCTCTGTGCTGACAGCTCAGAGCCTGGAGCCTGCTTCAGGTTCTGTGTCTCCCTCTCTCTACCTCTCCCCCACTCATGCTCTGTCTCTTTCTCTCGAGAAATGAATAAACATTAAAAAAAAAATTAAAAATAGTTTTTAAAAAGTGTAGCCATGAAAAAAGAGGATTCTGTGCAGTCCACAGGATTGACTGATGAATTGGCAGTAGAATGGATGAGAGTCCTCTCCACATCACACGTGGAAGCCAACACTAATGTTTCTCTCATAGGAGACCCTCGATACAATATTTTCAAACATGTTTCACTTGCTCACAAAAATATGTAGAGAAAATTGGAGCCTAGGACGATATTGTTTTCCTTGCACAAGGATTGAAATTCGCTTTTGAGGTCATTTGGGGCACTAGGAATCCTAGATCGCCTGAATCCAGCTGAAGAGTAAGATGGTGTGCATTTGAGCTTCCGCCTTTGCCGTTTCCGGTTGACGCTTGCTTCTAGGGAACTTGCACGTGCCTGAGTGTGCTAAGTGCCCTGCATGCTGTCCCCGACGTTCTTCACAGCAACCCACGAGTTAGATATCATGATCTTCGCTTCACAAAGATGACGGAACTCAGAGACACTGAGCAACTTTGCCAAGTTCACACAGCTAGCAATCAATGGAGGTCTAGACGGTACTGCCCACGGCACCAAAGGAGAGGGCTAATGCAAGTATAAATGATGGGCTGAGGGACCCGGAGGATGCAGAAGGGCTTCTGAGCAGCAGTGACTTTTCAGTCACTGATGAGCAGGGCTGGGACTAGGGCCCTGAGAGTGGCACCTCCCTAAATTTTGCTACCCTAGGTCTTTGTCCTGGCCCTGCATCTGGACCTCCTTTGAGGTCCTGAGATTTTGTCTCCACTGGGAAATTAGAGCTGGGATATCAGCTTTTGGACCAGCCTATTCAACCCACCTCCAATGCTTACATCTTGCCTTCATAAGGGTTCTTTTCCTTTTTTAAAGTTTATTTATTTATTTTGAGAGAGAGTGTGTGTGTGTGAACAGGGGACGAGCAGAGAGAGAATCCCAATCCCAATCCCAGTGCAGGGCTCGAACTCACAAACTGCTAGATCACGACCTCAGCTGAAACCGAGAGTCAGACGCTTGACCTACTGAGCCACCCAAGTGCCCCGTAACGATTCTTTCTCTTCCTCTGGGCCCAATTATAAGCCAGCAGCTGACCCATTTCCCTGTGAAAATGTCTAATTTTGGCTGGGAGCAGAGTCATTCAGTCTACACCGCAGTGTGGAGCCCTTCAAGGTCCGTGTTGAGCTCAAAGGCATCTGTCAGGCACCGTGGGACAGACCTTCTTCAGGACATTTTCCAGGGGCCCCGGATGAGGAAACATGTGGTACTTTTACAAAAGCCCAGCCAGGGGCCCCATCGATGCCACCACCACAGCTGTTTTGGGGCTTTCCCCCCACAGCTAGAGGAGCAGTTAGCTCTCTCGGGGAGGCCAGGTTTTGCAGGCTGAGTCGCTCACGGCCGGGCAGTACTGGGCGCGTGTCCTCGTGGCTTCCAGCA
Source organism: Panthera onca (assembly GCF_046562875.1). Lineage (NCBI taxonomy): Eukaryota > Metazoa > Chordata > Mammalia > Carnivora > Felidae > Panthera > Panthera onca. Next base: position 67,251,121 of record NC_138356.1, read on the forward strand.
CCTGTATGTCATCTGCTTCCGCAGCTTCATTGTCCTCGGCCTGTTTGGCCTCCACGGTGTCTTCTGTCATCTTTGTCAGAGCTTTCTTATAATTACCTCAACCACAACTGCCGTTGCCAACTAGACTGTGTCTGTGAAGAAATGGTGATACGTTGTGCTTTGCAGGTTTTGATGAGCAGTTAAGCTTTTCCAAGCATATGGAGCTGACGTGTCAGTCAGCCAATAAACATTTATCAGGAACCCACTGGATGTGGAGTTCTGCTCCAGGGGCTTAGAGATGAAATGAAGTAAACAGAGGCTTCCTCTTGACCAGGTCAGATAAGCATGCCCCATGCGTCTGACCCGCAGGGGGCTTGAAGGGTCATCTGGCCTGATATCTGAGGCCCAGAGAAGGGAAGGGACTCACACAGGGTCACACAGCAGGGCCCGGTGTCCAGGCTCAGTCCACTGCTTTTGGCACTAAGCTTCCACCGAAGACACACTGTATTCCAAGGACTGAAGGGTAGGTAGGAGAATGGCCACAGAGACGGGGGTCAAATCAGGGACGGATTTGGGGAAGATGTAGGCGTTAGGCCAGGTCTTAAGGGCAGTGTGGCATGCTCACTGGAGACTTGCCAAGCCCTTTGTGTGAGATTTCAGTGGGACACAGCAGTGATCCTTCCTGTAGTTTCCTTTTTTTAAAGTTTATGTATTTATTTTGAGGGAGACACAGAGTGCGCGTGGGAAGGAGCAGAGAGAGAGAGTCAGAGAATCCCAAGTAGGCTCCACGCTATCGGCGCAGAGCCTGACGCGGGGTTTGAACTCACGAACTGTGAGATCGTGACCTGAGCGGAAACCAAGAGTTGGACACTCAGTCAGCTCAGCCAGTCAGGGGCCCCCCTCCTGTGGTTTCTGTACGGCCAAGTGCATACCACATGGCACCTTTCCCTCCTGGAGGTCTGTCTTCAGAAGACTTCATTTCTGTTTCACTGATGAAGACGTAGTCTCTCCTTGACTAACTGTGAATCTCTTTTGTAGTAGTGCGTTGTGGGGGTGTGCTTAAGTCTCAGAGCTCAGAACCGGATCAGAGCCCTTTTCCGCCCCCAACCCCTGTCATTCGGTGACATGCCATCCTCTTGTGAGGACCTCCTCTATATTGTGGGCTTATCGAACGCTAAGCCTGTTAACTTTGTGGCACGTCGTAAGTGCTCACTAAATGTTGGTCACCTGGTGAAGGTATCGATGAATAAACATTGGTTAATGAATAAATAATCAAGTGTGGTAAAATGCCCTGTCTTGTCTCTACTTGACCCTGGAATCACTACTTTTGCCGAGTGAGTGTCGTGTGGGTGAGGCGGTGGCGTAGCGGCTGGTCTTCCTTGCCTCTCCCCGACCTTCTGACCAGCCCTTTGATCTGTGTGGTAGGTCCCGTCATCCGGGCTGCAAGGACTTCCTCCCGTGGACCCGCCAGATGTCACCCACATCTACCCAGTTCCTGCCAGCATTCGGCCAGTGCTGAGTAAATACCGAGTGGAGGTATGGTGCAGGGGGAGACTGACTCGTTCTTTGGGGCTAAGGAGGGCAGTGGTGCGTTGGTCTACACGCCTGCATTGTCTGAGGGGAGTGCGGGGTGGAAATGAGGCGTGGGTGATGGGACACGGCTTTCAGGGAGCTGTCCAGCCCGTCCCAGAACATACCGTAGTTCCCGGGGCAGCGGGTCTGACTTCCCACAGGCCGGTGCCGTGAGCTGGCTCCTCCCTGGGTCCCCGAGTGACAGCTCTGTGGGTCTTCCCGCCAGGTTCTCTTCTGGGGAGTCCGAGAAATGAAGAAGGTGCAGCTGCTCTCGGTGGATCGCCCTCAGGTCCTCATCGAATGTGCGGGCCGGGGAGTCAAGTCCTGTGTGATCCAGAGCTACAAGAACAACCCGAACTTCAGCATCCAGGCAGACGCTTTCGAAGTGGTACAGCCTCCCCTTCTCCTGCCCGCTCGTTTCCTTCATTTCCACAGAGGGAACCCCCGCTCCTTCACTTACTTGGCTTGGGGAGATGCTTTGCAGTTTGGGGGTGTCCACTACCTACGAGGCACAATGGTCTAATTTAGTGAAAAGCGGGGCTCTCAGGATGGGATGAGACAGACTTTTATTACTGCTGCTGTGTCGTTTTGTTTTTAAAGGTTCGGTAGATCAAGGCAGGTGACGGTGGTTCCCAGAGTGTGGCCCCCAATTCCTCAGCATCGGCATCCCCTGGGAACTTGTTAGAAATGCAGATTCCCAGGCCCCGCCCCAGTATTGCTGAATCAAAACTGCCGGGGGCTGCGGCCCAGAGCCCCCTGGCTTAACGAGTTCTCTGGGTGATTCTGATGCGTGCTAAAGTTGGCGAACCACTGGCCTAGAAGCTTCCTTAATGAGACTTATTTTAGCAGTTGGATTTTTAAAAAATTATTTGTACGTAGCGTATCAGTGGCTTACATGCAAACTTCTGTTTCTAAAGTGACGTTTTCTGACCCCTGCGTTTCTGTTTATGTCAATATTTCAACACACATTTTTGGGCTCTGATCTGGAACTAACTGTGAAGGTTTGCTTTGTGCGACCCAGTTAAGCTCCAACGGATGCATCTTCTAAATTAGTGGAGACTGGAATTGTGGAATGTGCACGGTGTTCACAAACCTTTCACTGTCAGGCCTCTGGGACCCCCAGGGGGGACAGAAGAGGGAGGGTGCTGGCCCGTCACCCTCAGCTCCATTTGTCATGCATCCACTTCTGTCTGTTTTCTTGGGCCTGGGTCAGTGTTCACTTGAGTTGAGAGTTCTGCTGGTAAATAATGACCAAACAGGCTTGAAAACTATTGCCATAAAGAGTTTGGCAGCCTGTGAATTTTGTAATTTACACCTGGAATGACTTGTTAGTGCCACATCCCTCTTATTATGGGTAATGATTCCCTGGCTTGGAAGGCAATGCTCTAGACTTCTGACTAGCTGCAGCGGTGACCTAGGGGGACAGAATGACAAGACAGGGACAGAGGGAAGATGGGTGCCTGGGTTGCTTTGGTTCGGTCCCTAAACAGGTCAGCAGGGTACCAACCGCTGGGCTCAGTGAAGCAGTGTCCCCACTTCACCCTGGCCTCTCCTCCCAGGAGCTGCCTGAGAATGAACTTCTGCACCCGCCCCTCAGCATCTGCGTGGTGGACTGGAGGGCTTTCGGGAGGAGCACCCTGGTGGGCACCTACACCATCAACTGCTTGAAGCAGTTTTTGTGTAAATCCAAGGAGCCCCTGGCCCTCACCTCACAGGTGGACGGAACCCAAGCTGAGCAAGGTAGGAAGTGCCTTCTAGATTTTCTGGAGCTTCAGACTCCAAAGCCGTAGTGCCTGCAGTGTTCTGCTATGGGACCGCACGAAGAGGATGCCCCACGGTCAAGTCAAGCGGAGCTTTCTGAAGACTTTGCTCCCACAGTGCCCTCAGCTCCTTTAGCTGCCAGATTCCAACTCTAAGAATGACACCAGGGTCAGCTCCTCTAAGAGGGCTTCCACGAATATTACTCCAGCTCCCTCCCGCCTCTGCTCCCTGACATTTTTCTTTGCTTGCTGTTACTTTGATTTGTTCCATTTTGGATCTCAGGGGCAGAGTTGAGTTAACTGCACTTCTCTGTTCATGCTGTGCAGTCATCATTGGTCTGGTCCAAGCTTCTGTTTCTCTGTTTCATACCACTGCCCCCCTGTGCCTTATTCCACATCCCTTCTCCCAACCCCCTGCCCACCACAGGCCCCACACTGCCCCTCTTTGTAAAATTCCAGTCCATTTAATCGACGTATATAATATGATGCTATAATCTTCATTTGGTTTCGTACTCTTTTTGCTCAAAGCTATGCTTTAAAACCTATTCATGTTGCTGCGTGTACATTAGCTTGTTACCCCCACCTGCTGATCTACCCCACACTGCTTTTCCTTTCCCCTGAGATTGGACCCCTAGGCTACCTCCACCTCCCAACTTCCACAAATGATGCTGTTGTGAATAGTGAGTGCTGCCCAAGGGAGGATCCTGCGGGGGATTTTCTTTGGAATATACATCCAGGAGTGAGATTACAGACTCACAGGGAATGTGCAGATGTAATTCCACCAAGTACTGCTAGAGGGCGCTCTAGAGAGCTGTGCTGGTCTACACCAGTCTACATTGCTACCATTCTGCACCTGGAGTACCATTTTCTTCTTCCCCAATACCACCTGCCGTTATCCAAATTTCTGAGTTTTTGTTTTGGTTTGGTTTGGTTTTTGCCCCTCTGCTGGGTATAAAGTAGTATCTCATTTTTATTTTAGCCTGATTGTCTCTGATTACTACTGAATTTTACACATCTCTTCACATGCTTTTGCCGTCTTGATCTCCCTCCTGTGACTTGCGTGCTCACATCCCTGGCTCATGTTTTATGTGTTTTAAAAAACATTTGATTTTTTTGTATATTCTAGATGTTAATATCCTGTCGATTATATCTTCTCCTAGTCTGATAACTGCTAACCTGCCTGTGGTCTCCATCTTTGAATAGAAATTCTTAATTTTAGTGTAATCCTATCCGTCTGAATTTTTAACTTTATGTCTTGCTCTTTCAGAATTTTGTTAGAAAATGCTTTCTTAATTCTTGGTCACAAAAATGTTGTTTTGTATTTTCTTCTATTAGTGTTATGTTTTTAACTTTCACATTAGATCTTCAGTTATTTGTGTTTGTATATGGTTTAAGATAGGGATCCTGCTACAGTTCCCTCCATAGGAACATCATCCCCCCACCCCACCCCCAAGAGTATCCTGACTTTCCCCATTGTTTTGTGCTGTCAGCTTTTTCATGAATCAAGTAGCCATACATCCCTAGTCTATTTTTGAGCTTTCTATTCTGTCCCACTGATCTTTCCAACTCTGTGCCCAGCACAGAGTAGATGCCCATTAAGTGTTTGTGGAATTGCATCTGCATTGAAAAGTTAGCAACTGGGGAAGAGAAACTCTGAAGGCCACGCAGCCATGGAGGAGCCCAGCTGGGAAATATTTCTAAGTACTGGATTCTACGGCACAAAATGGAGACAAGAGGACCCTTGGCAAGAAAGGACAGTGTTATGACCTTTGTATTGGATTGACAGTCCAGTTAAAAATCTCACAAAGTCCAGGAACCTACCCCTATGTCTTGACAAGCACATGTTCTCATGTGCCCAGAGTCAAGCTTGCAGTTAGGAGTTCACAGACCTCTGGAGCCTCCAAAGTTTCTTGGAGTTAACTGGCGCTGGGAAAAAACAATCCGTACAGAGGGTCTGTGTCCTAAACCTTGATATGTATTTTCCTTATGACCACAGTTATTTAAAATTAGTCTGAAGGATCAATAGTAAGTACAGCCATAATCGATTCCTGATGCCTTACATCATGATCTCACTTATCCCCCAGTGAGATGGGTTGGGGTTTTTTTTCATCTTTTCTTTTTCATTTTTATTTATTTTTGAGAGAGAGAGAGAGAGACAGAGTGAGAGTAGGGGAGGGGCAAAGAGAGAGGGAGGCACAGAATCGGAAGCAGGCTCCAGGCTCTGCGTTGTTAGCACAGAGCCTGATGTGGGACTTGAACTCACAAACCCGTGAGATCATGACCTGAGCCGATGTCAGATGCTTAACTGACTGAGCCCCCTAGGTGCCCCGGGTTGTTTTTTTTGTTTTTTTGTTTTTTGTTTTACTGTCATTTTATAAATAAGGAAAATGAGATTCAGAGATGTTACGAACTTGCCGTATTTGAATCTAGATCTGTTTGATTCCCAGGAATGGGTCTCTGAAATGGCCACCCTGTTTAGCAGCCCAGTTTCCTGACCTGATGTATTTCCATTTCAGCTGCTTCAGATTCGCTGGTAGCTGCTGAGCCCTCTGGATCCCTCAGCTCCTCCCAGGAGCCGCCAACAGATCAGATCTATGTGGATGTTGAGCCTCCTCCCACCGTGGTACCTGACTCTGCCCAGATTCAACCAACCAGCATGGTTGACATCCCTGACTCATCTCCTATGCTTGAGCCTGAACCCAAACCTGCAGACGAGGAGGCACCAAAAGATGGCAAAGCTAAGGTCAGAACATAACCCCTCTTCGTATTTACAAGGCTTTGCACTGGAGGCTTGATACGAATCCTCCCACCTGCCAGCTGTGTGACCAGGAGCAAGGAACTTCGTGTTTCTGAGCCTCAGTTTCCTCATCCGCAAAATGAGTATACTGATACCTACTTCACAGCATTGCTGTAGAGTCAGAGAAGTCAGTGTATATGAAATTCAAGTGCTAGTCAACTGTGGCAGTCATATTTAATTGAACAGAAACTGCTCTCAATTCATTAGCATGGAAAGACAATAGTTTCCTTCCTTATCTAGGCCTATTCCGCAAATATTTAGAACCTACTTTGTACAAGGACAAGCAAGACCAGAAAAAAAAAAAAAGCTAAAGTCTCTGGAATCTAAAGAGAAATGAGACTCCTCATCCTCAGCTGAGTTTCTGGAAAGCAAGATTAAGAAATACACAAAGAGCCATAAAACAAGAATGTGATGAATCTTTCTAAGTCCTAAGTTTGAGTGCAAAATCCGGGTGTATCAACCAAATGAAGAAGGCAGTGGGTTTTTTTTTTAAGTTTTTAACATTTATTTAATTTTTGAGAGAGAGAGACAGACAGAGTGTGAGTAGGGGAGGGACTCAGAGAGAGAGAGAGGGAGACGCAGAATCCAAAGCAGGCTCCAGGCTCTGAGCTGTCAGCACAGAGCCTGATGTGGGGCTCAAACCCATGAACCTTGAGATCATGACCTGAGCTAACGTCAGACACTTAACTGACTAAGTCACCCAGGATCCCCAAGAAGGAGGCAGTTTTAAGAAAGCTGAGGGATTGCCTGCCCAGCAAATGGTAAAGGCTAAAATGAAAAGCAGAGTAAGACAGATTCATGGATATTTGCTCAGGCTGTTCCTATCTTACCTATGTTCATTGTGACCCTCCAGGGCACCTCAAGGGGTTCTCTGCACCCCACCAGCATTGCACCTGCCACTCTATGTTGGAATCCCCAGTTTAAGTGTGCGTTGCCACCATAAAAGTGTGGGCCCTGCCAGGTCACAGATAATTTTTTAAAAAATCCTTGTGCCTCCTGTACTCGATAAAGTGCCTGGCACATTGAAGGTACTCAAGAGATGTCTGAGAGCAAACAGATGATGAGTATGTGATGAGTCTGTCGTAGGACCACTGTCTTCTCCCCAAATGCCTCCTTTCTGCTGTTTACGTATCGTCGTCTCTCCTACACTGCCTTACTTATGTTGTTGGTATCGCTGATTTGCACCCATTCGAATTAGAAATCATGCTAAAGGGAAATTGTCTACATGATGTCACTTAATCCTCACAACAGTGAAGGAAGCAGGTATGAATGCCCCCTAGTTGAGGACACTGAGAATCTGAAAATTTATATTAACTGCTCGGCAGCTAATGCCTTTTCTGCCATAGCACACTATTAAGATCCCCAAATGTGGGGATAGTTTCTCACTCCCCTTGGGTCCCCAGAGCCAAGCACAATATCTCACATTTCTGTGTTTAAATAATAATAAATGTTTGCCGAATAAATGAGTGAATGGATGGGTGGGTGATGAAAGGGTCATTTACTGAAGTGGTACAGAGAGCTTCAGCCACAAAATCCGCCCATGCCTCCATCTGTTCTGTTCTTCAGGAAACCAGCCAGCCACCAGGCCTAACTAATAATCCATCCCTCATTCCTTGCCAGAATGTCAGGAAACCTACCCGAAGGTCAACCAAAAGGAGAAAGAGGACCATAGCGGATGAATCTGCTGAAAACGTCATTGACTGGTGGTCCAAATATTATGCCTCCCTGAAGAAAGCACAGAAGGTAGGGTCTCCCCTGGCTGTGACAGTCAAGGGATTTGATAAGAAAACACAGCACCCTCCACCCCCCTCAATTCCACATTATCCCCTTTTAGATTCCGCTATAGGTAGGGCCTTCTCAGGTGTGATGCTGTTAATTGCGGAAAGCTTCAAAGCCTGGAAGGACCAGGGATCCCGAATTGCAAAGTCTTCACCCTCTGGCCGGGGCTGACCCTCGGATGCAGGCTCTGTTGTCAGTGCTGGAAGGATGTTCAGTCTGGCATAGCATCTGGAGATCTTCCCCCACGTCAGACTCATAAAGATCCAGCCACAAGCAAGGGGGTCTCTAGATAGATGGGCATAGCAATGGGGGCTTCAGGTGCATCCGGAGATACCCGGATCAGAGGGCCCCCCAGTCTCCAGCAGGATTCTAACGTCATATGGGAAGCTGTCAAGAAGAGGCAGAGGACCTGGCCTTAGCGAATGGGAATAATCAGCAGGTTGCCAAAGCAGGGCCTCGTGCACGTGGAACAAGAAAGGGATTGAGTTATAAAGCAGGAGAACCACTGGAAAGTGGGTCAAGAGATTCAAGGGAAAGCCCAGTGGCCGAATTTGGTAAAACTTCTCATCCTCAAGTCAACAAGGAAAGGAAAATTAGTCACATGTATCATCACATTCAATTGAATAGAAACTCTTCTGATTCTTGCATTTGGAAAGCCCGTAGTGCCTTCAACTGGGACCTCCCATGAATACTGATGTGTAGTTAAATAAACAAACCAAATGGTGGTCCCTGCCTCCCAACTCCCTCCTGCTGCTGCACGACCACCTCTAGGGAGGGCTCAGCCCTCTCCCCTTGCTCTGCTAACCTCCCCTACCCCTGGGACAACCCCATGGCCTGGCATGACAGCAGGTAAGATCCATGGTGCAGACTGGATGATATTCCAGAGAGGTAGAAAAATAGGGGGAGAGAGGTAGTAGCTGAGAAGGGGCTGGGCACAGAAGACAAGGAAGTGTGCAGCTTGCTGGCTCTTTTCTTGGACACGGGGGCACCTCTTCCATAGGGCCGGCCATCTCGCTGTAGTCAGGTTCCAGGTCTGTCAGCGAGACTTCACTTGGGGACAGTTTGCATAGTCTTTTAGGATGGCATCTCTCAGAATGCAGAGGGGCTGTTTGCAGTCAGGACCCACACATGAGGCATGGCAGTGTCATAATCTTGTCTCCTTCTTCTCTCAAAGGAGAAGGAGAGCAATCCCACGGAGAAAAGAGGCAATGCAGGTAAGGTGCTGTCCTGCAGGTATGTGAGTGTGGAATCTCCCACTGGGGAGAGAAAATTTCTAAAAGGAAGCAGTGAGAAGCATGGTAGTTCTCTGCTCCCTCGTTTCCCAAGTGAGTAACAATCTCTGTATAAAGAACAATACCGTATAAAGGTCACGTAGCTAATTTGAGCTGGACTGGGACCAGGTCCCAGGGCTCCTGAACTCAGTTCAGTGCTGGAACCGCCCCTCTGGCTCCTGCCTTGATGTAGAAACAGCAGGGCAAAAGCAGGAGGAAGCTGGCGTGACGGGCCAGCACCGGTGTGGTGAGCTTTCATAGAGGCGACCTGGATTTTAGGTTCCCAACCCAGTTTACGAGGATCGGGTAGATCTGGCTTGGTAGAAATTCAGATGAAAGAGGCCGGGATTTGAAATGACCTACAAGGGTAGGCCTTGGCCTAAAATCAGTAGTGACAGCAAGTGGCCGGTGCTGTTTCAGGTGAGCTTGAGAGAAATAGGAAAACCAGAACCAGGCTCACTCGGTTCCTTGGGCCACTCCTAATTGGCAGATTTAATCCCAAGACCAGCCTCATGACATTAGCAATAGTATCTTCACTTTGCAGATGATGAACCAGAGGTTCAAAGAGGTTGAGGAGCCCGCTCAAGATTACATGGCTGGAAAATAGCAGAGCCAGGGGTCTGCTTCAGGCGGTCTTTTCCTTAGAGACTGCTCCTGGAAGATTCCTGAGTAATCTCTCTAACTACATTTGTGACTTGCTGCAAGACCCTTAGCATATCGAGCCTCAGGTTGCTGAACTAGTTGAATCTCAAGTCCCTAAGCAGATCTAAGAGGAAATACAACTAAAAGCTTTGGAGGCTGTCCAACTTGAGTCTGTTCTTAGCTAGTTGGATGACTGGGCAGCTTACTTACTTCCCTCTCTGTGCCTAGTTTAATGAATTCCTACATATACCAGGACAGGCCAGCACATTGCCTGGCCCCGGGGGGGATCTGATGTCATTGCATTGCTATGTGAGTGACATCTCCTCCCAATCCTGCAGCGAAATGTTGCTATTTCTTTTTGGAAACAAAAGTCATGACATACATGCCAGAACAAAAGGAAAGAGGGAGTTTGACTTTGTTCCTTCTCAACAGCCCTGAGAAGCCTAACAATTTCCATTAAATACCCACAGGGGTGAAACCAGACGAGGTGGTGGTGAATATAGAAGATGGACCAAAGAAGAAGAAAGACAAAATGCTCAAGAAGAAACTCAAAGAAGAAATCCCCAACCTGGCGGTCTTGCAAGTGTGTGGACACAGCCCTCTTGGCCATGGATGGGGTGGGAGGCTCTGGAGGCGGGTTCTGTTATTGCGTCAGTCAACCCTAGTAATGCCTTTGTCTGAACTAACTTCCTTTGTCTTCATTATAATCATGGATGCAGAGAAATGAACCTTAACAAGCATGCAAGCCCAAACAATGGAGCTTGCTAATTTTCTGTTTTCTATGTCCTCATATTAAGAAGGGGCATAACTTATATTGGTTAACTTGGATCCAGCAAGGTAATTTGCAGTGGATGAGTTCCCCTTGGCTCAGCTCTCAGAGATGGACATTATCATGCTCAAAACATGATCAAAATAGCAGGACTTTTAACTCTCCCTACAGTCAGCTCTGTCAAACCAATCTTAACATTAGTCAGAGGCTATTAGCTAGAGGCATATTTATGAATATGAAAATTGGGAGCATTGAGGCTCCTGGTTGGCTCAGTCAGTTAAGCATCCAACTCTTGATTTTGGCTCAGGTCATGATCTCATGGTTCTTGGGGTCGAGCCCTGAATTGGACTCTTCACTGACAGCATGGAGCCTGCTTGGTATTCTCTCTCTCTCCCTCTTTCTCTGCTTTCCCCCTGCTCATGTGCATGTACACTCTCTCCCTCTTTATCTCAAAATACATAAGTAAACTTTAAAAAAAAAGAAAAAAAATTGGGAGTATGAAAATTACATATAACAAATTTGGATAAGTAATTTTGATAGGAAATTTGACTATGTGATTCAATTATATTACCAAACCTAAAACTCAACTTGATTTTGCATTTCTAAAGTGTATATACATAACTTCACACTTGAAAAATCCATGACTGTATGTATGGTAACAAAAACATATATTCTGTCACCTTATGTGTAAAGAATTAGGTGCTTAATGAACATTTACTGATTTGAATGTCTTCAGAATATTAGTCTATGTCCAACAACCAAATGACATCAATTCACTATAAAAAAGTTTCTCATATTTATAGCCATATAAATTTTTTTTTAATTTTGGTGTAGCCACACTTGTTGGAACTTCAAAGTTCATCCAAAAGGTTTTATAAATTTCAGAGTGGTAGCTAGTTCTAGGAGTGCTGACTCAATCATATTCCTTATCTTGCTAATAATAAATTAACAGTGGCTTGTTAGATTTTTCCAGTGGGTGTATATCAAGGCTGGTTTTGGAGAATCTTGGCATTTCTCATTTAATCAGTCCTGGGCCTTCCTTCCTCTGATCTTACTCTTCTCCCTTCTCCCTAAAGATATATGATGGTGACCTTGAGAGTGAATTCAACCATTTTGAAGACTGGGTGAAAACCTTTGAACTCTTCAGAGGCAAATCTACAGAGGATGACCATGGCCTCGATGGGGACCGGGTCATAGGGAAGTTTAAGGCAAGTTCCAAGTTAACTCTTTTATTTGTGTCTCCTGTCTGTAAAATGTCAGATATGACTCAGTTCTGTTAATGAGACTGCGGTGTGGGAAGTGTGTAAGAAAATCCCTTAGTCTTTACACAAGACCCTTTCTAGAACTCAATAAGGCTTAGCCCTGTCTTTTGAGATATTTGGTTTGTGGCCAGGGAGGTGAGTTGGAACTCAGTCTGATGGGATATAAGGAGATAGAGTTGTTACCTAAAAGGATCACTGAATTTTATTTTGCTTCTTCCACCCCTGACCTGCCCAATATATGATCTATACAGATCTACCAATTGGATAATTAAACCATCAAACAACACTAGCCCTTCATTCTGGCAGACTCCTGGTGGCAGTACCACAAAGCAGGGGTCGGCACTTACTCTGAACTGCGGTGTGCTGGGCCATGTGATGCAGGGCAGCACGTTGGAAATAGTGTAGGTACCGCAGTTCACCACTCTTCATAATCCTAGCTAGCTTCATGATCTTATACTTGACCTCCCTGAGCCTCAGTGGTGGCATCTGAAAATAGGAAATACTGCAGTCAGGCTTGAAGGAGGTGGTGGGAGAAAGTACGAGCTCAGTGCCCCTTTGTATAAGGTACTCAGCATCCTATCTGATGCTCCTGTTTATGTTCCTCACGTGACAATGTGAGGAGGGTGTCACTGCACCAATACCGATTCCCTGATGTCCCGTGAAGAAGCTCAGATACAAGCAGGTTACATGAGTTGCCTGAGGACACCCAGAGGCAAGGGTAATGCCAGCCCAGGTCATGCTGGGTCCCAGGCGATGCTCATTTTCCCAGCACTATGCCCTCGATGGCTTTTGATGGCCACATGACCGTCTTGTTTCACTGAGTCATGCTTTGCGGTTCCAGGGCTCCTTCTGCATCTACAAGAGCCCCACGGATTCCAGCATTGAGGACTGTGGGCAGCTGAGAATCCAGCAAGGGGTTCCTCCCAACCACCCGGTCAAAGTCCTGATCAGGGTGTACATTGTCGCGGTAAGCCACCCTTGTTTACTCTGAGGGACTGTCTTAATCTGCTCCAGCTGCCGTAACAAAATAGCACAGACTGGGTAACTTAAACAACAAACATTTATTTCCTCATGGATCTGGAGGCTGGAAGTCCATGATCAAGGTTGTCCATGATCAAGCCATAAGAGTTGGTTTCTGGTAAGGTGTCCCTTCCTGGCTCGTAAATGGCCACCTCCTTACTGTGTTCTCACATGGGTTTTCTTCTGTGCGCATGTATGCGCACACACACACACACACACACACACACACACATGCACACACAGCAAGGGTGAGTGAGTGAGCAAGAGAGTGTGAGAGAGAGAGACAGACAGACAGACAGGGAAGGGGAGACCTGGTATCTCTTCCTCTTCTTATAAGGGCACTAGTCCTGTTGGATTTGGGCACCACCCTTATGACCTCATAGATCCTTAATTAGCTCCCTAAAGGCCCTATCTCCAAATACAGTCACATTAAGGGTTAGGGCTTCAACACAGCATTTTGAGAACACACACTGCAAACCATAACAGGGGTATGAAGTTTGGTTGGTAACATGCACATTTGCTGGCTTTTCACTTACGGAAGATACTTCCCGGGCAGGTAAGACAGCTCTGGGTGGCTTCATTTGCTCTCTGTGGTTGCCTGATAGCTGGAGAGAAAACCAAATTAAGGCTGGAACAGGAAGCTCACAGGCAAGAGAGCAGAACCAGGGCCGACCAGGGCAGCCGTCCCTGTGAAGTCCTCCCCCGTGGCGATGCCTCTCCACTGTTGCAGTGAGAAATTTCATTTCAAGTGTATTTGCAAGAAAAATATTGCTTCTGCTCTAGGCTTCTTGCTTTCTGATAACGAGAGCACTACACTTTTTTTTCTTTTTGTAAGTTTTTGTTTAAAGTCCAGTTAGTTAACATACAGTGTAATATTGTTTCAGGTGTACAATTTGGTGATTCAACACTTCCATACATCACGCGGTGCTCATCAGGACAAGTGCCCTCCTTAATCCCCATCCCCTCTTCCCCCCGTCCCCCCACCCGCCTCCCCTCTGGCAACCAGCAGTTTCGTCTCTACAGTTAAGAGTCTGTTTCTTGGTTGAGAGCACTACACTTTGATTATGAAACTTTTTGACCTGATTGCCTGGAAGCTTGGGGCCAGATCTAATGTTCAATCAAAGCAAATCTCTGCTGAGCCTTTGTGGCTCATGTATTTGTTTTCATCTCCTGCCCTTGGAGTTGATTTTCATAATCTTATTTGATTGCAGTAGTCTTATTTTATACCAAGTCCTTGCTTAAATTGCCTACACCCTTTTTTAGAAACATAAATGAAGCATAAAACAAAGATAAATTATTTGCTAATACTCAGGGAAAATGAAAATGTTGCCTTTCCATGATGCGGTCTCCATGTGTCCTCTGCAGCACCATGTGTCTGGCATGTTCTAATCATCAAGGATGTGGTGATCAAAACAAAACAAAACAAAACAAAACAAAACAAAACAAGGTCTCTGCCCTCAAGGAAGTGACAATCTAGTTGGAAAGATTAGAAGTACTTATAAAGAATCATTGGCAGTTCTGGGTCATCTATATTAAACACCCACCCATAGGATAGTTTAGACTACCTTTTCAACATTTTGTTCAGGAGGTCACTCATGGCATGGGAGAGATCATTAATATGGATTCCTCAGGAAACAGACCCTGTGTTCAAATAACTTTGAGAAATAGTGCACATAATAATTTTTCCCTTTCCCAACCCCTGAGATGCACAAAGCCCATTAGCACATTCAAGGTATGAGAGAATTCCAGAAGGAAAGAAGCCTATTTAACTATTGAATATTTAGCAGCATTTCCTAAACTTCTTGCCCCACACCTTCATTCCCCCCTCTGCAGAAAATCCCACAGAACTATGGTTCTCTGGAACGTATTTTGGGGAATCCAGAAATAGAGGGTAGGAACAGTAGGAAGGAGAGGGAGAAATATCTTGGACCACAGAGATTGGAGAGGATTATTATTTATTTGCTCATTCGGCAAATATCCACAGCACGCATTTCGTGTGTCTGGTATCCTATAGACAAAGGCCAGGAGTACGGATGAGGCTCCTGCTCAGGAAGCAGCATGGGGGTGGGAGGGTGTGGGCTGGAACTGGAGGACGGGCGGGGCTTGGACAAATGGAGAGTAAGTCGGTGGTGGCCCTGGTTGCAGAGAAGATAGATTCCCTGCAATTAGGGACAGTCAGTGAGTTTCACTGGCAGTGCTAGTAACAGTGATTGTGTGATTTGCTCTCTCACGCTAAGATTTAATCAACGAACTAAATAATAAGTTAATTTCGTTTAATAAAACATCCAAAAATGTAAAAAATAATACGACTTAAAAGTTACATCGAGGGGCGCCTGGGTGGCTCAGTCGGTTGGGCGTCCGACTTCAGCTCAGGTCACGATCTCGCGGTCCGTGAGTTCGAGCCCCGCGTCGGGCTCTGGGCTGATGGCTCAGAGCCTGGAGCCTGTTTCCGATTCTGTGTCTCCCTCTCTCTCTGCCCCTCCCCCGTTCATGCTCTGTCTCTCTCTGTCCCCAAAATAAATAAACGTTAAAAAAAAAAAAATTTAAAAAAAAAAAAAATAAAAAAAAATTAAAAAAAAAGTTACATCGAAAAAGAAATCAAATCTCCTCACCTCTGCAATTCTATGCCCAGAAATAACTTACTTTTCTTATGAATATGTAAACACATCCAGATCTATAGTTGACCCTTGAACAACATAGTGGTGAGGGGTGTCAACCCCTCTTAGTGGAAAATCCATGTATAACTTTTGACCCCCCCAAACTTACCTCCTAATAGCCCACTGTTGACCGGAAGCCTTCCTGATTACATAGACAGTCAATTAACATGTATTGTGTATATCATTTGTATTATATACTGTATTCTTACAGTAAAGTAGGTGAAGTGTCTCACTCTTGATTTCAGCTCAGGTCATGGTCTCACGGTTTGTGAGTTTGAGCCCCACGTCGGGCTCTGTGCTGACAGTGTGGAGCCTGCTTGGGATTCTCTCACTCCCTCTCTCTCTGCCCTCCCCCACTCGTGCTGTCTCTCTCTCTCTCTCAAAATAAATAAATAAACATTTAAAAAAATCATAAGGAATAGAAAATACATTTACAGTATTATGCTGTATTTATTGAAAAAAAAAAACCTATGTGTAAGTGGACCTGCACAGTTTAAACCCATGTTTTTAAGAATCAACTGTATTTATACTAGCCTATAGCTACATCCAAGTATTTACTTAACAGAGTCTTGCTTCATGCATTACATACTAATCTCTCTCTTTTTTTTTTAAGTATCACCTGGATATTTTCCAGATCAGTACATACAGGTGTTCCTCTTTTTTGTAGTAGCCACCTAGTGTTTTCTTGAATTAATGTAGTATCCGTTTATTCATCCTTTCAACAAATCCTAAGACGCTGTTCTAGGTCCTGGAGATGATATAATGAATGCGATAGACCGTGCTCTTGCCCTGATGGAGATTACATACCAGCCAGGGGTGGTGTGGGGATGAAGACAGCATAAAAAATCAACAGAGGAACGGATAAATGAGATGAATGTCGGAGATAACTGCTACGTAAAGAATTAAAATTCGGTGATATGACGAGAGCAAATGAGGAAAGGGGTGTTTTGGATTGAGTTTCTCCCTAAGTAATTGACACACGGGTTGTTTACAAATGTGGCTCTTAAACAGTGCCCAAATGAACATCCTGGAAAATAGAGCTTTGTGTGCTTATACATTCCATCTGTAGGCCAGAGTCCTAAAAATAGGATCGTTTCTCACTCAGCTCTCATCTCTGCAGAATTTCTCCATTTTATCACTCCTCTCCAGCCCCCTCGCCGGGTCTTCCCTTACAAAGCATTTCCCTGTGGTGAGTTAAGGCCCAGCTTGTCTGGAAGCAGACCTCACTCTGAGCAACAGACCATTACTCACCTGGCCAGTGCTAAATGCAGGCCTGATGGAGTCATGGATTCAGAGCCCATCAGTTGTGGGGTGAGCCTTTAGGTGCCCCCTTCCCCATGATTTTACGGATAGATGCCCAAGATCACATAAGACATGGGATCAGAACTCAAAGTCATGCCTTCTGGCTCCTGTCCAGCTTGGTGCTCGTTACTCTGTCAAGTGCTACTTTCCACTGGGCAGATGACTCTAGGGAAGGTTCGACTTGAGAAAAGCTGGTAAGTTTTCTTTCAGCGGCAGAATGGAGAGGCTAAAGCGGTGGCTCTTAACCTTGGCTGCACACTAGAATCATCTAGAGAGCTTCTAAAAGTCCCAAAGCTCAAGGCCGATTAAATTAGAATCTGCGGATGGAACGCGGGCATCCATATTTTTTAAAACTCCCAGGTGATCTGAGTGTGCAGGCAATGTTGAGAACCACTGGGCCACAAGGGTTCTCTTTCTCCTCTTCAGGCATTTAATCTCAGCCCCGCTGATCCAGACGGCAAAGCAGATCCCTACATTGTGATCAAGCTTGGCCAAACAGAAATCAAAGACCGGGACAAATACATCCCCAAACAACTGAACCCAGTATTTGGAAGGTCAGTGGCTATCTGGGTCATGATGTGCCGTCCTGTGTGCATTTGCTCCTGCTGTGTTTCTGTGGGGGGACTGCTGTGTATGTTGTATGTCTGAGTGAATGTGGCAAGAGGTTAAGAGCTGACCTCTGCCTTTGGTAACAGCCAATCAAACCTAACCTTAGTGGAGAAGGGCCAGATTCTTTCCTTGGTCCCTTTAGGAATTTGGTTATGCCCATAGTTTTCCAAGAATGGTTTTCCTAGATCTCAAATTTAAGAGGCACCTTGAATGGTCATCAGATTCAGCCTCCTTCCTTTGGACAGAGAGATTTCCTTTTTACAAAAGGCAAGTGCAGCCCAGAAAGGTTTAGAAACTTATTCAAGTTCACACAGCTCATGAGTAGGGGAGAAGGGGCCACACCTTTGGTCTTTTGTCTCCTATCAAAGGGATTTTCCATCCTATAATTTTGCAGCTCGTTTGAGGTGACCCCTGAAGTAAACCAATTGGACTGTGTCCTCTGCTTGTGTTTTGCTTTCCTGCGAAGTGTTACAACAGGCGTTGCATTTGTGCACGTTCAGGTGGATGAGGTGTTCTCCAGTTCACAGCAACCCTACTGCCCCTGTTTGTCTTCTAACAGGAGGCGGCACATGTTTGTGTTCCCTCCTTGGGTTTGTGGACCTGCTACCTATGGAGTCAGGTAGATGTGGGTTACGTTCTGCCACGTATAGGCTGTGTAACTTTATGCAGGAGACTTAACCTCTCTGATCCCAGATTTTCGATCAAACACTAATAATGACACTTGACTCCCAGTGACCTTTAAATGATTAAACATACAGCACGTTGTCCCCACTAGCACATAGTTGATACTCAGAACACATTTGCTTCCTTCCTCTCCCCCGTGATAATCATTTTAGCAATGGATTCGTCCTAACTTTATTCAATTTCTCTTTTTCTTGCATAACAAGGAGCGTGAGATGAACTCTCCATCAGCCTCATTTAGGTTCATTTACACTTTGGTGATCACAGTGGGCGCTCTGACATTTGATCAGAACCAACCTTTTAACACTTTATTGCTCTGGAGGAAATGAAGCAATAAATGATCTTGCCTGTTCCCATTAATGAGAATGAGTAAAACAGTGGTGCCAGGGAAACTTGCCCTTGCTTCCCTGATGCAGAGATGACCTTTATTATTGCCTTCCTTTTCTGTAACTAGCACTTCATTTCCCAGGTCCTTTGTAGTCACTTTTTATTAGCTGCTTCAGTGCCATGAATTAGACTGGTTTCATGACCCCCGTTTATGGCTGTGGTAAACAAAAGAAGAGGATGATGGAATATTCCCTCCAGCCTCTGGCACGGTGGTACCTCTTCTGGAAGCCCTCCATGCATAGATGTTTTGTTGGATGCGTTTCTCATTGTTACTCAGGGACAGAATTTGCTGGCTCAGTCCTGCGTGTTCCAGCAGGCAAAGTAGAGGGCCCCTGTGCCTGACCTGGGGTCTGGGGAATCCCTCTTTGCGACCTCACTGAATGAGGATGTCACAGGCTCCACCCCGTGATGCCCCCAGCACCTTGCCTGCTTTCCTTTCCTTCATAGTCTCTGACATACCTTGATATGCTTCTGTGTTTTTTGGCTGTCGCTCATTTCCCCACAAGAGGGTAAGCTCCATGTGAGCAGGGACTTGGTCTAGTCTTTTCAATGCTGCATCCCTAGGACCTACAACAGAGCAGATAAATGCTCAGCAAGTATTTGTAGAAAGAATGCATGAATGAATGAACAGATGGATGGATGAACCTTCAGTTTCCAGTCGGATTTAATGGGCCCTGCCACTCTGCATCATCCTGAGGTGGTGCATGTCCACAGACTTTGGCATTTCCTCATTTTCTTAACTCACAGTGCCTGGCACACAGTGAGTGCATAATAAACGTCAAATGAACAAATGAATACATAAAAGAATGGATGAATGGGACATCTTTCCTCTGAAGCTTAGAGGTACTGAAATGTTTCAATAAGGCTCCATTTTTACCCATTTCATGATGCTTTCCCTCTCTCTTTTTTTTTTAAGTCATTTCTATACCCAACGTGGGTCTCAAACTCACAACCCTGAGATCAAGAGTCGCATGCTCCTCTGACTGAGCCAGCCAGGTGTCCCAAGGCCTCCTCATTTCTCAACCGCCGTTATATTTAGAGGTAGTATCTCATTGACACACAAGTTGATATAAGCCTAGCTTTTCCCCCAGTGACTGGAAGTCCAACCATGGTGAGCTATTTTGGGTAGCTCTTTTAATGACACTCCAGTGAAAAGTCAGGAGAGGTTAATCTATGAACACTCCACTTGGGAAGACGGACCAAAGCAACTGGGTCTTCTGTCATGGTTGCTAGGGTAGTTAAGCACTTAACAAGTCTTCCTTGCTGGTAGCAGCTGTGTGACAGCCAGCCCCAGAGATAGTGGCTGGAGACTTCCCTGTGAGACACGTCCAGAATATCAAGTATAGTTGGGAATCGACATCTTGGAGCCCCAGGCAATGCTGTGCCTTCCAGTGGAAGACATGTGGGTTTCTTCCCCGCACAGCCCTATCTCTAGACCTGCCGAGTCTGTTACAGTCAGTGGAGCTGTGGTGTTTTTGCTTCTTTCTCTCGGGAGAGGGTTAATTGGCTCAGGGCTGTGCTAGGATTGCAGTGGCTGCCACAGTGGAGGGTGAAAGCCAGGGCTAAGTGGGTCTGACCGCAAGGCAGCAGCCCAGACAGGCCTGCGGACGTGGAAGGAAGTAACGGGGCCTTCCGTTCTCCCTTCCTCCCCTTCTCCTCTTGGCCCCTCGCTCACAGACCAGCCCACCCTACCTGTCCCAGGGCAGCCAGAGTTAGAAACAGCTGGAGAACACTGGTGCATCCTTGACTGTGCTTTCGAGAAGACACTTCGCCAAATCCACTCAAAACGTATTTCTTAATTATCTCCTCTAATGCTCAGCAGCATGGATAACACATTGTCCCAGGAAACCCCACAGCACTGTTTTTCCTTTCAGCACCTTGCATTGGTGTGGCATCAGGGAATGAGCTTAGAGCTAGGGGTCAGGGAGCTGGCACTGATCCTAGTTTGACCTGATTAATGGTCAGGTGCAGGCAAGTCACTTATGTTCTCTGGGTGTCAATTTCCTTATCTGTAAAGTGAAGAGGTTGGATATGCTGATCCCTGAGATCCCTTCCAGTTCAGAGGAACATTCAATTGTGTGCTCTCTGCAGGAAAAGCAAGGGCTTCAGCAGTGCAGCTGAAGGAGGCAGGTAGGTCTCTGTTGTCGAGGGGCTCAGAATTTTCCAGAGATGGCTTTGTAGTCCTGCAATTCTGTTTTTGGGATTTTCCATCTTCAGAGGGGTTTTCATTTAAAACAAACTCAGCTGACGTTCCCTGACAAAGGAACAATGAAGGGGAAAGGGAATGGCAATGATTGGGGACCAGTTGAATACCTGGACGCTAAATGTGTGGTTTGTGTGAACAATATCACATGTAACGACCATGCTATATTGCAAAGAAGACATATTGATCCCCACTTACACGTAAGGAGGCTGAGAGGGATGAAATAACTTTCCCAAAGTTTTAAACCTGAGAAGTTGCAGATTCAAATCCAGAGTTAGAAGTTAGGGGACACCTGGGTGGCTCAGTCGTTTGAACTTCTAACTCTTGATCTCCATTCGGGTCTTGATCTCAGGTTTGTGAGTTCAAGCCCCACGATGGGCTCCCCGCTGGGCATGGAGCCTACTTTAAAAAAAAAAAAAGAAAAAAAAACATTGGAAGCCAGTTCTGTTCAAGAGCAAACACTCCAGATTTCTCACACCCATCTTGCCGTCACCCTGGATGATTGCAGGGTGCAGCCCATGGAAGGGGAGACTATGGGCTACTGGAAACTGACCACAGAATTGGAAATTGATCGAATCTCAATGAAACGCTAAACCAAATAAATACCTGCTAAGTATTCGTTGAGTTGCTGAGTGTTGAGCGAGTTCTTATGAACCACAGGCTAGCTAAAAGCAGAGCTGGCAGACGCTCCCTGTGTTGCCAGATGTTGTTGACTCCTAATGCCTTTACTTGGACCACAGGTCATTTGAGATCCAGGCCATGTTCCCAAAGGAGTCCCTGCTCTCCATCCTCATCTACGACCATGACATGATCGGGACAGATGACCTCATTGGTGAGACCCGGATCGACCTGGAGAACCGCTTCTACAGCAGACATCGAGCCATCTGTGGCTTGCAGAGCCAGTACGAGATGTAGGTTCTTCCTGCGGGGAGCTGGGAGGTGGGGGCGTGGGGGGGGGGCACTGCTGGCGTTCAGCAGCCGTGCCTCACACTGGCCTGCTCTGGGAAGGCCAGCTGGAATGTGCCAGAGGGGTTCCATGTCAGCAGGGCTGGTTGGGGAAATCGTTCACTGAACTCCAGGGTTGGGGCTGGGGAGGCAGTGCTGATTTAGAACCCAGGGCAGGGTCTTCAAGAGTCAAGAGCTAAATTATACACGTTCACTCAATTGGCCGGGCCCAGTGGGCAGACTTCCCTGGCGAAGACTGATGTTAGGAGAATTATTAGCAGAATACAAATACCCAAATCCCAGTTAATTATAATGAACTCTCCTGAGTTTTAGGATATGGCAGACACTACACCTCATTCAGTTCTCTCAAGCCCGTGAGGTGCTATCCCTGCCTTACAAAGAGGGAGGAGTGGACCCAGCTCTCACTCTTTACGATGATTTTGAATTCTGCTTCATTTCAAAGTATAAGCTATCAGCTCTATATTTCTTTAAGTGTGTTTTATCTGTTATCTCCAGAAAAAATAAAAATCTTACGAATGTCAGCCAGGAAAATATAAAAACATTCATTAGATTTCCGTGGCGTAATTTTAGAAATAGTTTTCTTGAATGTAAAATAACATGTACTCATTGCAGAAAATCGAGGAAATACAGAAAAGTACAAAGTTATGCTCAAACGATTCCACCCAGACATAACTTATATAAAAAAAAGTCTGCAGTATTTCCTTTCAGGATTTTTCCTATGCCATTTTCCCCCAAAGTTGGCCTCATACTATCTATCCATGTCATTTTGTAAGCTGCTTGTTGTCACCTACTCTTGTGAGCATTAGTGACACTAATTTAGTGTCATTAAGTATTTTTTGAAATCATTATTTCGATAGCCTAGAAATCCAGGTGAGTTTTGGGGACTCGGGTGAATGTATAACACACACACCCCCGCCCCCGCCCCGGGGTGTTTACACATCCAAAGTACCTGAGAAGGTGCCGTTCAGAGAATGGTTGGCTCTTCTCGCTCTGAAGTCAGGGGAGGAAGCCACAGGCCAGTGTGGTGTCTTTTCTGTTCAGAAGAATTTCCTGATGGCAGAACTAACAGAGAGCAGGGTAGTTTAGTCAAGGGAGTTACAACCTTCATTCAGTACATTTTTAAAAATAGGGGCGCCTGGGTGGCTCATTCAGTTGAGCATCTAACTCTTGATTTCGGCTCAGGTCATGAGCTCACGATTTGTGGGTTGGAGCTCCACATGGGGCTCTGTGCTGGCAGCATGGAGCCTGCTTAGGATTCTTTCTCTCCCTCTCTCTGCCCCTTCCCCACTCATGCCTGTGCTCTCTTTCTCAGAAGAAATAAACTTACCACAAATAGATGAGAGCCCCCCCAAGAGCACCCCCAAACAAAAACAAACAAGAGCACCTGTTTCTGGGGAGGCCTGTATGTATGGCTCTGGGCATGGCTTGGATGAAGTTTTCAGGATCCTTATGCCTCTGGCACAATGTAGGAAAACTGCTTTATAGTTATGTTTTGATTTATTTAAATACTTAAGTTTCATTCTGATGGATCCTGTGTCCCAATGAGCAGAGAAGTCAAGCTCGTCTTGGTCATGGCTCATAGGGAGCATTTCATTGCGAGTTAATATTTTTTAACCAAACAGCTGGTGTTTAAGGGAAGAAGGGGTTGGGAAGATTGAGAAACTAACCACCAGGAAAATCCCTGATTAGAGAAACAGCACACCGACTCGCTACCTGTGACATGAGCCTCCACTAGGATTTTGGTGGGGGAAGAGGGGGAGAAAGGAGCAAAGAAATTGAAGGGATGAGCTAGGCTTTCCTCTTAGAAGAAGTAGTCAAATGGCACTTCTGCAAGGGACAGGACGAAAGCAGAACTGCATGCCAAGAAACCCATAGGGACAGAGAACAGATGGCTGGCTGCCAATGGCTGAGGAGAGGCAGGGATTAAGGAGCAACCACTTAGTGGGTACAGGTGTTCTTTTGGGGTGATGAAAAGTTTTTGAAACTGGACAGTGGTTGCACAACATTATGAATGTACTGATGCCACTGAGTTGGTCAATTTTATGTTATGTGAATTTCCCCTCAATTTTTTTAAGGTACATTGCTAAAACAAAAACAAAAACAAAACCAAAATCAAGAACTACCTTAGTGGACTTTTATGTCAAGCTACTCAGAAGTCCTGCCTTTCATACAAGCATGCAGATGCTGAGGTATTGACCACCAAAGAGAGAAAACAAAACAAAACACATTAGCCCCAAGTGTATGGAGCAGCAAGAAATCGGAAGGAAACCACGGATCCTACTTCGGTGGTCCTTTTACTGGATACCTTGAGGGTATCCTCCCAGGGGAAGGCAGGCCTCACCCTATCCATCCTTCTTCCTCTTTTCAGAGAAGGATACAATGCCTGGAGAGACACCTCCAAACCCACCGAGATCCTCACGAAGCTCTGCAAAGACAATAAACTGGATGGACCCTACTTTCGCCCTGGGAAAATACAGATAGGAAACCAGGTCTTTTCTGGAAAAACAGTCTTCACAGAGGAGGACACTGGTAACTCCCACGGTGTAGCCTGCTGATGTTGCTTTTCTTTTAAAAAGCCTGCTCCGGTGGTATTTCTGGCTGGGGACTGCAATCATCTATTGTAAAGTAATTCATGCTCGTGGTAGAAAATCACTCCTAACCCTCAAATTCAGAAATAAGCATGCTGCATGCTGGTGTTATGACAATTCTCCTTCGTTCCTTGAACTATTATTTATAATATTCCCTTTTAAGGCTGTGTCCTTTATTTACATTGTGTCCATTGTTTTGGGGGGGGGCAATGCTACCATGAACTTCCTCATACATATTTTTGCACACTTCTGATATTTTTATAGCACGTATCACCTAAATAGGAGTGTTGCGTTGGAAGGTTAGGCAGTAACCTCAAAATAAATATTATATAAGGTAAATCATTGGACACGATCCAAATTACCCTCACACATATTATACCAGCAACTCTCTTATTTCGCTACCAAGAAGCAGATTTTCCGTATAACATAGTGGGACATACCAGGAAGATCCCAGGGAGGCTTTCTTAAATTTTGGACGAGAAAAGAAAAGCCACGTTTACTTTAACGACGCAGAACAATTCTTGTAATGCCGTTCCAGTCCATTTGATGCAAATCCATAGGTGCCAGGCTACATACCTGCAAAACCTAGGTTCAGAGCGTCCGATGCAGAGAACCCAATTAAGGACGTATTTCCGGATCTTTTCACACTGTTATGTTGATCCCACCACTTTGATGCCAACATTTCTTTTCACCTTGTTATTTTGACTTCAGAAACTTCTGGAAAGTTTTTGCAGGCAGAGTACTTGACATTTGAATAGTGTGTTAATAACATATTAATGAATTTTTGTTGAGAAAAATATTTTTTCACAATATACTCTATTAAAGCCAATTTCGTTCCTTGGTCCATATTCTACATTTCACGATGAAACCATGTTTTTGCCTGCCAGAAATCTGAAAGGATGTTCATCAAATCTGTACTCGGCTGATTAAACTTTATGACAAAAGATTTAGTTCATTGATTATGTGTTCATTCCCATCAACTTTTACTGATTGTAATTATTGCTGTTATGAGATCTGCCTGTGTGTGTGGCCTTTTTCTAAAACCAAGCTCAACTTCCAGATGTCAAGTTAGGCCATTCTGAACTTTACCAAAACAATTTGATTTTTTTCCAACAATTTTTGTGTTATTTTTGCAAGTACCTTTTCTACCAGTAGTTTTTATTACGTATTGCCTTCTTTGATAAGACGACAGAGCAGAGAACCTTTCCTATGAGCAGGTGTGTTGCTAGAAAGGAGCAACAATGAGGAAAGACAAGACCTCCATGCACACATATTGTGTGATTTCACCGCCTTGTACAGGGTCACCCTGATTCACCAGGCCCTCTCACACTATGGCATTAGCAAACAATCTTAAATCTCCAGGAAATATACCCTTTCCAGTGTCTTGAAGCCAAGCTTGTAGTTCATAGACTCTAGAGAAATCTGATTCAAGGGGCAAATGGAGCCCCGGACTCTGAGACCTTGACTGCTCTCTGGTCTTCTTCTCAACCCATCTCACTTCCCATTTTCTAAACCTCCTGTCTCTTTCCCTTCCCTTCCCTTCACTCCACCCCTACCTCTTTCCATTCTCTTTTTGTCCTTGTTCTCTTTTGCTCGTTTGCTCTCTCCCTGTGCCTCAATATATTTATTTAACCTTTAAGGAAGAGTTTAAAAGTGCACCCGACAGCCCATCACTGTTCCATTGCAAGCGCTTATGGCTGACAACTGTCTTTATTTCTTTTTCTTCCATGCAGATGAGACGGTGGAGTCTTACGAGCACCTGGCCCTCAGCGTTTTACATTCTTGGGAGGATATACCAGAGGTTGGGTGTAGGCTGGTTCCTGAGCACATAGAAACTCGGCCGCTGTACCACAAGGATAAGCCAGGAATGGAGCAGGTAGTGGCCAAGGCAGTTCTGGCCCCAACTGGAGTGTTCATCCCCAAGGGATAGGGCTTCATCCCTAAAAGTTAATCTTATGTGCCCTAGAATAATGGTTCTCAACCAGGGACAATTTTGCCTCCCTGCCCTAAACATTTAGCAATGTCTGGAAATATTTTTGGTTGTCTCATGTGGGTGGGGGTACTATTGGCATCTAGTGGGTGGAGGTCAGAGATGCGACTAGACATCCCATGGTGCACGGACGGCCTTCTGCAACAAAGAATTATTCAGCCCAAAATGTCAATAATGTTGAGGGTGAGAAGTTCTGCCCTAAAGCCAGAGTTGGATTTTAGTGCTTTTTGCTTTTTTAATGGATTTGATTATCAAACTCTGGAAAGAATGCTGATATTTGAGAAGCCAAAACCCGTCTGATACACCCAAGACCTTGTCCAGAATCTATCGGTAACTTCACAGTTCACTAGTTTTCCCAGAGAAGGAATAGCTGGTGACTTGTTTTGAAGAACTGGCAAGAGGAAGTGTGTGGAAAAAATAACCAGAGATCTGGGTTATGAGTGAGAAGGGAAGAGAAGATCAACTTTATTAAGAGCCTTCTTAATATGTACATATTAATCATAGGTACATAATTAATATGTACTTATGTACTAAGCCCTTTACATAAAATCTCACCTAATTAGGATGACCATAGAATTGTTTATCCAAATGATGACCATTTTCAGAGTGAAAGAGGCCACCAGGGACACCACCAGGATTTTCCTAGACAAGTAGGGGCATGTGGGCCACCTTACTCTTACTCCTTAAGCAGCCTCATGATGTACTTATTATGATCCTTACTTTTAAGATGAAGACATTGAGGTTCAGAGAGTTTAAGTAACTTGCTCAAGGTTAATCGGCAGCTAAGTAGTAGAGCTGGGGTTTTACCCAGGCAGTTTGAGTTATAGTCCTGTCCCAGCCCTGGACTCACTCACCGTGTCACTTGGTCAAAACATACAAGCTTGACTCTAATGGAGCAGGAACACCCACACTGCTATTTCAGTGGTGTTGGGGTGTAGCACTAGTGACAGCACGTGTGGGAGAGTGCCTTGAAAAGATAAGCTCTTATCACATGTGGAAGCCTATGATTGTTTCCTGAAATTTACTACCAGATATTTAAAATCTTTTGGTTACTGGTATCTTTTATTTTACTATGTGGCTTTTTGGTTACAAGTGAATGTTGATATCTCTTTAGGATTGTAATCCTTCGTTAATTGGTCCTTCTCTTCCCAAATGCTCTTTGCTGACATTGTCCCTTCCCCAGGAAAGCTCTTGTCTTTTCTAGCCAAAGCCTCTCCTTCACCTAAATCCTACAAATCCTCCCTGCTCTGTTGGAAGCCTGCCTTCCTTTCTTCCTTCCCTTCCTTCCTTCCTTCTTTCCTTCCTTCCCTCCCTCTCTCCCTCCTTCTTCCTTCCTTCCTTCCTTCCTTCCTTCCTTCCTTCCTTCCTTTCCTTTCCTTCCTTCCTTCTTTCCTTCCTTCCCTCCCTCTCTCCCTCCTTCTTCCTTCCTTCCTTCCTTCCTTCCTTCCTTCCTTCCTTTCCTTTCCTTCCTTCCTTCTTTCCTTCCTTCCCTCCCTCTCTCTCTCCTTCTTCCTTCCTTCCTTCCTTCCTTCTTTTTTTCCTTTATTCTCTTTCTTTCCTTCCTTCCTTCCTTCCTTCCTTCCTTCCTTCCTTCCTAACTTCCCTTCTTTCTTTCCCTTCTTTCCCTTCCTTTTTTCTTATAAAATCTCCCCTGACCATCCCAGTCCTTATTGGTAACTCACCTTCTTGCCTGAGCTGATGGAGTACTTAGAATGTATACAACAGAGCTGACCATTGAATCCACTGCACCTTCTTCCCACATGGGCTCTCGGATCCCTTGCAACAGGGTAAATTCTGACGCATGGAGTCCAAAGCAAGGGATGGGAGGCCTTATTCTGCCACTAGTTAGCCACAGGATTCATATCATTTGACTTCCCTGAGTCTTAGTTGTTTTGTTTTAATGTGTCACACGGGCATGTGGCAGGGTAAGCAGTAATGGAGATAATGATGTTAAGGCACATTGGAAACAATGAAGCATGATCCTTCTGACAGATAGTATTATCTTTTTAGTCCTTAGGAGTTTATAGAAAAAGCAGAGTCTCTGGAGTCAACAGACAAAGGTTGAATCCAGACTCTGCTACATATTGTCTGTGTAAATATGGGCAAGATGTGTTCTCATCTGCCAAGTAGGAATAATAACATCTACCCACTGAGGATATTGGGAGAATTGATGTAATGTTTATCAAATGCACAGCACTGTGTCTACCACATTGTAGGTGCTCAATAAGGGTTAGCTTATCCTTTACCTTCTTCTTAACATATGCTCTAATTCTTAATAGAAATGTAAGTCCTGTCTTTGTCAACAAATATTCTAAACGTGTATAATATGAATAATATCCATATGGCATGATAAGATATGATATGATATATAGCTAATATCCATTTCTAGTAAAGGGATATGTTAAAACCATGAAGTCAGTTGCCCATGCAGTATCCCCACCAGAGTTAAAGGAGATCTTTTCTTAAAAAGGGCCGCCTGCAGATGTGGGTGGACATGTTTCCCAAAGATATGCCTCAACCTGGACCTCCAGTTGACATCTCGCCAAGGCAACCGAAAGGGTAAGTCATCTGCAGCCCTACATTCAGGGGAAGAGACCATGGTGGCAGACTAAAAGACCATGACATTTGATCAATTACATTGATTCTTGCATTGTAACATCGGTTACATTGATCAGTTGGCACCTGATAATCACATCTCATTCCCATCTGGCCATTTACAGCAGGGGCAAGTGATAGTAATGGTAACAGTGGTGATGATTAAAATGGTGGCCCCTGTTTTACGTAGGGGCTACGGAGCTTCAATATTCTGCAACATTCTGAAAAACATCAGCTAATGGAAGGAATTTCTGCTCAGAGAACTTCATGTCCTTGGTGATTCAAGCTGGGACACTTGGTTTTGATGGAACCAAGACCTTAAGTGTTGATATTTTTGAACTTGGTAATGTTGAGGAAGCCTATAGACTCACAGGAATTCCAGAATCCCATAGACACCAGCTGGTTCAGCTTTCAAGGTCTTCAGCCTAATGCTGCCTTCCCTTATCCCAGGTATGAATTGAGGGTAACCATCTGGAACACTGAAGATGTCATTTTAGAGGATGAGAATATCTTCACAGGACAAAAGTCAAGTGATATTTATGTTAAAGGGTAAGGTCATCAACAAACTCCATGCCCCCTTTTCTTCCCCTCCTTCCTCCTTTAACCCCTAACTGAACCTATGCCTCCTGGAAGATACTCCTCCCACCTCCCATAGAAGGAGTTCATCTTACTCACCTTCTTAGATAAGGTCACTTCCTTTGTCAAATATTCTTTGGTCACTTTGCTAAGAATTATTATCTTATAAAAATATTTTGTGAGGAAATCTTATATAAACATCTCTTTTCAGTTAAATGTTGGATACCTAAGCTTTTTGAGTGACATTCAAAATACCTTTACACCTGAAACAAGTAGAGAGATGTGGCACAAATGATGAGAGATTCAGTGTTAAGGACATTGTAAGACTAATACAGAAGCTAAAAGTCACACCTTACTCTTCGCTAGTTCTACCAAAAGGAAAGATGCCAACCTAGAACTCAGGAAACCACATTTTCCCCCTCTCCCTCCCTCCCTCCCTCCCTCCCTCCCTCTCTCTCTCTCACTCTCTCTCATATTGGCTATGACACAAACACCTTGGTAGGCTTCCTTTAAGCCCTTAATCATGGAGGGAAATGAGATGGTAAAGTGATTCAAACATGTCCCCTTAGATAAAACCCATCTCAGAAGTAGTGAACTCATCTCACCTCGTTTTGGTATCTCTTTGCCTTCTCCAAACAAGAAACGTTTTTCTTTGTTGACTCCATTTCTAGTATGCCATTGAATCTTGTCCATTTTGCTTTACAAATAGTCACCAGCACTGTCCATTCTCCCCGTCTTCACCACACCACAACCATTTCCCTCCATCATTTCTTGCTGGGGCCACCGAAGTACCAATACCATGTGGCTTGGTCTCTCCGTATTCACTCTTGACTCTGATAATATGTTCTCTATGTTGAACCATGGGTTATCTTTTCAAAGCATAATCTGATCAAGTCAACCCTATACTTTAGGCTCTTTAATGACATTCTATTTTCTCTGGATAAAGATTTAGATCCCTAATATGTCCTAAAGTATCCTGTATGACTAGCCCCTCCTATCTCTACAGCCCCATCTTGTTTTCTGCTCTTTAGTGATGCTGAGCTTCTTTCCCTTGTTATATGCACATCTCTCAGTGGTGACTTCTGCCACCCCCTCCATCCCTCTGTCCCCTTCCCTCTATGGCTACAGCTCTATGAAGGCAAAGGCCATCTCTGTGTGCTCCCATCACTCCTCTAACAGCTAGCACACTCCTTGGCTCATAATGGATACCACATATAGATTGGCTGAGGGAGCACAATCTTTACCTAAATAATTGCATCCATACTCTGAGTGGTACCACTCCTCTGGGATGTGGAAGTTCTTTATCTTTCCCTGACTTGTGGGGAAGGGATGTCTGCTTTCAGAAAGCAAATGGTTTGGAATTATCAATTAGTTTGAATTAAAAGCACCTATTTGCCCAGTAATTCACCATGGATAAAGCACTAGGGGAAAATGTATTAATCGCAGCTTACTCTTAACTGAGGAGGGAGAGCAGATGACACTAAGAGGAAATAACATTACATATAATTTGGAGGACACAAAGCACTTTACAGCTATTACCTCATATAATTCTTCAGAGCAACCCTACGAACTAGGTGCTGTCATTGCTGCTACTTTCCAAATGAAATAGAGGCACAGAAGGGTTGGGTAACTTATCCATGGCTTTCCGGGTAGTAATGGCACAGCCAGGATTAGAATTCAGGTAGGTGCAGACAGGCTTCTACCCTCCGTGCCACGTTGATCCAGACCTCTGGGTTTTTGAGGCCCAGAACCAGAGAGGAGGGGGCCAATCATAGGGCTGACACCAGGGGTCTAAACCAGACCAATTAGAGAGGCCCCAGGGCAATGGGTGCAGAGGTGGTACCCTCACTAAGAGTGCCCAGAGGGAGAGGAAACTCAGATTACACTTTCCTTTCACATTTCCTGAGTTTTCCCTCTTTTTTTTTTAATTTTTTTTTTTAACGTTTATTTATTTTTGAGACAGAGAGACAGAGCATGAACGGGGGAGGGTCTGAGAGAGAGGGAGACACAGAATCTGAAACAAGCTCCAGGCTCTGAGCTGTCAGCACAGAGCCCGACGCGGGGCTCGAACTCATCGACTGTGAGATCATGACCTGAGCCGAAGTCGGACGCTTAACCGACTGAGCCACCCAGGCGCCCCTTTCCTCTTTTTTTTTTTAATGTTTATTTATTTGTTTTGAGAGAGAGAGAGAGAGAGAGAGAGAGAGAGAGAGAGAGAATCTCAAGCAGACTCCACCCTGTCAGCACAGAGTCCAATGTGGGGCTTGAACTCATGAACCATGAGATCATGACCTGAGCTGAAACCAAGAGTCAGCTTAACTGGCTGAGCCACCCAGGTGCCCCTGAGTTTTCCTTCTTTATTGCATGGGGCTTCAAGGCTATCCCAGAGCAATTGAAGACATTTCCCAAATCTAGCTTAGAATGAGAATCTTGTTTCTGTTTCAGACCCTTTGACTCCTATTTGTCTCTTTCAGATTCGATGGAAACTTCCATCTGAATCTAACTATATCATAATTTGAAAACTATGAGCTGTGGCCACATTAAACTAGCTAAATCACTCTTGATTATACTGATGCCTGAATAATGGACTCAGAGTGTGTAATTCTTTTTCTGTGTTCACTCAGGTGGATAAAGGGTTTGGAAGATGACAAGCAGGAGACAGACGTGCATTACAACTCCTTGACTGGCGAGGGGAACTTCAACTGGCGCTTCCTGTTTCCATTTCAGTACCTCCCAGCTGAGAAGCAAATGGTCATTACGAAGAGGGAGAACATCTTTTCCTTAGAGAAGATGGAGTGTAAGACACCAGCCGTGTTGGTGCTTCAGGTTTGGGATTTTGAAACACTGTCCTCAGATGACTTTCTGGGTAAGCCAGTGACTTCGTAAAGCTCGTATTAATATTAAGGGTTTTGTCCCAGTTTGGGGAGAGTTCGGTCTGATTTAGCTACAAGGATAATTTCGGTGCAATTTATGATAGCAAAAAATTTAGAAACACTCCAAATAGCCATTCGTAGGGGATTGGCTGAATAAGTTACAGGGCATCCTTATGGTGGAAGATTATTTATTTATTTATTTATTTAGCGCAAGTGGAGGAGGGGGAGCGAGAGAGGGAGACACAGCATCTGAGGCAGGTTCCAGGCCCTGAGCTGTCAGCACAGAGCCCGATGTGGGGCTTGAACTCACAAACCGTGAGATCATGACCTGAGCCGAAGTCGGAAGTTTAACTGCCTGAGCCACCCAGGTGTCCCAGAAGATACATTTCAATCAGATTTAAAATCATCTTTACTCTACCACTAAGAAGCCTATTAAATTTTGAGCTAGTTACTAGTCCCCTCTGTACCTCAGTTTTCTCCGGTTGTAAAATGGAGATAGTAATATTACATACCTCAGAGTGTGTTTAGAGCTGTACATGTGATAATATAATTTAAAAACTCATACATAATAAGCACCCAAAAAGTGATAATCCTGCAGCCATTAAAAATATTCATTTAGTGAGTTGGAAGTTATACAGGATGCACTAAGTGAACAAAGAGTGTAGAAAAAAATCCCCTTTCTGTAAAATATATGTTTATATGTATCAGAGGCAGAGGTAATCAGGGACAGGCAAAGAAACAATGACTGTCATAGGATAAGAACTAACGAGCAGCAGTCAACTTTGGGGGGATGGCATTTTATGGAATATTTTTCTATTAATTTTTTGCTTATGTGTATGCTCTAAATGCTTATAATTAACAAATATTATTTCTGTACTAGGGAAAGGTTATTTAAGAGAGAGAGACAAAATACTCTCATGTCATTATCTTCCCCTCTGTAATATTCACTCATCGCAAATACTTTGGGGGAGCCCACTAAGTCTTGGAGAGTAGCTACAGAGATGATAAGACTTGGTCCCCCACCTGGAGGGGGTTAGTGGGACTCAGAGGAAAGTGAGCTGGGGGAGGAGGTTCTTATAGGTGGATCCACATTAAGGCAGAGGAGAGCTCAGAGGATAGGCACGTAATCCCCACATACTCGGAGTAGATAAGACGCCCAGCAGCGATGACACCTGACACTGAAGCTTGAAAGTTATATATTGTAGCTCTGCCCCTGTCTACTACCTGCTACATTTGGTACATGTCTTGGTCATATTTGTATCCCCAAAACCTAGCACATGCTAGTGACCCCATGTGTACTGGTTGAATGACCAGTGAGTGAATGGATGGATGGATGAATGAATGAATGAATGAACGAACGGGTGGGTGAATAATTGGTGGTGATGGATTCTAAAGCCCTTCTGTAACTGTTAAGGGCATCTCTTCACAGGCTCCCTGGAAATGAACCTCAATAGCTTCCCCCAAGCCGCCAAGACTGCCAAAGCCTGCGATCTCGCCAAGTTTGAAAATGCAAGTGAGGAGAGCAAGATCTCCATATTCCAGCAAAAGCGTGTGCGGGGCTGGTGGCCTTTTGCTAAAAGCAAAGAACTCACAGTAAGTGGTAGCTGTAGGAGAGGGGGTTGGGAGGCAGACAGGGGACACCATGCTCTTTAAGTGAGTCATTTTGTAAACTTCAATTGGAGTGCCTTGAAGTGGCACAGAGTGCTTTAGGGCAAAGGTTCCGCTGAGAAGCAAGAATTTTGAAAATTTTATAAATGCATTAAGCTTCTGTATTTCAGCATACTTGATTTAATAGCCATGTGAGGATGGTTTTCTAACTTCTTGGCTTGAATGTATGCCCCCGGCATTATTTTTTTCCCCAACGTTTCTTGAAATTATGCATGAAGTCTTGACTAATATACAGTTTTAATGGAATGACCTCATCCCTTCACCCTTAAATGCAGAGACTCCATTTTAAGAGTGATCCAGACTTTTAAAATTACCTTGAGAGGGTAGCAGCAGGGAGAGCCATTTCCCCTTTCCCTGCGTTGCCAGCCCAGTCTGGACTGTACATGGTGCAGGGGCTCAGCCCATTCACAAATATTGTGAAGGGAGTTCTTGCAGCCTTCTTGGTCTTCCGAAAGGGAGAGTGGATGACCCACTTGAGAAAAGGGACTGCATTGGTGGCCCCTTTCTGTGCTGCCTTCTCCTCCTGGAGAGAACACATTCTCCCCTCCTCTCCTGTACCTAGTGGCGAAAGCACACCTGGGTTGTATCCCTTGTGGCCACACTTGGTTTTCTCTCGCTGCTCTAGCGGCCCAGTGAGGATGAGGCAAGGATTCCCTTTACACCTGACTCAGTAAATGGCTGGTGCTGGCCTTACTCTGTGGCATCTAGTCTTATTGTGTTTTGGAGGAGGTTTTCTCTTCCTGCCATTCTCAGTTGAACCGCCTCTGATTGGTGAGGTTGGGTCAAGAGAATGAGGCTGTAGGCAGGCTCATTCTTCCCCCTCTGGCCAAGTACACGTTGAGGGTTTATTGCATGGCCGCTTCTGTACTCTGTTCCAGGCCTCATGGCTTAGCACGTTACAGATGTTCAGTCAATGAATTGGTTGATGAATGGGTGAATTCAGAAATAGAGGAAGCATGGCCACCGTGTTCAACCAGCTCAGAGTCTCGCGAGAGGGACGGATGCGTTAACAACCCCATCGTGCATGACGTAGTCAAAGCGTGTATGACCCAGGGAAGGAAAAGAGAGGAGGAAGGGAACCTGATTCTCTTTGAGGATGTCGAGGGTCAAGCAGAGCATCAGTTTTTCAAGAACAAAGGATGACGGCAAGGTACTTTCTTGATGAAGAAGAGGGTAGATAACTACTTCAAGTAGAGGAACCAGGAGGGGTGCAACATGGAGGCACCAAGTCTCCCCACATGGAAGGCTACCTGCCCACCAGTCAGAGTTGCCAGAGTGCGGTATGAGTTTGGGAAATGGGATTGCCAAGTCCCCAAATCCAAATTCGTGTGTTTTGACATAATTGCTGCTTCTATAAAATAATTGACAGTAATTATGTATGCATGATTACATAATGGCAGTCATTTATTCCATTTTTATAGCCCTTTAGAGTTTGCCAAGTATGTTCAGATCCCTTCTGTTATTTCATTTGACCCTAGTTGACTCTCTGTTAGTTTCTGTGTCACTTACTTCTTTCATTTCATGCAACACATATTTATTGAGCATCTATTAAGTGATAGGCCCTGGGAATAAAATATGAGTAATAACAGACATAGCCTCTGCCAGCATGGAGCTTACAGTCCAGCCTCAAAGACTGACACACACAAATGCAGTCACTCACAGGCACACCAAGAAAGCAGATACTTAACAAGGACCGGGGAGGAAACAACATGCTGAATTAAAGCATATCCACTGCAGGTATTTGCACTCCCTATGGTGGTTGGAGGCCTTTCCGTGACTGTGAAACTTTTAGGTTGAGGTCTGAAGAAGGAAAAGTAGTCGTTTTCCGTCAGAAAAACACAGAAGGAAATGTGTTACCAAGTAGACACCACAGGCAGAGGCCCTGAGGTGAGAATAAGTTTGGTGAGAGGGAGAAACTAAAATAAAACAAACCAACCCTCCTCCCTCCCCTGACCCCGCCATGAGCAGAGCATGGGGAGGAGTGAGGGTGCAGCAGAGGGGAGACCAGAGCCGGATCATGCAGACCACGGCGCCATATTGAAAAGTTTGGGTTTTATTCTCAGAGCAATGGGAAGCCACTGAATGGTCAGGGAGGTGAGAGGATCTGAATGGCAAAGGAAACACACGTCCTCACTGTTTATATGGACAGTGAGTGGGAGAGGGTCACAATTGGAGAAGGAGAAGAAGTAGGCAGAAATGTAGGAAGATAATGATAAAAATGGACTTGAAACATAAACCCGGAGAAGAGACTCTTTGGAGAAGGACAGTTGGGTTACTGTGTCAGATGCCCTTGAATGGTCATATAAAAAGCAGAGAGTTGTCCATTGGATTTAGCAACCTGGAGGTCATGGCGACCTTTTGAAAGGGACTGTTGTAAAGGCTCACAGCAGCACTATTCACAATAGCCCAAGAGTGGAAATGTCCAAAGGTCCCTCAACTCATAAATGGATAAACAAAAGGTGATACAGCCATACAATGGAACATAATTCAGCCATAAAAAGAAAGAAAGTGCTGATACAGCCTCCAACATGGATGGACCTGGAAAACATGCTCAGTGAAAGAAGGCAGTCCCGAAAAACCACATACAATATGATTCCATTTATAGGAAATGTCCAGAATAGGTAACCCATAGAAAGTAGATTGGTGGTTGCCAGGGGCTGAAGGGAAGGGGAATGCAGAGTGGCTGCTAACCGGCACAGATTTCTTTTGGGGGGTGATAAAAATGTTCTGGAATTAGTGCTGATGGCTGCACAGCTTTGTGATTATACTAAGATCTACTTTATTGTGCACTGCAAAAGGGTGAACTGTATGGCATGGGAATTATATCTCAATATTTAAAAAGCAAGACCCGGGTCGCCTGGGTGGCTTAGTTGGTCGAGTGTCTGACTTTGGCTCAGGTCATGATCTCAGGGTTCATGAGTTTGAGCCCCGCATCGGGCTTGCTGCTGCCATTGCAGAGCCTGCCTCAGATCCTCTGTCCCCCCCCGTCCCACCTTTCCCCTGCTTGCTCTCTCTCTCTCAAATATATAAATAAAAGGTGGTGTTGGCAGAATGGTGAGGACTGACACAGGTTAGCACGCAGTGTGGAGCGAGTGGGGATAAGCTAGTGGAGACAGCATGTGTAGACTCTGGAAGCCTTCATAATTCCACCTTCACTCCTACCCTCAAACTGCGCCAGCCACCCTCAGCTACCCTCGTTCCCCAGCCGCTCCCTGTTCGGTCCCATACCCTTGCTCTTGTGTCAGCTGGTGCTTCTGCCTGGAATGCCTTGGCTCCCTTCTTCTCGGGGAAAACTCCTCCTCCTTACGTATTTTGAGACTCCTTTGAGCAGTCACCCCCCTCTGGGAAGCCTCCCCGGTACCCTGGCTGGGAACAGGCTTGCCCGCCTTCATGCTTCCAGAGCTCTGGTCACACAGATTTGCAATTGTCTGTATGTGTCTCGGTTCCTCTGCTGGGAGCAACCTGAGTCCAGAGACTGTGCTTTCTCTTTTTGTTCCTTTTCAGAAGTTTTAGGGTCTAACGTGGTTTCTGGCGCATAGTACATGCTCAGTAAATTTTTACTGAACGAATCAATCAATTCAGAAACAATTACAACACTGACCCAACGATCAAAGAGATTATATGATTTCCTTCTCTTTTTATTCAGCGTACTGAGCACATAGAAAGTGTTCAACAAATCCTCTTTGAGAATAAATACATCAGCACACATTACTTGTAAGGCTAAGTGTCACTGTAGAAACCAGAGGATAATGTGCCAAAGAAACAAGGGAAAAGAGAGGAAGGCTTTAGTGGTGGGAGGTTCAGAGGATACAGATAGGTTGTTTGAGGACATACAGAGAATGGATGAAGGGGTGTTTAGGTTGTGAGAGTCTGTTTTTCTAGACTGCATTAAGTATTATGCAGTGGTTAAGACCAAAGATTGTAAAAACAGACAGCTTAGGTGTGAATCCTGTCCTCTCCTAACTAGCTGTGTGACATGAGGCAACTTACTTAATCTCTCTGTGCCTCAGCTTCCATATCTCTAAAGTGGGGATTCATAATATGTACGTATCTCATGGGGTTTTAGCAGATAAATGAGTCCATATACATTAAGTGTTTAGAACCGTGAGAAGAAACGAAGACCTACTGAATGAGAACAGGCTCTTTATTTAGAGCTTTGCTATGACAAGAGTCAGCTACCATCATCCAGGTTTGATGGAGATTCTGAGACAGGGGAGTAGGGAAGCTTTCTGATGGAAAAAAGAGAAGGCTTCAGGTTTGCTCTGTTTGGAGGTTGTTGGCAGGCAGAGTAACTG
The DNA here is from genome assembly GCF_046562875.1 of Panthera onca. Lineage (NCBI taxonomy): Eukaryota > Metazoa > Chordata > Mammalia > Carnivora > Felidae > Panthera > Panthera onca. The sequence goes on from NC_138356.1 coordinate 67,289,362, forward strand.
AAGTGGGGCATCCTATGTGACCGGATAAGGGAGGATATTGAGGGGGGCCCAAAACTAGGGAATCAGCCTCAAACAGGCAACTTGGAGATGGGCACCCACAGAAACTGGGTGGGAGGGGTGCTGTGCCCCTTGATGTGTAATTTTCAAAGAGATGGCTCCCAGGTCTTCGGGAAAGGCAGTTCCTGGGTGTTAAAGACAAAGAGCCTATCTAATATTTAAGAGGATTTATATCCACTTCAAAGAGAGGTGAAAGGGCTTACAATTAGTTTCTACAGTGATGCTCTTAGAAAAAGGAGAGGGAAATCTCTTCCTTTACTTTCCACAGGGAATGGTAAGCCTTTTATTTTTAATTTTTAATTTGGTTTTGTACTTATACATCCTAAAGGGAAAATGAGAATTGACTTCATCCCCACCCACCCGGAAGCCCACAATCCCGGGTATAACCCAGCTGCCCCTCATCCTCTCTCTCCCTAAAGGAACCAGTAACCACACTGAGGAAGCTAAACCAGTAGCCCCCTCCCTGTGTGGCAGGGAGCTGGACCAGCTGGGAGTAAAGTGGCGAAATGGAAAACCTCTGTTGGGGTCCACCACGTCCTGAGGTCCTTCCGTCTCCGAGTCTCAGTTCCCACGTCTGTAAAAGGAGTGGGTTGAACTGGGTGCCTGCAAGGTGCCTTTCTAGCATGGACACCCTCTGCTTCCGAACTCCCCCGCCCCCCCCCCCCTTCCTGAAGGCAGCAGTCAGGAGGTCACCGTTCCATTCCAGTCACCAGCTGCCCAGCAGGGATTTGCTTACAGCCCCTGCCACCTGCCAGGCTTATTTTTAAAGCTGCTTATCTGTACACTCAGGCAGTGTAATTTAGACATTTGGATCACAAAGCTCCTAGTGTGGAATTTGGCTGTCCTTATAGTAAGAAGAACATCTCCAGGTGGGATTTCCAAAGAATGGGTGCCCTTGGGACGAGGGGAATGTGTATTGAACAGGTGCTTCATGAGACACATTGTACTGTTGCATTTTATGTGTTATCCTACTAAAAGCAACCTTTGAAGAAATCACTTCTTTAGAAGATGAAGATCAAGAAGTTTCTTTTACAGGTTAATCCTGTAAATTGACTGCTAAATAGCCCAGCTAAGTCTCAAGAACACCGACAACTAAAACTAAAAGGATCCACATAAAGACAGATACCATATGTTTTCACTCTTATGTGGATCCTGAGAAACTTAACAGAAGACCATGGGGGAGGGGAAGGAAAAAAAAAAAAAGAGGTTAGAGAGGGAGGGAGCCAAAACATAAGAGACTCTTAAAAACTGGGAACAAACTGAGGGTTGATGGGGGGTGGGAGGCAGGGGAGGGTGGGTGATGGGCATTGAGGAGGGCACCTGTTGGGATGAGCACTGGGTGTTGTATGGAAACCAATTTGACAATAAATTTCGTATATTGAAAAAAATTAAAAGGGAGGTTTCTGTGTTTCTAGTTTAGCGTGAAAACAATTGTCAGTAGCTACGATAGCCACACGCTCATTCACTAGACGGTAAAGGTTCAACAATGAATAAGACAAATTCCTGGCATCCAGAAGTTCACAGCTTAGCCGAGGAGGTGGTAGACACACAGATCATCTAAATAGTATGTAACCAATTCAGATTCTCTAGGAGCAGAGTGGATATTTTCATGTGAAGATTATTTTAAGACAGAGTAGGTAATATGCATTTATAGGAAATTTAAAAGACACAAGAATGTAGAAGGGAAGAAATAGTACCCACATGCACACAACCCAAAGAAAGCTATTGCCAATGGCTTGGTTATTCCCAATTTGTGTGGATTTTGGTCAATATTACATAGTAGTGATCATTCCATATTAAAAATAGTGTCTTTGTGGGGGGGCTTGATGTCCTATTGAGCATTCCCCTACATTGTATTATCAGTGTTATTATCAACTCTGTATTCTCAAAATAGAAGTGCTCAAAATAGTTTAATCTTTGTGTTTTTCTTCAACATTTATTCATTTAAAAAAAGTTAAGCATGTAGAAACGTTGAAAGAATAGGACAGTGATCGACCATATATCCACCACCTAGATTCAACACTTGTTAATACTTTGCCGTACCGATTTTGTCTATATATGTGAGTATATAGTCTCGCCTTCTCTCCTCTCCACACACACATGTACTTATTGGCTGAACCATTTGAGAGTAAATTGTAGACATTCCAACACTATACCTTGTTAAAAAAGATACTCAAACAGATAAATATAACGATCTAATTGGCTTTATTAAACAATTCATGAATAGGGTCGCGTCCATCTAACAAGTAGGGGAACTCCCCCAACTTAAAAGGAAGGTTTTTAAAGGCAAAGAGAGGGCATAAAGAAAGGAATTGATTAGCAGGAAATGCATTATTTGGGCAAGGTGCCCTCCTAAGAGGAACCAAAGGGGGTCTATCAATAAATTTCCAGATTGAAATTCCATATTAGCTGATTGAAGGTTAAATTCCTGGGTTGGGGAGGGGACTATAGTGAGGGACATATTAAGTCTTGATTTGTTGACATGGGTCTTAACCTATGGGCCTGTGGTTTTCTTTTTAACCATTCCTGAATACTTCAGCATGCATCGCCTAAGAATATGGTCATTCTTGTCCATAACCACAGTGCCATCATCACATATAAGAAGTTAATAATGATTACCTAATCTGATATCCATACCATATTCATTTTTCCAGCTATAAGGAGGATACCCTGTTACCCTCAAAATGTATTTTATAGCTCTTTCTTTTTTCAAAACAGATCCAGTCATAATTCATGTGTTGCTTTGGTCTATTTTGTCTTAGAACAGTCTCCCACCATTTTTGTCCCCGTGACATTACCTATTTGATGAAAATAGGCCTGACTTGCCCCGTTGTTTTCTCATGATGAAGCTTATCTTATTCTCTGACCCTACATTTCTTATGAACTAGAAGTTAGGTATAATGGCATTATCAGGTTCAGGTTAAACATTTGTGGTAATACTTAAGACCTGATACTGTTTATTTCATATTGAATCATGCCAGGAGGCACATGCCCTCAGATGGCCTCACTAGTGGTGATGCTGCGTTTGCTCACTTGGTCACGTTGGTAACCATGAGATCTCTTCATTGTAAAGGTACATTTTCCTCTTTGCAATTAGCAAGTAACCAGTGGGTGACACTTTAGTACTGTGGGAAATTACTGTCCTGCCACCACCTTTCACCCAATGGTGATCTTGATTATTTCATTAGTGTTGCACAATGATTTCTCTAATCCTTCCTTCCTTCTTTACCCATTCCTTCTTTCTTTCCTTCCTTCCTTTCATCCATCCATCCATCCATCTCTATTTACCTATCTGTCTGTCATCTAGCTATCTAGGTATCCACCCACCCAGCCAGCCATCTATCAATATATCCCTATCATCTTTCTATGTGTCTAATTCTATCATTCTTTTTCCATTTATTAGTAAGAATTCTGAGGAGGGCACTTGTTGGGATGAGCGCTGGGTGTTGTATGTAAGCCAATTTGACAATAAATTATATTCATAAAAAAAGAATTCATCTGTTAAGAAGAGCTTTCTCTCAACAAATGGAAATAAATTATAGTCACCACCTCTTCGAGAAAAAAAAAAAGACAGGATAAATGTTTAATTCTCTTCATCAATTACCACATTTTAGAATCAAGGATCGGTTCAAGAGAAACCAAAAAATGAGATTTTTTTTTCCCCCTTGCATCTTTTTCCCCTGGTATCACTATGGACTTACGTATTTAAAAATATTTTTTCTAGTTCTGCAAAGGACCTAGGAATGAAATCACCGAGTAGTAAGAAGACTTCTAGCAATTGGATCCTGGTTTCTAAATACCCATCTCTACTGACAGAACCAGGTATCTTTGGCTGACTCCAGGTCTAGGACAGATAGAACACAAGATGAGCCTGGGACGTATCCTTGTGACAAATAGGACAGTTTGAACATCCAACAGAATAATGACTGTGCTTTGCATATTAAGCTTTTTCTGAGTTTTGAATTATTTTCTTAATTTATCTGCCCACAAATGGCATTTCTAGAGTATGATTATTTAAGGTAATATACACACACTCACATGGACATTACATGTATGCATGCATATATGTGTGCATATACATGTATGTATACATGTGTGTGTTCCTCTCCCTAAAGGACTTTGCCACACACATCCCCACCATTAAAGTATGAAAATGCTTTAGCTCATACCAGTGAAAGTCGTGGTTTTAAAAAAATGTTTATTTATTTTGAGAAAAAGAGTGCAAGTGGGGTGGGGGAGGGACAGAGAAAGAGGGAGGGAAGGAATCCCAAACAAGCTCCAGGCTCGGCACAGAGCCTGACGTGGGGCTCGATCTCACGACTGTGAGATCATGACCTGAACTGAAATCAAGAGTCTGACCATTAACCCACTGAGCCACCCAGGTGCCCCAAGAGTTGTGCTTTAATAAGCAATCATTATTGGTGAAGAAGGCATGTCTGACCTAAAGGACCCCACCCCTCCCAGGGCATCCACTCTCTGAGCTCGGTGAAGTTTGAAGTCCATAAATAACACGCTTAGTACAACCAATCCAGTCTTTTCAGGACCTTTCCTTATCATTTTCTTCCATCCATAGATGTCATTAGGTTAACAGATAGTTCTCAAGCTGTCCATTTTTTTTCTAGCTCTGATTGAAAATTACATTTGGAGGCTATTATTAGCTTAAGACCTCTCCTTGGTGCTTGGTTGAATGTCAATAATTAAAATAAAACTGGGAACCCTGTGTGTGGAGAGATATGGAATGAGGAGTGGCATTTAGCAGAATATGTCAGTAAACACTTTCTTCCTGCTGCCTGTGTGATATCAGAAAAAATGCTCTGTGACCACTCGAGCAGGGCGGGGAAGTGGGGGCAAGGCTCTTCGTGATGATAACCAATGACTTCTGTGCCTAGGGCAGAATTAATTTCATATTCTCTGCTTCAATTTTCTTTGCATCTTTCCCTCTGTGGGAATCAGGATTTTCTCTGGGTGTTTTCTATGGGGGAGAAGATGTTTCCTGTCAAATTATGTGTTTCCATCCATGAAATAGTGTTGAAGGTAGCAACTATAATTTTTTAAGAGTTTACTATTTACCAGGCACTAGGTTGAACACTCTATACGTGTTATTTCATTCATTTTTCAAAGCAAGTCTGTGGGTAACATCTCAGGACAGTGAGTTGGAAGCCCGTAACTCACCCAAGGGAGCACAGCTAGCAAATGACAGAGCCGAGTGTCAAATGCCGATCTGTCTGTCCCAAATCCTATTTCACTCAGCTTTTACACTATGCTATGGTATGCTACACTGTAATAATCCTTATGCTACCCAAGGTCATCCCTTAGATGGAAGCCAAAAACATGTTACAATGCCTGGGCCACGGCAGTGACGATGGAGCTTCTCTTGAACATTTCAAAAAAAGACACATTTATTCAGTGTTATAAATAGCTTGTTTCTTTTCTTCCACAAAAAAGGGACTCTTGGACACATTAAATAGCAGAGGATACGATTTGGTGTCATAGCACCTTGGTGCACATCCTGGCTTTGTAACACAAGTTAGCAAACATCGTCTTGGTTTCCTCAGCTATAGAATGGGAATAAAAATGTTGTCTACTTTGCCAGTTGTCAGAAGGTTTAAATGGAATAATGTACATGTGAAGCACCATGCAAGTTATACAGCACAGTGGCTGGCCTGATTATTAAACAGTGCACAACGAAGAGGCAGCTGTGACCCTCTTACCCTCTTACTCTGGTCCTAACTTATCCACGGTTGACTTTTGTCCTCTCTACCAAAATTCTGGAGCCCAGCAATTGGCTAGCAACTCTTAAGCTGACTCTCAAATATAGAGGATTTGGATGAGGTTCCTAGCATATAAATATAATGCTCAGTAGAGCTTATTAGGTCACCTCTGAAAGACCTCTGGAAATAAGCCCTTTCTGCGTATTGGAAACCTCTCTGCCATGAGTGGTAGGCTGGCCTCTTAGGTTTCTTCCAGCCGTCAAGCCTTGCAGGGGCTCCTGTCTTTCATGAAAACTAGAATTTGCATTAAAGCACATCTGGCCATTTGACAGGTATGGAATCTGAGGCCCAAGAAGACAAATGCCTTTAAGTGACAATTGTGAAGCCATGAGCCAATCATCTTATGTTAGAGTTAGGAAAGTCCTTGTAAAACTTTGAGTCCAATTATCGGGCAAATCCATGAAGAAGGTGGGAGGCAGCCTGCTCTCATGAAAAGAGCATGAGGTTTGGCATCATACAGACCTCGGTTCAAGTTCCAGTTGGTTGGCTTATTGCCTGTGTGACTTTGGGAAAGTCATTTGATCTCCATTGCTTCATTTCTCCATCGATAAAAAGGAGACCTACTTTGCTTGTTGCTGAGATGGGTTGATGGATCAATTGAAAGGACGTAGGCAAAGTGGGCATCCAATAAACATTGCAATCACAGTTAGAGTTATAGTATTATCACTCTACTGTTGATACAGGCAGAGTGGTGTGGGGTGACTAGAATGGACAGAAGCTTTATATTCCTTCTTCCTTGGTTGGCAAATGTTTCCTGAGTAGCTATGTGTGCAAGTCATTACGTATGGGGGTCAAGGTATGTCAACAGAAATGAGAGACTACATATACACATACTTTTAAGGAAAATTTCCGGATCATAGGACATGTAATGTGGTCTGAGTTGGGCCAGGGTTGTAGTCTAAAGAATGGATGAGACCACCTAGATTTGAACTCATGACTTCACTTGTAATAAGCCCATTGCATTTCTTGACTAATTCAGACATCCATGCCACTGCCTCTTCTCTGGGTTATCTTCTCTGGCTTCAACCCCACCCCAGATACAGTACTCCTCTCTAATTTCTCCCATGATTACATTTTTGTGGTTGCCAGCAACCATCCTGCTTGTTAAGGAGTCCTGATATTTTGGGGGTGAATAGGTAAGTTAACATAGGCCCATTGGTTCATCAGAACCTTAAATATTTTTACTGGGATAGGAAATCAGGTTATGCCCCATCCATATGTAATTCCAAAAGACAAACTTTAATGATAAGCGTGGGTCTAAAATACTTCCATGATGTTCCAGTCCCCTACCAATTCTGTGTCCCTCCTATTACCTTGAATTTCAATCCACAAAACCGAAGGAGAAGAGATAAGTTCTCCTTCACCAAGAACAGGAGCTCTAGGAGATCAAGGATCCTATTTTTCTTTAAAAAAATTTTTTTAGCTTATTTGTTTTTTGACAGAGAGAGAGCAAGGGAGGGTAGAGAGAGAGGGAGAGAGAGAATTTCAAGCAGGTTCTGCACTGTCAGCACAGAGCCCAACACAGGGCTCAAACTCACGAATCATGAGATCATGACCTAAGCCAAAACCAAGAGTCAGATGCTTAGCTGACTGAGCCACCCAGGAGCCCCAAGGATCCTGTTTTTCTTAATCATTAAGTTCCCATTGTCTAGAACAGTGCCTGACATTCAGGGGGTTCCTAAAAGTAGTGAATGACTGAATGAACAAGAAAGAATGGCCCTTCCCTTTTGCAGTGGTCCTGTCTCACCCTTTGATAACCCAAGACTTAGATCAGTGCCAGTAACTGGCACAGCACTCTGAAGAAGGACATGACAATTTTCAAACCAGAAGGGCTGATTCTTACTGAAGGAGAAGGAAAGAGGAAGTGCAAGAATAGAAGGATAATTCTGGAACAATTTGTGGAGACAACAGAAACAATGAAGGATGACAGCCATTTGGCAAATGTAGGGCCACACCCACCAATTTCCTCTGGAGAGCTGACAGAGAAGAAAGATTGTAGCAGATTCAAAAGGGTTCTGTCACTTAAGTAATTAGTCCCCTTTCTAATTGCTACTGGGTTTTTCTTAAGTTTATTTTTTGAGAGAGACAGAAACAGTGTGAGTGGGTGAGGGGCAGAGAGAGAGAGGGAGAGAGAGAGAGAATCTCAAGCAAGCTCCATGCTGTCAGCGCTGAGCCCGACACGGGGCTTGAACTCACGAAACTGAGATCATGACCTGAGCTGAAACCAAGAGTCAGATGCTTAACCAGTGGAGCCACCCAGGCATCCCTAATTGCTACTGGGTTTCTATAGTCAGATATTGATTGAACGATTACAAATGAAATAGCACGTTCAACCAAGTATATATGTGTCTTATGTGTACAGGTGGGACCTCTCCCTTCACAAAACTCAACAGCATCATCATTTCAGAGCTTTCACTGTTCATCGTAAAAATAGCTTCTCCCAGAACCAGAAAGGTAATGATTTTTCTCAAACTAAGGCAGCAGGATAGTCAAAATACTCCCTGGCATTCTCCCACACTGTACACTTCTAGAAGGTTGGCATTGCTCCCAGCAGCTCTTTGTGACTAGAAACTGAAACTTTTGTCTTTGTGCAGGGCAAGGTTGAAGCAGAGTTCCACCTAGTTACGGCAGAAGAAGCTGAGAAAAATCCTGTCGGAAAAGCCCGGAAGGAGCCAGAGCCCCTGGCCAAGCCCAAGTGAGTGGGGTCGTGTGTAAGAGCATCAGAAATGGGAAAGGTCCTTTGCAGTCCCCATAGCCGAGGGTGGGGCAATTCTCTAGAGGGTCCCTCTGGCAGGACTGAGCTGCAAGAAGGCAGCTAATCCAGGTAGCTTTTGTTGTGATAATTGAGAAATACTCTAACAACAATACAGGCTGTTCGGAAAATGGAGAGGGTGCCTTTCTGTGATAATGGCATATAAGCGTTTCTAGAATAATTTCGTATATTTTTTTCTACTCTTTTTTATGTGAATATGAATTCTACATGTATTTTTTTCTACTTGTTCTCAAGTTACACATACACAATTGTCCTAATGTTTCATTTATCCTTGCTGCAAAGTTTTGCATGGTTGCCATAGTGGTCATGATTAGGATTTTTTAATACCTATGGAATACTCTATAGATTTGATGCCCATAACTGACTTGGTTACCACCCCATAATTGGATAAATTTACTTCTTTCTTTTTCCATTATTGTAATATGATGAAAATATTTCCCTTTTATAAGTTACTACTTTAAAATGAATTCCCAAAAGTAGAATTACTAGAAGAAAGGGTTACCCTATTCAATTTAATCCGTGGTTACATATCAATTAAAAAGTAAATACACACACACACACACACACACACACACACACACACAGTAAATATAGGGGCATCTGGGTAGCTCAGTCGGTTGAGCATCCAGCTTCAGCTCAGGTTATTATCTCATGGTTTGTGAGTTCAAGCCCTGCATTGGGCTCATTGTTGTCAGCACAGAGCCTGCTTCGGATCCTCTGTCCCCCTTTCTCACTGCCCCTCCCCTGCTCAAGTGCTCTCTCTCAAAAATAAAATTAAACAAAAAAACATTAAAAATTTTTTGTATTTAAAAAAAATTTTTTTTAACGTTTATTGTTGAGAGACAGAGAGACACAGGGCGTGAGCAGGGGAGGGGTAGAGAGAGGGGGTGACATAGAATCTGAAGTAGGCTCCAGGCTCTGAGCTGTCAGCACAGAGCCCGACGCAGGGCTTGAACTCACAAACTGTGAGATCATGACCTGAGCCGAAGTCGGTCTCTTAACCAACTGAGTCACCCAGGTGCCCCTCAAATTTTTTTTAAAGTAAATATATGGGGTGCCAGGGTGACTCAGTTAAACATCCAACTCTTGATTTTGGCTCAGGTCATGATCCCAGGATTGTGGGATGGAACCCCGTATTGGGTTCCATGCTGAGTGTGGAGCCTCCTTAAGATATTCTCTCTCTCTCTCTCTCTCTCTCTCTCTCCCCCCCCCCCCCCCCACTCTTCTCCCCCACTCGCACATGCTCTCTCTCTCTCTGTGTCTAAAAATTTTTTTAAAACACTGAATACATGTTGGGGCACCTGGCTGGCTCAATCAGTACAGCATCTGACCCTTGATCTCAGGGTCATGAGTTCAAGCCCCACGTCGGGTGTGGAGCCCACTTTAAAAAGTAAACATATGTAGATATGAAATATGTATACAAAATACTCTTTCAAGTTGTATTTTCCCTACCCTTCCTGAGACCCCAAGCATCCGAAGACAAGTGGTCCCTTCTCTGTCCCTACTTTTGATCTATCATAGTGTTAGAAACATAATGAGTACTTATTCATTAATTCAAAATTATTTGTTGAGCTTCTACAATGTATACCTACTAAAAAAACACTTTGAAGAATACTGAAGAAATGTAAGACCTAAGCTCTGTCTTCTAAGAGCTTCCAATCTGTTTAGGGAGATTCTGTTCTGTTTAGAACAGAAGACCGGTATGCTAGGTTCAAAAAGGAGCTACGTCGAGTGATAGATGAGATAGGGATTTGGAAGGAGGGGGATCTTCAGGGACCAAAGTGGTCAAGGAGGGCCTCTTGGGAGAGGTGGGGCTTGAGCTGGTCAGGGTTGGACAGACGGAGGGTAGTCAGACTCTTCCCTCCTCCAGACCAAGCTCTGAAATGATGCAGGAATCATTATCACCCAGAATGTTGGATTGCTCCTGCTTCAAGGCAACATGGACTTCTCCCATTCCCAGGCATCTCCTTGTGGGCCTCTAGAAAGTGAGAGTCAGAAATACTTCCCGAGGTCTGGAGAATCCTCTGTGTTGACGTCATGGCCTCTTTCCTGATTTTCTCTTGCTTCCCTTGCAGCCGCCCAAACACCTCCTTCTCCTGGTTTGTGAGCCCCTTCAAGTGCCTGTACCACCTCATCTGGAAGAATTACAAAAAGTACATCATCATCGGTTTCATTCTGATTGTCCTCATCATCTTCCTGGTCCTCTTCATTTATACCTTGCCCGGAGCCATCAGCCGAAGGATCGTCGTGGGCTCCTAGAGAATCTTGGAGGACCCAGACCCTCCCATTCTACTTACTCTCTCTTCTTCCTCATTTCTAAATGTGTGAGAGCATGTGCTCTGTGCAGGCACCCATGCTGGGTGCTGAAGGAATGAACCCAAAGGCCCAAGAACCAGTCCCTCTTTCTAAGCACAGATCAGCCCCTCTTGGAGAACATGGGAAAGGAGCCCCTCCTCCCTGCCTCAACCCCTGCCACCACCTTTTAAACTCACGAGCCTTAAGCCATGTTTCCACCCATGGGCAGCATGAAATTATGACTCCTTTGCCTCAGAGTAATCAATGGTGACCTCAAATTGACTTAGGTGAATGTTTTTTATGCAATTGGTTTTATTCTGAGAGATCTGATTCTGGGTCTGAGATTTATTGAAATTTCTTTTTTTTTTTTTAAATAAAATTTTTACAGCAAATAAACTGAAAACATTTTAGCAAATTACTAGACATTTAACCCGTCCCATATATCTTAACCTCGTTTAATCCTTACAGTTTATAGAACACATTCACTTACTCAGGCCATGAAACTGGCTTGGAGAAAACTTTGTATCACCTAAAATACTTTGTTACTGAAGTTCCCATCTAGAGATGAGGTGTTGCTGGTTTTCCATCAAAGTCAACACTGGAAAGAATATTTTCAATAGTAATGAGTTCTCGAGAAACCCATTTGGATTTATGCTCTATGGCGATTTCCAAGTGGGAATTTTATGAATATGAAATATAATTTTGTGTGAGTATGCATTGGGGGAGGGGAGTGGCCCTCCACGATAGCAGTAGAAATTCTCTTTAGCCAGATATCTAAGTGCCACCAAATGTGATATTCCCAAAGACCATGATATGAATGACCATCCTGGGCACAATTTAGCACTTAGTCTAACCACCATATGTAGTAGGTACCATTATGCCACTCAAGCACAAATTAATTTCAAAAGCAGTCCCAGAAATTAATATCCTACACACTCGTCAGATGGAGCCAAGTTTTTTGAAAGGAAACCTCTGATTTTCGAAGTACACCGTGTAGATCTGCTACCCCCTGTAAAGCAGTGGAAGTGAGGGGCTGGTGTTCTCAGTTAAAATAAGGAAACAAAGGGATTGGAGTGTTTGGTCTCGTACGCAAATAAATATGGCAGCCATTGCTTCTTGTGAACCTGAGGGGCCATTTGGCAATATTGAGGAGGCTGGATTGGGGTTCCTGCTCCACACCAGAAGCACCAGGGCTACTGTTTTCTTTAGATAGTCTTGCACCTGTGTCACTCTTATAAAATGTAGGATATTAACTGCCATATGGAAAGTCGTTCTAGAATGTTCCTGGTCGGTCAAAATAAGATTGAAGCATATTCTGCATGATTTTAGACTTAGTGTCGTTCATTAAATTCTGGCCCTAGGTGCTCACTGCCTGGTAACTAAAATGCCCTATTTTCCTGAAGGGATGAAAAATAGAGCATTTATGGCACTGGCAGCATTTCCTAGAACATGCTTATTCTTACTATGGAATAACACAGGCACCAGCAACGGTGTAGTCAAAAATACTTGATGGCATGGAATGTATACACTGAGTACATTGTAAGTAAAAAAATATGTAAGTTACAAACCCACGTACAGCATGATATAAAAAGAAAATATGAAAACAGGTATAGATAAAGCCTGGGGGAATATGCCAAAATGTTAACAGTGATTAGGCAGCGGTATCTTCCTAAAACTTCTAAAATAAGTATGCATTATTTTTAATATAAAAGTTTTAATAAATATAGATTTAAATGTGGTCATTTAAAAATAGTTGTTGAGTGTCTTTTGTGTGCTGGGCAGTGGGGATATGGTAGAAATAAGACAGACCTAGCCCCTTCTCCGTGGATCTTACATTCCAGTACCTCAAGATATGGTTTTATCTTCAAATTATGGGGCATCCAATAAACACTGAGTAAGGAATGTGCTTCACGGATGAGGTTCAAGAAAAAGGACAACATACAGCTGCGGTGTTGTTTAAAAGGAAAAGAACACCGTTATTTTAGGACAGAACTAGAAATGACGTATTATACTTTCTGCTGGATTCTGGGCAGTAAAATGATAAGTCAGCTTTTGACAAAGTAATGCACATCGTTCAAACACACACACACACACACACACACACACAAGCTAAAAATTGAAAATCCTTCAAAGTTAAATAGAGTTCATCAACTTTGCTTTGATGCCCAAAGATGTCTGAATGCTGAAAAGCCTTTAGCAGAAGTATTTGAAACACTTGCAGATCAGATGGCATCATAAGAAATGCGTGAGAAGTGGCAGGCAAGGATAATTTTGGAGTCGGCTGTGTCTGGTGCTCTATACATAGGTTATCACTTATAGCCCGTCCTGTCCTGTGTGTAAAAAAACAAATAAAATATAATGTTCGAGGCCTAATTTTGCGGCCCTGGACCTAAAGATATTACCGTTTAAAAATAAAAATTAACAGGGAAAAAAACCCATTTCCCAAGAAGTTGCCCTGAGTCCCTATTTACGTTCTCAAAAAAGATGAAATGTATTCATTTGGCAGATCAGAGTTTTTCAGCTTAAGTCCATTTCAGAGCAGTTTTATTTATGTGTTTGTGTTTTCTTTTTTACAACATGTGAATCCTTTCCCCCAACCAAGCAAAACGAGATCAATACCAGCAACACCACCACCAAACAACGCACAGGATAAGATCTCCAATTCTGTGTCCCCAGTAGTTGAAACGTGTGGTACCTTCCTTGCTCTTTCCCTTAAAACACACGGAAGTGGGAAATTACAGGACTGACTTCACAGCTGGGGCCGGTTGGTGTTTATTCATGCAAAAGGTAACTATTGAGCTCCGTCCTCGCTCCTGATGCTATGATCAAAACTGGGCATGCAAAAGTACACAATCATAGAAAGTAAGTCTCTGCTCTTGAGGACCACAGAATTTGATGGAGAGAAGACATTAATCAAATAGTCGCACGCATGGATAATCACAGACTGAAGGACTGACCGGGGCAAAATGGGAATGGAAAGACGCAGATCTCACTGAACTAAAATCCAGGTGATGGCAGACCTGCCTTCCGTCCTGGAGGCTCTAGGGGACCATCTGTCTCCTTGCCTTTTCCAGCTTCTAGAGGCTGCCTGCATTCCTTGGCTCGTGGCTCCTTCCTGCACCTTCAAATCAGTGATGTAACACCTCTCTGTGCCTTTCTCCCGTACTCACGTCCCCCTCTGACTATAGCTGGACAAGTTCTTGCTTTTAAGAATGCATGTGATTACATTGGACTCACCCAAGTAATCAGGGAAATCTCCCCATCTCAAGGCTTAAGGTCCTTAGTCACATCTGCAAAGACCCTTTCACCTTGTAAAGTAACAGTCACAGATTCTGGGGATGAGGACTTGGACTGTGTTTTGGGAGGAGTTCTTATTTTGTTTACCACATGGAGCATCACACAGGCATTGTGATGCATTCGAATTTGGAAGTTATTTCAGCAGAGGCTGGAGAGTCAGAATGATTATGGTGCATGAAAGAAGGAGGCTCCGGAGACGCTTTCTCTCTTAATAAGATGTTTCCATTTGTCGTTCAGCCTCTCAAGTGACAATTGTCTCAGGAAAAAGGAACAACTGCTTCCCGACTCATTAAAATCCTCTCAAGCACAGTGGATGAGGCACCTTCGGAGCTGGGAGGGGAAGGACTCGAATTTCCGCCCCCACCCCTGCCCCAGGAGTTTCCAGACCAGCCTGGAAAGTTCAGCTTTTCTTTAATGCAGCAGCACCTCCTCACATGTCAAGAGCTAACACGTGTCTCTACTCTCCCTCATTTACGAAGGGCCATTTGAGAAAAGAGCACTCTCGATTCTTCTGAGTCTACCGGGAGGAAGAAAATGGGCTTTGGAGGCTGAGATAATTGTGTGGAAACCAGAGCACAGGCTGTGTGACCTTGGGCAAATTACTCAACACTCCGAATCTGATACATAAAATGCAGACAATGTCTATCTTGTAGGATTGTGGGAGTTTGGGCATGTGGGGTGGGGGGTGGGGTGGTTCTCTACTGTGGATGGAAGTGGAGAAACACTTTTTACCTGTTGTCTTCCATATCATAGTATCCAAACGAATGATCGAATGATCGCTATTTAAGTAACAGACAACTAATGTTTGCTGAGTGCTATTACAGTTTACAAAGTGATGCATGTATTTTCTCACTCATTCTCCCAGAGGTCCCATTGCATAGACAAGGAGACAGCTCCTGGGGTTTCCAAGATTACCAAGCTCATGTGTAGCAGATCTAAACTCCAAGCCCACACCTCTCCCTCCTGCCCCCCTGCTCTGTGCTCTCCAAGAGGCTGCGTGATGATTGGTGTAAGTGGGTGAGGCTGCCTCCAGTCAGAACACTCCTCAATGACTTTTTACGGTTCATCCATGCCTGGGGGGTTCAGCCACGATCCCTGAAATATTTCAAGTGTGTTCAATGCAGCATCACGGATGCATGTTGGAGTCTCGTTTTTTTACTTGAACCGCTGCGTTTGATGGTAAGGGAATGTAAACGCATCTTTCATTCATGCTACCGCAGATCTTTTCTACCTTCTTTTCTCGTTTTGCCACTTCTGGTAGTGAGAAACCCCAATGCAGAAAACAATGCAGACACTTAACTGAGCTCTTTACAGGCATTGAACTTAGATTTGGAAGTTAAGGATGTGAAGAAACAGACATGGTAGAAGGAACTTAATCATACCAGAAACTGCTAGCTGCATACCAAATATCATTTTCTCCTTCTTTCTTGGTAACAGAAGGCCAGCTGTACTGGGGCAGCAATGTGCTAAGCTCAAGCAGGACGTCTGTCTGTGTCTTGCTGTTGGGGGTAGCTGAGGCTACGTGAGCATAGCTCAGTGGGTGGGGTCACAGGAAACCTCACTAAAGGGGGTTGACTCAGCTGGCAGACCCTTTGTGCCTCTTCCTCCTTCATCGCACCTGCACTGTGGGCGTGATGGCTGGGGCTCTATCAGGTATCTTGGATCATGAGGCAACCTTGACTATGGAAGCTACCATGAATAGTGGGGCAGAAAGGTAGAAGAGGTGCAAATCCCTGCTGATTGTGGGCTCACCAAACCATTCCTATATGGACTATGTCCGGACTTTTATACATGAAAGCAAAACCAAGCCTCTCTCTTCCTAAAGCCACAGTTATTTGGGGGTAGTCGTTGTTTTTATTGTTACATGCAGCTGAACCAAATCCTAACTGATACAGAGAAGCTTTTCTTGACCTTACAGAATTGGCAACAGTTTATTCCAGGACCTTGTCTGAATCACTTCACCACTGAGCAGTGAAGAACCAGGCACCCACTGTCCCTTGTGAAGACATATTATCTTCTTTCCAAGTTGGAGCTGAGCCCCAGGGAGAGTTTCATGCCATGAAACTCCGCATTTTAGAACCAAATTGAGCAGTTAGAATCTCCAAGTGAAAGTTCCTTTCCTTCCTTCCTGAGCTTCTCTTAAATCTCACCTTTAAAAAAAATTTACTTATTTTTCATTTTAGTAAAATATATGTAACATAAAATTTACCATATTAACCATTAATTTTTTTTTTTATATTTGTTTATTTTGAGAGAGAGAGCACATGCACGTCCATGAGCAGGGAAGGGGCAGAGAGAAAGAGGGAGACAAAGAATCCCAAACAGGCTCTGTGTTCTCAGTGCAGAGCCCCAGGCGGGGCCGAGTCTCACCAACCATGAGATCATGACCTGAGCTGAAATCAAGAGTTGGATGCTTAACCAACTGAGCCACCCAGGCGCCCTGCATTTTAACCATTAAAAAAAATTTTTTTTTTTTACATTTATTTATTTTTGAGAGGGACAGAGAGAGACAGAGTGCGAGCGGGGGAGGGGCAGAGAGCGAGGGAGACACAGAATCCGAAGCAGGCTCCAGGCTCCGAGCTGTCAGCACAGAGCCCGAGGCGGGGCTCGAACTCACAAACTGTAAGATCATGACCTGAGCTGAAGTCAGACGCTTAACCCACTGAGCCACCCAGGTGCCCTGTAACCATTTTTAAGTATACAGTTCTGTGGCATTGAATACATTCACATTGTACTACAGCCATCACCATCACCTATCTTCAGAACATTCTTCATCTTGCAAAATTAAAACTCTGTTCCCATTACACAGTGACTTCCCGTGCTCCCCCCCCCCCCACCCCCAGCCCCTGGCAACCACCGTTCTACTTTCTGTCTCTATGAGTTTGAGGAGTCTAACTACCTCATGTAAATGAAATCATACATAATTGGCCTTTTGTGACGGGTGTATTTCACTTAATATAAAGCCTAGAGGTCCATCCATGTTGTACTATGTGTCAGGATCCCCTTTCTCTGTAAGGCTGAATAATATGGACCTTTTGGCCATATGGACAATATGGACATGGACCTTTTGGCCATTGTGAACAATTGCTACTATAAAACGAGTATACAGATATCTCTTTGAGACCCTACTTTCAGTTCTTTTTGGACGGGGAGCAGGATATGCCCAGTAGTGGAATTGCTGGAACATATAACAATACTCTGTTTAATTTTTTGAGGAATTACATTTCTGTTTTCCATAAGGACGGCCCCCTTTTATGTTCCCACCAGCTATGTACAAAAGCTCTAATTTCTTTACATCCTCAACAATACTTGTATTTTTCTGAGTTTCTTTTTTCATAATAGCCATCCTAGCAGGTGCAAAGTGATATCTCACAGTTTGGATTTGCAATTCCTCAATGAGTGGTGATATTCAGTATCTTTTTGATGCTGGCAGGCCAGGTCCAAGGACCCAGAGTGGGATCCTGCAGGACCAGCCAAGAGGGTCCTCGGTTGCACGCAGGATAGAAACCAAACACGAGCCAGAGAAAGTGAAAACAGAGTTTATCGAAAAGTGTGACAGAAAATACCAGACAGAATGTCTGGGAGACTCGGAAAGGAAAGGAGAATGAGTCCTGTCGTCACTTGGGGCTGGGGGTTTATTTGGAAGAGGGTCCAGGGAACGTGTTCCTCCAGGAATCTTGACTGAGGTTTGTTTGAAACTAATGTCCTAGAACATGTTTGGGATCTGGCTCTTCTTAGATGTTACCGGGTGTTTGGGGGCCTAGGAGAAACTCAGAGAATGACGAACGCTCTTCCTTCCCCCTTGGAGCAGGAACGTAGATTCTTTGGCTTTTACTTGGATGAAAAATATAGGACATGGGTACATGGAACCTAGCGGAAAAACAGCAGAGACAGAGCCTTTCTAAAATGGAATCCCTCCAGCTTTCCTACCTTGTTTTCATGTGGTTATTGGTCATTTGTGTATCTCCTTCGGAGAAATGTCTGTTCACATCCTGTGCTCATTTTTAAGCTGGGTTGATTTCTGTTGTCGAGTTTTAGAAGCTCTCTCTACATTCCGGGACACCTGGGTGGCTGAATCAGTTAAACTGCCAACTCTTGGCTTCAGCTCAGGTCATGATCTCACAGTTCATGAGTTTGAGTCCCGTGTCAGGCTCTACGCTGACCGCAAGGACAGCAAGGACAGCGCGGAGGGTGTGGAGCCTGCTTGGGATTCTCGCTCTCGCTCTCTTTGCCCCTCCCCCACTCCTGCTCGCGCTCTCTCTCTCTCTCTCTCTCTCTCGGTGTCTCAAAATAAATAAGTAAATGAACCTTTAAAAAACTAAAAGAAAAAAGAGGTTCTTTCGACATTCCAGGTATTACTCCTTTATCAGATATGTGATTTGCAAATATTTTCTCTCATTCTATGACTTGCCTTGTCACTCTGTCCATGGTGTCCTTTGACATACATTTTTAAAAATTCTGATGGAGCCCAAGTTGCCTTGTTTTTCTTTTGTTGCCTATGCCTTTGGTGTCCTATCCAAGAAATCACGATCAAATCCAGTGTTCTGCAGCTCTCCCTCTGTGTTTTCTTCTAAGAGGTTTAGAGTTACAGCTCTTATATTTGGGGCTGTGATACATGCGGTGTTAATTTTTGTATGTGGTGTTAAGTAAGCACCCAATGTCATTCTTTTGCACGTGGATATCCAGTTTTCCCAGCACCAGGTGTTGGGAACCTCACCTATGAAGTGTTTTCTGTGCTTCATTCATATGTAGCACCCCTGGTAGCCGATCTTTATTGCAGCAAGTGTGCTAGATATTTTCATAATCTTCTTGAATCCTGGTGATGACTCCGTGAAGAGTCTATGGTCAGGATAGGCCGGAATGTATTGTGGTAACACACACTCTCAAATCTCAGAGTTTTACCTGAATAGTTTTTCTCACTCACAGACTTGGCTTTGGGTCTGAGCAACAACCCACACGTTGGCCCAGGATTCCATAGGGACCCTCCATGTCAACATTGATTCCACGATTTCTGGATCAGGGAAAACAGTGTGATGAGACCCCAACATTGACCAGTCAATGCTTCCACTCGGAAATAACACAGGATACTTTCACCCAGGGCTCATTGACCAAAACAGTCACGTGGGCAAACCCGACTTCAAGAGAGCAGAGAACTACAGCCCCCTCGCGTGTTCAGAAGTAGAGAACCAGATATTGGGGAATAATAGTAACGCTTTCTACATGCAGGTATGACTATTCCCAATTCACCGATCAGAAATTAGGGAGTCATAGCTAATTACGAGGCACTTCTGTTCGGTTTTAAAACCACATTCTCTTCCTGTTCCCAACACAATAGCTATTACATTAGAATACACTGGATTATAGATTATTTTCTCCCTAGAGAATGATGAATTTTCTGCCTGCACCAGCCTTTGTGATGTCTATGATGATTTAATGACGCTGCTTGCTAACTGTATGCAACATATTTTCAATAAAACAACAAAATTCAGATTGTGGTGAATCATTGCTGTGGTTTTCCTGAGCTCCTTCACCAGAACCGTTTACAACTCCTAAGAGTCCACCCACGGCTCTTAGGAGATAGCCAAGGGCCCTTTTCTCCCTCTGGCATATTCCGGAAGTTCAGCTGGGTCAGTTTAGGATTCGGGCACATATAGGCACAGTGGTGGCCACTAAATGGAAGTATATTTGCGCTGATGCCAAAGTTCAATATGCACTGATGTCAGTTTTAAAAATACGCATCAGGAGTACGCGACCCTCAGCCCCTCCACCCTCCCCTCCCCTCCTGCAATCACGAGGTTGCTCTCTGTATTTACGAGGCTGTTTCGGTCTTTATTCTTTTTTCTTTTGTTCTGTTTTTCAGATTCCACAAATATGTGAACTCAAATGGTATTTGTCTGAACTGATTTCCCTTAGTATGATACCCTCTAGGCCCATCCACATTGTTATGAAATAGGTGAAGGGGATTAAGAGGTACAGATCTCCAGTTATAAAATAAATAAGTCACAGAAATGAAAAGGAAAGCATAGAGAACGGAGTTCATATTGTAATAAAGTATGGTGACAGATAGTAACTATACTCATTGTCGTGAGCACTGAGAAATGTGTAGAATTGTCAGATCACTGACACTGTAAACCCGAAACTCATATATGTTGTGTGTCAACTATACTTACGAGAATAAAAACAAAAACAAAAACAAAACAAGAGGTACATGTCCTTTGTTCACATCTCTCCCATGACTCAGATGCATTTTCTCTGGCTCTAGAATCAATATGTACTTGTCACCATGCCTTATTTACCCCTGAATACTGAATGTCCTCAGGTCCTATCGACCGGATGGGCAGTAACGGTAATAAGGCCGAAGTCATGACTCTCCTGATCCACTTGATCTATAGAAACTCAGCCTCCTCAAAAGTCTTATTCCCTCACTCAGCCCCAGAAACTTTAAAAAAAAAACTTAAACAAGGCCTGGGACAGGTCACCCACCATCATTTCTAGCTACAGGGGTAGGAACAGATAAGAAGGCAGAGACAGAAACGGGTGACCACGTGACAAATGTTGGCCAATGACAGATAGTAAGAAGTCTACTGGCTGGCACTTTTGAAATGCTCTGGTTTACCCGCCAGAAAGAGTGGCACAGCTTTTTTCCTTTATCCTATCCCCTGATTCCTTCTTGGAATGTGAATGTGATCACTGGAGCTACAGCAGCCTTCTCTCCACATGAGGACAGAAGCCAAGGCCAATCCGATGACGGCCGCAAGAAGCCCTCACTCTGCTCTGCTCCCCTTCAGGATTCCTGCCACATGGGAGAAAACAAACCACGGATCTGTTAGGTTTTCTGTAGCTTGCAGTCAACAGCAATCCTAACTGGTACAGAGTGGCAAGGCACGTGTCTCCAAAACTACAGATGACATTAAATTGTCTTTAAGAGAGGGGCGCCTGGGTGGCTCAGTCAGTTAAGCGTCAGGTCACGATCTCACAGTCTGTGAGTTCGAGCCCCGCATCGGGCTCTGGGCTGACAGCCCAGAGCCTGGAGCCTGCTTTGGATTCTGTGTCTCCCTCTCTCTCTGGCCCTCCCCTGCTCACACTCTGTCTCACTCTCTCTCTTAAAAGTAAATAAACATTAAAAAAAATTTTTTTAAATTGCTTTTAAGGGAAAACACACCCCTTTGAGTGAAGATGGGGGAGGAAGGGGCAGGGCAAGAGGCAGGGACTGACCAGATTCGGGAGCAGAGTCAGCACAAAGATACCTACCGTGGTGGCCCATGTTCTTGAATCTTCCCGTCCCCGCCACTGGCACCACTCACGTATAAACAGAGGCCAGGCAACTCATCTTTGACAAAGCAGGAAAGAACATCCAATGGAAAAAAGACAGTCTCTTTAACAAATGGTGCTGGGAGAACTGGACAGCAACATGTAGAAGGTTGAAACTAGACCACTTTCTCACACCATTCACAAAAATAAACTCAAAATGGATAAAGGACCTGAATGTGAGACAGGAAACCATCAAAACCTTAGAGGAGAAAGCAGGAAAAGACCTCTCTGACCTCAGCCGTAGCAATCTCTTACTCGGCACATCCCCAAAGGCAAGGGAATTAAAAGCAAAAGTGAATTACTGGGACCTTATGAAGATAAAAAGCTTCTGCACAGCAAAGGAAACAACCAACAAAACTAAAAGGCAACCAACGGAATGGGAAAAGATATTTGCAAATGACACATCGGACAAAGGGCTAGTATCCAAAATCTATAAAGAGCTCATCAAACTCCACACCCGAAAAACAAATAACCCAGTGAAGAAATGGGCAGAAAACATGAATAGACACTTCTCTAAAGAAGACATCCGGATGGCCAACAGGCACATGAAAAGATGTTCAACGTCGCTCCTTATCAGGGAAATACAAATCAAAACCACACTCAGATACCACCTCACGCCAGTCAGAGTGGCCAAAATGAAGAAATCAGGAGACTATAGATGCTGGCGAGGATGTGGAGAAACAGGAACCCTCTTGCACTGTTGGTGGGAATGCAAATTGGTGCAGCCGCTCTGGAAAGCAGTGTGGAGGTTCCTCAGAAAACTAAAAATAGACCTACCCTATGACCCAGCAATAGCACTGCTAGGAATTTATCCAAGGGATACAGGAGTACTGATGCATAGGGGCACCTGTACCCCAATGTTTATAGCGGCACTCTCAACAATAGCCAAATTATGGAAAGAGCCTAAATGTCCATCAACTGATGAATGGATAAAGAAATTGTGGTTTATATACACAATGGAATACTACGTGGCAATGAGAAAAAATGAAATATGGCCTTTTGTAGCAACATGGATGGAACTGGAGAGTGTGATGCTAAGTGAAATAAGCCATACAGAGAAAGACA
This sequence comes from Panthera onca, assembly GCF_046562875.1. Lineage (NCBI taxonomy): Eukaryota > Metazoa > Chordata > Mammalia > Carnivora > Felidae > Panthera > Panthera onca. The sequence continues at coordinate 67,311,931 of NC_138356.1, forward strand.
GATACCATATGGTTTCACTCTTATGTGGATCCTGAGAAACATAACAGAAACCCATGGGGGAGGGGAAGGAAAAAAAAAAAAAAAAGAGGTTAGAGTGGGAGAGAGCCAAAGCATAAGAGACTGTTAAAAACTGAGAACAAACTGAGGGTTGATGGGGGGTGGGAGGGAGGGCAGGGTGGGTGATGGGTATTGAGGAGGGCACCTTTTGGCATGAGCACTGGGTGTTGTATGGAAACCAATTTGACAGTAAATTTCATATATTAAAAAATAAGAAAAAATAAAAAAAAAATAAAAAAAATAAAAAAAAAAAAAAAGAGAAAAAAAAAAATAAAAAAAAAAAATAAACAGAGGCCAGGGCAGGGGCAGGAGCAAGGGAGAAGCTAAAACCATAAAAACTCAGGAATTCAGTGACTTGGTCATTTGGTGAATTGGCTTTTAGTAAATTAGCTTTCAGAGATTTGACTGCCAGCAAAGTGACTTAAAGCCTGTGTTTTTGGTTGGAACTACTGCCATTCCCAGAACTGCCCTGCCTCCCACACTAGCCAGAGCAGGGCTGCGGCCGGGCTGAGAGGGATGATCCCTCCCCGGCTCACTGTATGCTCGGGAAGGGCCTGGCGGGGGGCTGCGCTATCCCAGAGCCCTCCGGGGATCTCAGCCCAGTGGCTCCTTTACCTCCCCACTCTCTCTGGAGCATTCAGGCATCAGCCCCGGAGTGGGGCACAGAGGCAAACCCATGGGGAGGCCTGGGATTCCCGCACACCGGCCTCCCCTCAGGGGGCTGGGGTTTTGATGTGGGCCAAGCTCTTTGGTGCTTGCCCCTCCCCGTCCAGGGTTTATTCTCTTTCAGGAGGCTCCTAACTTCTCGTAGGAAGAACCCTGGGCAGGTGTGTGAACCACAATTTTCCAGACAGGCCTTGTATGGCTGACCCCCAGCTGAGGCTCGAGCTGAGAATGCACATCCCAAGTTCCCAGGGCTGGTCTGGCATATGACAGGAGGTCAGTAGACACTTGTTCAATAACTGATTATAATAATCACTGTCCTCTGTGGAGGGCCTACTGTGTGTCTTGCGCTGAGCCAGATTCTTCATTTTCATATACCTCAGTTCCCTGAGGCTACCGTGACCCCTCTTCTAGAATAAAGAGGAATAAGGGAAATAAAATTGATCTTCCAGAACTGGGAGACCATCCACTGGAGGAAACTGGTCAGCCTAAGAGGCAGGTCAGCCTCAGCTAAAACTTAAAAATAGGTAGGATCTCTGGGCTGAAACAAAATAAAGTCACTCTTTATCCAAAGCATGGGGTAACATGGTCATAATCGCCTGGTAGTGTTTCATGTTTCCGAATTGCTTGCTTTTGGGGAACCATCTTTTTCCCACCTTCAGTCCATCTGGTTTTAGGTGAAAGTAACTTTACCTCCCTGCCCTCAGACCTTGGACATGTATCCTGGACTTAGCCTGTGAGTGTTAAAGCCCAAGGGCGCAGTGATTCAGTGAGTCATTCAGGGTTGTCCATGTGACCCCAAAGCAAGTGATTTAGAGTCATTCCTGGGACTATCACTGACCCTCACTTTTGTGTGGAGAGTGGGGAGGGAAATTTATGCTAAGTGCTTACCGGAGGATAAAATCAGCCCAGAGGAAAGCATCTCAGAGGAGAGAGAGCAAGAGGGAGAGAAAAAAACCAAACTGGATCCAGCCATGCCTGAAGCACATACCTACCCCTGAGCTTCCCAGCTACTTCAGCCAAGATATTTTGTGTTAAGCTAGTTTGAGTTGGGTGGGTCTAAGACCTGGTCTGAGTACCCCGAGAGCTCTTCAGGGGGAAGACTTGCTCATGCTTTCACATACTCTGGTCCGGCTGGCAAAGTCATGTCTACGCTTAATGGACATCATATAGCATCTCCAGTTTTCTCGTTCTCCAGCCCAGATCTATCCATCTCCTAGGATCCTCAGCTAGATAAATGACACTTCCATGTACATATCTGCCGAAATCCCGAGAGGTGTCATTGGTTTTACTTTTACACATACCCTCCAACTTCCATTTATCAGAGCCTGTCAATAGGGGGCAGACGCCAAACATATCCATATCCTTCCGCGGTTCCTCGGTTCTTCTGCCACCATCATGGCTAGCCTGACGGTTGCAAAGACCTCTCAACAGGTATCCCTGGGGCAGCCAAGGTGATCTCCAAACGTGTAGATCAGGTCTGGTTGCTGCCCGGCTTCCAACAATTCATTGCTCCGAGGAAGAAGGTTAAGTCTGTCCACTGGCCCGTGAGCTCTGTGCACTCTGGCCCTGCAGCCTCGGTGACCTTTCCCAGGCCCCTTGCCCCCCTGCTCATTTGCCCCAGCTTGCCTGCGTCCTTCCTGTTCCCTGGCCTTGCCCGGGGCCTTACAGCCCCTTGCGACTCTGTCCTCCTGGAACATTTGTCTCCAGGGCTCCCCATGCAAGGTTCATCCTTATTTCTCTGGTCTCACCTCATGAGTCATGTGTCTCCTCGGAGAGAGACTCTTTGGCTTATTTGCTTTAGGCTCATGTCTCCCTGGTGGGGATGGCAGCTCCGGGAGGTAAATGTTACCCCACCCCCACAGTAGAGACTGTGAGACCAGCGTCCAGCATTGTTATTAGTCAACTTCAGCTCCAGGACAGATCGTGCAGATTGGGGGGCTAAACACCGGGAATTAATTTCTCATAGTTCTAGAGGCTGGATGTCTGAGAGCGAGATGTCAGCAGGCTGGCAGGGCTGGCTTCTTCTGAGCCTCTCTCCTCGGCTTGCAGATGGCCGTCTTTTCCCTGTGTCCTCACACGGCCTTCCGTCCACGTCCATCTGTGTCCAAATCTCCTCATGGGGACACAAGCCACATTGGATGAGGCCCACCCTAATGGCCCCATATGAACTTAATTACCTCTGTAAGGGGTCTGCCTCCAAATACAGTCCCACTCTTGGGTCCTGGGGGTTAGGACTTCAACATAAGAATTTGGGGGGAAACCAATTCAGCCCATAACAGGCGTAAAGTAGGCCCTCAACCACATTCGTGAAATTAGCGCGGTGATCTTCTCCCCACATTAGCCAAGGTTTGCCTTCTCCGCCCTGCACCGGCCCCAGTAACCTCCTGTTGGAGATCTGGCCTCCTGGGTGACTAGTCGATCCGGCTAATGCTAGACGTGACACACGTACTTTTCGTTGTAAACGAATATGGCAGAATTCTGCTGTTTGTCACCATCTGTGGTGCTCTCTAATCAGCATGGACAGTTTCTAAGGCCTATCTTACCCCTGCACAGACTGCTCCAGCCCCAACCTTCAAAAGCAACAACGGTCAGGTCCTGGGATGCAGTAGATGAGGGTGGGTGGGGGCGGGGCGCGGGTACCACTGGTGTGGTCTTCCCTGGCTTCAGCACCCCCTCTCCTGATTATTCCTATTTTACAGCTGATCAGAGAGGTCAGGCAGATTGTACAAAGTCACCCAGCCAGTAAATGATGGGAGAATCAGAATTCACATCTGGTTTTCTCTGGCAGCAAAACCCCTGCGTTGTCATTGTTCTACAGTTCTTGCTTCTGCAGATGGATATGGAAAAACAAGTGGCAAATGACCCCCCCCCCCCCCCCCGCCAATTCCCCGGGGGCGCTGATGTCATTCCTCAACGGGGAAACACTTGCTGCTTTGAAAAAACGTGAGCATGGCAACAGCAAAACCTGAGCAGCCTGACAGAAGCAAGGAGCAGATGGAAGTATCTGGTGAGGCTTCAACTCAGACGCCCCCTCCTCACATCTGGAGCCTGAGCCGCAGGGCCCGAGCCTTGGCAGCCACATTTTGGCACTTTCCCCGGGCCTGGATCTTGTCAACCAGGATTCCAGAAAAGACTGAATAAAGAACGAGTAAACGTCAGGAGTGCGTCCTCCCCAGGGTCAACTCCTTCCAAAGCAGCGCTGCCCGTTCACCCTGGCCTCTGGTGCCACCGCTGGACTAGGTTTCTTTTTGTATCATAAGCCCCGCCAGGTCTAGAGCCGAGCCCGTGAGGAAACGCCACGCAGCCTGGTGATTAAGAACAAACGTGGGCGTTGACGTAACAGAAATCTGATCTCAATCCAGGTTCAAACACTTCACCTTCCTTGTGAGATGTCAATGGGGATAATAGTCCCAATCATGTTGTTCAGCTATGAAGAAAAATGTGATAAGAAAGTCAAAGTCTTAGCACAGTGTGAGTCTCAACAAAGAATATTAGAACCTTGGGGTGCCTGGCTGGCTCGGTTGGTTGAGTGTCTAACTCTTGATTTTGGCTTGGGTCATGATCCTAGGGTCATGAGATCGAGCCCCGCATTGGGCTTCTCACTGGGCGTCCAGCCTGCTTGGGATTCTCTCTCTTTCTTTCTCTCTCCCTCTCCCCCAACCTCAAGAAAAAAATAAAAAATAAACATAAAAGAATCTTAGAACCTAGACTTGTGGCTTGGGTCTTGCATAGTGATCTTCTGGATATTGAAGTTATTTTCAGGAGTTTAACAGCCATGTCTTCACTACTTCTTCCTTCCTTCCTTCTTTCCCTTATTTCTTTTTTAAGAATGTAAGACACTCATAGACAAGGGTTTGAATTCCAGCTTAGCTGCCAGTCGGCTGTGTGACCTTGGACAATTGACTTCACCACTTAAAAAGGCAATTTCTTTTTTCTGAAAAATAATAGTAATGGCTATTATTTAATGGGCCACACACTCTGCTACAGGGCGTTAATACATTATGTAATTTAATCTTCTTAACCCAGTGAGGAAGGCATTTTCCCTAATTTAGACATGAGAGGCTTAGTAACTGGTCAAGGTTACTCAGCTAGTGCAGAGCTCAGTCAGGATTTGAATCCTGAACTTCTAGGCTTTAAAACTAATGCTCTTTTGGGGTGCCTGGTTGGTTAAACATCTGACTTTGGCTCAGGTCATGATCTCACGGTTTGTGAGTTCGAGCCCTGTGCTGACAGTGGGGAGCCTGCCTGGGATTCTCTCTCTCTTCCTCCCTCTCTGCCCCTCCCCCACTTTTGTGAGCATATGCGTGTGTGTGTTCTCTCTCTCTCTCTCTCTCAAAATAAAAAAAGAAATATTTAAAACTGATGCTCTTTCACCTGTCCCCCCTTTCCCCATGAGGATGACCATACTCTCCCTCCCACAGGGCTTGGTGTGAACACAGAGACAGGGGAGGCGAAACTGCTTTCTGCATTGTAGAAAGGCAAAGAAAATGTCAGTTGTTATTTGATCTCGCATGCTGGCTCCACATCTGTCCTCCCTTTGGGACCTGTCTCTCAACCCACAGCATCTCCGGGGGGAGGAAAGTGTCAGCCAACCTACAGCTCTGTCCCTCAACAACCTCCTCCTCTGGACCTGGGGATGGTTGCCTTGGGAACCGAGTGATTTCCTTGCCGGCTGCCCCGAAGACAGGCACACTGGGAAAGCTGCCAGAGACGGGCTCCTGGTGGATTATCTGGTGCCCAGGCCGTTGGCTTTGGTGGTCTAAGACACCTGCTGCTTGGGAAGAAGCCAGGAGGTATGGGGTGGAAGAAAAAACACATAGAAATCTGAGTAGAGACCAAAACTGAAGTCAGGAAGACCATCCAACCGAACCCTGAATCTGAAGTGTCCCAGACAGAAAAGAAGAGGATGGAATACAGAAAGAAGACGGGCCAAAGTGTAGGGTAGAATCCAGAGAAACTCCCACTACTCAGAAAATGTCAGGGCCAAGCCTCTTCGAGGAGGGTGGGAACCCTGGCTACAGCCAGGAGCTGCGGCCAACATGCTGAACCTACCCAAATGAGCAGGTTCAATCCACCCTTGCCTTTTGTCTCACAGCCCCGGGGGAAGGAACTTCAGGATGGGTCAGTTTTGTTCTTTATAGATTTATTTTTTCATGGCAGTTTTATTTCATGGCACAGTCAAGTGGGAAATACAGGATTCCCATGTACCTCTGACTCCACACATGTACAGCCTCCTCCTACTATCAGCATCCCCCACCACAATTATTACAACCAATGAACCTTTGCTGACACATCGTTATCGCTCAGAGTCCATAGTTAACATTAGGGTTCATTCTTGGTGTTGCACACGCTATGCATTTGGACAAATATATAGTGACATATACGTCATATATGTCAAATATATGCCTCCACCCATCATTACAGTATCAGATGGAATAATTTCACTCTCCTGAAAACGCTCTGTGTCCCCACTTGGTCATCCCATAGAACCGCAGCTCTTTTTACTGTCCCCTTGGTTTTGCCTTCGCTTGGGTATCATAGGGCTGGAATTATATAGCATGTAGCCTTTTCAGCCTTTCCCCTCACTCAGTAACATATTTTTAAGGTTCCTCCACGTCTCTTCATGGCTTAATAGTTTGCTTCTCTTTAGCACCGAATAATATTCCATTATCTGGATGTATCATAACTTATCTATTCACCTACCGAAGGACTTCTTGGTTGCTTCCAAGCTTTGGCCTTTACAAATAGAGCTGCTATAAACATCTGTGTGTAGGTTTTTGTGTGGACAGTAGGAAATACCAAGTAACGCGACCGCTGAATCACATGGTAAGGGTATGTTTAGTTTGGCTAAAAAAGAAAACGGCCAGAAATGAGTCAATTTTGATGGTAAGTGTTGTTCAGACACGAGAGAGCTCCTCCAAAGACGGTGTCTAGATAAAGAGTAGGGTACCACGATGGTGGAAGCAGAGATGCAGACGAAGGGCAAGTAGAAGGCAAAAATGGTGAAGACTGACCCACCCCCTTCACAACCGCCAAGGCCAGGGCTAGAGACCTCATCTTTGCTTGACCTTCATTCAGCCTTCGCTGAGCCAGAGCTGCCAGCTCAAGTCACACTTGCCCTCAGGAATCACCAACTGGTTGTAAGAATCACGAGTCATTAATCCAATTCACTAATTATCCAATTGGCCCCTGGACTTTTCAGTACTTTAAAGGGGTCCTCCTGCCAAGGCACTGGTGTGTTGGAGACTGGAACTATAAATTACTCGTTTGTCTTCCTTCCGGACTATAACCAGTTGACAGTAGACACAAGGAGCCAAACAGGGACCAGGGACTCAGTTTTATCAATGGCAGCAATGTCCCCTTGCGTTAAGTCATAGCTTTCGACCGCACAATCCCCTGCCCGTGCCCTGCACGGAAGGTGATGGGCCAGCAGAGCAGGACGAATTTACAATCTACCACTTTGGTTTTTTTGCTTTAGGTTCTGCTAAGGAAGATGGAGAATGATGAGATCACGAGGCTCACTGTGCCTGGGCACAGATCCCACAAGAAGCAAGAGCCCTGCCATGAATGAGCAGTGACTGGAACACACCTTGCCCAACAGAGCGATGCACTGCTGGGAGTCAGTCTCTTGCTGGCTCTCCAGTGGATGAGTCGGTGCTCTTACTCTCTGCTACTGGGGTGGGAGAGAGAAACCTACCATCCCTGTTTGCCTGGCACTGAAGTGTTGCTGTGATACGGGATTTGTAATACTAAAACCAGGAAGTCTCTGGCAAATCGGGACAAGTGGGTTAACTTACATCCTCCTCGAGCCTTAGCACATGTGTTCTTTCTAATGAGGGACAACAATGTGGAGAGACGAAGAGGAGGGTTTCTCCCTACAGTGACTCCAGCAGCACCCCAAGGCTGATGAGAACTGGGGTAATTAGGGGATTGGCATGGGTGTGGGGATAATATTTGGGATGTGATACCAATTACATCCGGCGTTGCTCTCTGTGTGGTGAGACGATGTGTGATTTTTATGTTCTTTATACTTTTCTATTTTTCCCCCAAACTTTCTGCAATAAACATGGGTAGCATGGTTATCAGAAAAAAGAACTCAATTATAATTAAGCAATAGGAATACAAAGAGAAAACCAGTAATTTAAAAAATAAACCCATTTTTATTTTATTTTTATTTATTTATTTATTTTTTTAATATATGAAATTTATTGTCAAATTGGTTTCCATACAACACCCAGTGCTCATCCCAAAAGGTGCCCTCCTCAATACCCATCACCCACCCTCCCCTCCCTCCCACCCCCTATCAACCCTCAGTTTGTTCCCAGTTTTTAACAGTCTCTTATGCTTTGGCTCTCTCCCACTCTAACCTCTTTTTTTTTTTTTCCTTCCCCTCCCCCATGGGTTTCTGTTAAGTTTCTCAGGATCCACATAAGAGTGAAACCATATGGTATCTGTCTTTCTCTGTATGGCTTATTTCACTTAGCATCACACTCTCCAGTTCCATCCACGTTGCTACAAAAGGCCATATTTCATTCTTTCTCATTGCCACGTAGTATTCAAAACTAAAAGGCAACCAACGGAATGGGAAAAGATATTTGCAAATGACATATCGGACAAAGGGCTAGTATCCAAAATCTATAAAGAGCTCACCAAACTCCACACCCAAAAAACAAATAACCCAGTGAAGAAATGGGCAGAAAACATGAATAGACACTTCTCTAAAGAAGACATCTGGATGGCCAACAGGCACATGAAAAGATGTTCAACGTCGCTCCTTATCAGGGAAATACAAATCAAAACCACACTCAGATATCACCTCACGCCAGTCAGAGTGGCCAAAATGAACAAATCAGGAGACTATAGATGCTGGCGAGGATGTGGAGAAACGGGAACCCTCTTGCACTGTTGGTGGGAATGCAAATTGGTGCAGCCGCTCTGGAAAGCAGTGTGGAGGTTCCTCAGAAAATTAAAAATAGACCTACCCTATGACCCAGCAATAGCACTGCTAGGAATTTACCCAAGGGATACAGGAGTACTGATGCATAGGGGCACTTGTACCCCAATGTTTATAGCAGCACTCTCAACAATAGCCAAATTATGGAAAGGGCCTAAATGTCCATCAACTGATGAATGGATAAACCCATTTTTAAAATGTGATCTTTTGGTCATTTTCTCCTGTACCCAGATGGGGTGTGTTCTGAGAGGCAAAGTTACATTGATCAAATGGTCCAGAACAACGAGTAAGGAAAATGAGAAATGTGCTCCAAATTTTCCCTGGATGACCTTAGATTATCCAGTGGTCATACTGCAATTTTTAAGAAGTCTCTGTTCCCCTACTCTTCCCTTCCCAATCATAATCTACTGTAAGTACTTATCTGGATTCTCCCAAAACACAAACTATATTATCCTATTCTTCCCCAAATACCTTCTCTGAATTGAGGTTGTAATTTAATGGTATGCCCTCCATTTAAGGAGCATTTCCCATCTTTCGAGCAAGGATGGCCAAAGATATAAATTTGTTCTATTACCTGCTTAACCGAGAGGAAAGTCTGAAGAGATGGATTTTTGGTCTCAATTCAGCTACTTTCTAAATGTATGGCCTTCCATGCTACCCAGACTCAAGCTCTTCATCCAAAGAGTGGAGCTGGGAGGCACTTTTCTCCCAAGCTGGAGTGGCCCTGGGGGACTCCATCAAAATCAGTGAGCATGGAACTCTCTACACACTGCAGAATTTTGTCCAAAGATTCACAACTCCATATCAAGGGACTGGCCTTTTTGCCTTAGGGGCCAGGAAACATAGAAACAAATTCAAATGGAAAATAAAGCCATTCATTCATTCATTCATTCATCCATTTATTTATCCAAAAACCGTTCCTAATCACCTCTGTGCTTAGAGCTGGAGACCCGTAGATGAATAAGGTCATCTCTAACCCGGGACCGAATCTGTGAGGTATAGTTTTCAGTGGTATTGCCAGCTCCCAGACCACTTTCCACCCACTCCTCTTAGTTCTGGGATCTGGGACCATAAGGAGACAAATCTTATTGAAAAGCAAAGCTTCCAAACACTTTTCCCCTGGTGACTGATAGAAATTCGCATTTTCTTTCCTTTTATCCACAGAGAAAAATAAGCACTGTAAAAATGATGAAAGCCCTTCAGTCAGGAAACTGGACTCAGACCTAGAAAAACCAGACTGTAAACACTTGAAATAGTAGAGAGAAAAGATCTTCTCTAAAGAGCTTCCGTGGGGCATCCAGTGGAGAGGCTGAAAATAAACCTTTTGAAAAACAGAACAGGTGGGTCTCAGCCCCTTCATAACAGTTTATTGCAAACTCTATTTCAAGCTCTATCTTGGAGCAAAGAAGTAATTAAACACACAAAGGCAGACATGCTCAGACAGAGGAACACCCACTCCCGGAGGACTGAGGCAAAGGGAAGACAGAGATGGCTTGCTTTCCCCAGGACCAGATCTTCTGCAGAGGTAGGCAACACTCCATGTAATATGCTGGCTGCTGGAAGCCACCCAGCTCCCTAAATACCACGTCCCACTCCAACCTGCCTTATGGGTGTCTGAAACTCAACCCCACTGTAATTGCATTCTTTTAGGTTAAGATAGTATCCCTGTTACATAAACCACACCAGGTGTTGGTAAGAGTGGGCAAAACCGGGCAAATCAAGTTCCATGTATTTGCAGGAAGTAAGGAGGTTAGCAGTGGACAAGTTTTCTCCAGGATGTCTATCAGGAAAATGCTCAAGCCTGGGGCTTCTCAAACTTCAGTGTGCCTCAGAACCACCTGGAAAGACTGTTAAAACAGATTGACCCCCCCACCCCTATGTATCCTTGGCTAGATAAAGAATTCCAAGTTCAAAGGCATATATCCCTAACACTTTGAGGCTGACCCTCTCTTGTCTGCTGGCATCTGATGTGGCTAAGATTTCTCCATCTTATTGTAGTATGCTGTTACATAACTTAACTTTTTTATTTTTATTAATTCTATGTGACTGTGACTATTTTTAAAGTATTTTTTATTATTTCTATGTCTTGAAATGAGGGCATTTTTTTTCTCCCCCATGCTCAATCTATTATCTTGAGTGAGAAGTCTGAGCACACACTCTCAATGCTTTTCAATTCCAGGAAACTAGCCTCAGGACATCTCCAAAAGCCCAGAGATCAATTTATAAAACTCACATTGTTAATTTTCAGAGAAATCCCACAGTTACCATTTCTGTTATGTCTCTGTATTCAGGAAGCATCGTGTATATATGGCTTGTCTAGATGCTTCTTTATTCCCTTAATTCAATTTAATATTTAAAGAAGAAAAGAAGGGGAAACAAAGCCATGTGTTCAGGCTCTGATCTGAGGTGAATAATAGCATATATTTCCTACTTCTCAACGTTACTGTGGCATATTTATCCCAGGAAAATCAAATCCATAGCTTACCAACTAGTCTGTTGTTCCATGGGAGCAGGGTGTCAGGGTCATTCACAACCATAACCCTTGTACCTAGCACAGTGCCTAATATGTAGGGTTATGTACGATCTGTTTATTAACTGAATGAATAACTGTAACGAGTAAGTAGGATGTATTTGACTAAAGCTACATCTCACTTGAGGAAACCAGGGGCCAAAGTCACATCCAGTCACCAGAGTTAGGACTAGAACCCTGAATTTCTGGCATGAGCCCAATTCAAAACACCCCAGAAGAAACAACACAACTATGCTGATGATTTACTGACTAAACATTTCTCCAAAATGTGTCTTATTCATCTATGTGCTCATATGAACACATAAAAGATACTCAATAAGATGTTTGTTGATTATTACGGTGAAATGAAAGTTTAAATAAACTATTCATTTGTTCCTTAATATTTTTGCAGTCATGGAACATCCTAGAATTGAATAATAGTGGGAAGAACCCTCTCCCTGGAAAAATACACATCTGTATACATGCACACAAACACATGACATTTTGCATCAACTTCAAAAGGTTCCCAGAGCTCCTAAAGCTGAGTTAAGCCTTAATCCCTTTCAAAGTCATGAAATATTAGGGCTTAGAAGGAGCCTCACCAATGATTGATTTCCATGTCCTCACTTCTCAAATACAGAACTGAAGACTAGAGACAGGGAGCTACCAGTAGATTGACTTTAGAGTGCCCTCAAAGAAGGCATGGGGTGTCTGCTTTGTGGACGTCCCCCACCCCCCTGCTCCACCCCGGGAGTCAGCTGGGGAAAGAGACGCCACCTGGAGGCAGAAGTGAGCCCAGCTTCATAGCTCCTTAGGAGAAGCCCTCGGACCAGAATTTCCAGCCCATTGCCCTTTCCATGACCAATGTGGTCCCACAGAGTCTCTTGTTTTTTCCTCTTCTTTTTCTTTTAATTGAGGTATAATTGACAACATTATATTAGTTTCAGGGGCGTAATAGAATGATTCAGTATTTGTACATACTGCAGAGTGATCACCATGAAATCTAGCTAACATTTGTCACCATACGTCAGATGAGAACCTTTATGAAGTATTATCTTAGCAACAGCAAAGTCCCTTCAAACTTCCCCCCTCCACCCTCCCAGCCAGTTGTTCTCTCATCCTTCCCTCTGGGCCTATTTTCATGGACTGCTTTCTCATATTACATTCTTTTTTTTTTTTTTTAATTAAAAAGGAATCACAATTTCAGCCTATAAAAGTGATAAATAGTTAGATTAGGGTGATTGAAACCAAAAATTACTTGTCTATGTCCAGTGTGAGTTTCCCCAACCAAACTCTTTAAAACTCAATTAACTAATCAATCAGTCATGACCGTCATTCCTTCCAACACTGGGAAAACAACATGTAAATATAACGAGCTAATGGGACAAGATAAAAGGTGACATTTAAAATCATGCCCTGAAATGTCATGAGAGGTTTGAGTAAATCTTTGTTATGCTAAAATAAATAAAAATAAAAATAGATGAAAAAAAATAACGTATCTGTGGAAAGAGATGGGCACTGAGCAGAATTGAATTCTGCTGTTACCACACTGTGATTAAACCAAATGAATTGACCCTTTCAGATAATAAAAATTGTTAACTGCTTCAGAAATTTAATTACATAATGACTGATGAAACAGGTTCATCTCACAGAATTGGAAAAAAATCAGACAAATGACAACAAAAACTCTTGTGGTTAACCCTGCAAAGCTCCCTGCCCCCCATATATGTATATATATATATATATATATATATATATATATATATATATATGTATTTTTGAGAGTTGGGCCAGTGGCAGAACCCTGATCTCAGGGCAGGGCAATAACTAATCAAATTATACATCACTAAGTTACACAGGCTAGATTTCCAGATAAGGTACCATGTCTCTGTTTTGGCTTTTCTGTAAATATTATTGGTGAGTTTTGTTTTCAGCAATGACTGACTGGGTTGTGTTGGACCAACCATCCTGCTGAGAGCCATAAGAGAAGCCAGACAAAATATAAAGAACACCTGTTCAAAGGCATCAGGAAACCACCAAGGCACAGAGAATTTAGGGCCAAGGTCTGGCCAAACCAAAGGGAGTGCGGTCAGGAAATAGAGCTCCTTCACTACTCAATTCAACTGTTGATTCCAAAAAAAAAAAAAAAAAAAAAAAAAGCTGAGCCTAAGAGCCTGAATAGAATTTTTGGGATTCTCATAGGACTAGAGGGAAATAAAATGGCGTTCACAGTGCTTCAAAAAGGTGGGGCTTTGAAAAACATGCAAGGTTTTTCATTGGACAATAGGAAGGGCTGTGTCCTAGGAGTAATGGTAAATGGGAATTAGAATATCCCAGGGACTGAGGCTTCTCATAATCTCAATCCCTGATTTGATGAGGTGATCTGCCCTTAGTTTAGCTCAGTTTAGGAAAGTTCTGAGGAACAAAACACAAATGTGACAAGAAGAAAACAAAGAGCAAAATGTCCGACTTAAACCCAGCCATATAAATAATTATATTCAATAAAAATGGATTGAACTCTGCAATTAAAAGGCAGATATAGTCAAATTGGATTAAAAGGCAAGCTCCAACTTATGCTGTCTATGAGAGATGTATCTTAAATACAAAGGCATGGACAAGTTAAAGCAAAACAATAGAAAAAATACGTCATAAAAAAACTAAGAGGGCTGGTATGGTTATACTAACATCAAATTAGATGTCAAGACAAGGAACCTTGCCAGACATAAAAGAGGACACTTCTAAATAATGAAAGTATTAATTCATTAAGACATAACAATCCTAAATGAATATGTATCTAATCATAAAGGTTTAAGATACCTGAAGCAAAAATTGATCAAAACTAAAAGAAAAAAAAACTAATCCAGAGTTACACCAAGATTGTCCATATTCTTTTCTATAATGTCTTAATACATATTAAAAGATTAAGATCTTATATAGTATATTTTTGGCCAAATTGAAATCAAAATTGAAATTGATAACAATGTCTTCTAGAAAATCTAGAAATATTTTAGAAAATCACCCAAGTACTTCACAACAAGAACACACTTTTTAATTAAAAAATTGTTTTAATGTTTATTTATTTTTGAGAGAGAGAGAGAGAGAGAGAGAGAAAGAGAGAGACAAGAGTATGAGCAGGGGAGGGGCAGAGAGAGGGAGACACAGAATCCGAAGCAGGCTCCAGGCTCTGAGCTGTCAGCACAGAGCCCGATGCAGGGCTCGAACCCCCGAACCGTGAGATCATGACCTGAGCGGAAGTCAGACGGACGCTTAACCAACTAAGCCACCCAGGCACCCAAGAACACACTTTTTTTAAAAACAAAGTTGGCTACATTGTTGAAAAATGTGAATGTGTGATGTAATCACAAGTTTACAAATACTTCTAGAAGTCAGTAACTTGACACTTCAATTGACCAGTTTATATCTTTCTCAAAAGTAAAGTTAACATTCATTCTTTCAAAGTGTAACAATAGACAGACTTCTCAGAAGGGAGGAATCATTACAGGAGCCCTAGCATTGACATTTCAGTTTAGGATTATCTATAGGGCATATTGTATATATGCACATATAGGATATAGATATTTATGATATAGATATATATGATATCAATGATACAGATAATATATATCAGATATGTCAAATTAGTATCTTTTTTTACTCTTAAAATATATATGTCAAAGTTGAAATTTTATACATATAAATTGTATATGTATAAAACATATTTAGGGGTGCCTGGGTGGCTCAGTCCGTTAAGCGTCCGACTTCAGCTCAGGTCATGATCTCGCGGTTTGTGAGTTCAAGCCCCGCGTCGGGCTCTGTGCTGACGGCTCAGAGCCTGGAGCCTGTTTCCAATTCTGTGTCTCCCTCTCTCTCTGACCCTCCCCCGTTCATGCTCTGTCTCTGTCTCAAAAATAAATAAACGTTAAAAAAAAATTAAAAAAAACCATATTTATATATACATTATACATGTATATGTATGTATAAAATTTCAACTTTGACACGCAATTTTTTTCTGTTTTATTTTATTTTTTAATTCATGTATAATTAACATACAGTGTTATATTGGTTTCAGGTGTATATTATAAGGATTCAACAATTCTATACATTATTCAGTATAATAAGAACACACTTATAAATGATAAAAAATACAACATATCAAAATGTGTGAAATGCAGCTAAAACGGTATCTAGGAGGAAATGTACAGATTTAAACACTTATATTAGGAAAAAGAAGCAAATTAACTCAAAATGGATTACAGATGTAAGCCTAAGACCTGATACATAAAAAGCCTAGAAAAATACAGGGAAGAAGCTCCTTGACATCAGTCTTGGCAATGATTTTTTTGGATGTGACACCAAAAACACAAATAATAGAAGCAAAAATCAACAAGGTGGACTACATCAATCTAAAAACCTTCTGCACAACAAAAGAAAAGATGCACAAAATGAGAAAGCAATCTACAAAATGGAAGAAAATATTTGAAAACATAAAATGGGTAAGGGGATAATATCTAAACATTAAGGACCTCCTGCAACTCTGTAACAAGAACAACAAAAACACACAACTGTAAGTAAATCTACAAGCATCTCAAAATAAATTTAAATTTTTTTTAATGTTTATGTATTTTTGAGAGAGAGAGAAAGAGAGAAGGTGCAGAGAGAGAGAGGGGGACACAGAATCTGAAGCAGGCTCCAGTCTCTGAGCTGCCAGCACAGAGCCTGATGCGGAGCTCGAACCCACACACCGTGAGATCATAACCTGAGCTGATGTCGGACGCTTAACCTACTTACTGAGCCACCCAGGCACCCCAAAATAAATTTTAATTTAAAAAATAAAAAGATCTGATTAAAAAATGGGCAGAGGAACAAATAGACACTTTTCCAAAAACGACATTCAAATAGCCAACAGGTATGTGAAAAGATGCTCAACGTCACACAGCATCAGGGAAATGCAAACCAAAACTGCAAAGAGGTATCACCTTGCACCTGTCAGAATGGCTATCGTTAAGTAGACAAGAGACAAGGGTTGGTAAGGATGTGGGAAAGAGGGACCCCAGTACATTGATGGTGGAAATGTACCTGGGTTCTGCCACTATGGGAAACCCGTATGGAAGGTATCTGCATTCTTGTGTTTATTGCAGCATTATTAGCAACAGCCGAGATATCAGCACTACCTAAGTGTCCATCAACAGAAAGATAGATAGTAGAGATAGATAGAGATAGAGATAGAGAGATAGAATGAGATAGAGATAGAGGCATGCCACAGGATATTATTTAACCATGAAAAAAAAAAAGGAAATCCTGCAGTTTGTGACAACGTGGATGGCCGTTGAGGGCTTTATTCTAAGTGAACTAAGCCAAAGACAAATACTGTATGGTATCACTTATAGGTGGAATGTAAAAAATCCAAAGTTGTGAAAACAACCACAATGGTGATTGCCAGGGGCTGGAGCAATGAAAGAATTGGAGAGATATTGTTTAAGAGTACGAACTTGTAACTAGGAGATAAATAAGTCTTCGAGATCTTATTCACAATAACTGTATTATAATAACTTCAAAGTTTCCGAGAGTCTAGAACTTAATCATTCACATAAAAAATAATAATTACGTACTGTGATAGAAGTGTTAGCTAATGCTATGGTGGTAATTATATTGCAATACATACACGTATCAAATCGAAATGTTGTATACCTTAAACTTACAACATGTTATGTGTCCATTATATCTCAATTTTAAAAAGAAAAATTTAAAATAAGTCATCCCATTTCCACCTCAAAAAGTAAAAGAAAAAAAAAGCAGTTCAACCCAATGTACAAGAAAAAAAAATAAAGATCCGAAATCAATGAAATAGTTAACAAGGAAAACAAATCGAAAAGTTCACAAAGCCAAAAATAGTAAAGAAAAAACAGGGAGAACAAAATTGTTAATATTAGGAATAAAGGAGGGGATATAACTATATATCCTACAGATATTAAGAGGATTATAAGGAAATATCATAAACAACTTTGCCAATAACTTTGGCAACTGGACAGATTCTTTGGGCAACACAGCTGATGGAAACTAACAAGAAGAAATGAAGGACTCCAATACTGCTACATCTATTTAAAAAATTGAATTCATAATAAACATTGTCTCCACAGAGCCAGATGGAGCCACTGGTAAATTCCATCAGACACTTACGTAAGAAACAGCAGCAGAGTGTGTCAACGGTTTAAGAGTCTCAGTAGTAGATCGCTGGTCTTCCTCGCTGGTGCTACCATGCACGTGAATCCCAGTCTCCGTCCCCTTCTTCCAAATTCCAGATTCCAGGGAAGAAATTTAATCACCTCGGCGTGGGTCAGGTAGACACCTCTAGAAAGCTTGAATCATCCATGGCCATTAGGGTGGGGAGCACGGGCACTTACACAGTACTGACCGGGGCACTGGGACCGACTCTACGATCTGACATGCTCCTGGAGAAGAGGGGGTCACCCCAGGCAATCACCCCAGAACACCTACACACTGCACCTACTGGAGCCTAGCTTGAGAAACACTGCCTGCATCTGACCTCGGAGAGAACAACTAGCATCCAAACTGTATACATTGGTGCAGTCTTGTCATCTGAAAACCGGTCCCAGGCACCATGAGGTTTCAGGCACAGTGAAAAAGACAGAGTTGATCTAGTAACACATGAGAAGATCAACCAACGAACAAGCCCATGGAGTACAACCCATAAGAGAACCCATCGGGTTTTCTTAACCAGTCCCCAAGCTTACAGGACCCTAAAGGAAGCAAACGCTCCCCCCTCCCCACTCCCACTCCACCAAAAACAAAAACAAAACACACACACACACACACACACACACACACACGCAATGATCCTTTGAGATCACTACAGCAGGTTCTGTATTATAATCCCCATTTTCCAGATGGGAAAGGTCACAGTTAGATAGGGGCAAAGGAGCCTGACTCATCTCACTCTAGGATCCTCACATCTTTATGATTCCTGCCTCCATAGTTTTACTTCTTAAAAGAGAATTTTGGGCCCTTTTTGATTTCTGTTGGTCTAACCTGGGTACCACCTGGATGAGGAAGCAGTGGGGGTGCAGCCAGTGACAGGAAGGGTTCCTGCTTTTTTTCTGTGCCCTTGCATTTCCAGATCCCTCAAACCTTCCTGCTTTGCCTACCTCCCCATTTTGTTGAGATTTGTTGTGTCTACTAAGGTGGAAACGAGAACAGAGATCATAAACTAGAACTGCCATTTGGTTTGCAGAAGGTGACAGAAAAGGGCAAAAATACATATTTAAAGAGGCTCACTTTTTAAAAAGCTGAGTGATTATTTCCTCTCAGAATAAAATTATGTAAAATCATTCTCTGCAAGGAGGGGGAAAGATGGCCTTTGGAGGATGAAGCTAAACTAATTTTAGCTCAATTTGCATTTCTAGTACATTAACAACTTCAATCTGGAGTGTGGAGGGGAGAAGAGAGGCTGACCCAATTACGCGTCTTAAGAGGGGGCAGGACAGAGACAGAGCGATGCCGGCAAATGCTTACTCGGGCCAGACAGGTATGCTTTGCTCACACAGCTTGTAGGCAGGTGACATTCCTCCCTCCTCTTCACCCCTCAACTCTGGAGCCAGCCAACCTTCCACCTGAATGCTGTGTAGACTCCCAGGGGCAGCATGATTCAGCGGACGGAGGGAGGGTGGATTCCTTGGGCAAGTCACATAGCCTCTTTGCTTCCTGTTCTTATCTGTGAAATGGGAACGATTTGTGGTTCCCACGAGGATTCCAGGTAATCATGTATGTAAAGCACCTGGCACAAGAAAGGTAGTATGAGATCATAGAAAATACGTATTGATCTCTGCCCCCCGTTTCACAGAGCTCCTGAAACCCTTGTCATTTCCTAAGTGTTAGGAGCACTGGGAAAATCTATTGTTCTGGTATTTGATCTTTGACTCGGGTTGCTGACACAGGGCTCCTGAAACCCTTACCATTTACTGGGTAATAGGAGTGTCTTTTGTTCTATGGGGTAACTCTAGGTGGGCTCCTGGATGGGAGGAGGAAGACAAAGCCATGATAAGAAGCTTGGAATTTTCAGCCCTGGCCCCCATTCTCTTGAGAAGGGACAGGGTCTGAAAATGGAATTAATGATCTATCATGCCAATGTGATGAAACCTCCATAAAAATCTTGAAAGCATGGGGGTTCAGAGAGCTTCCAGGTCGGTGAAAACATCCACGTACTGGGAGGTGACGCACCCCAACTGCACAGAGACAAAAGCGCCTGTGTTCAGGACCCTCCCGGGTCTTGCCCTGTGTATCCTCTTGTCTGGCTGTTCATACAGAAGTTGTAGGAAACCTGGGGACCTACTACTTGCTATTGGCCTCTGAAGTGAGGTGGGAGCGGTCTTGTAGGACTGAGCCCTTAACCTGTTGGATTCGATGCTATTTCCAGGTAAATAGTATCTGAAGTGTGTTAAATTGTAGGACACCAAGTTAGCATCGTGGAGAATTGCTTGGTGGGGAGAAAAGACCCACACAGCTGGTGACCAGAAGTATCAGACATTAAGTGTTCAGTGTGAGTAAAGAAAAACTCACAGGAGGAAACAACTGTAGGGTTTCCCCTACATAGGTAGTTATTAATGTAGCTGAGCCCCACCCATCATCCCTATTATCCATCCATCCATCCATCCATCCATCCATCCATCCATCCAGAGATGCCATCAATGGGAAATTGTGTGAAGCAGATTACAGGGACACCCTGAAGTTCTGGAAGTTGATGGGTTCCTGAGTCTTTTTTACTGCCAAGTTGTGTAAATCAAACAAAATCCAAAATGCACCTCGTACTCCTGCCATTTGTAAGTAAATACATAAAGAAAACCGTAAAGCAAAGACTGGGCTCCTCACGTCTCTGATTTATACGTAGCTTTTCACATAGAATAATAGATCCTCAAAATGGAAAGGGACCCAGGGCTCTATGTTCTACTGGGAGGCTGTGGCTGCAGAGGAAAACATATACCCGTTATGCGGTTTCATGCAGATTGAAATGAAACAGATAAATATCCTCCGCTTTCTAAAAAATCGCTTCTGCCTTTTTAATAGTAAACTTGATCAAAGTAACTGAAAAGTACAGACAATATCAAAAATCAGTTATTAAGGGAAACTTTCCTTCTTAAAAGTCTATTTCTGGGGCGCCTGGGTGGCGCAGTCGGTTAAGCCTCCGACTTCAGCCAGGTCACGATCTCGCGGTCCGTGAGTTCGAGCCCCGCGTCAGGCTCTGGGCCGATGGCTCGGAGCCTGGAGCCTGTTTCCGATTCTGTGTCTCCCTCTCTCTCTGCCCCTCCCCCATTCATGCTCTGTCTCTCTCTGTCCCAAAAATAAATTAAAAAAAAAAAAAAAAAAAAAAAGTCTATTTCTTCCTTATTTTTCCTCTCTGGGTATAATAACCAAAAGTATGGTCTAATGCAGACTAAAAGATGGGGAAATTGGAATCTGATTTTCAGATCCACTATTTAACCTCTGGATATTTTCCTATCTATATAGACTCCTATCAGGGGGACTTAATCCCACATAGTTGGTGGTGCCGTTGGTGTAACTGGTGTTCCTAGCAAGCGCGATGATGCACTCTGATCAAGACGCACCTGGTTACTCTTACGCCCTTTGGACGTGATTCCCAAAGGCAAGGGTGGGAAGAGGGGGGAGGGGGTGGCTTCCCATGCCTGCGAGTGACGAATCCCACAGGCCCAGGCCTACTCTACTCACACTTAGCTGACAGTCTACAGGCTACAAATAAAGCTGCAATCCGGCAACGACACCGTCCAGTTCTTTTTAATGATCCAGAACTCTCAATGGGACTTAGCTTCTTATCTTCCCTTTCCAAGCTCAGGTCTGCTTCTGTGAACAGTGGGGAGAGAGAGGCTATCTTTCTGCTCTTTGTTCTTTCCCAGTTCACCTTCCGCTCAGGAGCTGCTCTTTTGGATCTGCTTGCCAGGTTTAGAGAAGGGGAGGTAAGACTGAGGGAAAGAGTAGAGGACCGTTTCTCACTTAGCAAGTGACTTTGCACTCTGGCCCTGGAGGTGGGGAAGACACCAGGGAAAATGTTCTGAAGGTCTGAGAGTCCTTCCAAGGCCTTCACTACGCCCGAGGCTAGAAGGTGACACGCCGCTCCCTTTATGAATCTTCTCTCAATCTTTCATCATTTCAAATCAGATAAGGGTATAGACATAGAACAAGTTCTCCTTCATTCCCATGGTAAATCCTGCGTGTGGGAAGGTCTCTCTCACACTGGCTCATAACCAACATATTGATACCTTTGAAAACTGGATCAAAAGAGTCTCCTTTTAACGTCCTGTCATGTAAATACAAGAAATAATATATCTCACATAGAGTAGGTGCTCAATGAATTATTGACAAGTTATAATTCTTACTAATTAATTGTTTCTTCCATCTGGCCGATGAGAAGGGACTTTATGGGAAAATCCCAACAGGTGCCTGTTTGAATACACCAGAATGCTTTTCTAAAAATGCTCTGTAGTCAACCAATTTAGATTTCCCAAAACCAATTCTTGTTAATTATTCAACATTTTAATATATGCCACAAGAAAAACCACATGCTTTAGAATTAAAAACTCTGTTCAAAAACATCCTGGGGTTGGCATATCCAATGGTTGTTGGTGATCTTCCAGAATCAGGATTAAAACAAAAGATTGCACTGTGGGTTTGAGGTTCCTTTTAAAAAAAGTGTCGCTTTCTCAAGCATGAAAACTACTTATTCTGCAGATCCCAATGAATGTCTAAAATACAAATTTAAATAATGGTTCAGAAATCTCACTGAAAATCTGCCTCCATCAGCTCTTTGGAAAATACAGATTTAATTCTGGTTCTATCACCTCTGAGCTTGGCAGAGAATGAGCTGGACTGTTTTCCAGGCAAGCAAATCAATCAAAAAGCGTGAACCTTCCAGGAAATCTGAGACTTCTCATTACACAGACCCCGTGTTTGTGCATATACCACGTGCATGTGGTCTGTCTGTGTCCTGCCCTCTGTGAGCTGTGGGCACTGAGGTTCCCCTGCTGAGAAAGCGGAATGTTTTATTTTTCTCCTGGCAACGTCATGGAATCACAACTGCTCAGAACCCACTGTAATCTGGCTGACTCCCATGGAAAACCAGCACCTCTTCCAAAGCCGGAGGCGCCTTTGGTAGCCCAAGGGAACTGAGATGCAAAGGCCTTCTTCTCATCTGAGCAGGACCCTCTTGTATAGCCACCGAGGACTTGGGTAATGCCCTTCAGTTATTTGGCTCTGAAACCCACCTTCCTTTGTCAGTCCAACTTCAATCTCCCGTGCCCCCTCCTATGCGCCCACCTCCAGTGATGCTCACTGCTTCTTGTCTGACGGTTGGCAGCCTTCTTGGCCTCTGCCTGTCCTCAGTGCTCTCTCTGGCACTGCCCCACCGCGTCGCCTATACCAGCTCTTTACTGAATTACTGAAGCCCCCATTCCCCACCCCCACCAACTGCCCATCACTGCAGCATTCGAGTAGAGACTGGGTAACCAACCACTTAAAGGGAATGTCACCCAGACAGGATGTTACCTAAAGCATCACGGAGAATCTGTGCATTGGGTGATGAATGCCTGCTCCGTGAGACTCGGAGAGGTGAATTAGTTTGCCCCACACGCATTGCCAGGAAAAAGCCCTCAGACCCAGCTTTCCTGCCTCGGGCACAATGCTCTTTGGTCTGTGGCTCACCAAATCTGGGAGTCAGGAGAGTCGCCTTCACACTGGTTGTTTCTCCCTCAAGCAGTTTTTCTCTGGCCACATGCATCCATCACTACTGATCTCAAGGGGACCTTCTAGACTAGATAGGGTGCCCCCAAATCCTTCCATCAGAACCCACTCCGAAGTAGACCTGCATGGAAGGATATTTAGCAACGTTGGGTGAAGTAATATAAGGAGGGTACAGAAAAATACGTGTGGAGTTATCCTACTCCAATGCATCCCAGAGAATGCACACCGGATCATTACTATTACTCTTCAGGAGTAGTGCTATGAAATGTAGAGGAGGGAGTTTAACTCTTACTTTGCGCAGTTCCATTAATTTCTTTAAATTTAGGGGTTACCCTAGAATTGCAATATACATTTATAATTTTTTTAAACATTTATTTATTTTTGAGAGACAGAGAGAGGCAGGGTATGAGCAGGGGAGGGGCAGAGAGAGAGGGAGACACAGAATTCGAAGCAGGCTGCAGGCTCCCAGCTGTCAGCACAGAACCCGACGCGGGGCCCGAACTCACAAACCGCGAGATCATGACCTGAGCCGAAGTCGGACGCTCAACCGACTGAGCCACCCAGGCGCCCCTGCAATATACATTCATAACTAATCTAAGTCCATCTTCCAATAACACAATACTGCTATCGATACTCTATTACAAAGTATTGCCAATACCTTCCACCGATCCCTCATAATATTGAGGTCATTCATTTCACTTATCCATGTGCTATAATCATCCAATATATTGTTGCTATCATTACATTAAACAAGCAGTTATCTCTAGCTCAGTTAAAAAGAAGGATAATAAAATATTTTATTTTAATCTTCATTTATTCCTTCTCTGATACTCTTCCTTTCTTACGTAGATCCAAATTTCTGACCTACATAATCTGCCTTCTCCCTGAAGGATTTCTTTCAACATTTCTTACAGGGCCATTCTGTTAGTGATTAATTCCCCCAGCTTTTTGTTTGCCTGAGAAAGTCTTTATTTTTCTTTCACTTTTGAAGGATAATCTTGCTGAGCGTAGAAGTCTAGGTTGGTGGAGTTTTTCTTTCAAGACTTTAGATATTTCAGTCCATTCTCTTTTTTGCTTGCATGGTTTCTGATGAGAAGTCTGCTGTAATTTTCATCCTTGTCCCTTTATAGGTAAGCCCCTCTCCTGGCTTGTTTCAAGAATTTGTCTTTGGTTTTTTGAAGTTTAACTATGATAACATAAATAATGTAGATTTTTTTTTGGTATTATTCTGCCTGGTCTTCTCTCAGGTTCCTGGATCTGTGTTTGGGCGGTGTTATTAATTTTGGAAAGTTCGTGGCCATTGTTCAATTATTTCTTCTGCTATATTATTTATTTCTTCTCCTGGTATTCCAATTATGTGTTATCTGGCATATGCAAGTAGATTATATCTTTTGATATCCCACAGTTTTTAGGTGCTCTGTTCTGGTTTTTTTCCTCCTTCTATTATTTTTCTCTTTGCATTTCAGTTTGAGAGGTTTCGTTGACCTATTTTTGAGTTCACAGATTCTTCTCTCAGCTATGTCTAGTTAGCTAATGAAGTCACCAGAGGCATTCTTCAATTTACCATTACACAGTTGGGTTTTTTTTCCTTATATTTTATTTGATTATTTCTTAGGATTTCCACCTCTCTGTTTACATTACCCGTCTGTTCTTTTATGTTATCTACTTTTTCCACTACAGCCTTTAACATATGAATCATCGTTATTTTAAATCATAGTTATTTTAAATTGCTGCTCTGATAATTCCAACACCCGTAACATATTTGAGCCTGGTTCTGATGCTTACTTTGTCTCTTCAGACTGTGTTTGCGTCTTGACTTTTGTCATACCTTGTAATTTTTTTTCTCAAAGGCTGGACATGAGGTATTGAGTAATACAAGAACGAGGTCTTTAGTGTGATGTTTTATGTCGAGGAATCGGCCTCTGTTTAATATTTGCGGTAGTGGTAGATGTCAGAACTTCAAACTCCTCTAGGGTCTCTGTCTTTAGGTTTCCCTAAGAACTCTTCCTTCAATAGAGTCTGCACCTGGCAGCTCTTTCAGCTATCACCGTCATTATTCTGGTGTTCCGTTGATAAGGCAGCAAGATGTGGTAAGATGTATTAAGGAAGGAAAGCATTCTAACCTTATTATTAAATTTCAGTCACTTAGTGAGCCTGTGTCCCTGGACTGTGACCTTCACCAGGGCTTATTCATCTCCTCCCATTCCCTCTCCCCACCTTGAGTGACATAGGAAGGCTGCAGCAAGGTGAAGTCCAATAAAGGCCCCAAGTGGAATAAGGGTCTGATATAGTCTTTTCCTTTACTGGGTAGACCTTTCTAATGCAGAGTGCCTTGGAATATTTCCAAATGGTTCCTTTTCTCCTCCCCCTGCCAGAACCACAAGGGGATAATTCTTGGATTTTCACTGCCAGAAGCTGGTGGGGTTACTAGAGGTGAAACCCATGAAAATGTGACACTCCACCAGAACTGTAGCCACCAGGAGTTTCTGACTCTCAAATTATTCTACACTCGGTCTTCAGAAATTCATCAAAATCACTATTTAAGTGTTCTCATTAGTTTTTAGCTCCAGGGTGTTTCTGTTTCAGGTAAGCAGATCTTGGCTCTGACTCTGAATTCACCTGTCTCTCTGCATTTCAGAGTGGCCGTTTGCCTCGTGACCTCAGTTTTCTGGTGGGTCCGAGAAAAGTCACTGATTTTCAGGTTGTTCAGCTTTTATCTTATTATAGGGATGGGATTTCTTTACATGTTGGAGCTGAAACTGGAAATCTATAATTTTTAACAATGAGTGTCATTGTTTTAATTAAAGAAAAACTTTTGAAGAATAAGACATCCTTTATAGGGGTCTATCTTTGGCCTTTAACTGTCTATAGAGTAATTCTCTTCTTACTTTAGCAAGGAGTAATAGAAATTACCTAATAGAAATTACCAATAGAATCATTGTCTCCCATAAGGAGTAATGATTATCCTCCTTGCTGAGCCCTGAAGCAGCCATATCTTGCCTTAGACAACAGCTTCCTGCACCTAGCTGGCAGCTTATTTTCTGGACCCAGGACAACAGAAGTGCAAGAGATTCTAGAAATTCTAGAAATTCAATCTCCCCTTCTCCCAATAAATCCCAATGCCTGTAATGGGGGACATGATCCTTCTTTGTAGAAGGATAGCTATGGTTTCATTTCCAGAGACCCATGGAAGAAAGAACTCAGTGATGAGTCTGCACTGATGTGTATTTGATTGATAGTGATATCTTCCTAAAAGCAGTCTCTTCCAAGGCAGAAGAAGAGCTCTGTGAGCATGCAGGGCCATAAAGAAAGGTGATATATTCACCTAGGGGAGGGGAGAGGGAGAAAGTTGCAGGGCCTTCCCTTACCTGCACCCTGCTGCTAGCTCTGAGGATTTCACTCCTCATTCTCCCTGGCTAAACCTGGCCAAGGCCAGCAAAATAGTACAGGCTTTACTATAGTACGTTGAGATGGGTCACAGAGCAGCACAGGACTATAAAAGCTGCCATATAGATATAGAGAGAGAGATATAAAGATACACACACACACACACACACACACTCATATACATATATATGTAACTTGGGAAACTCCTTGATGCTTCTGGGTATGGGCATCCTGGTGGGGGTACTGGGTGCCTCGATACAACTGGGTAAGTGAGGAAGTGTAGGCATCTCACTTGACCTTGCTAATGGAGATGGGTCTGCAGTTTTCTCTGTGGTGTTTAGCCCGAGTAGAAAAGTTACCATCTGAAAGCTTTCTGAATTGCTAAGCTTCCATGTTCTGGTGACTAGAGAATATAAGTCTTCTTGGGGCTTTTGATGTCTATGCCCAGTGACGTTTCCAGGTTGCTGATTTCATCAGCTCAAGTCTGAGATACATGAGGCAAACAAAGCAAAACGCCAAGGGACTCACCACCAGGTCGTTCCTTGGGTCCTGAGGTCCCTAGCCCGTCTGCCGTCTTCTCTCCCCTTTCAGAGTCTTCCTAGGCTTGTCTTATACATCATAGTCAGGGCTTTTAACTGCATATGGTGGGAGGAATAAGAAAAGTGTATCTGTTCCATCCTCCCAGAAGCAGAACTCTGCCCTCTTTGTTTTATGATCTGCTTTCAGAGCAACACCTTTCGTGCAAATAAATCTATTTCATATTATCATTCTAATGGCTGTGTATTATTCCACTACACTTGTATACATTGCTTCAATTAAGTCAGTTATCTGTGGCTGGACGTGCCCGGGTTCTTCTCCTCCAACACGTTTCTTCTATTATGAATAACACTGAAGTGAATATCCAAGTAGCTAAACATTTGTCATATTCTTGATTATTCCCTTAGGCTAAATTTCTGAGTACTGGCACTGTTAACCTAAAGGGTATGTACATGCTAACACTTCTAAAAAGTGCGGCTGGTTGCTCGCCAGAGAGATTGTAGCAAATTAGGCAACTGCTTGTGCCCTATTGGTATATGCAGCCCTCTGTACCTCCGATATCACTGTGTATTTGTTTTTTAATTAGCAATCCAGTAAGTTAAAAATGGTAGGTCACACTTCTAAAATTATCTTTATTTACTCGTGAGGCTCGAGAGCAATACAGGTGCCTGTTAGTATCACATCTCCAGGCAATAGGAGGAGAAATGAGAAAAACTAAGATTGAAACTTGAGAGGGTCTGCCAGGTAGACCAGAGTCCTGGCAGCTTGTGTTACACTGTGTAGTGTAGCAGCCTGTGGGCAGAACCTGGTCACCAGGCCAGACTGAGACAGGCAAAGGATAGGGAATTAATTAGGAAGGCAGCTCTCATCTGATGGGACAACAGATTTCCTCGTCATTCAAGAGGTCATTTAATTTCTCTGGAATTCTTGGGTCTGTTTCTAAGGAAGAATCTGTCAACCATCAGAAATGGGTAGTTATCACAGAGAATGGATTGAAAGCCCGATTTAATTGTTCTATAACTACTGGCTATGTATAAATGAGTACAAACACGCACGCACACACACACACACACAAAGCCCTGGCCTGTTTTAATCCTGGTCTTCTGATCCATGCCACATTTAGTCACTATCAGACTATAATTAGCGTGTGTTACTGTCCGGCTGTCATGATAGTCACGTAGGACGAGTGCAAGATGATAGGGGTTGAGCCTGATGGAAAGAGAGAGAGCTTTCTTCTTAGCAGTCCTCAGCAACAGCTTAGATTTCACCGCTGACCATCCTGCTGCTCGTTAAGGGAACACGAACAATAGTGATTCGCATTTGTTTGCAAGGGATTTTTTTTTAACGGCAAGTCCTGAAAGGCAGGAACTTCCCGGGCGCACCCCCCCAACCCCCCAAATCTGAACTAATGGCCACCTCATATAGGTTTGCTGAATCGGAACACAGTGAATCGTATTTCATTAAGCTGACGTGTCTAGACTCTGGCATGAAGGGGATGCCCCTGCCCCGATACTGGTGATGGCGGGCATCCCAGGATAACTGGTACCCAATGCCTTAAAAATACACTTGCCTCTTCAGGCTGTTTCATCTGGAGCCATTAGATTTCATCAGAACGGGATATGTCAGATGTGCTCAAGGGCAATCTGATATTTTGGAATGCATGAGACTTCACATAAAGATACACTTAGCGCCTCAAATTACTGTTACAGAATTGGATCCCACCAACACAGAAATTTTCATAAATTCCATTTTGTTCAATTCCTATCAATAAAAGGGGGAAAAAGGTGCATTTATAAGTGTATAAATAAGTGTATGCGCGTTTTGGCTGCGCATTCATGAAAACAGAGTATGCCAGGTACAATTACACCTTTGATGGCTGGAATAATTGTATACAGAGTAGCTTCTGGTGGCTTCTGGCTCTGTTTCAAACTTTGCCGCTCCTTTATCGCTCACATATCACCAGTGCCGAGCACAGAAAGGCATGTTCCTCTAATGATACAAACTCTTAACGCTGCCTCTCCGTGTCACTGCAGCTGAGCTGGGACAGTGGCCGGCTCAAGGATTCCTGAAGGCATGATGCCCTGCTGTTCAAAGCTGGCACCTAGGTGCAAGGGGAGCTCACGTTTCCTGATTCCTGCCCCAACAAGG
This sequence comes from Panthera onca, assembly GCF_046562875.1. Classification (NCBI taxonomy): domain Eukaryota; kingdom Metazoa; phylum Chordata; class Mammalia; order Carnivora; family Felidae; genus Panthera; species Panthera onca. Next base: position 67,340,952 of record NC_138356.1, read on the forward strand.
TCAGCCGTGGTCTGGCTGTTCCAACTGTGACTGGTGCATCCTGAGGCTGCCGAGCCCCGGGACCCAGCACATCCGTTCTGCAAGCGAGGTATGTGGTACACTGAGGTATGCGTACTCCGTATGCAGCCCCACAGCGTTCTTCATTCTAGAAGTTACCAGGAAGAGCTTCGCCCTTGGGAGTATTGATCACTGCTCAGCTGCCATTTCCAAAGCTGGCCCTGGAGCCCTAATCTGGCTCCTTGGACTGCATTTCAATGGTTAGAACCCAGAGGGAGGGAAACGGGTTCTTTGTCCTATGTCCTCTGTCCTCACCAGGTGTTGATAGTCTTACGGATGTGGACACATAGCGCAGCGGGGCCTGTCTCACAGTGGTGCGGCCGGTGAACGTACGGGGAGGGGACTACGAATAGGCATTGGTCACTGTGAATCCCCAACTCCTTTGTCTGCCCTTTGGTCATTTTTCACTGTATGAGCCCTGCCATTCCAAAACTTCTCACATTCCTACTTGCTTTGTAGCTTGTTGCACGCGTGGGACTCAGGCCCCACCAGCTGGAGGTGTAAGCCTGGCTTCAGCAGTACATGCCCTAAGAAGTCCTCGTCCTGGAAAGCCAGTGCGTGGGCAGAGATGTGCACTCTCAAAAGCACTGGAATGGTGGGCGTTCTGGGGTCTTGTCCCGAGCGAGGGTGGCCAGAGTGGTGGTGCTGTCACCGAGACAGCTCCCGTGGCGCTGATCCGGGCCGTGTAGCTTCAAAGCTTTTGGAGTCTTCCCAGATCCTGGGACCCACTTAATACCTTTAAGTAAATCCTTTCCTTGCTTAAAATAGCAAGAGCTTATTTTGTTGTTTGCAACAAAAAACCTGACCAACATGGACCGAATCCCAAAATCTCTGATTCCCAAAGTCAGAGCTTTTTTTTTCTCGGTCCACAGTCGGGTCTTAGCTTTAAACTCACATCTTATCAACCCTCTCCCTTTCTCCAGATAAACAACAGAAAAGAAAAAACTGAGGGCACCTGGAAAGAGCAGCTTGGACCCTGGGATTGTCAGAAGGAACAGCTGTGGGTGGGTGACAGGAAAATTGAGAGGAAGCAGGAGAGGTGGAAAGCAAAACAGAATCTGGAGGGGCAATGCAGACAAGATGACACAGACAAGAAAACACATTTACTGAGCAACGACTTTGTGCCAGGACACATTATAAACCACAGCAAAACCAAACATAAGTGTCTAAGACAGGCATTCACAGCACTTCTTGTCTTTCAAAAGAGGGTTCTTTGCTAAAGTTCTTCAGCTCCTAAGTTCTTTTTGCCGGACGTGCTGTTCCCACAGGTCTAATGAACCAGCACAAGAAATGCCTCGGAATTATGCACAGAAGAAAGAAGAGGTAGAGAAAGGGGGAGGAGGGGATGACAGGCTGGCAGTAAGAGGGAGGGTGACAGAAATAAGAAATTAAAGAGGCAGGTACCACCATGAGGGAGACTCTGGGGAAGGCAATGTTTGGGAGGGTGAGGGAAGATTTGCTGGCATTGCCTGGCGTTATACCCTTTCCCTTGTCTCCTCTTTCAAGAGCCTTCATAAAGGCTCACATTCCTCTTCGAGAGTTTAACATGCATTTGTTATTCTTTTGAAAGTATCACCATCCTGGGACCAATCTGAAGAAGGAACAAATGCATTACCTCCTTTGACGCTTATTATAAGCTTGTGAGACGAGCACTATTATGATTTCATTTCTCAGCTTAAGCACCCGAGGATCAGAGAGGTTTTATGGCTTACCCAAAGTCACACAGCTAAGTGGAGAGACTGGGATTTGAGCCTAGACGGAAGAGATTCCAACCGCCTGGCATAGAAGAAGGTGGAGGTGACATATGTTGACCTCCTTCACATCACCGTCTGCCCATTTGCTTCCCCGGGCTGATCACATGGATCCGGGAATTCCTGAGCTGATGTAGGAATCTGCCAATTACTTAGATCCATAACTTTAAAAAAAAAGAAAAAAAGAAACGAAAAGAAAAGAAAAAAAAACCCACAAAAACCTCTGAAGTCCCACCAACTATTCCCACAGCCGAAGGACAGAACCTCCAAAGCTATAATCAAGAGCTAAGCTGGGTTAAGTTATTCAGAAAATAAAAATTAATTAGACTACAAGGATAAAATAGGGGTGTAATATCCCCTTGGTCTGCTGGTAACACAACTCATTTCTCAAAGCAATTAAGTTAATATGCACTTTTTAAAAGGGTAAATCCAACGACCTCACGGTTGTTTATATCCATACAGACCAGAGAGTGATGACCCAGGAGGAAAGTCACCTTTGTGCCATAATCTTAGTCTAAGGTCCTAGTACCAGGCCTGGAAGAAACAATCACTCTGTACTATGTAATCGCATCACAGAGGTTGTCTTTTATCCCTGCCACACCCCTAAGAGGTTAATACCATTAGTTCACAGCTTATAAATGATTCACCGGGGCTGCAAAAGCTTAAGTGATCTCAGTCACTCAGCTTCTGGTTTTAATGAGGACACCATAGGGTCTGGCATAAAGACGGTCCCGGGTTTATACCTGTTATCTCAGGGTAATTAGAGTCCTCTTTTTTTATTATTATTTTTTAATTTTATTGATTTTTTTAACGTTTTAATTTTTTTTATTTTTTGAGAGACAGAGACAGAGCGCTAGTTGGGGAGGGGCAGAGAGAGAGGGAGACCCAGAATCCGAAGCAGGCTCCAGGCCCCAAGCCATCCGCACAGAGCCCGACGTGGGCCTCGAACCCACGAACTGTGAGATCACGACCTGAGCTGGAGTCGGACACTCAACTGACTGAGCCACGCAGGCACCCCTATCTCAAGGTAATTAAAGAGCCCCCCCCCCTTTATTCACATTATTTTCTCCTTTTAGATGACAATTTGTCATCAGTGACAACACTGAGGTGAACGCAGGTCAGACTGACTTGATAGCTTGTGGTCACCAGGGTGTACAGGTCTGCACAGGGTACATTGTCATGTCCCAATCTCCATCTCAGTCACCTTCTGAGGTATCAGGAATTAGGACTTCAGTATACAAATTTGGAAAGGGGGGGTGGGGACACAATTCAGCCCATGACGCCTTACTAGGTACAGAAAGTGGTAATGGAGGGAAATTGCGAAATCTTTTCGGAGGGTCTTTAGAAGTAAAACAAAGGCACACCATGAGACACAGGTGTGAGCCAGGTACAAGAGACCTTGTGAGACCTGGTTAATTCCATCTTTGCCACTGGTTTGGAACTGCATCTGAGACTGTGCTTTGGCCCACTAGTGTGAGTTGCAGAGGCTGCTGGGAAGAGATGCTTTTTCGGCCACCGCCACCGTCATCCAGCCCTCCCCCATCCCCAACTGGGTACAACAGAGCAGTGAAATCATCTGCTACTAGAAGGTGTGGACCGGGGGCGAGTCAGATGCAATTTGGATTAACCTGCAGGGCAGACAATGTTATTTTTGTACCCTAATGATGTTCCTACTCTTCCTTCCTGACGGAGGTTACCGGAACTACAAAGGCAGGAGACCTCTTGAGCAGCTGGAACATGGCATGTGGCTCAACTTTGGTCAAGAGGATCCAAGGGGAAACCTGTTAGCTGGCTTCTGGAAAAGAATCTTCCTCTGGTTAAGATAGAGTATTGAATAGAAACCCCATGCCTCCTGCCTGGGGCATGGTTGTCTGTAGATACAGATAATGCCATCTGTGACCTCAGGGAGAAAAAGTGCCCTCAAGAGGGTGACCTGGACCCCTCACCTGTGAACCAACTCTGGAACCACCCACCTCCAGACTTACCAAGTGAAGCAATGAACATCCTAGTTGTTGAGCGTCTTTTAGTAGGGTTTCCATTACTTTAAAAAAAAATTTTTTTTTAACGTTTTTATTTATTTTTGAGACAGAGAGAGAGCATGAATGGGGAGGGGCAGGGAGAGAGGGAGACACAGAATCAGAAGCAGGCTCCAGGCTCTGAGCCATCAGCCCAGAGCCCGACACGGGGCTCGAACTTACGGACCATGAGATCGTGACCTGAGCCAAAGTCGGACGCTTAACCGACTGAGCCACCCAGGCGCCCCGGGTTTCCATTACTTTTAAGTAAAACCCTCCTACCTGATATTAGGAAAAGGGCTCTAGGCTTTATGTTTAAAGTGTTACAATTGTTTGAAAATTAGCATATGTTGCATGTTTGTTATAAAAACCACAAGCAAGGATAAAAATGTATATAGAAATCAATCTTAAAAGTGTACTCCATATAATGATTTTTAATAATCCATTTGTGTCTTCATTTATAACTTTTTTCCAGGCATATATACATGTATTTGTTTTACAAAAATGGCATCATACTCTGCCCCTAGTTTTGTAATTGGTTTTGTGTCTGTGCCTAATGTTATTGTAATGCCCAAAGTTCTAAAACCTCCCACAAAAGACCACCAGAGTCGTAAGTCAAAGCCAAGCGGCAAGGGTCGTTTATTGCAGGTTCGAACCTGGTCCTCTGCGCACTCGTCGCCGGTGACGCAAGAGGCCACGAATAGGGTTGGTATAGCGTTTTTATAGACAGAGACAAATAGCACAGGGGAGGTTTTTACTTGTGGCGAGAGGAAGAAAGGGGGAAGGGGGTAGGTGAGGAATGTGCTAAGCAAGCAGGTTTACAGAAGCGAGAAATGCCGGTTAGTTTGTATACAATCACTCATTCCATTACATATCAGACTACATTTAGGAAGTTTTACAGCCCATTTTACAGTGGGTTACAATCAGGAAAGGTCTCACAATGCTCATAGTAAACAGCAAGCAAAACAAACTTCTCAGCAATTGTATTTCTTATCAAAGATCCATAATAAGTAGAAAAGAGAACCTAGCTTTAAACTAAGGCGGGGCTGTCATTTGGATTTAAAGCTGTTCCTTTCATTCCCCCCTTTTCCTTGTGCCTAAAGAGCCAATCTTGGATCTTCAGTTTTTTATTTGTAATGTCTCGAGCGGTTGGTACTGAGTTTGTAAGACCATTAATTGTACAGCATTGAACCTGTCTTGGATAAAATTAATAATTTTGTTTATGATGCAGAGGCCTAACGTGAGAGCGAGAAGTAGAATGGCCAGAGGCCCGAGTAAAGCGGACAGCAGGATAGTATTATAGACTTTCTGGGTTTTTAAATTAGAAACCTCCCAAGTTAAAGTATAGGGTATGTGGGGGTTGCCTGCAATACTTATGAGTCCGTAGGAGGTGAACAGGAGCACGCTAATGAGTGTTCCTCCGATTATTGTGGGTCCAGAGCTGCTGCAACAGTCTTGGTATGGGACACCCAGGCCTTTGGTCTCAGCTGGTTTTCGGGGTCAGGTTTTTGACGCAGAGTCAATTTTAAAGGATGGGTCTTACTCTGGTCAACCGTCCAGGCGGTGTTGGCTTCCGGCACGAAGTCTTCTCGAACCGCAAAGGGATCAGCTGGTCGGGCGTGGGTGTAATGGATCCAGGTAGCAATCCTATCGACTTTGAGAGCAGTGGGTGTGGTTAGGATCACAATATAGGGTCCCTTCCACCGTGGTTGGAGGGTCTCTTGCTTGTGTTCCCTGCACGTATACCCAATCTCCGGGTCGGTAGTGATGCGGCTCAGGAGGGGGCCCGTTTTTATAAATGGCTCTCAATCTGGGCCAAACTTCCTGGTGGGTGTGCTGGAGTTCCCTCAGGGAAATAAGAAGTTTATGATCATCAAATTCAGTTAACACATTAGACTGTAGGTTGGGAATTATGGGGGGGGGGGCACTCCATACATGATTTTAAAGGGGGTTAATCCCAGTTTGTAAGGGGAGTTCTGCACCCTGAACAGAGCGTAGGGGAGTAAGACTACCCAATTAGCGCCAGTCTCCATGGTCAATTTAGTTAAGGTCTCTTTTAGAGTTTTATTCATTTTTTCTACCTGTCCTGAGCTTTGGGGTCTATATGCACAATGTAGTTTCCAATCAGCCCCAATAAACTGTGCTATCCTTTGTATTACCTTTGAAATGAATGCTGGTCCGTTGTCTGATCCTATTAGGGTAGGGAATCCGTACCTGGGCATGATGTCTTCTAACATTTTCTTTGCTACTACCTGCGCAGTCTCATGCTTGGTGGGGAAGGCCTCTGTCCATCCTGAAAAGGTATCTATAAACACTAACAAATATTTATATCCATATTTTTCAGGCTTTGCCTCGGTGAAGTCTACTTCCCAATAGGTTCCCGGCCTGGTTCCGCGGGTTCTGGAGCCAGGGTTTTTCCCGTGGTTGGTGGTGTTAGTTAATTGACAAGCTTTACAGCTAGTAACTATCTGCTCAATTTTTGTCCTGGAATCTTTAATGGTGATCCTAGCATGTCTTATTAAGTCTTGCATTTTTCTTGTGCCCATATGAGTGGCTCGGTGCATCTTGGATAAGACTTTATTTCCCATTTCTTCTGGGTTGATTATGCTACAGTCTGCTGCTCTCCACCATCCGTTAAGGCACTGAGTTAAAGGTAATTTTTGGATCCAGTTTAGGTCTTCTTTACCCCAAGTAGGTTACCTCGGATCTGCAAATTTGGGCTTTCTTTGCTGAAGCCCGGTACCCCAGGGCACCAAGTGTCCGGAGGAGATTTTTGGTGCCTTGCAAGCAAGCTTCGGCAGTCTCAGCGGCGATTAAAAGATCGTCAACGTACTGCAAGAGAGTCACTTTGGGGTTTTGATTCCGGTACTCACCCAGATCCTCGTGAAGTGCCTCATCGAACAAGGTGGGTGAGTTTTTAAATCCTTGGGGGAGCCGGGTCCAGGTCAGTTGCCCATTTATGTCTCTCTCAGGATCGGACCACTCGAAGGCGAAGAGCTCTTGACTTTTGGGGGCCAGAGGCAGGCTGAAAAAAGCATCTTTTAAATCAAGGACAGTATACCATTGTCTTTCTGGGCTGAGGGCACTTAGGAGGGTATAGGGGTTGGGTACTGTTGGGTGTATGTCCATGACTCGGCGGTTAACTTCTCTCAGATCTTGTACCGGACGATAGTCCGCACTGTTAGGTTTTCGTACAGGCAGCAGGGGGGTGTTCCAGGCTGAATGGCAGGGACGCAAGATGCCTAAGTCTAGGAGGCGACGGATATGTGGCGTGATGCCATTTCTGGCCTCCATTGACATCGGGTATTGTCGGACCCGAACTGGATCTGCCCCCGGTTTCAGCTCTATGAATAGAGCTGGGCGATGTTTAGCCAACCCCATACCCCCGGTTTCAGCCCATGCTCCTGGAAACTGTTGGAGCCAGGGCTCTATGTTTTGACTTTGTGAGGGTGGCCCCTGGTGGAGTCGATATTCATCTTCTAATCTTAGAGTAAGTGTGGTAATGGGCTGGTTGTGAGGGCCAGTCACTTGGGGGCCCCCTGGCGTAAAATGAATTTGGGCCTCCATTTTAGTGAGTAAGTCTCTTCCTAATAAGGGGCATGGGCTGTCAGGGATGACTAGGAAGGAATGGGTGACCTTTCCATTTCCTAGATCCACAGTCCTCTGGGTGGTCCAGGGATATTTTTTTTTATTCCGGTAGCCCCTTGGACCCAGGAAGATTTTTTAGAAATTTTTCCATGGGGCCTGATCAAGCCCGAATGTTGTGCTCCTGTGTCAGCTAGAAATTGAACTGGGTTCCCCTCCACTTGTAGCGTTACCCTAGGTTCGGGGAGGGGATCCGAACCCCGTCCCCCCTATTCTGCATCTTGAGTGAAGAGGGCGGGTGTGGTTTTTGGCTGCCACGGTTTTTGATCATGACGTGGCTTTAAGTTGCCTGTCCTCTGGAGTCTCTCTATTATTAAAGACACGCTGGGCAATGTGGACTAAGCCCTGAATCTGTTTTCCCTCCAGGTCCTCTAGTTTCTGGAGTTTCTTTTTAATATCAGTGGCTGCCTGATTTACAAAGGCCATTACAACAGCAGCTTGATTTTCGGGGGCCTCGGGGTTCATGGGGGTATACTGTCTAAAGGTTTCCATTAATCTTTCTAAATAAGCGGCAGGGCTCTCTGTCTTACCTTGTATCACTGAATACACTTTTGCCAAATTAGTGGGCTTGCGTGCAGCAGCCCGGAGACCCGCCATTAGAGTCTGGCGATAAATGCGTAGCCGTCCCCTACCTTCTGCCGTGTTGTAGTCCCAGCCATCCTGTGGGGGTCGGGTCAAGGGAAAAGCTGCATTAATGAGATCAAGGTTAGCAGTGGGTTGGCCGTCATCTCCAGGAACCAGCTTTCTTGCTTCCAATTGAATTCTTTCTCGCTCCTCAGTGGTGAACAGGATTCGGAGGAGCTGCTGAGGTGGGTTGGTGGGTAAACATAACGCTGCCTAAGAGACTTATTAAATCTTTAGGGTTGTCAGAAAATCGGGCATTCTGGGTTTTCCAGTTATATAGGTCACTGGTAGAGAAGGGCCAGTATTGAAGTCGGGGGTTCCCCGTCTCATCGGGAGGCCCTTTTTCCCGTAAGGGTAAAGCTACGGTGGAGTCAGGAAGGCGGAGTCCTGGCTCATGTGGGGCCCGCCTACGGGTATGTCCGGCGGCCCTTGGACTTTGCCCCCACTAGGCTTGGGCGCGGGTTGAGCCTCCCTATTCTCTAGTTCTCCTATGGGCTGGGCTACGGGAGGCTCTGCCGGCGCAGCAGGGATAGGGGCAGCTTGCGGAATAAGAGGAGGAACCTGGTAAGGGGGAGGGTCAAGGGAAAGTAAATCTTGGTTGTCGGGGAGAACAGGGGGTGCAGATGGAGTTGGCGGCTTGGGAGGGTTGATAGGTTTAGCCGCTAGGATTTGGCATGACTCTGCTATTAAGGAAGTGGCCATCCAAGGAGGTGGGTTTTCTACTAAATCTTGCCACACCAGAATATAGGGAATCTGATCCGAGTGACCTTCTTTCCCTGGTAGGAAAATTTTTTTATTTTACTTTAAGGACCACAGGGAGGCAGAAGATTCCCTCTGTAGGCCAATTGACCCCAAAGGTGGGCCATGCAGAGTGGCAATAGGTGATCAACTTCCTTTTGCGAATGTCTAGGCTTAAGTTGTGTCCTCTAGCTTTTACGTCCCTGAAGTTGGCGAGAAGGAGGGAGAGAGGGGTGCTCTGCGTTTGGCCCATGTTATGATTCTGAGGAAGAGGAGAAGAGAAGGGGGCGGCACGGAGGGGGCCCTGAAGCGGCTGAAATCAGCGATGGAGTTCGCACAGGCGACCTCCGAGGGTGAGACCCCTGGCGGCCTGGCTGGGCCCCGGGGGGAGGGGCGGGAGGGAAAGCCGCAGGCAGCTGAGGAAGGAGGAAAGAGGAACAAAGGATGGAATAATTAATTCTGATCAGCCGAAAAAACACTTAATTCCAATAAAACATCCGACGCACGAAAAAAAAACAAGAGCCAACAAGAATCTCTGACAGTGGTTTCAACTTTTTGGGGCCGTCTCGGCCAGCCCAACAGAAAGGGTTATGGCTAGGACGGCGGTTATTACAAGGGCCCAGGGGTGACAATACATTTAGACTGACATAGAAGCACTCGCGTACTCGCCCGTCCGCGTCCCTCGCGGGAACTTAGGTGCCTCTTAGCATGGGCGGGCAGGTATAAACCCCCTGCTTGGATCAAAATAAATTTTGACCGCCTTAAGCCGTATGAGGATCACCGCGGAAATCGGGTTAGAGCCCACTCGAATCCCGTAGCTTATGCCGTGGGACTACACATAGGGTAGGTCAGGCGCGTGCCCCTGACTCCCAACAATCATTCCAGTTGATTTAACAGACAGACACACAGACACACATCACATCAAAATACGGGTAACAATTGGCATGCCTAGATGGTTTTTTCTTTTAGACGCCTAGAGATATTTCTTAGCACTCTGGAAGTTCATAGAGAAAATGAAAGTATTTAGTTCGCAGGCGCGTTGGGCATAAGCAGCCCACAGAAAAGAATCCTGATGGGCCAAAAAGGCCCCCCGATGGACCAGGAAGGTCCCCAGATGGACCAAGAAGGTCCCCAGATGGGCCAAGAAGGCCCCCAGATGGACCAAGAAGGTCCCCAGATGGGCCAAGAAGGCCCCCAGATGGACCAAGAAGGTCCCCAGATGGACCAAGAAGGTCCCCAGATGGGCCAAGAAGGCCCCCAGATGGACCAAGAAGGTCCCCAGATGGGCCAAGAAGGCCCCCAGATGGACCAAGAAGGTCCCCAGATGGACCAAGAAGGTCCCCAGATGTCAGTGGACGTCTCCAACTGACCCCGGCCGGGTGCCCTATAGCGCGTCCGCCAGGGTCACACCAGCTTCCAGACAGAACCGGTTCTCCAGAGAAGAAACACAGATCAGAGAGAAAAGGAAGAACGTTAGAGCCGGCTTACTTACCGATCGGAATCAAATACGACCCGTTGACCAGAAGTCTGGTGGGCTCGGGGGAGATCTCGGTGGGACCTCCAAATGTAATGCCCAAAGTTCTAAAACCTCCCACAAAAGACCACCAGAGTCGTAAGTCAAAGCCAAGCGGCAAGGGTCGTTTATTGCAGGTTCGAACCTGGTCCTCTGCGCACTCGTCGCCGGTGACGCAAGAGGCCACGAATAGGGTTGGTATAGCGTTTTTATAGACAGAGACAAATAGCACAGGGGAGGTTTTTACTTGTGGCGAGAGGAAGAAAGGGGGAAGGGGGTAGGTGAGGAATGTGCTAAGCAAGCAGGTTTACAGAAGCGAGAAATGCCGGTTAGTTTGTATACAATCACTCATTCCATTACATATCAGACTACATTTAGGAAGTTTTACAGCCCATTTTACAGTGGGTTACAATCAGGAAAGGTCTCACAATGCTCATAGTAAACAGCAAGCAAAACAAACTTCTCAGCAATTGTATTTCTTATCAAAGATCCATAATAAGTAGAAAAGAGAACCTAGCTTTAAACTAAGGCGGGGCTGTCATTTGGATTTAAAGCTGTTCCTTTCAGTTATATCGTGATGTTCTTTTCACAATTTTGATAGTGGAAGCATTCCAGTGTGTATATATTCCAAAATTTAAATGATCATATATTGATGGCATTTATCGTTTTTAACCAATATAACTGCTATTATAAATATTATGATAAGCATCTTGTGTATATAAATTTGCTCATTTGACTGAATACTTCCATAGGATAAATTCAGCAAAAGGTCCCTGAGTCAAAAGATACCAGATAATGCCTTTAAGGATTGGGTCTGAATTGCAAAACTGCTCTCCAGGAAGGCTGTGGCACTCTATTCTCCCACAAGCAGTGTATAAGACACCCTGTTTCTCCGTTCTTGCCCCCAATGCAGGATATTATTCTTTAAAAAAAAAAATTTTTTTTAATGTTTATTTATTTTTGAGAGACGGAGAGAGACAGAACATGAGCCGGGGAGGGGTAGAGAGAGACAGAGGGAGACACAGAATCCGAAGCAGGCTGCAGGCTCTGAGCTGTCAGCACAGAGCCTGACGCAGGGCTCGAACCCACGAGCTGTGAGATCATGACCTGAGCTGAAGTCGGACACTCAACAGACTGAGCCACCCAGGTGCCCCTGGATACTATTCTTTTAAGCATTGCCAATCTGATAGACCAAAACAAAAAATTTATCTGAATTTTTTGCAAGCTTTTGATTACCAAATAAGGCTGGACATTTTGGCTTCCTGTTGAATGCTTGGCTATCTCAGAGCACAGGAAATTTCTTTCCTATTTTACTCAAACACAGGCTTGCGAGGCCGCTGAGCACCTGGCAGGGCCAGCAGCCCTTGCTCAGTCTCCCCAGTTGCTTACAGGACTGCGTCTGGCGGAGTGAATTCTCCTAGCTGGACTGGTGACAGCCCATTACTCAAGCAGCACACACAGCCCCCGGGGCTGCCCCACCCCCGCCTCTTTTTAAAGGTAGCAACATGTCCTCAGTTGGCTAGTTTCAACCCTGGCTGTGCATCAGAATTATCTAGGCAGTTTTTTTTCTTTAATAAAATTTGTATTGTCCTTTCCGAGTAGGCAATATACGACTCACAACAACAACAAAAAATTCAAACGAGTATTCAGTTTAAAAATCTCCCTCCGTGGCCCGGAACCACTCAGTTATCTCCCCCGGAAGCAATGGCTGTCACAAATTTCTTGTGGATCCTTCCAGAGGTATGAGTAGATTTAAAGAAACGCCCCTTCTGGAATCCCATGCCAGACCCTGTATCAGCATTTCCAGGATGGAGAATCTAAAAACTTAAATTTTTCTTTTTAATTTTTTAAAAAACTTTTTAAATGTTTATTTATTTTTGAGAGACAGAGACAGACAGAGCATGAGCAGGGGAGGGGCAGAGAGAGGGGGAGACACAGAATCTGAAGCAGGCTCTAGGCTCCGAGCTGTTAGCACAGAGCCTGACGTAGGGCTCAAACCCATGACCCATGAAATCATGACCTGAGCCAAAGTCGGACGCCCAAGTGACTGAGCCACCCAGGCACCCCAGATTTTTCTTTTTAAGGTCCACAGTGTTGTTGAGTTATGGTCAGTGTTTAAAACAACCACTCTAGTATGTCATTCGTTCATTCATTCAACACATATTTATGGACCATGTGCTTTTATTGCCAGACGCTATGCTTGGTGCCCTGGGGGACAGCCGTGAACCAAAGTCGTTACTCTCATGGGGCTTATCGACCTTGAGGCCGGCGACTGGAATACTGCAGGCAAGCCCTTCCATTGATCAATTCAACAAATCATGCACGTAGTCCTTCACTTCTGGAGCACCTTCTGAGCTCTGAGTCGGCCTCCTGTGTTAAGCTCTGGGGATGTCCAGATCAATAAGCCATCCCTGCTCTAAGAGAGCTCATGTGGGGCCTCACGGAGGGGGCAGACTTGTGAGAGTTGATTTGTGATAACTCACAGGAAGTGCTCAAAACAGTGGAATAAGCAAAAAGGAAAGCTCTGTCCGGGGACATCAGGGAAGGCTTCTAAGAGGAGGCGGCATTTCAGCTCAGAAATGAATCGGGCAAATGAATGAATTAATGGATTCACTGGCAACGCTGTGCTTAGTACTAAAGATGTGAGGGTGTACTGGGTAATTTCCGTTTCCTCCCGCAGATTTCCAGGCCACTTCTCCTGCCTGCTCTGCACCCCAGGAGGTTGACCCAGGGACTGCATCAACAGGCTGCTTTGCCCTTTGGCCTCTGGTTGGGTTTAGCAAGTAAGAAGTACCAACAGCAGATTAGCAGGTGGAAGAAGAATGAGGTCAGGCATGTATTTGCTAGAGCGCGGCTGTTTCAGTCAGTTCTGGCTTCTATAACAAAATACTATAGACTGGGTGGCTTATGAACTGTAGATATTTATTTCTCACAGCTCTGGAGGCTGGAAGTCTGGGATCAGGGTGCCAGCATGGGGGGCTTCTGGTGAAGTCCCCCTTCTAGGTCACAAGTTGCCACCTTCTCATTGTCCTCACATGGCAGAATGACAGAATGGAAGCAAGTTCTCTCCTGACTCTTACAAGGGCACTAACCCCATTGTGAGGCCCCACCTTCATGACCCCATCTAACCCTAATCGCCTCCCAAAGGCCCACCTCCTAACACCTTAGGGGTCAGGACTTCAGTATATGAATTTGGGGGGGGGGGACACAAACATCAGCCCATACAATGTCCCTAAGGGGTTGCCTATGATTGGTTGGATCCCTCCACCAAAGGCCATGGTTCCTGCCAGGTGGCCCCCTCCACATGGCTCTCTCTTTGAGTTCCAGATGCCTTCACCTGTCCTTTCAGACCTGATGGGGTAGATCCTGCCCATGCCTCGTAAATAGTCCTTTTATTAAACTCACCTCAAGCTATTTGATTTGAGTGTGGCATCTGTTCCTGCCAGAACACTGACAAATACACAGGATAAACAAGAAAGACTTGGTCCCTGCTTTCAGGGAGCTTAGGTATGTTGAAGAAAGTGGGGGGTATTTTGGGTAGGGAAAATGCATCTTAGCACAGAGTAAGGGTCTCAGGGGTTTTGAGAATGGTAGGACCTTCAGTGTGGACAGAGCACAGGGTGTGGGGATGAGAATAGCAGCAGAAGAGGCAAAGAAGGTTCTCAACAAGGTACTTACTGGGCACCTACTTTGTGAGAAGCACAATGCTACCTGCTGGGTGAACCCATAAATAAGCAAGGCCTGGTCCCTGTCTGCAAGGACTGACTGTAGAAGTAACAGAATGTCTCACATAAAATAAAAATTTCCTCAGTTCGAATAAGAAAGAAAACCTTCACTTATATTTCAGTCAATGCATATGTAGTGAACATCGGCTACCAAGCATTGACCCCACAGCATGTCAGAGATCAGATCCGTTGGAATGAAACCCTGGACTTGGAAGCTTTGCTGGTGGAAAACCAGGGCAGGAATAAGTCAGGGACAGAATATCATCAAAATAAAAAACCAAAACAAAGTAAAACAAAAAAGCAATAGGTGCATGAATATCTGTTGTTTATCCACCATTCATCCCTCTTCCTTCTTCTGGCTATATCTTCCTTTGCTGTTTGAATAAATTCTGTGTACCCTGTACCCCACCCCCACGCCATCCCAAAGGGATGGACAAGTGACCTGGGCTCATCTAATCAGAACATTGAACTCTCCAGACCGCTGGGATTGGTTCAGGGAGGTCTGTGTCTCATGCAAGACCAAATAGTATCCTCCCATAAGATTTGATAAAGAGGTACTGGGAGAGAGAGGACCTGTTTCTCTAAGATCACTCAGAGCGGTAATAACCAATTAAACCCTGACTTGCTGGAGTCTGTTTTCACCATGAGGGGAGAGTTTGAGAATGAAACAAAGCTGGGATCAGAAAAGGAGTGATGATGGAAAGAGAGAGATGGAATTGTGGAACACCTGGATCCAGCCATACCTGAAGCCACAGAATCCCTTGGACTATCTAATTATGAGCCAATTAATTCTCCCTTTGCTTGAACTAGGGTTTCTAACCTCTATAACACTGAGTTTTACACAGAGGCCACCAGAGAAACCCTGGATAGCAGTGGGGAATGGTCTCTGAAATAAGAAAGGACCTAAACAACAAGAAAGGAGGGAAGGCAGACTCCCTACCCTTGCTAGGGTTGCCTTGGCAACCAAAGCAAAAGAGTATCTTCTTTACTCCATCACACAAGGCGGAGCCCAATGGGCCCAAGCTCTACCCTCTACTTTGCCACTTCCTCTGTGACCTCAGGCAAGTCACTGTCCCATTTTGAGCCTCAATGTCCTCATTTACAAAATAAACAGACAAAAGCCAAACTCTTTTGGATCAAACTCCAACCCAGGTGGCTACCATAATTGTTTTCCAATCTTATTATTGTTAGGGCTTCATGGTCTCCCATCAGTTCTTGATTCCCTTCCTGCCTTCCCACAGGCTGCTAGTTTCCTGTGGGACATTTCTGAGCCTAAGCTGCCCAGTTCAGCTGGAACATTCTACTAGTTTCCTGTTGCCACTGTAACAAATTACCCCAAACTCGATGGTCTAAGACAACAGAAATTTATCCTCTTAAAGTTCGGAAGACCAGAATTCCAAAGTGAGTCTTTCGAGGGTAAAATTAAGATGTGGGTAGGGTTGGTTCTTTCTTGAGATTCCAGGCGAGAACCTGCTCTTCACTAATTTTAGCTCCTGGCAGCTGCCTGCATCCTGTGGCTTGTGGTGGCACCTTCCGGATCTCTGCCTCAGTCACATTGCCTTCTCCTCTTCTGTAGTCAAATTTCTCTCTGCTTCCTGGTGATAGGCACCCATGTCATTGCAGTTAGGGCCCATCCAGGTATTCAGGTCATCTCCCCTCCTCAAGATCCTTCATCACATCTGCAAAGTCCTTTTCTGCCACATAAGGTAACATACGTGGATTCCAGGAATTAGGACATGGATATCTTTGCATTAAAATGTAATACATCCTCACAGTAGAAATAAGTGAAAACAGAGAAAAGCAGAAAGAAGAAAGGTTATCCATAGAGCTAATGATAATCACTATTAACCTTTCATTTTTAAAAATTGCAGTGGTGACCATATCACTGGCATGTTATTTTTCAGTCAAACTAATACATGCATATTATTTAAAACATATTTTTTAAAATGTTTTTATTTATTTTTGAGAGAGAGAGCATGAGCCGGGGAGGGGCAGAGAGAGAGAGGGAGACGCAGAATCGGAAGCAGCCTCCAGGCTCTGAGCTGTCAGCACAGAGCCCGACGCGGGGCTTGAACTCACAGACTGTGAGATCATGACCTGAGCCAAAGTCGGATGCTTAACCGATGGAGCCACACAGGTGCCCCTAAAACATTTTTTTTTTTTGAGAGAGAGAGAGAGAAGGAGAGAGAGAGAGAGGAGAGAGTGGCAGAGACTTTGTCTCAAAGCCTTTGAAAATCCAGGCAGCAGGGGCAGGATGGGCGTGTGTGGCATGTCATAATGTCCCAACAATGACCTCATCCTGGATTGAGGGGCCCTTGGATGACACAGAGGGCTGGTTGATAGATCTCTGGCCAAAGAGTCAGAAACTTGAGCCCCATTTTACGAACCTTGTTCAGTTTCCCAGAACATCCCGCTGTGGGGCAGGGAGGGAGGGGACAGGGAGAGACTCAGGAACAAGAAGTTTGGGGAAAGCTACCACTGTCCTGATGCTCCTATTGTGCTGTGGCTGTTGTCAACCTACAACATCTCGATGGGCCAGAAAGTAAACAAGTTTTTGAGGAACAATGGGAATCTATCAAAATGACCCAGAAGGCAGCTTGAAGGGGCCACTTCTGGCCAGACCTGGGAGAGTTGGAATGTTACCATAAGTAGTGGTAGTAATGTATTATTAAGCCATAGAATAAAATAAGAATCCACAGGTCCATCCCTATATAAATTTAAAAAATTGGGAAAGAAGGGGAATATCCTTCTTAAATTAGAAAGCCAGCTAGTGAGTGTGGAAGGAATGCTGGAAATAGAAACCCACCATTGGGCAACTATCGTCATAACGGATTTGGGCGGCTATTGACATGGACGTTGAAACTGGTGGGGGGAGGCTTTAAGAAGAACCTCCCCCAAAGATAATTATTCATCACAAAGGCGAAAAAGAGTAACTCTATGGTAGCAAAACGACACCACCTTCACCAAATTAGTGTCACCAGTAGTGGGAGAAATAGACATCATGGGCCTCCTGAGACCATTCACTAAACAGAACACAATGTACTTCTGTATATTCCCGCCAAAAGTCTAGAACCTGAATCTAAGCTCCATAAAACATCAGATAAACCCACCCAACAATGAGGGGTTTAGACTAAATGACCCATACTATTCAAAAATGTCAATGTCACGAATGACAAAGAAAGAACTAAATGTTTGAGATTACAGGAGGCTAAGGAGACATGACCACTGAATGCGACACATGACCCACCATGTACTTTCTCTATAAAGGAAATGATTGGGACAGCTGGTGAAAATAAGCTAGCTAGCTAGCTAAATGAATAAGAACTATACACTGGATAATAATATTGTATCAATTTTAATTTTCAGATAGTGATTATTTTTACTGTGATTCTGCAAGAGAATAAGTCTTATTTTTAGGAAATACGTGCTGAAATATGTAGGAGTAAGGGGGCATCGTGTCTTCAGCTTACTCTCGAACAACTTAAAAATGAAATTGTGTGTGTGCGCACCTGTGCACAGCTCGTGCAGGGAAAGAGAGAGAGAGAGAGAGAGAGAGAGAGAGAGCCAAGTCCCTCCCCTCCCTCCTGTGGTCAGCTCCTTCCCATCTGTTAGGCTTCGGTGTAAGTCAATAATTTTCTCTACCATTTTTCCTTCATTTTTCAAAATCCTACCATAAGGTACAAACATATGTGTTTGCTGCTTAATCCTGTGAACCACTTGAACGCAAGGAAACCATTCACCTTGATTGCCTCCACACCCCGGTGCTCATACCCCCTGCTGCGTAGAGGTCACTTATTAGCTCTGTGACCCTCAGCAACTTATTTAACCTCTGCCTCTTTTTAACCATAAAAATGGGTTTACCTCATAGGTCATTTTGGGAATTAAGTGAGATCATTTGCCCAACTCTCATATTTACTGTCATTGCCTTCCCTTTCTTCCTGAGAGAGCCCATATGTTAGTCCGGTGCCCCTATTTTAAGTGACAGACACTGAATTGGAGCTGGTTGCAACAAAAAAAGGGAGGCTCTTTGCTGATATTTCTAAACCACTGGAGAAGCAGGGCAGAAGGTAAAACCAGGGACTCAAATGCCCTCGGCTGCCCACCTCTCCTCCTTCTCAACCTCTTTCTGTGTGTGTATATGTGTGTGTACAAGTGCGTGCCTATGTGTGTATGCGTGTGTGCATGTGTGTGCACGTGTCCTATCTCTGCTTCTCCCTGTGTCACTTTTACTCTCTCAACTGCCTACCTTTCCTGGGTGGGAAACTTGTCTCTGCAGCTGTGGCTCCCATTGTAACTTCCTTCCGGAGAGAAAGGGTGCTTCTGTTCTCCTAGCTCCAGTTAGAGCAATCCCAGGGAAGAGCTCTGACTTCCCTGACTTGAATCGGTGACATTCCCCTGACTACTAGGGTTGGGGAGGTCGAGACATACAGCTCTCATTCAGATTAGGATAGGCTGGGGACAGTACTCCCCAAAGAAGGGGATGCATTTCCAAGGAGGAGCGGAGGGGTTCTGGGCAGAAAAAACAATGATGTTCACCATGAGAAACACAATACAATACAAAGTGGGGCATGCATGGCATAGGGATAATTACCACTGCCTCTCTAAGCGATTTATGTGTCTTTGTCTCTGCAATCTAGAAACAGAGACAATGCCTTAATAATGATTCTTTCCCTTGTATCTAGTACTGTCACATGTACACAGGCAAGGAGTAAGTGTTGCCTAAATAAAGGAAGGAACAGCGTAAGCACCATAGCTTTCTTCCATCCCTCTTGGTGCTTGTGATCCTAGTCTGGGCAAACAGTTGCATAATGGCCTTCAAAAAGTCTCCAAGAACTCTGGCTTCTCCCTCGTTAGTTATTTCCGTCTTAGAGTGGTCTCCCTGAGACTTGCCCAGTCTCCTCTGCCTCGCTTGGCTTCTTCCGTGAGTTTCCATGTTCCTATTTATAAATCTCGCTTGAGCCCAGCTCTCTGGGTCTCATTCTCTCCTCACTCCCTGCCTTCCTCCTACGGGCAGAATGCTTTGGTTAACCTGGAATGGCTCTCAGAGGAGGTACAGCTGTTCATACCAATGTCTTGTGGCTCCATCCAGTTCCCTGCCAAAGAGGCAGCAGCCTTTCCAGATTGCCTGTTTGGCTCCTGCCTCAAGGACAGAGGGTCACTTAGCAGCTTCCCTGTTTCACGTATGGAAAAGTCAAGAGGCTGCGAGAGGAAGTAATGGGGCTAGAGTCCCAGAGGTCCAGACTAACTCAGTTCTGGGCTTTGCAAGTTCCAGTCCCTAGGTATGGCTAAGCCTTGGACACCTCTCCTCAACCCCTAGGAAATAAACTATATGAGACTCTTAAAAATAGAGAACAAACTGAGGATTGATGGAGGGAGGTGGAGGGGGTGGGCTAGATGGGTGATGGGTATTCAGGAGGGCACTTATTGTGATAAGCACCGCGTGTTGTATGTAAGTGATGAATCACTACGTTCTACTCCTGAAACCATTATCGCACTGTATGTTAACTAACTAGAATTTAAGTAAAAAATTGAAAAGAAAAAAAAAACCCTAGAGATAAAGTCAGCCACCTTAGGCTGACCACCCAGGCTATGTGGGGTGCTGGGACACTGCAGTGATCAGACCAGTTCCTGTCCTTGCAAGGCTCATGTCCCCGGCAGGCAGCTGGGAAGGAAAATCATTAGTACAATGGAGTGTGACGTACCCAGGTTTCAGGCCATGAGCTGCACAACATAGAAGAGATTAGAATGCTCTGCACCTGCAAAGACCTTGGTTTGACTCCAGAAAATCTCCAGGGCTCATTTACCGAGTACCCACTCATAGAAATAACTAAAGAAAATCCTTTAAAGTTATTATTTATAGTCATAGCAATTTTTAAGCTGGAGGAATCTTGAAGATAATCTGATCCCAAACCCTGAGTTCACAAGGGAACAAACCAGACCTATAATTACACAATTAAATAACTGCTGTGGTGTGCAAACTGCCCCCAAAGATGTCATCCTAATAATGCATATCAGTTTCTGTTGGAAAAAGGAAAGAAATTAAACATTTATGCATAAGGCCTTGAACTACACATTCAAGTTACCGTTGTAAATGAGTACTGTTGTCACATTTAACTCTCCCGATAAGGACGTGGGTGCTTTTATTCCATTTCCAAAGGAGGAAACTGAAGCACAGAGACATTAAGTGACAGCCCAGGGTCACAGAGCTGATAAATGATGGGTTGGGGATTTGAACTCAGGCTTACTTATCTCCAAAGTCTCTCTTCCTATGAGAATGGACATGTATTTGAATTATTGTCAAAAAACCTGGCTCCTCTTTTTGAATCTACCACTAACGAGTTACGTGAACTGGGAAAGTTCCTTTCATTTTATTGGGACTGAGTTTCCTGTTCCATAAACAGAATTGAGCGGGGTCAGCGATGGCAATATATGAGCCACCAATGGCCACCCTCCCATCCTCTGCCCAAGACGGATATGACTATATGATCAAGGCTCCATTTCTCCCAGAGCTCGAATTGAGTCATGCAATCGGTAGCAATTTATACAAAATAAAACTTATTTGCCACCCTCTGGCTCTATGAGCTCTCAGATCTTTGCCAGTTCTATTTAGTCTGTGCACTCTGGCCCTGGATTTTTGTCATTTCTCCGCAGTGCTGGAAGAAAAATGGGAACAGCTTATCTGCGATTCTGCAGAATCTGCCAGAGGCAGAGCCCTACTGTGCTGGCTGATGGCAGAGCTGCGTGCAGAGCTCCAGAGCCGAGGGTCTGCTATAAGTGTGAAGGGTTACAATTCTGCTCCACATGATGGAAATCTTCCCTTGTGCCTGACGTTTACTTGGACGTCACATTGCGCTCTCATGAAATGAATCTCTATTGCTGAAATGGCTTAGTACCTACAATAAGGCAGCCGGAGAGGTATATGGAAAACACCGCCGTCCTCACACGCTGACTGGCACACCAGCCAGAGGGATGGGGTGGGGAGGTGATGCGGGACAGTCAGAGTTATCTCTACTGAAGATATCCAGAAGTGCCCAGCTATGTCAGGTGGTTGAGCCTGGGACAGGAGGTGACAGGAATGGAACATCAGAACAACATTGACATCTGACGCTAAGCTGACAAGTGACATCGCAAGCCATGTGCTGGGGACAACAGGCAGTGTGCAGATCTGAGGGAGCAGTGCACCTGGCCAAGTCACCAGGTTGTCCAGACCTCAGCATTCAGGTCATCCCAACCTGCTGACAGCCACCATGAAAACAGAAGTGGTCCATTCTTCAAAGTGTGTATTTGAGCGCAGTGGCAGACCCCATTCCCAATCTTGGCTACTCGACGGTGGTAGTTACTAGCAGAACCCACGGAGGCCCTTTAGGTGACTCAGAGAAAACAAACCACTGTCTCCAAGAAAGAGAAATCCAGATCTGCCCCCACCTCAACTGCTCTAACTCAGCAATTCTCCAGGTGTAACCCTCCAATCAGTAGCATGGACATTTTTTGCCATCCCACCACATCGATAGTGTTAATTTAATATGTTTCCATTCTTACAAGGGTCCACGTTGCGTAGTGAGAAGCCCCAGCCCAGGAGCTTAGTAGAAACGCATTCTCTGCCTCCACCCCAGACCTCCTGAATCAGCGATGCCGGAGTAGGGCCCAGCGGGCTGTGTTTGACCCAGCCTTCCGGGTGGCTCTGATGCCTGCTGACGTTTGAGAATCACTTCCCCGGCTGAACAAGCTGACCTTCCAGAGCATGGGGAATTCCCCCTTCCCTCCCTCCACCCAACTCCACTCCAAGGGGGAAACCTCCCCTCTGGTCCTGGGCCCCTGAGGCAGGTGTGAAACTGTCTGGCCTCAGGACTGGGCCATCCCTGATACTGGAAAATAGGTCACTGTGGCCCGGGGCGTACTTGTGGGCTTAAAATGATAACATAAAACTGGTACTTGGGAGGGACTGAGGTGAAAGGAAGACTAAGCCTCCCCTTAATCTCCTTAATGTTCAGCCATTATAATCCTATAATTACAACCAATAAGCCACTAACAGCTACCATTTACCTGGATGTGGTCACGAGCCACGCGCTGTGGGGAGCACTTTACACGTATCATCTTTCAGCAAATTTTGAGGGATATGGCTTTATTTTACAAAAGAAGAAACTGAGGCACAGTGAGTTAGACATCTCATTGGAGGGCATTCAGCCCTTCCTAAGTGTCAGAGTTGGGACCTAGCCCCACATCTGTCTGACTCTAAGTCTTGGCCACGTTGCCTTAATCCGATTGCCAGTGTCCCTTACCACCACCAGCCCCACAACACTCTTCATCACGGTTGATGTGGGGCCAGAGGAAGACCAGGAGTGGGAACTTCCTTGCACTTCCACGGTAGTGCTTTCCACTAGCCTTTTTAAATACTCATCCTCTGCGGCCCGGTCCTCGCGAGGGCACCTCTGTATCACACTGATTCCCTTTGTGGTTTCAGGAGCCCACTCCTATCTGTGCACAGTCCAAGGAGAAACCAGGGTTTAGCCCCAAACTGGCTCTGTTGCAAGTCACATTATGACGACATCCCAGGGGGATGTTCCTGCTAACAGAGACAGTAGGACCCCGAGGCACACCCCTTCTCCAGCTTCCCATTATCACAGGAACATCTCTGCACCCTTATCTCCTTCTCCTGAAGGAAACTAAGGCCCTGTGTGGTTGCCCGACCTGCCCACGGAGGCCAGGGAAACAACAGAGCGAGAACCAGACTCCAGGTTTCTGAATTCCCAGCCATTCTCTCGCACAGCATTGTTGCTCTGGGAAGAGAGCTGGGAATCCTGCGTCTGGCTGCCTGGGGGGCACAGCTAAAGGTCAGAATTGTCTCTTTGCCAGCCAGGGATGCTCGCAAGCTACTACGCATTGCTCTGGCTGCTGCTTAGAGAAAAGCAGCGAATGGTTATGGTGGTTGGACACAGTGAATCTAGAACCAGGCAGCCTTGGCTCAAATCCCGGATAGCAGTGTACCTGTGGCTGAGTTACTTAACCTCTATTGAAGCCTCAGTTTCCTTACCTGTAAAATGGGGGTAACACCTTCACGAGGTTGTTATGAGCATTATCTGTGTTATAGTTGGCCCTCTTCGTGTGTTTTCTCCTTGGATCTTACAAAAACACTTTGAAGTAGGCATTATTATCCCTATTCACATGAGAAGAGACAGACACAGAGCTGAGAAATATCCTACCCCAGGTCACACATGGCAGTGATTTAATAACTCTTACTTTGGGCCAGGCATAGCAAAACGGGGTAGCTACACTTGTCCCTAATGTAACAAAAAGTAAGGGCTGAGGCACAGAGAGACTGAGCTGCCAAGATCATAAAGCTAGTAAACGGCAAAGCCACAGTATAGACCCAGCACTCCTGATGGCCATTGTCACCCCATTTCTCTGTCCCCCCCCCCCCATGCTACCCAGTAACGAGCTGTGGAATCAGTCATTTCATTTTCATGGGAAAAAAGGCTCTTCTTAACTTTAACAGCTTTGGTCACCCGAGGAAGAGTTCTAAATCACATCATCATCAAATAAGGGAGTTCTAACAGTCCAAACAAGAGCTGATTGTCCAATTAGAGCTGGGTGGCTCAGGAGGGCACTATTGGCATTGTTTGAGACGGTTCTTTGCTGTCATGTGGTGATCGAACTGCAGGCACCTTGCAGGACAATCAGCACCCCCCCCCCAACACACACACAGAATGCCAGAGACCCCCTCAAGCCAATGTAATACCCCAAACCCACCCGTCACGACTTTCACAGGGTTTCTGGGAACAGGGGAGGATCCTGCCCCAGGTGAGAACCAATGAAACAGAGGGGTGCCTACTTCTCTCTCCTCTTTGCAAGAATTCAGTTCTCCAAGGAATTAGGAGAGAGCAGAATCCAACCGGGGACAGCCACCGGTAGGAGAGTAAGTACTAAGTGCCAAATGGAGTGTGGGCAAGCGCCAGGCTAGGGAGGAAGGGATGCTACCCAGGTTCACGGTCAGGGCCGCTCTGTGGCAACGACCTCCTCTGCTTGGAGGTCAGGACAGAGGAGGAGGCAAAGTGGAGAAGGGGTGTCATGTAAGTGACATCCTTAGCTGTTCAGTGGCTGGGGGAAGGCTGGGCACAGGGGGAGAGGCCCCAGGGGTGGAAGTCAGAATGCCAGACCAGGGTAAGCTGTGGCACCGTGGTCAAGTCACCTACCCTCAGTCCTCAATTTCCCCAGCCGCCTACTGAGAGTGGCCTCCCTCCCCATGTCCCAGCTCAAGGGACATCAGGAATGTGAGGGCACCCGGAACAATGAATATCTCTCTGGTAGTTTTCTTTGTGTCCAAGGCAAGTCGCTGGGCACTGAACGCCATTTCCTTTTGAATATCTGTCACCATTCATAGAAGAATGAACTGTTTGCCAGGCCCACACTCAATGATTCATCTGTCCCCCTGGGGACACCGAGAGAGTACTTCCTTCCCTGGTCAATCACTGCCAAGCGCCAAAAACCTCGAGGGCGGTGTGCCTGGGGTGCCCAGAGAGCAGGGAAGGAGCATGTGACCAGGCACCAGGCAGGCTCTCGGCCTTTGCTGCCCCTCCATTGTGAATGCCGGGTCAGGGGTACCTGGCCAGCTCAGTCGGTAGAACATGCAACTCTTGATCTAGGGGTTGTGAGTTCAAGCCCCACATTGGGGGTAGAGCCCACTTAAAAAAAAAAAAAAAAAAGCAGGCCAGGACGTAGCCATAAAAAACATTTTAGGGCACTGTTGAACTCCAGGGTGTATGTGTTTATTTTTGACAAAGGAAAGAGAACGCTACAGGCTGAGCACTTATTATGCACTAGACACTGTGCTAAGGGCCTGAGACGCGTTTGTCTCATTTAATCCTTGCAGCAGGACGGGTGAGAGAACTGAGAATTAAAGAGTTAAGAGATTTGCCTAAAGCAGTGCACCTCATCGGTGTGCACGGCAAACAAAATAATGCCCCCTCACCACATCCACCCCTCCGACCCCCAGAATCTATGACAATGTTAGGTTCCCTGGAAAAAGGGAATTCAGATTGCTGCTGGTGGGGTGAACGTAAAATCTCATGGCTTTAAAAGCAGGAGATTATCCAAGTAATCTGGGTGGGCCCAATGTACTCACAAGGATCCTTAAAAGTGGAAAAGGAGGCAGAGGAGGAGAGGTGGAGAGAGGGAATGGGAGGGACTGAAGGGGAAGCAAAAATAAGCCTCCCCTTATCTCCTAACTTACTGTTAGGAGAGAACCCCTAGAATCCCGTAATGACAGCTAATAATAGCTACCATTTATCTAGAAGTTGTTATGAGCCCAGCGCCATGGTGAGTACTTTGCATATATCATCTCCCAGCAAAATTTGAGAGATGTGGCTTTGTTTTACAAAAGAAGAAACTGAGGCACAGCCAGGTTGGACACCCTGTGCATCAAAGATCAGACCACTAGGGCAGCACCCCGCCAAGCTGCTGATGGCACAGCCACTGCCTGTGGGGGCTGAAGGCAGTTATGTGACCACTCCTCCCAAATCCTCAACGCACACAGGGCCACCAGCCACAGCGCCTTCTGCATCATCCCCGGTCTTCACAAATCCCAACTGGACCACTTTTCAGTGATACTGATTCTTTCTGCCCTACACGAGCTTTGGCGAGAGGAGTTTCTTTTTGATTCTCTCAGAAAATATGTTTAGGGAATAATTTTTATGTAATAATTGTACTCCAACATTTTTCTATGTCTATGATTCTAATTTTTTTCTGCAAATTATACCAAGAGATTTCTGGCATCTGAACCTCATTTCATAAGAGCCACCTTTGAGAGAGAGTTCCGTCAACCAACTAACCAGCCAATTAGAATCCATCATTGAAGCTCGCACGTTGAACCACGGACTGACGACCATGCCTCCTTCTTTCCCCCTCAGGTCCCAAAGTGGGACCTACAGAATCGTTTTCAAGTGGAATATGAGTGGTGGTTTCCCACAGTTAAGCAGAGGAGTTGAGCTCAGAAACTCAGTTCTTCTCCGACTTTGTAGACTCAGTGTTTCGGAGTCATTCATTGCCATCTGCCTTCACAGCCTCCAGGAAACAAGGAACAGGAAAGGAGAGAACAATGGAATCCATGGACCGGTGGGTTGCCCCCTCAGCTCTGCCTCTTAAGAGTCTCAGAACAGTTACTAAACCTCTTTGGTTTCAGTCTCCTCTACTTTACTATTAGGCTGAATTCGATGGTTTCTAAGGTCCCCTACAAGGCAGACCCACCCTAATTCTCCAGGGTACCATGCCCTGATACCTGATCTGACTTGGTCCCATTTATTTAGAATATAGTGATTCACTCCCAGGCCCAGTAGCTCACCTAATTAGCTACCACCCATCACATTGCATGGGTATATGAGTAGTTGTCTAGTATATTTACAGATACATCCAAGCCTTGTTTTTGCCTGAAGAGTCAGAGATACCCCCAAATACAGTGACTTTTCATCAGAAAGAGAAAAGAAATTCTAGTAGAGCAAAATAATCACTAAGAATCTATGCCCTAGTCTCCTTTATCTGTGTATTGTTATCATTGTTCTATTTTAGTATTAATGTTAATCTCTTACTGTGGCTAATTTATAAATTAAACTGCATCATAGGTATATATCTATGTATAGGAAAAAACAGGGTATATAGAGGGTTCAATACTATCCATGGTTTCAGGCATCCACTGGGGGTCTTGAAACACATCCCCTGTGGATAAGGGGAGATACTGTGTTATCATTTTCTGCCATGTGCTGAGCACCAACTATGTGCTAGGTCTGTAGACACTGAGTATACTTCATCTCATTTATTTCTCACTAAGACTGTGGAGATAATGATTTCCCCCATTTCAAGGATGGGCAAACTGAGGCTTGGAGAATTTAGGCTGACTTGCCCAAGGTGCAAACATTGGTGAGCGGGATAGGTGGGATTCCTAACAAAGTCTATTTGGCCCCAAAGTGAGTGTTGTTTACAGACATAGATCAGACATAGTGTTGGCTTCCTTCTCCATTTCCTTTGTTTACAACAATTATCCAAGGTTTGACCACACCTACCATTTTCTCCAGATTGAGCTCACCCAGTGGTCCACCAGTCCAACAACTGACCTTTTCCAGGCACTTCCCGCATCCTACTTATCTCTCCATTCCCTACCCCACCCCCAGACCTAGCTCCCAGCAGGTGTAAAATATATGCTCGCCGGCATGCATCAGTATTCCAAAAACGTCCTCTGCAGTGAATACCATGCTGATGAATTTTGATGAAAGAAGTCTTTTTTAAACATCATTTTAAGATAGAAAAATGGGCATTTGTCATACTGTCCATTATAGACATCATCGGCTAAGCCTCTTTTTTTTTTTTTTTTTTCCTGCCCCAATTTTAAAAGTTAAGTTTGATCCGTTGGGATGGCCCATACATTTTGAAGCGATTACTATTGCTGTGATCAGATCACTCCCTGGGCATATACTCAAGCACAGGAGAGTGAAATGTGATTAGTACCCACATTCGCCTGCCACCCACCTGCTTATCAGTGTCTGGATCCATCATGCTAATGGGCACAATCACGACTGATTTGGTCCCTGAGGTTTATTGTATAGACTCTGGAGTCCTGCTGACTCAAATCTTGATTCCCCCAGATTCCTAGGGAGCTCTGGAATACTGAGAAAAACAAAGGACTGAACAGCAAAGCGAATCCTTGGCTGTCACACACTTCCTTGCCCAGAGGCCTGTCACTCTGTCTTCTGGACACCTTTCCTTGGTTAATATTAGGATAGAATTATGGGGCTCAAACAAAGCATCTTATTGATTCATTGTCAGCCAAGAGGACAGTCTCTGGGGTGAGGCCCAGGGCTGCTTCTTGGACTTAAACCTTGGACACTTATCTGCTAATGTTTTGTTTTGTTTCTCTGATATAACGGCAATGTTGGATCAGAAAATGCCTGTAGACTCACATGCCGACACCTACGTTCCAGCTAGCACACAATCACATTTGCATTGTTTTCCCGGTGGACATTTTTGTAGTTAGGATGTTTTCTGTTTAAGGCTTTTAGTAAAGCCCAGACTCAGAGCTGAAGAGAACTCCAATATTCCTACAATTAAGTTTTGTAGTAGTTTTTTTTAAGTTTATTTATTTATTTTTGAGAGAGAGAGAGAGCACGCAGGAGAGGGGCAGACAGAGAGAGAGGGAGAGAGTCCCTCGCAGGCTCCATGCTGTCAGTGCAGAGCCCAATGTGGAGCTCCAACTCATGAACCATGACCTGAGCTGAAATCAAGAGTCGCACGCTCAACCCACTGAGCCATCCAGGTGTCCCAAGCTTTGCAGTATTACATCCAGTAGAACTCCCAAAACATCACTCATTCCAGCAGTCAGCCCAGCTTCCAGAACATAACCTGAATCCTCCCTCCTGTCCTCATTGCCAGCACTGCTATCCCAGCCCAGGCCACCATCATCTCTAACCTGGACCACGGTCGCTGCCTCCTAAGTGGTGCTTCAGTATTGCCCCCCTGACACACCAGCCAGAATGTTCTTTGAAAGAGATAAACCCGATTGCATCTCTCCTTTGTTTAAACCTTCTAGTGGATTCCCACCGCATTTAATTTCTTTTATGTTTTAATTTTTTTAGAGACCTTTGTTTTCCATCAACCTAATTTCCATTTCGTTTGCCCTTGTGAAAGAGCAGCTTAGGACCACTCGGTGGTTGTTCCTACCCATTCGGTGGCCTGAACAGTGGAAGCTGCGGACCAGTCTTTAGGAGGGAACTGCTGGGTGGGCACAAAGGGCACCTGCACGCCTTCAGACCAGCCTGACTTCAGGTTGAGTAGCAGTGAACTCAGCAGCTGAAGCAGTCCATTCACCCTGAAATCCCTCCATGATCACAGCCTTTTTGGCAGTGGCCTGCTCTTCCTTTTCAACCCCTTCAGGATCTCTTCAGAGAGGGGGCACGACCTTCTTTATGGGTTCACCGGAAATGGTGCTACGCATGCGCGGAGCTCCCCAGGACAGCACCCACCCCACCAGACCCACCGAGTGAGCTCCCTGGTTGCAAGGGATGGCGATGCCCACGTAGCACAGAGGAGAGTCTGTGTCACACAGAGCAGTGTGTAGGTAGGTTAACATAAGACACCTCTGTGAGAGGCTGGTGGTCAGCCCTGGGCTGAACGACCACACAGCAGTCTCGGCTCCCAGGAGGCTGCCCGGGTCTGGTTAGTGAAGTTTCCAGGAGCAAAGCGGCCGGCGAGCCCAGCTCGCTGGCCAGTATTCCCAGATGACCCGATACTGACATCAGCTGGGTTTTCAATGGCAACAATGGCAGGAGCTGCCAGCAGCAGCTTCTCCCAAGCTTTACTTTTCCTTCTGTAGATGTACCGTTCCATTTGAAAGCCAAGGCCCGTGCCGCCCAAGTGGGTTCCTGCTGCAAGAGATTTGAGAGCATCCTCCTTTATTTTCAGGACATCAAGAGCTCCGGAGATGGTGAAAGTTTCCCCGAAGTTACAACCTGAATGCAAAACAACGCCGAATGGACTCCTCCCTGGGTAGCGTGGAAAGGGATTCCCACTGCATTTAAACTAAACTCTAATCTTGCCGTGGCCGACAGAGCCCTAGAGGTCCGGCCCCTGCCTCCCTCTCTGACTTCACCTCCTCCTACTCCCCTCCTTGCTCTCTGCCCCAGACTCACAGCCTCTGGCTGTCCCTGCAACACAGCGAATGTGTTCCCCACCAACAGCCTTCGCCCTTGCTCTTCCCTCTGTCTGCAACACACTTGTCCCTGTCCTTACAATAGCTGGCTTCTTCTCACCCTTCAGGCCCACGCGTCCAACTCCCTGTGACTTCTCCCTGAGCAGTCCTCCTCACCCCCATCAACGCTCCATCCTGGCACCCTGCTTTTCTTCCTTCACAGAACATCCCACTACCTGCGATGATTGTATTTATTGTTTGCTTCATTTTCTAATATCTCTTCCCTCTAGAATGTGGGGTCTTTGTCCTGTCGGGTGACGGACCTTTCTCCAGAATCTAACACAAGATCTTGCGCATACCAGGTGCTCAACACATTTGTGTTGAATGAATGAATGAAAGAAGCTGTTAATTTGTGGTGTGGAAAGGTTTCCTGGAGGAGATGACCTTTGGTCTGATTCTCAAAGCAGGAAGGGGTCTCAAGCCAGGTGCACAGGGCGGCAGAGGATGTGGAACAGGGAAGAGATATGTAATCCATGCCAGGGGGCACCGTGAGCCAGGCCTGTGCAGTGTGCGTTGAGAGCATCCAAGATGAAATGACCATAGCTGGGCAGAGGGTTGGAGGGAGGCTCCAAGGAGATGTTGCTTGAGTTGAGCCTCGAAGACTGAAGATAGAGCTCACAGACAAAGACAAGGAAGAGGCATTTCGGGCAGCGTAAGCGTCCTGGACCAGGCAGAGTATGGAAGAGAATGGTGAGAAGGCGCCTTGCCTGCTAAGGAATCGGGATTTTTCCCCGAGACTATAGAAAATAGAATGCTGTTTTCACCATCCCATGGAAAGTTAAACAAATAAACACTATCGCTGAACAATAAGCAACGGGACTCTGGCAAGAACCACAAAGATGAGTTAGGAAGGCTTGAATAGATCTGATTTAAGCACACATTCAAATGATTATATATGCACGTCCAAAACATACTGTTTTTATAACATTCGTTTGTTCGAATGGCTTCATGCATGACCAGATGTGCACGCTCTGACAGGCTTCTCTAACTGCGGTGAAGGATCAGATATTTAAATTTCTAATCTATCGTACTCAATACTTTTGTAAAATACAGCAAAAATGGCATGAATGTCAAATTGCAGTGAATGTCCCTGAACGCTTCTGCTCAGTTTCTGTATTTCCTCCTGGCCTGGTCAGAAGCACGTGGTGAGCCAGCTCTGATCCACGGACCACACGGCCAGTTAACACTTCCACAGATTGAGGAATGTCACGTTGGGCACATTTTGGCTTAGAATTCAGCACACACCCTCTGACCCACCAAAAATAACAAAAAGAATGTCTTGAATTTATAGATCCAATTTTATGAATGTTTGTGTTTCATTCAGACATGTTCATGTTCAAGTGCCCCCGATGGATCTTCGTTGTACATACAAGGGTCACGTTATTCAATCTTAGTGTTTATTTTGCACGGGATGGTGAAAGTGGCCCAGGCTGTGGATACATGTGATAATTCAGGTTTTACTAGATCAGATTTTACTAGACAGAAATTTTTTTTTTTTTTAATATATTTTTTTTAAATTTTTTTATTTATTTTTGGGACAGAGAGAGACAGAGCATGAACGGGGGAGGGACAGAGAAAGAGGGAGACACAGAATCGGAAACAGGCTCCAGGCTCTGAGCCATCAGCCCAGAGCCCGACGCGGGGCTCGAACTCACGGACCGCGAGATCGTGACCTGGCTGAAGTCGGACGCTCAACCGACTGCGCCACCCAGGCGCCCCTAGACAGAAATTCTATGAGCTTCAGTATCGTCCTCTGGAAAAAAAATGTGAGAAATAACGTATCGAAGCACCGGGCACATAGTAGGTGCTCAGTAAATGTTGGGCCCTTTACCTGATTCATTTCATTCCTTGTCGTACCTTTAGCCATGGGCTGGAGGAAAAGAGTGGTGCTGTCTCATCCGATAGCCTTTAGTTATAAGAATTGTTGGAGTCTGTCCTCAGACTGTGCTACACCCACCGCCACAAATCCTTCATCCTAAGCAATTACAAGCAAACGCCTCGTTTGCAGCAGAGCCAACCCTGTCTGCTCCCAGTGCAGTTGGGGTGATGATAGCTCTGGAACCTCATAAAGCTATCCTGCTCAGGTTGTCCTCGAGCACTTTGAACTGAGCTGGCCGTAGAAGAGAGCTCCCTTCGGCTTTTGCCCTTCCTTTGAGCTTGCATTAATTACTCCTTGAGCTGAGTTTATAGACCAGAGCCAGATGTGTAAGATCAAAGGGAAACTGGGCCTCGGGGAAGGAAATGGAAATTGCCCCAAATGCCCTCAGGCGACATGAATGGCAATGACTTGACAAGCAGGGCCTCACGGGGGCTTTGGCAGCATCTGGGCAGACTCTCTTCGGATTGCCCGAGAGGACGGAGGGCTTGCCAGACCAACACTGGCTGACAAAATCCACCCTGCATGAAATATGTGCTTCCTGGCTGCCTTACCAGTCTAGGCGGAAGGTATGGGAATTACGGAACCACCATGAAAAGTCTTTGGCTCTGAACAGCGACCAAGAGCATCTCTGAACCCCAGCCCTCCTCCCCTTCTCCATACCCTGCCAAGCCCTGCCCTGGCAGGTTTGAGAGGGGACCCTGGCAGCTGCTAAAGGGCCCCCTGGGATTGTTCGGCTTCTCTCTGCTCCATGCTGGTCCCCGCCGGCTCTGTTCTCTTTTCCCTGACTCTCCCTCACGATAAAATGGGCTGTCCTTGCAGTACTTCCCAAGGTACTGATAAAAGCCACCAAGAAAGAGTCCAACACATCCTGGGTCTAATCTCAGCTCCTCCTCTTACTAGCCCTGTAACCCCAAGTCTCATCTTTCTCACTTACAAATGATGCCTGTGACAATGATGCCTGTCTCATGAAGTTGTGCAATTGATCGATAATGTGTTATAGCGCTTAGCGCCGTGCTTGGCACAGAGTGGATATTCAGTAGATACTCTTATTATTGTTGTTGTTATTGTTATTCTAACAAGCAGTTGGCATGCCTGTTCCCAGACCATCAAAGGTATATTAGTTTCCCAGGGCTGCTAGAACAAACCACCATAAACTGGATGGCTTAGTACCATAAACTGGATGCCTTAGTACTATAAGAATGTATTCTAGAGACCAGAAATCTGAAATCAAGGTGTCAGCAGTGCCCTGCTCCCTCTGAAGGCTCCAGGGAAGAATCTCTTCCTTGCCTCTTCTGGCTTCTCATGGCTGTTGGCATTCCTTGGTGTTCCCCGGCTTCTGGCCACATCATTCCAATCTCCATCTTCACATTGCCTCCCCTGTGTGTCCCTATCCTCTTCTTTTCTCTGTCTTATTTTCCTTTGCCACTTTCTTCTGAGGACACTTGTGAAGGCACTCAGAACCCACTCAGATAATTCCATCTTATCTGTTACCATATAAGGTAATATGCACTCTTTTGCCATACAGGTAATATTCACAGGTTCTGGGGATTGGGACCTTATTGGAGGTCCTATACCTTATTGAAGACCACCATTAAACCCACTACAGAAGACATTCCCTAGGAAAATGGGCTTGGGAAGGAAGGCTTCTACTTGTTTCATGCTCAAGAGTCTCAAATCCCCACGGCATTTAGTTATCATCTGCAAAACTCTCTTTGCTGTCTTTCTAGGAACCCATTCATGACCATACCAGATCCTAACACAGCCACTAGGTCCCTGGAACCATGATATATACACTGCCTGGTGGTGAGTTTATAGAATGGTGGAATAAGACAGAATAGGCTATAGTGACTAGAAATATGTAACTGGAACAAAGGAACTCTTAAGAGGGAAAGAACATCAAATTTTGGCTCACATTATACTTAACAGTGGGGATGCTGTAGATGGGCCAAGCCTGGGGTCATTTGAAAACTTTTTACTACATGGGTGATACTTACTGATATTTATCATCTCAGAGATCAAAAATTAAAACATTAAAAATGTTTATTAATTCATTTAAACAAGCCATGACATATTAATGCAAGTCATATTTTTATGTAAAAAATATATGTTCCCCCAAACCAAATAACTTAGTGAGAAGGGTGGGACTGTTTGGTATTTTTGTAAATTTCTTTAGTGTCTGGGTTAGAGAGTACCTCTGGATTCTCACCTGTGCCTCTGCATTCAGTCCTGTGTGATATACTGGTTTGACTGGAGTCTGGGAAGAAAATTCTGCCTCACTGGGATACACAGTTTGAAAAGGGGGAGCAGGGGAGAGGCAGAATTTAATAGCCTTTCCAGGTAACTATGGGTGGGTATTCTTCTCTGATACCTCACCCAACTTGGCTAGTGATAAATTCTTCAAGATTAACGACAATATGGAGCCTGAGATGTCAATGGGCTTTTTGAACTCGGTTCTGCTAATGTCCGTTAAGCTATCTCACACTTTAAATGAGTGTTTTACCCATGTATGGATTTTGTGCCATCGTGCATTGATCTTTTGGAAAATGTTGGTTCACTGAGCTGGGCAAGTGTTCTCAATGTTAATCTGGCTCATGGTGCCAGAGAAAAGAGTTTCAAAATTCTGATTTTCACTTAAAAATGTGAATTTTGCCACTGCCACAAATTCTGCCAGTACGGTTTTTTGAAGTGCCAGATTTGTTTCATTCATTTTTGAGAAACAATTTGTTAAATACCCAAGGCTGAATAACCGTCGTTTGTCAGTCAGTTATTACTATTTTTTGTTAAGCAAAAATGGCGTTCCTTGAAAACGGTGGCCAAGTTCAGGTCCTATCTCAAACAACAGCCTGATTTCTTTCCCCCTGGATAACCAGGCACTTTGGTGTGCAGGAGAAGCATTTTAGGTGCTCTATACTTTCCATTTCACTGCATGGAATATTCCAAAGAGATGTACTCAAAGTCAAGGTTTAATACAATTAATACTTTTTTACTGCCTCATCACGGCCATTCTTAAGTGAAACAGACGATTTTTTGCAGCTAGTACCTGAGGTAAAGGACAACGGCACCGACCCCCAGAGCAGTTTGTACCCAAGACCTTGGTTTGCACCAAGGTGCCACATTTTCACCCACATTGCTTTTACCTCACCAGTGCAAATGTCAACACCATAAAAATAAATAAAACTGGCGGAAAGGCAAATAACATGTTAGTGTTTTTGTGCAAGCAGGTTTGACATCATGTATTCCCTGAAAGGGATTCAGATTCCCCATGGATCCATGCACCACACTTTCAGAAGCTTCCTTCTAAGACACCTTCTAGTTCTGGGAATCCATGACCCTTACCCGACACCAAATTTCTTAGACGACTTTATCTAAACCTGTCATCACAGTTGGTGCCACAAGAGAGAAGAGTAGCCTCCACATTCCTGTTACCCTTCATTCCGCTTAGATTCTGAATCAAGAGATGTGAGGTATGGTTGGAGGTGGGCAGGGGGGTATAAGTCACATGCGAGCATCCAGTTGAGTCCACTGGACAGCGTCCTGTGTCCCCCCTGGGTGATAGAATATGAAGGAAGTGGCCTATTTCAGGGTTCCCATAGAGCGTCTAAGACCCTTTAAGTCCTTCCTGGGCACAGTGTTCAGGAAACCTTTTCCTTTCTGCAAAGCTGTTTATCTCTTTCCCCAATTAATTCCCCCTGACATCTAACATTAGACATTAAACAGTGATTTCTGGTCTAGGTCAGCCACTCTACAACTATTTATAATCCTGCAGGAAATCATTACTCTTTGCATTTCAAGATGAATGATTGAAAAAAAAAAATATGGCAGGTCATGGAAACAGAATTTCAAAGGGTGGTTTGGGGACAGAGTGACCTGGTAAATAATTATTTTCTCTTGTCCCTAGCTCTCTAACCGCGCGGAAGCCTTTATCACTGTCTTCCTGATGAGTGGCTTTTAGGAATTAGCTGGGATTCAGAGAATTGGGGAAGCGGGACGGCAATGAGATTTGCAACAAGGCACAAGGTTTTCAGGGTATTAATAAATCTAAATGTGTCCTATGAGGACAGGCAATGTGGCTGCAGAACACAGGAGGATATTTAGAAGTCTGCAAAGAATCTCTGAAATAAATGTCAGTGTAGAGACGGTTTGGGGTTTGGTAGTAGGGTGAAATTGATGAGATTTCAGCATAGTAAATACAATTGATCTCAGCCCTCCTCCTGTGGAGCCATCAGGGGCATTCTCTGTGACCTTGAGGATTTTGTCAAATCGCTGCAAAAGAGGTAAAAAGGTCTCTCAAAGAAAACTGTGTAACAAGTCACTGTGCTGGCTGAGAATTTCTACATCCCCATTCTCCCTGTCACTTAGTCTCTTCTCTAGTTAACAAATATCATGGTTTTCACATCTACCCTTTGCCTAACTCTGAGCAGGGGCACTGGGGAGAATATGAAAATTATTAACATCAAACCCTTTACTTCAAGGTTTCTAATTTTTTGAAGGAAATAAGAATTATGCACAAAAAAAATGATAAAAACAATACGTGAAATAATGAAAAGCGTGGCTCTTCCACTTCCTAAATGTGTGACATTAGATAAGCTTTCTGAACTTCAGTTTTCTTGTCTGTAATGTGGAGATGATCCTAGCACATCCCGCACGGGGCTGTTTTGGACATTAAATGAAACGACATGTGTAAACAGCCTGGTACAGAGCCCATACTTAGCATTACAAATATTTGAGTCAATTATAAGAACTACCATTTTGGAGTGACTTTCCCTCCGAACAATAACCAGGGAGCCTTATTCCCTTTACAAATTATGGAACCTAAAGCTCAAGAAAATAAAATAACTCATTATACCATGATACCCTTCAGATGAGAATTATTTCAAAAGAGTCGAAGGGACAGACATTGAAAAGATATGGGTCATTGATAGTTGTAGTAGCTGTTCTCCAAAATGGCCCCCTAGGGAACCATTGTATTTGTGTCCTTGTATAGGCCCCTCACTCAGTGAATGGTTCCTGTTCCACAATAAATGTGGCATAAGTGATGTTACATGACGTCAGAGGTGGGTTAAAGGAGCCCAGTAGCTTCCACTTGGCTCCTTTGGGATGTTTGCTTGCTCTGTAGATCCTCCATTTTGGAGCTCAGCCTCCATGTTGCTAGGTGCCTAAGCCCAAGCTGCTGCCCCAGCCAAACTTACAGCCAACAACCCACACCAGCTGATAGTCTTGTGAATGCACCACTCTGAACTCTATCCAAAGTCCAGCCTTAAGAAGACTACAACCCAGATGATATTTGACTACAACTGCCTTTGAGAAATCCAAGTGAGAACTGCCCCGCCAACGGGGGTGGGGCAGGGGACATTTCACCTAGTATGTGGAAAGATACAGGGAATCTTTCCCTCAACCTAACAATAAGAAATAACTAGATGATCCGAACAATCGTAAGTTTTCTGGAGCATGTCAAAGAGCTAAAGTTACAAGGCAACTAGGTTAACTCAACTCCAAAGGTCGACAAGCCACTCCAAGAAGAGATATCAGCTATAAAGGACCTACTACACACCAGGAACTTGGAATATTTTTTATATTATTTATCTCCAATTCATACAAAACTAAAAGTTAGATATTACTGCCCCATTTTGCACATGGGAAAGCCAAGGTCAAGTGCAGAGTAGTGGTTACATCATAGGCTCTGCCGTCAGACTACTTCAGTTTGATTCCCAGGTCTGTGACTTACACACTCTGTGACTGTGGGCAAATCTCTGTGCCTCGGTCATCCCTTTTATAAGATGGGGATAATAATGGTACTTTTAATAAATGAGAGAGTGAAAGTATGACATTTGGCAATGTAAGCCCTTAATGAATATGACCAGTCATCGTTAAGTTACTTGACCCAAACCACACAGTGAGAATGTCTGACTCCAAAGTTGCATTCTCTCCAAAGAAATATTGTTTGTGGTTGTGAAAATTATTTTTGTGAAATATTAATAAATGTAAATAACATAAGTTCAATAGAACTAATATGAACTCAATTAGATCTTCCTCACTTGCCATGATTCTCTTGAGGCAGCATAGCCAGGGATGACCAGATGTTTGTTGAACATCTTTCTTAGGTTCCCACCCCCCTCCCCTTTTTTGTAGTCCCAGTTCATTGAGACTTCCTCTTTGATGAATCTCATTCCATTATGTTACACTTAGGTAACTAAGGATCTTCAAAGTATAATATATATTGTATTTGCTGTGTAAATGTAAGAATATCAAAGCGAAACAAGTCTCCTGGATAAGTTTATAAATCAATCTCTCTGGGCTCATTGTGTCATATAGGTTATCAAAGAGATAAAAAGACATCAATGGATGAATGGATAAGTAAAATGTGGGTGTATACACAATAGAATATTATTCAATCTTAAAAAGGAAGGAAATTCTGGCACGTGTTACAACATGGATGAACCTTGAAGATATTATGGACACTGCTAAGTGAAATAAACCAGTCACTAAAAGACAAATGTTGTATGATTCCCCTTAACGAGGTACTTAGAGTTGTCAAACTTATAGAGACAGACAATAGAGTGGTGAGTGCCAGGGGCGGGGGGAGGAGAACAAGGGAAGTTAGTGTTTAATAGGTACACACTTTCAGTTGTGCAGGATAAAAAGAGTTATGGGAATAGACAGTTGTGAACTACCAACCCCTAAGATACATTCCCGAGCTAGTTTCGGGTTAACTAGTTTCAGTGCCACTGAACTGTGCACTTCAACGTAGTTTAAATGGTAAATTTTATGTTCGTCATATTTTATCACAGTGAAAAGGGTTTTCAAAGAAGGAGAATATACAAAAATTTGGAGGAGACTAAAGACATGATAACAATAATGTAACATAAAATATTTGTGAATTTCTTGTTCTGAGTCATGCTTGGAATGGATCATGTGTGAGTCCAACATCCTGGTGGACAGTAAGAGAAAATAAAATCTAAATTCGGGGCACCTGGGTGGCTCAACCGACTGAGCGTACGACTCTTGATTTCAGCTCAGGTCAAGATCTCACAGTTCGTGAGTTCAAATTCCATATCAAGCTCTGGGCTGACAGCTCAGAGTCTGCTTGGGATTCTCTCTCTCTCTCTCTCTCTCTCTCTCTCTCTCTCTTTCTGCCTCCCCCTGCTCGCACTCTGTCTCTCTGTCAAAATAAATAAACTTAAAATAAAATAAAATAAAATCTAAATTCCTCAAGTTTCATTTCTGTCAATGCTACGAGGCCATACCTATTGAAGGATGGACTCCAGGAATTGTAACACCTGTCACTGAGAGCTAGAAAAGAAACAACATAATCAGTTGTCAAGGATATTATAGATGGAGTCATTTCTAAGGGACAAAATCTAAGCTTCCTAAACAGAGGAGGCAAACGGGGAGTGGTCAGCTGCAATCGAAGCTCATTGAAGGTCTCTGTGTGGCCAGCACTGAACCGGGCACTGCTGGGAAACACAAACTATAAGGTAGTATTCTTTACTGAAGGAGCCAAGATCAAGTCGGAAGACAAACCAGTATCGTGCAATCAGAACCCGTTCAATGCTAAGTTGTGTGGACTCGCCATATACATTCCACGAGAGGTCAGGATGTGTGGAGGTCTTGTACTGTACCAAGTTGGCTACACTGGAACTGTGTTTCCCAGAATTCCCTTCCCTGCATGGTTCTGAGTTAGCATTGGTCACAGAAAGAATCTGCAATATTTGAAAGCAGTCATTATGCTCTGAAGGTCCTAGTGGACCAGCACTGCATGCTGGTGCCTCTAATGAACGTGGCTGGTCTGTGGGCTCTCGTTGTTGGTGGGGGAGGAGTCGGCCCGCGGCTCTTCAGGCCCCACCGGATGGCCTCCTCTGGCATCTCTGAGTCTGCAACAGGAGCTTGTGTGACTCTGTAACAAAGGGCACCAGCTTCTGGAGGGGTTGCCCTCATCATCCAAATTAGAGGCAGCAAGAGAAAGATGGGGGTTTCAACCCCTCCTTGTGGGTTCCAATTTGCCTTTATGGGTTCTGGTTTGTCACTGGGTGCCCCAGATGGTCCTCACTCTTCTCCACTTCACATTCATCTTTTGTCCCTAACTGCTGGCCTTGCTGACCTACAGAAACTCCAAGCCCAGCACCAGGAGTAGAAGCGGGTCTTACGTAGTTTTCTTCATCACCTCCCACAACTGCCCAAGGTCTAATGTCTCTGGGGCATCCCTGACTCCATATGACCCATGGTGGCTCTGCTGGCCTAGTAGAACCGTCACTGCTAAGAGCATGGAACAGAATATGTTCCATATTGAACATATATGTGTTCACATATACATATACATATATGTGAGCTCAGCCTTAAAAGCTTAGAGTTTTAAATCATTAACGTGCCAGCCACTTTCTAATGCTACTTTGCAAACATCACTCGTTCATGCCTCAAGTGTTCGGTCACAGGCCTGTGTGATTTCCAGCTCAGTACATACCAACCCCTAAGGTACATTCCTGAGCTAGTTTCGGGTTAACTTCTTTTTCGGTGTGCCTGATGCCCACAGCTTTATGATGGATACACACTAGCAAAGGCTATAAAACCCGAGAGATAAGCAGGGGAAGGTTTAAAGCAATTACATTCACAGAGTTTAATACAATCATCAGGATGATATCTGGGCTTTGGAGTGGAGAACTGAGAATGCATTCTGGCTCCACACTTTCTAATCACTGGGCTTTATTTAGCCAAGTTGCTTAACTTTACCGAGCCTCAGTTTCCTCATCTGTCAAATAGAGGATAACCCCTTCCTTATCAGTTTTCTGTGACGATAAAATAAAAACATGTGTATAAAATGCTTACTATAGTGTTTTTAAGTGCTTTGTAGTATACCAAATAATTGTATGTGTACACATGTGTGCGTGCATGTGGGTGCCCCCCGCCCACACACACACAAACTCACTATCAGGATCGAAGGGCTCCATTATTTTGGTCATTGTGCCTTATCTCCAGTAACTGGGATGCTTGTCTATAACAAGTAAGTGGATGGATGGATGGATGGATGGATTGATGAATGGACAGTGATGTTTGCTTTGCTAAGGATCTCCAGAATAGAAGGGCCACTGGGAAAGAAATGGACCTGAACATCATGACTTTGAAACAGATGTTAAGTCAAGGACATGCCTACAAGAGAAATCACTCAAGATTGCCACAGCATCAGGCTCTGCCAGGTTTTGTCCTTGCTTCCCCAGGGTCTGTTCTTCAAGCACCATGCTGTTCTGGGTTTCTCTCACAGACTCTTACAGCTCTTAAATCCCTTTTATGACCATAATGTCATTAGATCTTTGCAACAGCCCACTAAGGCAGGAAACATGAAAATTAGTGTCTCCATCTTACCATCAACAAAAGGAATTTTAGAGAGGCTTGAGCTGCCTGTTCTGATATCTAACCAAGGGCTGGTTCCATCATGAGCCATGGCTGGACCAATGTCACTGAGCAGAGATGCAAAGCAGAACCACAACTGCCATGAGAAAAGCTGCTTTTCCTTTACAGCAAAATTATGGAGAATGTACCTTGGTCTTGCATAATGAAGGTGACACTTCTGCAGGGGATCCAGAGCTCCAGTTCTAGGCCTGCTTTTACTAGCCGCCATTTGGCATGGAGAAGGGGAGATACTTGGACCTCACAGTGAAATAGATCAGAGTTTGAGTCCCAGCTCTGCCACTGTCTGTAGAACTGCAGGCAAGTTACTTAATCTCCTTGAGTGACAATTTTCCAATCTACAAAATTGAGATAATATCCAGTCTTGAGGCTTAAGTGAGATAACCTAGCAAAGTGGCTAGAATCTAGCCGAGGTTCAATCAATGATAATCCCCTATTCTCCCTTCTCTACACACTTCCTCCACAGTGGAGTAAAGAAAAGCATAGCACAATAGTTAAGAGCATGGGCTATGGAGCCAGCCCACCTGGGTTTAGATTCGAGCCCTGCCATCTATTGGCTGTGTGACCTTGGGAAAATTACTTAACCTCTCTGTGCCTCTGTTTGCTCTTCTGCACAATGAAGATAGTAATAGTACCTACCTCTTAGGGTTGTTATGAAGGTTAAGATAGTTAATATTTGTAAAGTGCTTAGAATACATACTGACATACATAGGTGTTACATATGTTTTCTTTTTTAAATAAAAAATAATCATCTTTGTGGGACTTTTATGGAAAGGACAGCTGTGAAAATATCTTTTTTAATTCAGGAGACTCAGACAAAGGGAGCGAAATGCGAAAACATCTCCCTGAAGCATCGCAGTGCATTTTGAGCCCTTACAATCTCACAGGCACTTATAAGGCACAAAATGATGACATCTGAGTCATCCAGTCAGGAAACACGTGTCGCATGCTGACTGTGTGCCCGGCACTTTGCTAAGCACTCTAGATACGACAGTGGACAACACAACCAGGCCCACCGTCTTCGCGGAGTTACCATCGTGGGGAGGGGAAGTGGAAATTTTAGGGAAAAAAAAAAAAAAAACAATAAGATAATTACAGCTCGTATTTAAGGGCTTGAAGGAAAGACAGGCCGTGTACTGTGATCAAGGACAACGGCAGGAAGGGGATGCTTAGAGGGGGGAAGTCAAGGAAGGCTTCTCCAAGGAGGCGTCAGGTGAGCTGAGACGGAAGGGCTGCGAAGGTTCTGCTC
This sequence comes from Panthera onca, assembly GCF_046562875.1. NCBI lineage: Eukaryota > Metazoa > Chordata > Mammalia > Carnivora > Felidae > Panthera > Panthera onca. The sequence continues at coordinate 67,383,274 of NC_138356.1, forward strand.
ACAGGGCTCAAATCAAGTCATTCTAGTGGGGCACCTGGCAGGAGCATCACCACAGAGATCCTCACGGCGCTACCTCCCAGGATTGTTCTGAGGAATAAATATAATGAGGTGTGAGAAACACCTGGCACAGGGCCTGGTACACAGTCAGTGCTGAGCACCCTTGCTGTCCCCCGGTAAGTGCGTCACTTTGGAGGAGCAGGGCTTCTGCGTAGTCAGACGGGGCGCTCTTCTGGGCCATCTCTGCCTCCCAGAGCAGCCTCCATTCAGGAGTTAATTCCCTCAGATCAACACACCTTTAGTAAGTGAATTTATTTATGAGGCACGTTAAAGGTACGGTTATGATAAAAGATACAAGTAGAATCCTAACCCTGCTCTGCAGGGACTTAGGGACTAAAAGAGGAAGTGAATACCTACAAACGCACAAGCAGGGAGCCCAGTGCTAGAGGGGGTAACACGGGTCCACCGCAGAGCTCGTGGCCCACAGATCCTCCCCAGAGAAGAAATGGAACACAGGGTCAGGGGAAGTCTGGCTACCTGGGGAGGAGGGCTCTAGGCATCCAATGAGCTTTCGGTTTGCCAGCGTGCTGAATCGGTGAACGTAACACCTGCCTGGCTCGTAACACAAGGCCCGCGGGCAAGCCCCAGGGCAGGGGTGTGAGCTGAAGGAAGAAGGGTCCGGACACTCAAGATGGGCAACAGCCATGCCACAGGCTCTGGGGGAGGGGGGGTAACAAAGGCACCACCACTCGTGCTCTGCCCAGGAGGCAACCTCAGTCGCAAGGCACCAAACGCATTCCAGCCTCCATTCCTCTGCTGACCAGTCCCGGCCCCGAGTTCCCATCTTGTTTACGACTTCCGGATTCAGTGCCCCGCTCCAGAGTTTGGTTCTGTTTCCCCGCATATTACAGCCCATGGCCGTCACGCCCACCCGCTCCACAAACGGTTACAAACGGTTACAACGTGTGTCTGCAGGACTCAGCTCCTTCTTCAACCAGACCATAATGTATTAAGCTCTTGTTGCATACAGAACTCGGTGCTAAGTGCTGGAGGTAGAACTTTCACAGTATACAAGGTGCCAGGAGATCCAGGCGGACATATCCCCTCAACACAAGGTAGGTTTGAGCCGGCGCTGAGAGACCCACATACAGGGAACAGGGCCCTGGCGAAAGACAAGATTTCACACACTTATCATGCCTCCTATCTTCCCACACTACGTGGCAGAGTTCTTCATTCATTCACTTGTTTGTTGAAACAAATACGTACCAAGGACACTATTCCAGGTGATTAAGACGCTTGAATGAACAAGACAGACAAAAATCCATCAGCGGGGGGATATTTTCACAAGGGCAGGACAGAGGTAAGGAAACAACTGTGTAGATGAATGCAGCTCATAGCACGTGCTTGGAGGAACAATTCAGTGCAAAGGCCCTGAGGTGAGCGCGTACCTGGGCCCCTGCGGAAGCCAGGGTGGCTGGAGCCAAGTGAGCATGGGAGAGCCGGAGAGGAGGAGGACTGAGGGTTAATAAGGGGCCATGAGAGAACATGAGCTTTGTGCTGGGATAATTCGGGAGCCATATAATTCACATCTAGGAGGCTGTTGTGATACCACAGGAGAGAGAGAGAGATGGTGATGCCTTTACCCAGGTGAGAAGCACAGAAATGCCTTTAAATTCCATTTCCCTCCCTGGTGCTTAGGACTACCAGCTGGTGGGTATGGGATTAAAAAAAAACAAAACCAAAAACTGATTGGATTGAAATAAAACAAAAAACAAAACAAAAAACTAATGGGTCCTTTGGATCTGAGCTCCAGCCAAGTGCCAGGTCTCACTGCACCACAGAGGACAGACATATTAAGTGAGGCCCTGCGACCTGCCCTTATCAGGCATGCTCGGGACGGTGCTGACCCAGCTGCAGTTTTCTCATGGAGAGTTCAAGGGCAATCCTGCCAGCACTGAGTGCGAGCCCGAGGGCTCCTTGGCCAGAGCTGAGAGCTGCAAGAAAGAAACCTGCATGCTGGGTAAAGCAGTGAGAATGGAAATGTCCCTGTACTTCCATTATGTCACGGACTTTTAGTGTATCAAAGTGACCTCAGAATTAAAAGAGCCTTCTGAAGGCCCATCCGCCACCTTCCCAGTTTGCCATCCTCGGAAGGCCTGCCCTGGATTTCAGTCCGGAAGCCTGGTAAAGAGAGGCTCACAGAACTTAAAAAGGTAAAAAGGGATGATTCGGGGGCCAGGCCCAGCTTGCGAGATCTGGTGTGCAGTGGGATACAAAAGGGGGTGATATGAGTGCACAGTGAGAGAGAGATCAATCTCCCATGGACTGAGCCCCCTCGCTCTGCCTGACCTCCACTCCCCCACGCTCCCACAGGCTAGAGTCATCCAAACAAAGTATCATGTAATCTTTATGATCATTCCACCTCTTCCCCGTGAGACACCGGCGTGGTGAGGAGTCCCTTCTGCAGAATGCTGCAGGACGCAGTCCAGGTGAGAAACTGCAGGAAGACGCAGAAAAAATCAGGATCTTAGTGAGTTTCAGTGCCCTGACCCCTCTGTTGATAGGAGTGCCCCACCCCTGCACTCACTGTAACTCACACTGTTACATCAGCCTGTGTCTAAATCCATTCCGGCTGTGATAACAAAACATCACAGGCTGGGTGGCTTAGGAAGAATGGAAATTTATTTCTGAGTGAGTGAATAAATTCATCAGCTTGGGCCAGGCTGTGCATGGGAATAGCCCCGGAACCCCACCCGGAATCCATTACTAGTCAGAGAAAAACCTTAACTTTACCCTTTCCTTAACCTTCCCTTAACTTTAAACTTTCCAGTTTTCAGAGCTCTAAGGATGCATTCCCTGATCTGACCCTCACAGCAACTCTGCGAGATAACTATTTTCGTTTCAGTTTTACAGGTGAGAAAACGGAACCTCATAAGCATTCAGTGGTATCCTCAAGATCATACAACTGATACGTAGCAGGACTGGCGCTCAGATGGCCAAGTTCAAGTTCAGGGTTTATTCTGTGCTTGAGGAACACTTTAAAAGAAAGGCTATTACTGCTACCTAGATCCTTTTCTAATTTATGTATCTGTATCTCCTAAGATAGGGTCCGACGTAATCTCTTTGCTCTGGAAAAAGAAGTGTGGCCCAGTAAAAAGGGATTGGGCTGGAGTCCAGACCGGAGCTACAGGAACCAGTTATGTAACCTTGGACAGGTCCTGGCATCTCTCTGCTGGCCTCCGTTTCTACTTCTTTCAAGTGGATGGAATAACACCTGACTGGTCTGCCTTACAGTGTGCCATGAGGCTGTAATAGAAAAAGAGAAGAAAAGTGTCCCGTACATAGAAGCTCAACATTACAAAGGGTGCCAGGGCTCCCGTGTCCTTGCGTCCCACCCACCCCCCAGCATGCTGCTAAGAATGCTGATCGTGGAAGGGCCCTAACTACCCCCACCCCACCCCACCTTATTTCCATCCTACCCCATTTCCAAGCTCTGGCCCTCCTGTCAGAGCCCAGATCTAGGATTAGCTAGTGGGGGCAGAAACTTTGTACAGCTACCGAAAACCACTGAATTTTAATCTTTAAATATGGTGTGTGGCTTATAGCTCAATGTTTTTTTAATGCAATTGCTAGCCCTAGTAAGAGGCACAAAGACCTACCTGAGACTGCGGCTGTGGTGTCATGGAGAAGACAAATTCACTGTAGGAGAATTTGAGGAAAAGGAAGAAGCCGAATGTGATTACCATTTTAGGACTGAAAATGAGGGAGGATGGTGGTGCCTTTAACAAAACGAAGGGCAAACAAGTCTGGGAGGCACCATAACCAACTCAGCGTAGAGTGTATTGAATTTGGGAGTTCAGCGGGACTCACAGACGTCCGCGTGTATCGGGAAGCCAGGAAATCGGGGCTGGATTTCTGGGAATGATGAGGACGTGGGAACCACATAATGCCACGGTTAAAGACAAGATCGGATGAAGTTCGTCAAGATTTAAGAAAAGAAAAAAGAATCATCAGAGTTTTGATACCTCCAATATTCTGAGTCTTCTCTAAATTGGCGGGCTCCAATCCTTGTCAACCTATGAATTCCTTGAGTTCAGTTGAATTGGTTAACATTGACTTTCTCCAAGCAGGGTTAAGGTTTTCTCTTCTTCAAGCACATCACCTGGAACCCATCCAGGTTTGGTTTTAGGCTTTGTTTCTTCTGAGCTGTTGTGATCTTTCCCTCACTCCATGACTCTAAGGGAAGTGCTTTAGGGTGTAGCCCTTATTCCTATGATTCGGGTCTCCTGAGGTCTTAACTGAGATCCTAGGCTGGTTTACCAAGGCCCTTGGCTTTGGCAACACTTGAACTCCATCCTCTATCTCCCCAGCACTGTTCTGTTGCTAAAATCTCTGCCCAGCACTTGAGCCTCCCTGCTGCCGTTCTTTTGGGTATCCTGGAATCGCACTCCTCACTGGTGCAACTCAGGAGTCATCCGATGACTTCAGGGAATTTGTTTGCATATTTGGGGGCTCCCTTACCTGAGGCTCCCTCCTCTCCGGCAGCCCCGAATGCTGTGTCCACTCCACACGATGAGGTGATACTCTCTTCTCGGGCTCCATCCTCCGTGCTGAGAATGACAAGTAGCCTCAGGCAATAATCTGAGGGGAATGGGGAGCTCAGCTCATTGGCTGCCTTCTCTCCAGGATCCTAGCACCTCCACTCCCTGGGGTGCCCTCAAAGCTTTCAAATGTATTTTAAATATTTTGCCCAGATTGCCCGTTTTAGGGAGCCTGTTAATGTAACACGTGACTCCACAAAACTATTTTCTTTATTAAGAAAATAAAAAGTTAAATAAGGGTTGGCCCTTGGAAGCCTATTTTGGGGATCCAGAAAGGGAGCGTCAGACAGAAGGAAATGAGAGAGAAGAGGAAAGCCAGAGTATACAATCTTACTGACGACGCCGTAAGAGAAAAGTGCTACAGAGTCGGCATTATCAAAAAGAAAAAAAAAAAAAAAAAAACAACCAAAAAAAAAAAAAAAACCAGCCATGGAAAGAAGTCTAAAATAAGAATGTTGTCCTTGATAAGGAGCAGAAGGTCATGGGTATAGTATTTACCGATTGTTTATAGTTATCAAACGGTAAGATTTTGAGGGTGGGCGACAGGTTTACAATTGTGTGTCTTTTCACTGAACAGTTCTGAACATTCAGCACGTGGCTGTTCATAAATTATACGATAAGGGAAAGTCCCAAATGTTTGAACGGTATGCGTTTGAGAGACGCTGGTGTAAAGCTGATAGAGAGGTCTGGTTCCGAGTGTCCTTTGCTGAAGGGCTGGGAGATACTAATTTAGCAGAGGCCCCCCTGCCAGACTATTTATACCCACCAGCAAATGTGCCAGTGCACAGCATTCAGCTCATGACTCGGAAAGACAGGAAATAAATTTCATTTCAAGGATCGCAGCTCACATGTGGAAAAAAGAAGTCTGGCTTGTGCTTTATCTCTCACCCAACTGATAACCACACATCCAGCCATACAGTGAGCACACAGCCCAAGCGAACTGGGCTTTGGGTCTGTAAGAAATGTTGTTTCCTCGGCTTCACCCATCAGGCATTTTTTCCTCTGCACTACATGAAAAGACTATAAGTGAGCTCCCCTGGACCAGTCTGACAACTGGAAATTCTGTGTTGCAGGCTCACATCCTGGTAGTTTCTCCACCAGGGGGGAAAGAGCTTGGCCCTACCCTACCTCATTCTCCCACTCCACATTCTCACCAGGCCTGTTCCCTTCTTGTAAGTATCCAGTCAGTTTCTAGCCTGCAGACAAGTGCACACAATAGTCTAACCCAACAGCATTTCACAGACCAAAACAGTCACAGAGGAGTGGGGCTGGAAGGGTCCACATGGGACCCCCCCCCCCCCCCCCAACGACACAACAGAGGAGCGGTGGTTTACTAGTTAAGCGTCTTGGCCACTGGAGCTGGACGCTGACGTTCAAATCCCAGCTTTGCCACTTTTTACCCTTGTGACCTTGAGTAAACCGTGCAGTCTTTCTGTGTTTCAGTTCCCTCTCAGGAACACCAGGGATGATAAAAACACTTTCCTTGCAGAGCTGGTGTGAGGGTAACGCAGTACTTGGCTACCGCTATGAAGGCATAAACCATAAGACGCAAAGTACGCAGTGTGATGTGATTACCTTTATTACTCTTACTGCTACCTCTGTTTTTAGTTAACCCTTCCTTGTGTGGATTTTAGGAGACTGAACTGTTGGACTGCTCAGCTCTGCACCAGTCAGCATCTGCACTGTGCTGGGTCAGAGGGTTAGATGTGCCCCTGGGTCGGGGGGGGGCGGAGGGGGATGCTCACCTGCCTGGGGACGAGGAGCTGAAGCCCTCCAGTCACAGTGCTGCTTGGAGGCAGGCTGTCCCCTGGAAGCAGCCAGGATTAGAGAAGGGCTCCGGGTGGAGGGCCAGGCATTCAGAAACAGTGGAGGGACGGAGACAGACTCTCTGAGAAAGTCATCGCCACCCCATACAGCAGGAGAGGAGCAATTACCCACCTCCACCTTCCAGCCCCGGGCACAGTCTTTGCAAAGGGAACGTTTCTTTATGAGGATGCAATACATCTGCATTAGGTTGATTAAAAATTGTTCCTTGTCAGCTTCACAAATGTGATACGAGGGAGTCTGGAAGGCAAATGCGCAAAGGACTTCGGAGTCTGACATACCTGCGTCCCAACCCCCGCTTGGCCAATTACCAGCTCTGTGACCTTGGGAAAGTGGCTTTGCTTCTCTGGTTCTGTTACCTTGCCTATAAAATGGGGATGATAGATTTAACTCCACAGGGTGACTGCCGAGAGTCACAAGAGATGTGGCATACGTGACATGCTGTGTGCATACTGTGCCAAGCTCAGAGGAAGCCAGCAAGACAATGACCATGTCTCCTTCTTCCTTCCTAAGTGAATCATTATGTCCATTCAATTGCCTGTCAACCTATTTATCCCATTGCATCTCAGGTGTATCCAGAATTCCTCGCATGGATCGATAGTTGCTCGGAACATAAAACAAAAGTCTGGGGTGTCTTGCTCTATAAGGTTTCCAGTTCTATTTCTTTCATTGCCATAACTCCATCGTTTTGAATTTACCGATTTAGCCATAAAAAGGATATTCATTACTTAAAAAAAAAATACAGACCTAGGTATGCTATCACAAGGTAGCAATAGGTACTTTACCTAGGGCTATGTCAACAATTTCCTAAACTTAGAAATCTGCACAAGCTTCTTTTACCAAAGTCATCACATTTGTGTTTATTTTCATGTCAATGTTCCCTACTCAGCTGGGACTATGGACGACCACTGATCTTTGTACAGTTACTGCTTAAATTAGTATTTAGCACATAGGCAGTGCTAAGGAAATCTTTTTTTTTTAAAAAAAATTGTTTTCATGTTTATTTTTGAGAGAGAATGAGAGAGTGTGAGCAGGGGAGGGACAGAGAGAGGGGGAGACACAGAATCGAAGCAGACTCCAGGTTCTGAGCCTCATGCAGGGCTTGAACTCACAAACCGGTCATGACCTGAGCAGAAGTCAGACACTTAACCTACTGAGCCACCCAGGTAGGTGCCCCAGGAAATCTTTTTTTTAAGGGAGCTCTGAATTGAGCTGTTCTTCCTACTTAAATTTTTTGTTTGTTTGTTTTGGTTAAATTCAATACTACTCTCAATAAACAAGGTTTATTGTGACTCAGGATAAACAATGTTATGCCCTTTATACACCAAAAATAATGTATCTGTTCACATGAACAACTCATTAATAAAAGATGCTCACCAGAGAGGTCAAAAGATCTCAGATATTTCTAAAGTATTTCCCTCCATCTCTCTTATATGTTTCAATATAACCTTTCATGGAATCTCACTGTCTAATTAAAAACAAAAATAACAGCCAAATAGCTGTTACCATGTATTGAATGCTTACCATGTGTCTGTGTGAAGGGCTTCACGTTGATTATCTGAACGCCCGTTGTAGCTTCATTGCATGGTCAAGGAGAAGGCAAATCGGATGCACTGGCCAGTGGGGCAGTCACCCAAGGTCACCCAGCCAGCAAGCCAAATTTCCAGCCCAGAAGGTTGGACTCCAAATCCAGGGCTTTCTGCCACTACAACCTACACGCCTCCCGGCCTGGCGTTTGGGCTTCCTGGGATGTATTCCACAGGCTTCGCTTCCCACCTTAGCTTTTCCCTTCTGTGCACCTTCTGCTTCAGCTGGGGGAGCTGCTGTTAACATCTCCACTCTGCTCTACCCCGACTCGGCCTCGGCTTAGCAAAGTCTGCTTCCTGGAAGGCTTTCCCGCCTTCCCTGCACAGCCTATCTCATCACCGTTGAAGACCCAGGCCAAACCTTGCCCCTTCCAGGAAACTCTCCCTGATACCCTCTGCCCACCATTAACACACACACACACACACACACACACACACACACAGAGCAACGGGGGTCTTCTCTCCCTTCTCCAAAAGGCCGGAGCATTTTCTCAGCACTTCCTGTGGGCGCTTCATACCTTATCCCTGCGATTTGTGTGCAGAGGTCCCAGCTCTCCCTAATGGACACCGCTCACCTTGGAGGCAGATCCAGGTCTGGATCCACACAGCACCCGACACAGGAGATGGTGGATGGGAGCCCCTCCCGTGGCAGCCCCATGACTGGATGGCTTTGTGTGACAAGCTAAGTCACACAGATTTCCCCCCTACCTCCTGGCTTCTCTCTCTCACACACACCTACACCCAACTTAACTGATTTAATGGGACTTTTGTGGGACTCATCAATGAGGCTTGAAATGGACCCACGTGCCGCCAGAGCCACCCAATTAATCAAAGGGCTAGCGAGAAATGAAAATGCTGGATAAGATCAAAACAAATAATTGCCCAAATTAGCCACCATCTGTGTCTTGTTGTCAACAAACAGAGCCTCGTCCTCCTCTCCCTACCTGCTCAGATTGCACAATGAGGTCTCAGCTGAAAGGCATGAGTAAGGAACTGCGAGCCTTCTGGAGACAGGATGTGCCCCTGAACTTACTTGGGGAAATTCCATCGGCCCAACTGGTGTTTATTAGGCACCTACCACATACGTGACACTCTGCTGAGCACTGGAGATAGAGTGGTGACAAAGGCTTTTCTGTCCATGCGCTGAGCAGGTGAACAGGCTCATAAGCAGATGGGAAGAGCAAAGACTGGCAGCTTCTTGGTCATGTGGCCCGGGGAGATCCTATCCCTGCTCTCAGCCTTGGTGTCTTCACCTGTGAGATGGGCTGATGCCAGGTCGGGGAGGAGGAAGTGAGATGACATTGACATAAAGGCCTGGTTCGTGCTATGTGCTTCATGATTGGTCCCAGCTGAGCCAAGGTGTAATCCCTCCCTCCACACAAATGCTGTCGGTGAATGGAGGTTAAGTACACAGGTCAGGCAAATAAGCCCCCCCCAGAGACCTCATGTAACTGCCGTCCACAAGAAAAACGGAGCTAAATAAATGTCCTTTTCTTCATATTTTCCTGGTGACATGCATCATTTCCCATGAGCCTCAGAGGGTACACCCCCCAAATTAAGATGTCTTCAAAAGTAGCTAAGATTCATGTCTTAATTTCTGCATCTCTGAAGTGGAAAGGATAATATCCACCTCCCAGGGTCCTTATGAGAAAAAATGAGATAACTTTTCTATCTATTCAATAAATGTTTACTGAATGCCTGTGATGTGCCAGTACTGTTCTAGCTTCTGGGGTCACAGCAGTGAACAAAACAGATTTAAAAAAAAAAACAAAAACCTTGTCCCTCTAGTGGGCAAGGCAAGGTAACAAATATCAACATAAATTACACAGTATGTCAGATGGTGAAATGCATGCAAAGCATTTGGTACAAAGCATGACTTATAATGAATGCTTGGGTTTATTGTGATGGAAAGAACGATCAGTACCATGAGTAATTTACCCAGAAAAGTCAGCTTCTTCAAGGTCAGGCCCAAAGACATGCTGCAGGTGAGAAGCAGAGGAGGATCTTAGTCCCCACAATCACTTAACGCGATGTCATCCATTAGAAGAAAACGTCCCGGGGGATATCAGCGCTTGTAAGAGTCAACAGTGTGTTTTTCTATAGACTTGAGAACAGCAATGGAAACGGTTTTCATGCTCAGTCATCCCTGTTTTCAATTTACTCCCTTATTTGACTCAGTGGTCCAAATATCTCCAAGACTTGCTTGTATGAAAAATGAAATTATGTTGCCAAAAATGTATATATTCTGTGGCCTTCTGCTTCCTGGTGCAGAAATAAATGATTGCACTTAGGTGTTGGTCTTGTCCTTGGGACAAGATTCAGTGTAAATGCTCAGAGGCAGCTGACCAAAACCAGGACATCTACCCATGGAACAAAGTAACAGACTTTAATTCTGTACCTGAAAAAGCCAAGAGTTAGCATAAACATTTCCGATGAACAAGCCTCACTGAGGGAAATAAGGCTCCTTGACCATGAGCTCCAATCATCAGATGAAAAGCATAAAGAAGTGGACATACTTTCCACCTCTACTCCCGATCACCAACAGCCCAGAAACCATGGTGGGTGGTGCTTTGGGCAGTAATGCAGCAAAGCTCTGACTTCCCTAGGGCTGAGACCATTGCTTAATACTCTTTGGCACCCTATCACCCCCCAGAGTGTCAGGTGCATTGTAGAAGTGCTGGTGACCATTCATTCATTTGCCTGTCCTGATCGGTCCTACACCCTGTGAGGCTAACCTTTGTGTTCTTAAAGTGCTCTCTTGCTTTCATTCAGGCTTCTGGTTGAGTTTGATCAATAGCGATGTTAGGGTGTTTGTTCCCTCTTTCCTTGTGGGGTGGCTGTGGGTTGATGGTGTCCCAGGAGAGGACATTTCTCCTATCAGGGCACCTTATCCACATCTCTCCTCTCTCTCTCTCTCTCTCTCTCTCTCTCTCTCTCTCTCTCTCTCTGGGCTCCAGTAACAGCTGGGCTGTTTCCCTTTGCACTTCAGGCATAGAAGCAGTGACAGCTCCCCTTGGATACTTAGCCTGAGCCGCTTGCACGATCCCTTCATCAGTTTTCTTAAACACTGAATTTAAAAACCAACTCATTTATTAAATGCTCCTCAAAATACCCTGTGGGAACTTGCCATTAGTTCCCTTCCAGGATCTCAACTGACAGAGAATGGGAATAAGAAATGTTTGCAAAATGCGTTAATTGAGTAATGGACTCAAATAGTATTATCCTATTCATATATCGATATACCATTTATAATCCAGACCAGAGAACCCAAACCTGTCTGATATTTAAAATTATCTGGAGAGCTTTTAAAATAAATATTCTCAGGTATGTCTCAGAGAAATCTAGAGACTGAGTCTTGTAAATGTCTCTGTATAGCTTTTGGGATCTCCAGGGGAATCTGGTGATCAGGATGGCATAAGAACCTCTGCTCTAGAAGTCTCCCCTTAAATCCCTGACCATCCTAGAACTGGACTCTGTTAGAGACTCTCACCACCTACACCTACACTTCTCATGGTTGGTTCCCAGAATAACTGGGTCCAGGAGAAAAAAGAACTTGTCATCCATTATGATACTTCTCTCTTCAGTTGGGAAAGGGGAGGGGGTGGAGAAGAGACAGGGAAGAACTTTCTCCCATCATGAGTAGCAACTGGCTATTGAATTCAATGTTGAAAGGGAAGGATTACTTTAGCTATTAGTTAAACAATACTTCTACCTAGAGAGCATCTATTTCAAAGAATAATCTATCATAATCACTAAGAACGTGATCTTGGGAATCTGCTCATTTGAGTCCTAGCTCTACTGCACAACAACTGTTTGACTGTGGGCCAGGCACACAGCCTTTCTGAGCCCCACTTTCTTCATCTATAATACTCATCTACTCATTCATTCATTTTCCAACCCTTCAACCCACCCACCTACTTACTCATTCATCTATCTACCCACCCATCCATCCATTCATCCATTTACCTACCTTTCCAACAAACTATCCACCCATCTATCCATTCATCCATCCATTCAAATCATCCAGGCATGGTCTATGATGTTTAATGGCACCATGAGAATGCATTAGCGTTGTGGTCCTTTACAGCCTGGAAGTCTGTGATTCCATAAAAATCAATAGACAAAAGGATGATTATATACAAAATGAACTATAGTCTCAGCAAGCTGTCAAAGAGCTCACATCCAGTGGAGAAGATCAAAAGATAAATACACAACTAGAGCAGAAGGCAGAAAATGAAAAGAGCCTAAGGGTGGTGTGAGCAACAGCATAAAGGGTGGAGCTGATTGAATGTAAAATGGCCTGATTGACACAGAGAGAGGCAGCCTTAACTGTTTCTGAAATACGTTGCAATCAGCATTGTGGATTGAGGGGCACCAAAAGCCAGAATCTACCTCCTGCAGTAGCCAGTACTGTGGCTCAAATTGCTACCCTCTTTTGCCTAAGGGCATCTGCTTCCAAGTGGTCCCTATTAAAGGCACAAATTGCCTGGGAGATACATCAATCAGTACCTATCTACAAGACTAGCAATGGCACCATCTGTGATTCTAGGATCTTATTTCATGAACCTGAAATCAGGGCATGTGACAAGCACGCATGGAGGCAAATAAAATGTCTATTTTGGAATTTGACCTGCCTTGGAAAATCTACCTCTTATAGATTCTGTAGCCATAGAATGGCTGAACCTGAGAGATCAGGAATTTGGTTTGGGGGAGCAGGAGGAATCTGGTTTTCACCTCCATCCTGAGGGACTGTTGGGCAAAGAGCATCCAGTAGAGCACAAGGGGCACCCAAATGGTAGTGAGGAACCAAAAGTCAAATGAGAGCAGGAAGAGAGAAGAGGGAACTTGGGGAATTGTAGGCAATCCTGAGAAGTCCCCCTATCTCCATCCACAATGAGCTTGACTTCCTTCATAATTATTTTCTCACCTGGCTTTCAGTGGGGGCATCTTCCAGACAAGCCTGCACCAGAGGCAGGGGTCTGGGGCCCTGGGAGAGGCCTGGGGCCCCTCAGTTCCTCCCCTTCCTACTCCCCACTCTCCTTCTTCAAAGGGTCAGAACTACTGGTCCCAGGAAGTGGAGACTCCATACTCCTGGGAAGTGGGTTCCCATGGGGGTAGACGTGGCTATCAGAGAGAATTTCCTGAGATGCAGCTATGCAAGGAAGGAATCTGTTTCTGTGAGTTTGACTATATTAGATACTTCTCATTCCTTAATGTCCATCTCTTTTTTTTAAATTTTTTTAAATGTTTAATTTTTTTTTTAAGACAGAGACAGAGCATGAGTGGGGATGGGGCAGAGAAAGAGGGAGACACAGAATCTGAAGTAGGCTCCAGGCTCTGAGCTGTGAGCACAGAGCCCGACACGGGGCTTGAACTCACACACCGTGAGATCATGACCTGAGCTGAAGCTGGATGCTCAACCAACTGAGCCACCCAGGCGCCCCTTAATGTCCATCTCTTGAGTCATTCTTTATTCTTACAAATCAAATGCTGCCATTCATCCCTCTAGGGCTCCTATTACACTTGAGTTTTACCTCTTACTTGGCATTTAAGAAACTTTCCATATGTTATTTTCTTATGTATATGAATCTCTCCCTCCCCCCTCCAACCTTAGTGCAAACAGGAAAAGGTAGGACTTCATCTATACAGTGTAGTTTTCATTGTTAAAACATCAGGCGTTACTGATGGATCTGTATTAGATTATCATTAACAAGTAGGTAACACAGGTGCTGTTTAAAGTTCTTCAAGGTTTGTAGGTCTATCTTATGGTTATAAGACATAAGACCCAGTGGAGTAGCAAAATGTAAATTTCTTGTTCTACTCTTAACCAAACTAAACTAAATCAAATTAAAAGGACCCCAGAAGCCATCCAGTTTAGTGCCCCCCTTTTACAGACAAGATTATATATTTTCAACTTAGTCACCCCTCCAGTTACCAAGCTGCAAATATAGTGATAGTTTGGGACCCTTCTCTCCTAACCTCTGCTCCAACAAGGTCCACTCAGTGGAGCCCAGGGCACATGTGGGGCATGACAGAACACAAGATTCTCATCAAACCCAGGAGATGGTGGTGACTCCTCCTCTTCCCTTCTTTGCCCCTCCAGGAAGAAGATTCTCAACTCTTACAGACTTGCATTTTTTGCTTCTTTGTCCAAATTAGTCATTTTAAGAAAAGGGGAAAGGAAACTACTTGTCACTTCTGGGATTAGTTACACACACAAGTTCAGTGTCAAACCAAATCAGACACCCAGCTTAAGACTTCCTTCTTTGCGAGATCGATGGGAGGGGAGAGTTGATGAGTGTCCACCCTTGGACTCAGCAGGAAGGTCATCAGGGGGAGAGGAGAGTTACCTGCCCAGCATGTCACCTTGTAGCACTGTGTCACTGTTTGAAAGGTTAAAACCAATGACAGACACTTGGTTGGGGATGGCACAGGGGAGACATGGGGAGAGCAGGATTAATATTGCAGCAAATATAGCCACAGTCCCATGGGAAAGTCCAGTACAGCCATGGATGCTCAGATCCACTAGCCTCAATTCCCAGGGCAAACATTTTCAATTCTGGCATTGTCACTGAGAGGTGAAAATGCCAAGCTTCTATTCTGTTTGTTCACAGGCTGAAATCCAGGATGTCTAATGAGAAAGACTTGACATGCACAGTCTTTGCTTATCCGCCATAGTTTTATTGGGTTCTCATGACTGGGACATAGGACAGGGATGCTAATGCCCATTTAAGAGCTAGAACATTGAAGTCCAGACTTTCCTACTTTAGGCAGGTGGTTAGGGCAGATCACGGACTCAAATCCAAACCTTCTGCCTCACTGGTTTAGGAATCTTTCTCTACAGTGGGAAACAAGGCATCACAAAGCCAGCAGGTCCTTCAGAGGGGACAGTACAGTACCCCCTAGCACAGCAACGGTAGCTGTGCAAACACACCCACAAACACAATATCAGCGGGGAAGAGGGGCAGCAGGGCTCTCTCCTGGTGGATGTCTCCCGTCGGTGCCCCCTGAGTGTCACCTTTCTCCCACTCAGCTTCTTGTGGCCCCCCCACAATTATCCTCCTTTCCCTTAAAACTTAGGCCCAAGTGGGCCAACAAGCCTTTTCTTCTGCTTCTCAAAGCAGAGCTGAGACAGCCAGACATTTCCGAATAGGATGGTTATAAATAGTAGCCATAGAATTGTGACCCACAATGAAAACATTATCACAACTGCCACATTTCCAAAAGAGAAGTTTCAGACACTGAGAGAACCACAGACTCGCCCCAGAAGTCCAGAGCCTCTTCCTAGGCACTTGGTTAGCTTGTCTTCAGGTAGGTCATCGGTGCCCAACTGCTGATACGATCGGTACCTGCACCTGTGAAGTGAGACCACCACCCCTGGCACCTCTCCTGGTGATAATCAGAGAAAAGACACCAGATAAGACGCAGCTGAGACATCTTCAAACCTGATCAAATGTAGGGCTGTTTCTTTTGTTGGTTTGTGTTTGCTTTTATCCTTAATCATCACTCTTGGCCACAATTTATCACACGGATCAGGAGAAACATGTCAGAACCTCAGCAGAGACCTTCCAGAAGAGAGAGAACTTGATGATTTCAAGGAGATGCTGGCATGGAACAAGCCTTCCTTCTCCTGCACTTGTCATCCTCCCACCAAGGCAAACCATTTGATGCACTCCAAATCTTGGTCTAGAAAAGAAAAGGCCCACATCTACCTGTTGGGTTTACCTGCCAGCAACAGGTGGCAGCCTCAAGCCTCCTTCCCCCTCACTTAGGGGTGTGAGGTGAGTGGATCACGATTTCTGAAATTGCAGGGGGTGGCCTGGTCTGTCAAAGACCTCCAGAAAGTCTGCCTTTCAGTGGGTTTACCTAAAAGGGTCTTGTCCAGGTACATGTCTGCTGGAACCACATGCCCTCTCTCCCTCCTGCCTCTATTGGCCTTCGTCAACTCCAGATCCCAGTGCGTGAGTCTCTGCAGTGGAGTTTCCTCCTGTGAACGCTTCTAGCACTTGGACCTCAAGGCGACCCAGATTAGAAAGAGCAGGAGAATTCAATAAACCTGTATTTGCTGGCTCTTTGAATGAATGAATTTGAGTCTAAAATCTTGCCAGGTCCAGATTCTACTGCTGTGAATTTAACAGGTACCCAGGAAAGAGTGTAATCAGGTAACCTTTTCATTAAATCATAATTGCTACCACTTAAAAATATCTATTGTATACCAAGTGCTTTACAGACATTACTTCTGGAGACAACTAGGAAAGGTAGATGTTCGTATCCCTACTTCACAGATGATGAAACTGGAACACAGGAGTATTTCTCCAGTAACTAAGCTACTGACTGACGGGGTTGCAACTTTACCTCTAGCTGGATCCTGAAGATCAGCCCCCTTCCGTCTTGCGAACTGCCTGTGCACCAATGCGGCCAGCAGTCCTTCTACTTATGTATCCCACCCCACCGGTCATCACCATTCCAGAAAAAGCATTTGAGGCAACTCGGTGAGCAATAGGTCCTACATCTCCTTCTCTACCTAGGATCCTCTGTTTAGAAAGATCATCTGCATATGGGGGTGAAAACCCATGACCACTGTTTAATCAACCGACAAGTAGCAATTAAACTTCACAACACACGAAGCACAGGTCCCACGTGGAGATATTTTAAAACACTTTGGGCAAAGGGCTCTAGTTGAAGAGGCAAAAATAACACACTTAAGAACAAACCGATCGAATAAAAAGATGGCATTTAGTCGTTTGCCACATCACCAATTCTGTGGTGCCTTCAGTGCCTCGGCCACATGCTGGCATGTTCTCCTTGCTGGCAAACCATTTATTGACTGTAGATTTGGGCATCAGAAATTGCTAGACGCTATCCACAGCCAAATCGGGGAAAGAAAGACATCAAAGAAATGGAGTAAGTCCAATTTTGATCAAAGAGCAAGGCAATGATTAAAACAATCTTTGGATTTTTTTTTTTAAATTAATGTAGTTCTGAGGCAATTCTGAAAGAAGCCTTCCCACTAAGAGTCTTGAGCACTGATGCTCACTAAAACAGGGCTTCCATTCTCAGATTTATTTGAAGAGGGAAATATTACTTGGATTTATAAACTCAAGGGTGCTTGTTTAAAAGGATAAAATCATGCGATTTTATTACTGAATCAGGGTAATTTTAAACCTGAATATGTAAGAAGCTGTGTAGGAAACAGGCTAAGTGTGTTCAGAATGTATTATTTCTGAGGCAGCTGGATGATTCATGATCTTGAGGTTGTGAGTTCAAGCCCCATGTTGGGCGTGGAGCCTACTTAAAAAAAAATGTTTTAAATGAATGATTGAATAAATATAATGAATCAATCAATCAATGTATAAAAGAATGCGTTATTTCTGTATCTGGAGTAAAATAAGACTGTTGATACCCAGAAAGACAGATGTGTGTAAGACCCTCGTCAAATTGAGCTCCTCAAAGTTCAGAAATTGTTTTCTGAATGCGGCAAGGATGTTCTCTCCCTTCTGGCTTGTAGAAATGCCTGCTTCCACATTGGCGGACAGCTTTGGGGACTGGATAAGGCTTATTTTTGTGTTTGTTTGTTTGCTTAATGAAGACTACATTTTGAAGGGCCCCAAAACCCAGGCCAACTCTGCACATGCCCAGATGCCTAATGGCTTCTGGAGCCTCACTCAAGTCCCCAGCAGAGCTCCCCAACCTCGGCTGCTACTGGCATCCTCTAAAGAGCTTTCAGAGCTGCCAGTGCCCAACCAACACCCTGGTGCAATTACCTCCGAATCTCTAGGGAGGGACACAGGCACAGGTGTTTAAATTTTTTTTCCATGTTTATTTGTTTTGAGAGAGGGAGAGAGAGAGCGTGAGTGGGGAGGGACAGGGAGAGAGGGAGACAGAGAATCCCAAGCAGGCTCCGCACTGTCATCGCAGAGCCCAATGTGGGACTTGATCCCATCAACTGTGAGATCATGCTCTGAGCCGAAATCAAGAGTGGGTGCTGAATGGACTGAGCCATGCAGGTGCCCCGACAGGTGTTTTTGAAGGCTCCCCAGGCAGTTTCCATGTGCATCCCAGGCTGAGACTACTGCTGTATCAGTGTCCCCCTGATACCCAGGCTGTAGCAGGGTGCTGGGCCGTCAAGATTCAACAGCAGCCAGCAACACACGATCGCCTGGGGGGTGGCATCCCAGCCTCTGCAGACAGCCCCCGCATGTGACTCTGACCTCGGCTACAATTGTAGTTGTGGAACCAAAGGCATGGGCAGAATGACGCATATTTCTGCATCCTCACTTCCTCACCTGTAAAATGGGAATTAAACCTTCTTTGGGGGTCATCGGGAGAATGGAACAAGGTGGCGTGTACAAGGCACACAGCCAGCGCTCAGGATCATGATTCCTGAAATCTCCGTGTTCCATCCCGAGTTAGGAGGGGAAGAGGCCATGGGATGGGCAATGCCTGCCGATCAGGGAGGGATTTGCTATAATTTCTGTCTCCTCTCTCTTCTCTCCAATAACCTTCACCCCAGCATTTGGGGTGGGGCACTAAAAAGCTTGTCTACCTCATTCTAGCTGCAAATTGGCCTTTAAAGAACGTCTCGGGGAGCAGAGGGCGAGCACGGTGTCTCTGGGTGGTGGAGCAGGAGCAGTGCACCTGGGAGATGTGCCCTGGGTCCTGGACTTCTTAGGGGCTTTGGTCAGTGTCCAGAGGACCGGGGTGCATCTGACGCTGGACCCTGAGAGGCTGTGAGGCAGGGAGAGCCTGACTTCCCACCCTTTAATGTGTAGAAAGCCACCGCGAACAGAGTTCAGAAGACAGGAAGCACAGATTCTCATGACTCCAGCTTCCTTATTTCTGAGAACCATAGAGTCTGAATCATGGTAAAAGCTCTGTGATTCAGATTTTATACTGAGATAAGAAAGATCACACTAACACAGCAATCTTTCAGTTTTAAGAGAAGTCCCTTATATTTGAACACACTCTAATTCCAGCTATGAGCTGACAAGTCATAGGCACTCTTGATTGGAGGAGGATCAGTTCGGTATACCAGATGCCTGGTGCACCTGATCTCATTGTATTAGACAGAAGCTCATGGGAGAGAAATAACCTGCCAGGGCCACTCAGCTGGCAAAGGCTGGATTGCAAAGACTAGGGTTGCCCAGGGGCTCTCAAGCCTGAACACACAACAAGATTGCCCAGGGGGACTTGTTAAACAGATTGCTGGGACCCACCTGCAGACTTTCTGATGCAGGAAGTCTGGGATAGGGCCCAAGAATGTGCATTTCTAGCAAGTTCCTAGGGGATGCTGATGCTCCTGGTCCTGAGAACTGTAGTTTTAGAACATCTGCTTTATGGCAACCTCGTCAATTACTTAAACCTCAGTTATGAAGAAAATGGAAGAGTTCTTAGGAATGACTCTAAAAGTTTGTTGCGTTTCCCTATTCACCCATATACACCCTTGCCAACACCATTGCTTATCAAGCAGATGTATTCTTCAGACACAAGTTTCTGCTCGCTCCAAATCTAATCACACCCTCCAGAGCAGCTGAGGGTGGAAGACCAAGGCCTCCCTAGCTTCCCGGAGTGGGCGACTTGGTTCCCTGAGGCCTTTCCTTGCGCAGGTAAGGAAAAGTCCAGGAAAAGGAAAATAAACCGGCCTGCAATGCAACCAGAGCACTCCCAGCCTCTGCGAGGCAGCTTAGCAACCCCTGAAGCTTGATTGCAATTTGTGGCTATTAACACAAGCTGGGGCCCAGGTGAACTCAGAAAGCCCTTTCCCTGATGTTTGTCTGGTGTCCTAGCAACCCAAACATTAAGGGACCGAGGTAAAAACAAAAGGTTCTGGAAGATCATCCCCTGCTGGCTGCCCCCACCAAGTATTGGAAGAGGTTTCCGCCGAATTAGAATTAGAAGAGTTTTGTCTGCCAGCATGAATAAGGTCTGTGATCCCAATCCACAGGCTGAACATAAAACCACAGACTGATCACCGCAGTGCCCATCACAATTAAAACCAGGCAAGAGCACAACTCTCATTGTTGCAGCATAACTGTGAGATGCTGGTGGAAAGACCAGCTCAGTGTGCAATGAATAAATAAAATAAAACCAGTATTTGAAAGTTCAAGGCTTTGAGGAATGTATGCCATGGCATTTTTTAGAAGACATTATTATGAAGTGATTGCCACCGACCCGATAGCATGAACTGACCCAAATGGCAAGACATGCTATCCCAATGAGCTTTCTAGTCCATCCGATGATGTTAGAAGGTGTGATGTTTGGAGAGAAGGCGAGTGTGGGCCTTGGAGTCAGCCTTGAGTTCCAGTCCCTTAGCTGCCATTTATAAGCAGAATGACCTTGGGCCTATCCCCTCATTCCCACATGCAAACCATCCGCAAGCCCCTATGGCTCTACCACCGAAACACACGTCCCTAATCTGTTTCTCTCATCTCACTGCTGCCCACCGCAGCAAGCCATTAACTCTAGCCTGGATTACCACAATAACCTGCTAACCAGTCTCCCTGCTTCCATAGTTGCCATCCCACGGTTCATTCTCCACTCAACGGCTGAAATAATTTGTTAATTTCATTATACTAAAACATGCAAAACATAAGATTTTTCCATCTTAACCACTTTTAGGTTGAGTTAAGAATATTACAAATACCATATGATTTCACTCACATGTGAAAGTTAAGAAACAAAACAGGTGGATATAGGAGAAGGGAAGAAAAAATAAAATAAGATAAAAACAGAGAGAGGGGCAAAGCATAAGAGACTCTTAACTATAGAGAACAAGCTGAGGGTTGCTGGAGGGGAGGTAGGTGGAGGATGGGCTAAGTGGGTGATGGGCATTCAGGAGGGCACTTGTGATGAGCACTGGGTGTTGTACGTAAGTGATGAATCACTAAATTCTACAACTGAAACCAATACTACGCTGTATGTTAACTAACTTGAATTTAAATGAAACATTGGGAGAAAGGACATTTACATCGTCGTGCAACTAATCTCTAGAACTTTTTCATCTTGCAAAACT
Source organism: Panthera onca (assembly GCF_046562875.1). Classification (NCBI taxonomy): domain Eukaryota; kingdom Metazoa; phylum Chordata; class Mammalia; order Carnivora; family Felidae; genus Panthera; species Panthera onca. The sequence goes on from NC_138356.1 coordinate 67,404,294, forward strand.
ACAACCCTCTGTCCATTAAATAATTCCCCATTTTCCACTCCTCCCAGCCTTTTCTGTGTTTGACTGCTCTACATACCCCATCTGAGAGTATCATACAGTGTTTCTCATTTTGTGATTGGCTTTTTTCACTTAGTGTAATGTAATCAAGGTCCATCCATGTATCGCATGTGTCAGAATATCTTTCCTTTTAAAGGCTGGATAATATTCCGTTGTCTGTATATACATTTTGTTCATTCATATATCTTTCAATGGAAATTTGGGTTTCTTCCTCTTCGCTATTGTGAATAATGCTGCTACGAACAGGGTAAACAGATATCTCTTTAAGATCTTGCTTTCAGTTCTTTTGGGTAAGTACCCAGAAGTGGTACCATACGTTAGTTCTATTTTTAATTTTTTGAGAAACTACAGTACTGTTTACGATAGTGGCTGCAGCATTTTACATTCCCCCCATCAGTGCAGGGTGACCTTTTAAGACCTCATCACTATTGACAGTTGGGTCTAGATATCTACTTGTGTGTATATGTGGGGAGAGGGCCGCTTTGTGTGACGTAGAAGGCTTAGCAGCATCTCTGGCCTCTACCCACTAGATGCCAGTTGCACCTGCCCCCCCCCCCCCGTTGTGACAACAAAACACGTCTCCAGATATTGCCAAATAGTCCCTAAAGGACAAAATCACCCCTGGTTGGGGACCACTGAATTAGATCATGGCTCTCCCCAACTTAAACCCCTGTAAAGTCTTCCCATCACATATAGGATAAAATCCAAATCCTCCCATGGCCAACAAAGCCCTCAAGACCTGCCTTCCCCACTTCTTAGATCTTATCTTCTCCCATCTCCCAGGTGCTCAATGAGCCTCACCACAGTGACTATACTTGGTCCCTCGCACCCAACAGATTTATTCCTGCTTCAGGGCCTTTGAACTTACTCTTCCCATTGCCTGTTGCTCCTAGGTCTCTGTTACGCACACCTGAGCTCATGTATCACCTCCTCAGGGAAGTGTTTCTTGACTACCCAGTCTAAGCAGCCACTCTCTGGAATAACTCAACCACAGCATTTTGAAGCTTAAGACTTTGAGAAATATGTGTCTAAGTCATGGCATTTTTTTTTTTTTTTTACGAGACAATGTTGTGGTTGTTTTCTTCATTGCCTTTATCACCATCTAAAATCATTTTGTTCATTATCTGTTTATTATCTGTAGAATAAAAAGATAATTTATCAACCAAATCAGGACAATTTTGAGAGTAAAAGGGCACACTAAAAATAATGAACAGGTGTTAATGATCCCAGACAAACTAGGGGGTTAGGACAGCCCTCATTATCCATCTCCTAGACTCGCACTTGATCTCCATGAGAACAGCTCCATGAGAACTTCTGCTTCATTCATCATCCATCCCCAGCAGTACCTGACACACAGTAGGTGCTTGGTAAATATTTCTGAATGAATGTCAGAACTTTCTGACCTCAGTTACTTCAACTATGAAAACGACAATTATGACAGCCTCGAGAATGTGGTGAGGAACAGATATCACAAATGTACCATCAGATCCTCAATACAATGCTTACTGCCTTCTGTGCTATTTTCGTAGAAAAATAGAGCTTTAGAACTGAAGGGACCTTAGTCCCCGGAAGTGAAATTCCAGAACTGGATGTGTTGGTCTTGTCCAGTGTTTCTCAATCCTGGCTGAACACAAGAATCACCTGGACCATGTTTCTAAACACCAGTGCCCAGGCCCCATCTCAAGCCAAGTGAAATGAGAGCTCTAGAGGTGAGTCTCAGGCAGATGGTGGTTTTTAATTTTCTTGGGAGATTCTGATGCACAGACAGGGGTGAGGTCCCTGGATCAGGTCAAACCCACTAATTTCACAGATGAGGAATCAGGCTCAGAATGGAGACTTGCCCAAGGTTACATACTGTGTGGCAGGTCTCCTGGCTCCTAGGTGGACCTCTGTCCATCCTGTCAAATGACTTCCTGCTGGCAGGTGTAGTTTACCAGACCTGGAAAGATCCTGAAGATGTTCTGTGGGAAGACCTAGGCTTGCTAATGAGCCCCAGTCATCTGCAGAATCACAGAGTGGAGTTCAAGGCCAGTTAAGTTCCTCATCAGATCATCATGCCTACCTCAGAGCAATCAGCATGGGCACCATGGTGGTCAGTCTCAATTTGCCTCTCCAGATTCACTGTCTACCCTCCACACATTCCCAGTGTCCACGGATGCTGACCTTCGAGCACTGAGCCACCCAGGCTCCTCTGGCTTCTAATTCAACTCGTCCAATGGGTGGCACCAACAGGAGATCAGATGAACAGAAGAGAGGCTGAAAATGAAGCCAACCTCACTGGATTCCACGAGGAAGACCTGAGCAGATGAATCCAGTGCTCCTAGCTGACTACACTATGGTCACATGGTCAGTGCATAATAAATATCCTTCCTTTCTGACTCATAGCAAGACATGGGTAAAAATCTGTCCAGTACTCGGGGGGAAGAAACAGAGATTAGTCTATATTTATAGCAAAGGACTGACTCAAAAGATTCATTTAGCTAAGCAGAACGGCAAAAATAAAACTAAGAAGTCAGCATTGTTCTCCTTTCCCTGTGTTTGTTGTTCTTGTTAATTATACCTTGCTTCTCCAATTCAGGGCCAACTTCGTTTTCCTTTCCCTAATCTGATTACTTTGTAAACAACATCCAGAGCTTTTTACAATCTCTTGTGGGGCTTTCAAAAGGGCTCCTGTACTTAGAGGAACACTCTTTCCTCTGTTGACAGTGTGATTTTCCCAAGTCTGAACTGCAGCCAGACGCCAAGGAAAAGCAAGTGATGTGTTCTCAGCTTCCCAAGTTGACCAGCAGCCTGGGTCAGCCGTCAGGAGTGTAGTGGCCTCTTCTCAGAAGCGTTTGGGGCCATCTCAGACAATCCCGCTGGGATTTTCTGACCTGCATTCTGTTATGTGAGTTGGATACCCACATGCTCGCAGTTTGGTCTGAGCGGACCAATGTAACAAGGCCATAGCAGCTAGTGAGGTAGGAAGTGAACAGGTTGACCCTGCTCTGGGGTCGACTCATTACTGCTGCATGTTGTTGCCTGTCACGAAATCTCCTCATGCCTCAGTTTACCTGTGTATAAAATTGGAATAGCAATCATGTTTCTGCAGGGACCGGTGGTAAACACTGAACTCTGATTTGGGTTTCTGATTTGAGAAAGGAAGGGGATTTGAGAGGATTGGAAATAATGAATGTCAAGCTCTTGGCACATAGTAGGTGATCAATAAATAATTGTTATTGCTTCATAGGGTTCTATGAGTGTCCAGTGTCTTAATGTGTAAAAATAACCAGTTGATGGTAGACACATAGTAGAGGCTTAGCAAATACACACACACACACACACACACACACACGTATGTATACATATAATGTATTTGAAAGCAGGTCTAAGAATATCCATAAAGAAGGTCAAAAGTAACTCACTCTGCCTTGAGCTTCACTGGGATTATTCTAACACCTCTTTTGCTCTTGGACAGTATCCTCTGGGGCCATCTTCTCCTCATCAAAAAGATCAGATGAGCTCCCGACAGATACAGTTAAGAGTGATGGCAATAAGCCCTGTCATGAAAGTTAAATTTATTACTAGCTATAGACACGGTTCAAGCATCATTTTAGTTCCATTAGTTGAAGTTTGGAGTGCAAAGTTGAAAGCAAAGTCCTGTAGCCTTGATTTGTACATCATTGCAGTGTTTGTATTTTTCCTTGTAGGAGGTGTTACTTTCTGGAGTGCTGAACTAAGAGGCAAGAGGTGGGGCTTAGGGACCTATCATTAGCCAGTTAGATGACCTTGGGGCCCTGGTTCATCACCTGCCAAGCAGGGGAGTTGGGCTAGATTGTAAGTGTGTGGCTTCCATTTTCCCCAAATGTTGATGTGGTTGGATGGATGATAATGATGTCCTTGATTGAGTGAGGTGGAAGGGATGGAGGCTAAGTCCCCCCACAGAACCAGGGAATGGACTCTGAGGTGGGGCCAGTGGTGTGTAGGGTATAGGGGAGGTATGGGGCTGTGGTGGCAGCAAATGGCTTTGAGGGACGGATTATCTGGGGCAAATGCTGAAGAGAGAGGTCAAATAAGACAGGAGCACAGACTGGTGATGGATTTAGTGATGTGGCGTCACTGACGACTTTGACAAGAAGCCCTCTGGTGAAGGGGTGGGGGTAAAAGCCTGACTGAGGGGAGACTGAAACGAAAGGAATTAAAGACAGACACACTTTGGAGGAATTCTGCTGTCAATCTAGAAGATGACTGTTAGTGATAAAAGAGATGAGCTACAGAAACACTTTGAAGAGTGCCTGTCTTGATGGAATTCTGACACATGTTAGCCAGGATTATGGTTCTCCGTTCTCTCATCTGACCCTCACCACATGCCTGAGAGGGTCAGAGGTCAAGCTTTATCTAAGTTTGACAGGAGAAAACTGAAGCAGATAAATATGAGGACTTACTCAAGGTCGCACATCCGGTTCATCGGTTTATCCATTTGTGCCACACATGTCAGGTAAGTGCCTGCCGTATACGGAGAGGACAAACAGGTCACTAAAGAGTGGACCTAGGAACCAGGTCCCCGGGTTCACAGAGCCATACTCTTTCTACTATATTAGGAAAAGTTCTTAAAATGTTTAAACTTATTCTCGCTGCTAAATGTGTGAGTTACAAATCATCAAGGCAACTCCACTCCTTGACCCCTCAGAGAACCACCACACAATCCAACAATTCCACTCTAGGTATTTTCCCAAAGAAAATGAAAACAATAATTTGAAAAGACATATGCACCCTTTTATTCATTGCGGCATTATTTATGATAGCCAAGATATGGAAGCAACCTAAGTGTCCTTGGATTAATGGATGGGTAAAGAAGATATGGTATATAAACTTACAATGGAATATTATTCAGGCATAAAAATGGATGACAGACATCTTGCCATTTATGACAAAATAGATGGACCTGGATGGTATTAGGCTAAGCGAAATAAGACAGAGGAAATTATTTCACTTAATAAGTGGAATCTGAAAAAAAAAAAAGACAAACAAAACAAAACAAAACCGAAATAAACTCATTGATACAGAGGACAAACTGATGGCTGCCAGAGGAAAGGGAAATAGAGGGATGGATGAAATAGTGAGGAGGACTAAGAGGTACAGTCCTCTAGTTATGAAATTAATAAGACACAGGGATGTAATGTACAGCATAGGGAATACAGTCAATAATATTGTCAACAACTTTTTGCCAGTTTCACTATGATATGTCGTGCAGAAGATCGATTCAAGTTACGTCTGAAGGGAGTTCTCTGTGCCTCTTGGATTTCAATGCCTTTTTCCTTCCCCAGTTCAGGGAAGTTCTCAGCTATAATTTGTTCAAGTACCCCTTCAGCACCCTTCCCTCTCTCTTCCTCCTCTGGGATACCAATTATGCGTATATTATTTTTTTTTAGTGTATCACTTAGTTCTCTAATTTTCCCCTCATACTCCTGGATTTTTTTATCTCTCTTTCTTTCAGCTTCCTCTTTCTCCATAACTTTATCTTCTAGTTCACCTATTCTCTCCTCTGCCTCTTCAAGCCGAGCCATCATGGATTCCATTTTGTTTTGCAATTCGTTTAAAGCATTTTTCAACTCCTCGTGACTGTTCCTTAGTCCCTCGATCTTTGTGGCAAGAGATTCTCTGCTGTCCTGTATACTGTTTTCAAGCCCAGCGATTAATTTTATGACTATTATTCTAAATTCACTTTCTGTTATATTATTTAAATCCTTTTTGATCAGTTCATTAGCTGTTGTTATTTCCTGGAGATTCTTCTGAGGGGAATTCTTCCGTTTGGTCATTTTGGAGAGTCCCTGGCGTGGTGAGGACCTGCAGTGCACTTCCCCTGTGCTGTGGTGTATAACTGGAGTTAGTGGGCGGGGCCGCAGTCCGACCCGATGTCTGCCCCCAGCCCACTGCTGGGGCCACAGTCAGACTGGTGTGTGCCTTCTCTTCCCCTCTCCTAGGGGCGGGATTCACTGTGGGGTGGCGTGTCCCGTCTGGGCTACTTGCACACTGCCAGGCTTGTGTTGCTGGGGATCTGGCGTATTAGCTGGGGTGGGTAGGCAAGGTGCACGGGGGCTGGAGGGGCAGGCTTAGCTCGCTTCTCCTTAGGTGATCCACTTCAGGAGGAGCCCTGTGGCAGCGGGAGGGAGTCAGATCCGCTGCCGGAGGTTTGGCTCCGCAGAAGCACAGAGTTGGGTGTTTGCGCGGAGCGAGCAAGTTCCCTGGCAGGAACTGGTTCCCTTTGGGATTTTGGCTGGGGGATGGGCGGGGGAGATGGCGCTGGCGCCTTTGTTCCCCGCCAAGCTGAGCTCTGCCGTCCGGGGGCTCAGCAGCTCTCCCTCCCTTTGTCCTCCAGCCTTCCCGCTTTCCGAGCAGAGCTGTTCACTTATGACCTCCCAGACGCTAAGTCGCGCTTGCTGTCGGAACACAGTCTGTCCGGCCCCTCCGCTTTTGCCAGCCAGACTCGGGGGCTCCGCTTGGCCGGCGAGCCGCCCCTCCGCCCCGGCTCCCTCCCGCCAGTCCGTGGAGCGCGCACCGCCTCGCCGCCCTTCCTACCCTCTTCCGTGGGCCTCTGGTCTGCGCTTGACTCCGGAGACTCCGTTCTGCTAATCCTCTGGCGGTTTTCTGGGTTCTTTAGGCAGGTGTAGGTGGAATCTAAGTGATCGGCAGGACGCGCTGTGAGCCCCGCGTCCTCCTACGCCGCCATCTTCCGGCACTCCCTATTTTTGACTCATCTCTGTCAACAACTTTTTAATGGTGACAGATAGTAACTAGGCATCAAGGTGACCATTTCACAACGCACATAAATATTGAATCACTACGTTGTATACCTGAAACTAATACAACATTGTATGTCAACTACTCTTTAATGAAAAAGTAATACAGTGAAAACAAAGACTGACCATCTTTCTCATGGGCAACCACCAAAAGCATGTCCATACTATGCTTTCTGGAACTAGACACCCATCAAAATTGGTCTCTTGGCAGAGACTCCAAAGAAAGAAGTTTAATTCGTGATCATTTTGGGGTTTGTTTAGATGCAAGAAAAGTTATCCCTCGGAAACAGGGCTAAAATTTTTTAGGTCCTCAGCCATCCATCGCTGTCAAATAGGCAGGATTTAATTATTGCTTAGCACGGAAAAGGTTAAAGATCTGAGTGTAATACATCTCTTTGAGCTTTATTACCAACATTCCTTTTCTCAGCCTCTTGAGTAATCAAATTTGTCCGACCAAGGAAATTGAATGTAGAATCAGAGAAGAGACACCAATTATCCACCCACCATCACTGTCGCCATGACACTGTCTGCAAGCAGAGACCCACACACTGTTTCGCATGCCATCCTTGCTTACTGAGTCCAGGGAACTTTATAGCTTTCCTACCACCCATCTCCACCGAGGTTCCTTCTCTGGCATGGATGGGAACAGCCAGAGACAAGGATGGCCTGCCTGGCTACTGACAAAACTGAGGCTCTGGCCCCCAAGCCCTGCCTTCCAGAACCTCCTGCACTAGCCCATAGCCCAGTGGTTCACTCTGTGGCTATGGAGCGGGCCAAGCTACAGGCTAAACCCCAGAGCTGACATCTATTTTTGGTTGGACTTTGGGTCCTGGGTCTCAATTAAAACCCACCTCAAAGGGCTGTGCGGATTCAGGGTAATATGTGGTACATAACCCCTTAACATATTCCAGCATTCAATAAATCGTGTCGTAATTATTTAGTATTTTCACTGCTTTTACACAGATCATAAAAAAGGAGAATTCATTCAACAAACAGTGTTTAAACTTATGTCACTGGTTAAACATATGTCACCTCAATTTAACTCTCCACACCAGACACGGAGGGTCCTTGCATTCAGATATTGCCATATGTGTATGTCCTCTGTGACGGTGCTATCTTAGGTGGGTAGCCCTCTGGGGCCAGCGGGTCTGTAAGTTCAATATGGAGTCTCTTATTCAGCGATACAGTCTGCCCCCTGCCCTCTTCCATTTGTTCACCTTGCTCTGATGGTCACAAGATGCAGATGCCTTGCTACGATATCTCCAAAGTCCTCAGACTCTGTCCCATCACATTCCTCCCAACAGGTTTGCCCTAGATCCAAGGACCCGGAAAGGAGGACCGGGTGCTATATTTCTTGGCGAGACGTTGCTGCGATTTGCAGTCCACCTTCTGTCAACCATTTGCTCCTCCCTTCAATGCTCCAGGTGCTCCACGGGCCAAATTGTGCTCCCCCCCCTCCCCCTCCCGCCCCCCAAAAATTTGTATCTTGAAACCCTAAGCCCCAGTGGCTCAAAATGTGACTATATTTGGAGACGGCCTTTAAAGAGGTGATTAAGTTAAAATGAAGCTATTAGGGTGGGCCCTCATCCATTCTGACTGGCGTCCACCTGGGAAGAGGAAGTTTGGACAGAGAGAGACACAGATGCACGCACACAGAGAAAAAGCCATGTGAGGACGTGTGACAAGGTGGTCATCTGCAAGCCAAGGAGAGAGGCTTCGGAAGAAATCAACCCTACAGACACCTTGATTTCAGACTTCCACCCTCTAGAACCGTGAGACCATTGATTCCTGTTGCTTAGGCCCCCCAGTCTGTGGTGCTTTGTTACGGCAGCCAGAGCTGACTAATACAGACTACTCGTATTTCTCAATAGGCAAATGCTTCCACATTAACTCACAAGTTCAAATAAACCACGCTGACTCATTCTCACAGTGGCTTTGGGAAATTGTTTCCAGCCAATTATATTTAAGGTGTCACTAGACAATGGTGATATAGGATGAGGCACAGCACTCGAAAGCACATTTCTTACAGTCGGTCGTTCTTCCTGAGGAGACACCGTGGCTCCCAAAGGTGGGGCTGGAGCAGACAGTTACTTCTTATTCACATTTCGGCTTCTTCCCATGCTAGGATTCTCCTATACATTCATTTCTAGTCACTTCACTGGAATGTTCCTCTCATGAATATGCACCAAACCACTAACAAAAGGAATTCACAGTTTCCAATCCCCGTTCCTACACTGAGCAAACTGTGTCACATCTGAGGCACTGCGGGGAGCTCCACAACGTAGCTGCAACCTTCAAATGCAAACTGTATTTTAAGCTCTCTAGATGTGACAGAGCCCCCCATACACCGCATATTGCACAGAACAACCTGGGGAGGGGGGCAGTTGCACAGACTAAAGGTGCCAATAGCACACTCTAGGGTTGTGCAGTGTACAGCCTGCACAGCTGTACAAAGCGGCTCTGGAAGAAACTAGGTCTCATATAATTCATCTCCCTTCCAGCTTCACACTGTGTGACTAAAATGCCCTTTATAAATATTATCAATTGGCTGACATTTCTAACTGAAGTATTCTCCTCCAAAAAAGAAAAGTCACCAAGGCAAGAAAAAGGCTCTGGTGAATATTACGTAACTACCACACAGCTCCCTGGATCACAATGTGTCCTCTCTGGACAATGGGAATTACCCAGTAGAGATAAAATGACCTGATATACATACTTATCTCCGGGAAGAGAAGAGACTCGGTTCTGATGCTCCTCCTTCAGTCCACATGTTTGAGCATCACCTTACAATCACCTTCAGCTTTTCATTTTTTACACTTAATACGGACTCTGTTGTCCTCCAATTTCTATTTCCATAAGGAACCTCTAAGCACATCCACATTGATTTATTGGTTGAATAATGGTTGTCTTGTTCATTAGGGTGTGTGCAGATGTGCTGGTAAGAACATGTTGCAAGGGCTACGAGCAGGTGAGGTCTCAGAGGGAAGAAGCACATGCCTCGGGCTTACAGGGCATGCAGCACTTAGAGACCAAGACACGAGTCAGAGTGCCTGCTTGTTGGTTTAAGACAGGAAGTGCACCTGCCATGCAAGCACAGTTGCCCACCTCGGCACCTCTCACCTGCCTTTCCTGATACACCAGATGCCGTTGAAGTTGCAATCAGGGGCTTGCGAGATGAGTGGGGATGCTGAGTTGTGTAGACTGATACGTCACAGATTCCATCTATTCAGAAATAAGAATGGCGAGGCCCATGGGGCAGCAGACACTCCCTACGGGACAGTGTTGAAAGGCTCGGCCACTTCTGGGTCTTTGAGGATTTTCTTCGTTCTATTCTTCAGTCTTCTTCTCCCCCTTGGTCCCCACAGTGTTTCACCAAACCATAAAGTACAAGTGAGTAGGTATCTGCTAAGTGGGTTCCAAAGACTCCTGCTTGGTCTCCTTAGAATCGGGTCACCTGATTGCAACTTCCTATAGTTTCAGATTCTTTGGTTTCTTCTCTTTTTTTTTTTTTTTTTTTAATTTTTTTTTTTAAACGTTTATTTATTTTTGAGACAGAGAGAGACAGAGCATGAACGGGGGAGGGGCAGAGAGAGAGGGAGACACAGAATCGGAAGCAGGCTCCAGGCTCTGAGCCATCAGCCCAGAGCCCGACACGGGGCTCGAACTCATGGACTGTGAGATCGTGACCTGAGCCGAAGTCGGCCGCTCAACCGACTGAGCCACCCAGGCGCCCTCTTTGGTTTCTTCTCAACAGAAACTCGGTTTACTCCTGGCCTCCATGCGTGGGTTTTCCTGACCCAACTCCCAAACAGAAACTTGCCCTCTGAGTTTGCAGGCACACATCAGACTCACTGCCCCTTTTCAGCCTCTCTTTTCTGCTTTCGAAGGATTGTGGACAAACAGAATGAGATGGTGCATGTGACATTCTGCAACTGGTGCTCAGCACAAGGAGCACTCAGTAAGCTTGGTTTCTCTTCCCAGGGATAATGAAGCGTGTTTCGGAGCTCTGCATACCCAATCCCACCATCGTGCTCTCCCAGAGAGCTTCTGTTGAGTGACTGTGGGGATCCAAATTCTAACCTAATCCCAAACCTCAAAGGGGACCGAAGTGTGGGAATACTCCAAGGGACACTATGGAGGTGGATGTGGATCCCCAGAGGGGGGCCGTGCTGGAACACTGTGGCCTGACCAGTGCCCAACCAGATAGGGGCAGCGACTGATCCTCCCAGCTAACTACAAAGTTCTGACCAGGTCTATCTCTAAGAAAACCTCTAACTCAGCGTTCAGGGATAGGCGGGGGCTCAAGAGAAATTCAGCTTTGATGTGAAACATGTTCCAGGATGGTGAACAAGGTTGCATATCGTTGCCTCCCTACCTCGTCAGGAGCAATGATAAGGCCTGATGTTCACTACCCTGAGATGGAGGAGAGAATGTGGGAGAGAAATAGAACAGTTGGCTTTGACTTTTCAGTGAGAAAGGAGAATTATAAGGTACTCCTCTCAGGGGACGTTTTACCCATATTTGTGCCTCAGGTCCTATGAGGAGGGCACCAGCCCCATCCTGCATCCTCAAAAACTGCGGTCACTTACCACAGACGAATGGGGCAGCTGGAGAGGCTGGTTGATGCCCATGGTTGTACGTATTCCACCTGCAACCTGTAAGCTTGAAAAGTGGCCTTCATGGAGACTCTTCATGGAGGTTTTCATGACCCTCACCTTTAGGAATGAAGAAAATAGAGAGCTGGGGTCCAAGGACCATCCCAGCGACTCTTTCAGCAAACACAGTTCTGGGTGGAGCACGTGTTCCATACTGGGCGCTAGGTGTGGTGCTGTGTATGTATGTGTAATTTCCTCCACGTCTACGACACCAGGAGGCAGGTGCTATTTTCCCCATTTTCCAGAGGGAAAACTGAGGTTCAGTGGGCGTAAGTATCTGATTGACTGAAAGACAGCAGTTGGTAAGTGGCTAGACCGGGATTTGGATCCAGATCAGATGGCCACTTTCCACTTGGCCAAACTGCCAGCACCTGTAGGAAAAGTCTGAAGCAGCATAAATTATGTAACGTTCCCTAAACTTTGTGACCTGGGCTTGTTATTTTCCTCTCTCTGCTGTGTCCCCATGGTGATTAGTTAAGAATAAAAAGACCTTCAAACAAGAGAAATCCAACTGCTTGTCTTTAGAGGCAATGAGAAGAGAAATCTCTCATGATCAGTGGGGCCAGAGTGGGGAAAGGCAACATCTAAGGGGTGAGATTCTGGAGGCTTTGGAAAACAGGATGGGACAGTCTGGGAATCAGGCTGGAAGAAGCTGCACTCCAGGGGCTCAATGGTGGAAAGACAGGTTGGCACACACTATGCTCCCAAAGACATACAGAAATCTTGATGTGGACAAGAGAAGGTCAAAGGTACACTGAGAATTGAGGGCCCTGCCCATTACATGGACTATAGCATGATATATATACAGAGTCATCGTTCTTTTTCAGAAAAAGTAACACTCGTTGAATTTTGACAATATCGTTTATTTTTTTTTTTTAAGTCTCTTTGGTTGTTTTCATCCTGGAAACACCTGGTCTGAGGCCGGGCCAAGGGAAAGCACACTCAGATTACCCCTGGCCCTTTGGGTGCTCTTCTGTCCTCTTCACTCAGTGACTTTAACTCGTATAAGCCCAGAGGGTTTGGGAAGGCAGGTCTGGCTCCAAATAATATGTCTATTCCACAGGATATTTAGCTGTAACTGCCCGCCCCCCTCAGGTTAATCTTGGTGCTATTGGTGTATGAAGGACACGATGCTACCAATGGGTCTTCTTTAATGGGATGTGTTCACAGCAGGGAAGAGCCGCGCTCCATGCTGCCCCCAAACATGGCCCGTTAGTCAGGGACAGCCAGCGCCCAGACTCCAGGAAGGCACCACTTTCAAGACGCAGGGTCAGTCTTGCAAGTGCATGGAACCTTCCCTGCCCATCACCATCCATAATGGCCCCACCTCTTCCAATGCCCCATCCTCTCTAAGTCAGTATCTAACAGTTAAGTTTGCAATGGTGTCTGACTCTTCCAGAGGCATATGCTTCATTTCCATGGCAAATTCCTTGAGTTTCGTGAGGTGGGTGGGAGTAGGGGGCTGGCTTGTAGACGGTTCTATCCCCCACAGGCCAACCCCAGGATCCAGCCCACATTCACCAAATCTTAGCCAACTCTGTGGAATTTCTCTGTGTCCTCAAAACTGCTTTATGAACAGTCCTAGATGCAGTGGGGCTCACCCCTTGAATTCTTTTTCATGACTTGTTTTCACTTACAGTATATGGACTCAGAAAAATGAAGAGAGAGAGAGACAAAGACAAAGGAAGAGTAAGTTAGGAGAATTAATCCTGGAATTAAAACTGGTTCCTTGGGAGTGCTCCTCTCCTGCACGCAATAATCTCATTTTGATTAACCCTGCCCCATCAGGGAACAGGTACAGTTTGAATGCAGTAATGGAGAGATCAGATTTGGAACAGCCACTAAGCTGCCAAGGTTCTTTAAACTATGCTTCCAACTTTCATTTCTGTCTGAGCCTCCACCATTCTTCCAGCTCCCTCTGTGCTCTGGGCCAAGACTGTATCTCTCCATTGGAGAGACAGCTTGTGGGATGGGGAGACAGTGGGCTTTGGGGTCTGGCGGGAATGTGTCTGAATCCCACCTCCATGTGCTAAGAGTTATGAGTTTCCTTTCAGGGCTTTTGCCATGATTAAGAGAGCTAATGTGCTCACGTGCCAGTGCGCACAATAGGGGCCCAATACATGGAAATGGTTTGTTTTGATTCATATCATTGTGAAGCCTGAACACACCTTGCTGTCACAGCTGCTGCTGCCCTGGGTGAACACCTCTGCTGGTTGACATCCTACTCATCCTTTCAGTGATAGGTTGATGGATACCTCCTCCAGGAAGCAGTCTCTGATTTCCAAGTCAAATAAGATATGGCTCATGGAAAGGTGACCGTTTGTTCCTCTATTCAAAACCACTGGGCGATTCTCCATTGCCTAGAGCATAAAATCTAATCATCTCTAGTGAGAACAAGGCCCTTTGTAATATAACCTTTGTCCCCAGTCCTTCCCCTAACTCCACCCTCATTTTACATTCCAATCATGTGCATCTACAGTTTCCTGAATACAGCAAATTCCCTCTTACTCCCCTACTGTTGGGGGCTGCACCATCAAACTCAGGTGGCTGAATCAGCTTGCACTGGATTTCTGGGACACAAGGCATGCAAAATGTGGGATCCAGTTGTAAAAGGGCTCTTGTGAAAGGTTTCTTCTTGGAGAACACCAAGAATCATGCCCAAGGTCCCCGGAGGGTCTCCACATCTGCATCTTGCAAAGAGAGCACTCTTGAGTTCATCTGAAGTCATCCTCGTGATGGCCATGGAAGATGCGTTGGGTCCCCACCTCCCAAGCCAAACCATCTTGCCTGTCTGTCCGTCAGCAGCCTGGGGTTGGAGGAAAAGGCATCCCTCCCACGGGTGGCTCAGAAATCCAGGACTCTGTCATTGCTAGGGTACTGGGAGCAAGAGTGCGCCCCCAGGCAGAACCACATCTGGCCCAGACCTGACTTGTCACTTACCAGCTTTGGGACATTGGTTATGTCTCTGTACACCCATTTCTTCATCTGGAGGAGGAGAGTGGTAATAATACTCCAAAATGTTATAGGGAGGAGTGCATGGCATACAGCAGGTATTCAATGAATATTTACTATTAGCAGAATTTCTGGAGATGTGGGCAATATTTCGTCTAAAATGCCCCTGGACCGTAATCAGCATTTGGGGGCTGGGTTTTATGCAATGCCTGAGGAAAATGATCCATTCACTTTGGATATATCTTTAGTTCAACATGAAAAGGTCAAGGTTAAAAAAAATAATAAAATAAAAGGTCAAGGTTATATCTGTCCTCCACTCTCATCCTTTCTCCCCAGAAGCCTCTCTGTGCTCCAGCAAACATGTTCAAGAAGCCAACCTTTGCAGTTTTTATTCTTCAGAACTTATTATATGATATGTAGGTTATGGCATGGGATGATCCAAGGGCCTGGAGACAGAGGACCCAGGTTCTGTTCTAGTTCTGGCCCACCTGGTTACCAGCTGAGCTGTGTGATTTTGGCTAAGTCACCTAGCCTTTCTGAGCTTCAGATCCCTCATCTATAATATGAAAATGTATACCTCACAAGATAATGAGAGGGACCGTGTTTTATAAACTACAAAGTACGGTGGTTCAGGTCTGAAGTTCTTGGATTTGCCTCTTTTTCCTCTTGGGCTATTTTACTATGGGTAAAAAAAAAATCTCTTACCTAGAATTCCAAAATGCAAAAACAGCTGAAAAACGATACCTTTTGTAACTCATTCGGCCGCAACACTTGACCTCAACTGATGTGATTCTACTTATAGACTTTATTTATCCGAGTTATGGTGAATATGTTTTACCGCAGAAATAATGTGTTTGAAAGTCCTGTTCCAGTTACTTCTTGGTGTGACAAGAATGCATGAGATATTCTGAAATACATCTGGCCCCAAGCATTTTGCTTAAGGAGTTATAGATTTATATCCTAGGAATAGATCCTAAGCTGTAGTCATTCAGGTACCATTTTCATGACTTTTATTATATTATTATACTACTGGTATTATTATTCGCTGTATGTATTTTAACTGACTCATTTTTTACTTATTTTTTCAAATGAATCTTTTTACAACATTCAGTAAAATAAATACCTAAATACACACTAAAAATATTTCTCTATGCGATACCCCAAATCACCTTGCACATTACAGTAAACACACCCGACGCCTCAGGCAACAGTGATCTCCAACCAGGACAACACGTTAGCTCCTAAATAGAACACGAGTGTGATAAGGGCAACATCACCAAGCTCAGACTCATCTTTAAGGTTCTCAATTATCATGAATATTCAGCAGTTCAATTCCACCAAGTGCTGGCTGCATTCCTGCTGTGAGCCATGATCTCAGTCACATCAGCCGTGAAGGTCTGTTAAGAAAAACCAAGAAACAGCCAGCAGAGACAGACAGCAGGTGAGTCTCCTAAGAGCTTAGGGGTGGGAAGTTCTTTCATTGATATCCTTATGGATTCTCACCTACACCAATTGCACAGGTAGCATTGGCATCATTTAAGAAAATTTTTTAACGTTCATTTATTTTTGAGAGAGAGAGAGACAGACAGAGTGCAAGCAGAGTATGGGCAGAGAGAGAGAGGGAGACACAGAATCCGAAGCAGGCTCCAGGCTCTTAGCTGTCAGCACAGAGCCTGACCCGGGGCTTGAACTCACGAACCGTGAGATCGTGACCTGAGCTGAAGTCGGACGCTTAACCGACTGAGCCACCCAGGTGCCGCGCACGGACATCATTTAAAACAAAAACTGGGTCCACATGGGTTGAGAGCTTCCTCTGAGATTTCAGAGCAACAGGACAAGCTGAGAGTAAATTCAGGGGCCCGCTGACCACGTAGGGTTTTCTGGGCCACGTCGTAGGGTCTCTCACCCACATCCGGCCAGTCCTAGCTGCTCGTGGTGCTGCTGCACTTTCTGCCTCTGGTTAATATTCACAAAAGCTGCTGGACGTTCATAAAACCAGCCTGCTCTCAGCCTACAATATTCCCTCAGCGCTTAGCTATTTATTATTCGGTTCGTGAAAAGGCTCTGCAGTGGTTGAACGGGTCTAACAAGGCTTTTAGGGGTTTTGAGAATCTTCAGAATGGACTGAGAAGAATTATGTGACTGTCTTGGTGTTTTCTACAAAACCAGGGAATAGAAGTTCGTGGAAACAAGACAGAGCCCAGACATTCCAAGGCCATACATAACAGCATAATTTAGCTTTGCGGTAAATATTTTCTAGGAATCACAATTTCTAGAAGAATCAAGAATTTCTCAAATTATCTAAACAAGTAGAAGAAAGTCAAAGGTCTCTTTCTCTCTTTTTAAAAAATTTTTCACCAGAAGGAACTACTAACGGTCCCCGCTTTCCTCTTTTTTCCCCGTGTGTAAGGTCATGAAAGGGAAATGACGCTGGAGGTCAGGAGGCCTGCCTGTGTCCCAGGACCAGTCTACTATCCATAGACCACAGAAGCATGTCTGAAGGAGTTGGCCTGAGTGTAATATGGAAATCTAGGTGCTGCGGTCAAACAAACATATGTTTTCCCTAGCTCTGCCCCTTGGTCAAGTTACTTAACTTTCTCTGAGCCCCTTCTTTCCTCATCTGTAAAACTGATCTCAAAGGTGTTAAGGAGGATTAAAAAGCAAAATGGATGTAAAACACAGCGCAGCCCTGCTACAGAGCAAAAGGTAAATAAATGGCAGCTGTTGTGGATAGTGTCAATTTGCATAATCTGGGCCTTTTTAAAAAATGTTTATTAATTTTTGAGAGAGAGAGAGTGAGTGTGTGTATGTGTGTGTGTGAGTAGGGCAGAGGCAGAGAGAGAGGGAGACACAGAATCCAAAGCAGGCTCCAGGCTCCGAGCTGTCAGCAAAGAGCCCGACGCGGGGCTTGAACTCACAAACCATGAGATCATGACCTGAGCCAAAGTTGGACGCATAACCAACGGAACCACCCAGGCATCCCGATAAATGCCACTTATTATTCATGTGCCATCTCAGGAGGATTTCTGTCTCCAGCAGAAATTCATGGTCTAGAAGGAGCCAAAAACAAACCATGCCAGGAATTGTATAGCCGAATAATAGAGGTGAAAACAAAGTATAATGGTGTCCCAAGACATGTGGGGTCAGCCTGCTTGGTGACACAGAGGGGCAAGGTCTTCCCTAAGGGCGCCTGGGTGGCTCAGTCAGTTGAACATCAGACTCAGGTCACGATCCCATAGTCGTTGGATTGAGTCCCACATTGGGCTCCGTGCTGAGCATAAAGCCTGCTTAAGATTCTCTCTCTCCCTCTCTCTGCCCCTCTCCTCTGCTCACGCTCTCTCTCTCTAAAAAAAAAAAGAAAAAAAAATTAAAGAAGGTCTTCCTCCACTTGCACATTTTGCAGGTAGAAAAAGTGGGTGGAGTGTAGAGGTTAATGGATTGACAGGGACAGGTCACACGAGCAGAACGAGTAACATGGCAAAGCAGGGAGAGGTAAGAGAGCCCTGGCACATGTGTGGAGGCACAGTGATTCTTTATGTGTCTGGAAGGCAGAGAGCGAGATTTCGAGGGATAGCGGAAACATGTCTTCTCAACTGTGCAAGATTACAGGCATGCTTGCCTTCCGCATGGAAGAAAAGCCATTTGAAGTTTCTGGCATTAAAAAGCACAAACAAATCTCTAGGCTCTACTCTGACTTGATTTTTTTTTCCTTTTCCTAATCTGAAAATACACTGGCATCCTCCACCAAATCCCAAGCGGATGCTAAATACAGTCGGCTTCACCATAAGGTGTTTTGCTTGTCTTCAACTCTCTCCTGTAGGTGGTTTGGCTTCATTGTGTGCGGCACTGGGCTGTAAGCTACTCAAGAGAAGATGTCCCGTCTTACCCTCCTTGGGGTCCCCACTCAACAGCCCTCCATCTCCACTGCCCTTTGGGGCTCCAAGTCCCTCTCCTAATTTAGCCCCAAACCCACTGGATTTCTCTCTTTATTTGATCTCATGTCCACTCCAAACCTAAAATCTTTCATTTCCTTAGTCTTCAGAAAAAGGGGATCCTTTCTTTCCTGGGCCCCGAATTCACCCACACTCCACTTTAGTTTCAGGTCCAAACATGTGCATTCAGTTTGCACCCTGGTCAACTCAGGTCACTAAGCATCTGGCAGTAGGCACTTTGCTCAACCTGTCATCACATCTTGATTGTCATCTCCATTGCTGGTTCTCCCTGGTTTGGAGAGTCACTGAATTC
This sequence comes from Panthera onca, assembly GCF_046562875.1. NCBI lineage: Eukaryota > Metazoa > Chordata > Mammalia > Carnivora > Felidae > Panthera > Panthera onca. Next base: position 67,422,982 of record NC_138356.1, read on the forward strand.
TGGGGCTGGAAGGAATTATTGAGTCATTCAGGATAACTTTCCTCGATTCACTTTTTTTTTTAATTTAATATATTTCTCGAACACATACATTGCTATATCCTTCATATGGATTCTCTTTATTGCCAACCTTATAAGGGAGGGATTATGATTCTTGCTCTACAGATTAGAAAACCAAAGCTCAGAGAAGCTAAGTAATTTGCTCAATGTTACCTAAGTGATAGAGCCAAGACTCAAGCTCAAGTCTGTTGTTCCCAAACTGAATGCTCTCTCCATTCTTCTATTCTACGAGCTCTAGAATATCTACCTTGTATGGATTCTGCAGCCCCTTCCATTGGATCTATGTACCTGTCCTCTCTCTCATCCTAGTATCTCCAACAGGCCCACAGCTTTCACTCTTTATAGCTCTACTCTCTACCATCATTTACCTCTGATTTGATTCAATCCTGAAGTTTCCTTTCCTCTCGAAGATATGCTCAACAATATTAGCATCAACAATGCAACCATCATCTTGTTCTGGAAGGTCCTATGTGCTGTCTTTATTCAAACAGAAAAAAATTTCAAGATGCCACACTCACAGTTTATATTGTATACCTAGGCCCACATCCCTAACGAAACTATTTTGAATCACCCATGAAATGGAAGAGGAGAATTTTAAGAGGAGAATTTTTTTTTATGCGTGGACCTAGGTGTCATTATTTTATTCCCTTATTTGTACAAATAGGGCAGCTTCTGGTCAATGACCTTCAGTGGGTAGTTGTGAAACTAAAACTAACTCCTTTGAGTAAAGGTGCTTTGTGAACTGCATCGGACTGGATACTCATTGGGCACTACCAGGGTCATAATTCTGCCTGGTCCCCGATGGTCCTGGGAGTGCTGAAAGGACCAGACCACCCTGCACACCCAGAACTTTCCCTGGGACTGAGCAGCAGAAGCTGCTCTCAGGATTTCACCTCTACTTGTAATCTACCAGTGGGCAGAGCCACGATATTAAAGCAGTGCGTGTACCCTTCTCTTTCTTCGAACACCTCCTCTATCCGACGTTTCCACCTTTCCTTTCTATCATCCAATCTTCCCTTTGGGCTCTAAATACAAAATTTCCATTTTTCCACATCCATCCCAACCTAGTATTCTTTCATCTTTCACCAGCAGTACCACTCCTGCAGTATCGGAATGCTACCAATTTCAATATCTATTCTTTTTTTTTCTTCAGCTGTGGTGTAATTTTGAGAAATAGACTCTTGAGAGCAGAGAGAGATGGGCTATTTTTATTTGAAGCAAAATCCATCACTGGAACTGCTATCTGAGGTAAAGAAAAAGACTTGGAGAACAAGGCATTCAACTATTCCCATAGCAACAAGGGAATTAGGCATTGCTTCATGGCCAAATAGATGTTTATGGAAACGCCAACACCTACAAAAGGATTACAAGGCAAAGAGCATAGGATTTAGAAGCCTGGATAACAGAGAACCACCTCTGCTATTCATTGTGTATGGCCTTGAAGTTCTCAGAATTCAAGTTCCTAGAATTCAAGTTCCTTGCCTATGAAAAGGGGGAAGGAATACCTGTGACTTCAAGGCTGTTGTATTGGCCAAATGAGACAACCCCTATGAAATTTCTCTGTCAACTAGAGAGCTCTAGATAAATTATGATCTCTCTTTTTGGGTAGATAATGCTGAGGTTTAGAGGCGACAGCAACCAAAGATGAACGATCAAGTAAGGCGCACGCACACACACACACCAGGCTTTCTGGAACATGTACAGGGTGGGGGAAATTCAGAGATAAAAGCCACAGCAAATGTGTGAACCTGTTTCCGAATGCATTTGAACAGCATACAAGGATCTAGCAGGGCCAAACTTCAGGCACTGGAAGAGAAACCTCAGTCTTCAGGCTGTGGGTTTTTGTTTGTTTGTTTGTTTATTTTGAGAGGGGAGACAAAGGGGCAGAGAGAGAGAGAAAGACAGAGAGAGAATCCCAAGCAGGCTCTGTGCTGTCAGTGCAGAACCTGATGCAGGGCTATAAGTCAAGGACCCATGAGATCGTGACCAAAACAAATGTTGGACACTTCACCGGCTGAGCCACCCAGGCGCCCCAACTGTGGAGCTTTTAAGTTGTATGACTGAGAGAATACAAGCTCCTCATGTGGTGTAATCAACAGCTAGGGTCCCAACTTGCGGTCCCAGCTACCGTGTGGCAGAACCTTGGCTCTGTCCTTATGTCTCTGCCTCAGCATTCACCAGCTGTCCCAGCTAAACTGCCATGTCAGGTTTCTAACGTAAGTTGGTTTGCGTGTCTTAAACTTTCAGCTGTGGCTGGATTCTATGGGGTTTTTTAGAGGCCAGCTTAGGAGGAATCAGTCTTGGATAAGTTAGCCCTGCCTTTTCCATAGATTAATAAAGAATACTTTTTTTTTTTCAATTTTAGTTCTAAACATTTTGAGAAACAACGAAGATGGACAGTTGAAGACAAAAATAGGCTTACCGGTACAAAGGGTAGGGTGGAAATATGGATTAGGTGAATAGCAACAGTGAGCTTGCTAATTCTGCAGCCCAGACTTAGGCAGACCTATTGTCAAGTCACAGGCATCTTTTGTAAACCATGGGCCTTTCCTGGCAGGAGCAAAATGTTTTCTAGTAAAATTATCAAGTGGCCAATTTCTCTGCAGGGCGTCAGATCCCAAAGGAAACCCAGTAAGTGACAAATTCCCCCCAATCCAACCATCATAAGCAAAATATGGTAGATACACAAAACCTAGGAGAGGGGAGGAGTCCAGTTAGTAATTGAGAGAGGCTAAAACTGTTAAAATAGAGAGCTCATGAAGAAATAAATGCCATGAGATGAAATATCTCCTTTAGCCGATTTTGAAGAATCCAGTGAACTGTAGTCAGTCCTATTTCACACGAGAAAGGAGGTGTGTCTGAAGTTTTCCATTAACCGGAAGTCCCATTTCACCCCCCCGGATGTTTAGTGTAACGTAAGATAATGGCTATCCGAGTGACAAAGCCATTTCCCGGGCAAACTCTTATGCAACCTTACAACAACCCTGCGAGATGATGATAACAGTGTCCAGTACTCAATCTGCAGAAGAGCTGTATGACCTGCCTAGGATCAAACAGCTAGTACCCAGAAGACTTGGGACTCCGATTTAAATATTATTTCAGTAAAGCCACAGTAGTTTCCTAGGACCTCACCAGTTTTAAACAACATGCAAGAAAAATATTGGGAGGCTCCAAATCACCGCACTTTGGTGCAGTGATTCAGGAGTCATAGTGCCACAAACAACTTCAAAGCCATGTGTTTGATCTGAGTTATCTTTTGGTTGCTTCACTTCATCGAAGGTGTGTCTGATGGACTGAGATTCCAACACTTAAAGTCACACTATAGATGCCCAGAAAGAGAGAAAGTGGAATGTTTTCACTTTCCCATTATTCCTTGGTTCAAATATATTCAACAGATTCCTTTTCTTTTTTTTTTAACATATAACCATCAAATTAAAGACCAGGGAGAGTCCTAAAAACCGCTATCTGAGCAACAACCATTTACTGAGCACCTTCTATATGCCGAGCATTTCATCAGGTATTATAAATATATAATTTCAATCCTTATAACCCTAAAGAGAGATATTATTGTTTCAATTTTATAAATGGAAATTTATAAGACTTCGGAGAGGCTAATCCTCATGTGTCAGCTCCCATAGCTAGGAGGTGATTGGCTTAGAACTGCTGGTTTGCAAATGACAAATTTCACATGCCTTCGGAAAAGTAAAGGACTTCCGCTACGAAAGCAGATCTTCCCCCATGACAATGGCCAGGTCTACCTGCAGCAACCACTTCCCTCAGAGGCTCAGAGGCTCAGAGGTTCAGAGGCTCAGAGGCTGGAGGCTTAAAAAGTGCACTGAAAATGGGTGAGTAGGTTAAATCTAACCCATATCTTCTTAATAAGTTTACAACTCTTCTTACCAAGCCTGCAGACGTCCAAAATTGATACACAGCTAAACAAACAAACAAACAAAACAAAAAACAAAACAAAACAAAACAAAAAACCCAGGTAGAAGGAGGGATAACCTATAAATGGTATCGTGGTAAATACCAAGGACACTAACACATTAGATAGTCTTTGCCTCAGTCTTGAGGCATCACACAACAGATGTGAAACAACGTGTTGATGGTGTCCACAGGGAGCCATGGAATCATGAAAGATTTAAGTCTCTAATTTAAACGGAATTTTTGTCTCGCCCTTTCAGATTGCTATACTTCATTTATATTTTTCCTGAATTGGAATGATGCCATATTTTTATTTAAAAGGTTACTGACAGTAAGTCACTGCAGAGTGAAGATTAAGCAATATGAATAGTGTCAAAGTGACTTACTTTATTGCCCAATATGTTGAATTATACAAAAGCAAACAATTGTAATATAATGCATTACAAGAACTTAACAGCAACATTAGATTCACAGAACTCTAGAGCTTGCAGAGTACCTCCTAAAGGTTCTCCATCTCCCTGATAGCAGATGATTCTCAAGGGAAGAACTTGGATTTCATGATTCTCTTGACCCACTTCCTTCATAATCTGGTTCATTACTGGACACCAAATACATAATGTAAGAGCGAGTGCAGAAAATATTTTTCTTCTGAACTGCATTTTGAATTTCTGAATTTTGCAGAGACAAAGAGAAAAGCTGAATCTTAAATTAGTAAGTGAAACTATTTATTAGCCGTCTGAGGGGGAAGAATATTGCAGGAAGATATAATTATAAAACCTGAATGTAGCTGGGATCCAGCTTAGAGTTTTCAGCCTGTTTATAAAACATGCCAAATATCAGATGGCATGCAAAGGGTAATGTGTTAATAGCAGATAGACAAAACACTGGCTACAATTTCCAGGAAAGACTAAAGATTTGGACTAAGTTTTTGGCAGAACTGCTTGACAACATACTTTTTCTCTCAAAATCCAACTGCTTAGAAATAGAAAGGACTTGAAATAAATGAGGAAAGTTTATTTTTAAGCACCTTAAGCATTGTTCTTTTTAAATGTTTCATTTTCTACACAGAGAAATATAAATATGAAAAGGAGAATACCAACCAGAGAGTGTTTACTGTGTAAATTTAAAACCTCTAAGTTATCTACCCCTCTATCCAATTGCCTAACATAATGCAATCCTATAAAATTGGAAGAAAAAGAGAAGCCTACAATACAGAATCAGAAGAGTTGCATTTAAATAAAGGTCTAGCTTCTTAAAGAACTTTGCAACTTGTTCTCCTATATAAAATTGGGGATTGTATTACCCTTCCTGCTTTGCCAAAGGAAAAAAAATGCTATGATTATTAAGAAATTCTATTGACTCATCAATGGCTGCTATTTGCTTTTGCCAGCTCTGGAAATAATGATTTTTTATTTATTTTATTTATTTTATTTGAGAGAGAGAGAATATGAGTGAGCTGGGGAGAGGGGCAGAGGGTGAGAGGGACAGAAAGAGAGAGACACAGAGAGACAGAGAGAGAGAGAGAGAGAGAGAGAGAGAGAGAGAGAGAGAGAGAGAGAATCGTAAGCAGGCTTCATACTCAGTGCAGAGTCCAATGGCCTCAATCCCACAATCCCGGGATAATGACCTGAGCTAAAATCAAGAGTCAGATGCTGAGCATCCGACTGAACCACCCAGGTGCCCCTGGAGATTATGATTTTAAATGCTTTGCAATATATCTTTTCTACTCTACTACTGCAATGATGTGTTTTCCACTTAAGCTTTTTCCCACTTACCTTTTATTTCTCTTAGCATCCAGGAAAAAGCCAACACATATTACACAGTGTGCCAAGGTCTGTGATAGTTGCAAAGAAAAACACGAAGATAAATCAGATCTGATTCCTACCTTCAAGAAACTTAGGATATAATAGAAAGGATATCGGCATGAAAAAATGCCTGCAGTAATAAGGCACCATGATTACAACAATGGTCTCTAATGAATAACGCCTTCCTGTGTCCATGCCCCTTTGCAGTGTGACATAGCCAGTTCTCACATTAAAAGGATACAGTCGGCCTCTTCATCCCTTTGAATTTGGGCTGATTTTGTAACTGGTCTTGACCAAGGGAAGGTGGCAAGAGTTGCATGGCATGAAGTCTGGAGTGTAGACATTAGGAGACCTCAGAGCTTCTACTTTTACTCTCTTGGGACCCAATTGTCATGTAAAGATTTGGCTAGACTCAGAAAGGATGAGAAACCATGTGATGAGAGAGTTGGTAGCCTTCTACCCATCTCTGCCCGAACCATCTCACATCCTCTAGCTTCTGCCAACTCACCAGTTGACTGCAGCCACACGACGGAACCCAGGCAAGACCAGCAGAGACATGGCCCAGCCCATACACAGAAATGTGAGAAGGAGTAAATTACTGTCTTCAGCCACTAAGTTGTGGAATAATGATTAACTGGGATGCCTGATAAGTACTATCATGGACATAAAAAGTGACCTCGGAACAAGGAAGAGTCAGAAATTATTTTCTGTTCAGAGGATGTGGGGTGAAAGTTAAAGACAACTTTAAGCAGAAATGACTTTTAATGTTTTTCATTTTTTGTGGGGGGCATTTTTAATACAGTTTTATTGCAAATATTTCAAGTGTAAATTTTGGTGAGCCTGGGCATATGTCATCCAATAAGCAAAGTAAAGAATGCATCCATCCCCCACAAGTTTCCTTGTGACCCCTTTATAATCCTGGCCATTCTCCCTCCCTGTCCTCCCTCCATCCTCAGACAACCAGATGTTTTCGAACACTACGGACTAGTTTGCATCTTCTAGAATTTACATACAGTAAATGGAATCGTACAATGTGGACGCTTTTCTGTCAGCAGAATTTTCTGTACAATGTCTGGCTTTTCTGTCAGCAGAATTATTTTGAGACACAACCAAGTTGTTGCACGAATCAATAATACCTTTTCATTGTTAATGTGTATCACATTATATGGATACACACGATTTGTTTATCCATTTTCCTGTTGACGAACATTTGCATTGCTTCTATTTGGGGGCTATTGCAAATAAAATTGCTATATACTTTAGTGCTAGGTCTTTGTGTGGGCATATGAATTCATTTCTCTTGCATAAATACCTTGGGTAAAATGGCTAAACCACACAACAGGTGTGTGTTTAACTTTTTAAGAAACTGCTAAGTTGATTTCTAAAGTGGTTGTACCATTTTACATCCCTACCAGCAGTATGGGTAGAGTGAGTGTGTGTGTGTGTTTTTCCATTTTAGCCATTCTAGTGCGTGTGGTTTCAATTTGTATTTTCATGACTAATGACCTTGAGCATCTTTTCATGTGCTAATATGCCATCTATATATCATGGATGGATGTTTGTTTCACTGGATTTTGTCTTTTTTTTTTTTTTTTGCATCTGTTGAGATGATCACAGAGAGAAATTGGGTCCTTAAATACCTAAAGTTTCCCTTCTTCCTCCCATTCTCTATTTCCTCTCTGAGACTCCAACTACACATTTTTAAAGGCTTCTCATTGTGCCCACATGCCACCAAAGGTTGTCTGTTCCATTACTTTCTTCTTCCTGTGCCTCAGTGTGTATTGTTTCCCATTGACCTGTCTTGCAGGTCATTAATTCTGTCTTTTGCTGTGTGAATCCGTTACAACTGTCTAATGTGTTCTTAATTTCAGATATCATATGCAGTTATAGGATGTCCATTGGATTAATTTTTATAGAATAACTTTCTGATGAAACTCTCTCTTAGGCCTTCTCATTTTTTCCCCCATAACGTGTCTCAAACAAAAATAACATAGTTATCACTATATTGTATACCTGAAACTAACATAAACACTGTACATTAACTATACTCAAATTGAAATTTAAAAAAGAAAGAAAAATAACAGGTATTTTGGAGTTCTTGTCAGCTAACTCCATGATCTGGATTATCTGTGGGTATATATTTTTGTATCTCTTTTTTCCTCTTAGTTTTTGGTCATATGGTCCTATCTTTTGGCATGTCTAATAATTTTCAATTAATTTCCAGGTGTTATATATAAAAATTTTACAGGCTTCTGATGATTATCTTCCTCCTGAGAGGTTCATCCTTCCTTTTGCTAGGACAATACAGAGTGGTCCCCGTAATCTAATTAGGAATCATGATAAATCGAGGGAGAGTTGCAAACCTCTGTATAAGGCTCATCCCACATTTGATCTGCCCTGACCTTCAGAATTTTCTAATAACTTAGGCTGTTCCCCAGATCCTCTTCTTCTAGTGGGTCCTGAATTTAATCTTTGTTTCATAAGGCTCTCTGCTTAATTTTGTCTTCTGTCCTAAATAGCTCTACAATTTTGCAACTTTTCTGAGAGGAAATTTTACATGCTTGAGGCTTCTGTATATCTCTACCAAAAGCTCTCCTGGTTTCTGTCCCCCAGAAGCAAGCCTTAAAATATATAAAACCAAAATTATCAGCCTCCTGACGGCAACCAGAATTGACAAATGCTCCCAAGCTAAAAGCAACGTTAGAAGTCAGCTCATTTCTAAAATGTTCGCTCCTCTTTGGAGTCCTGCCTAGGCAGGTTTCCACTGCCTTCAAAGAGATGAACAGAGATACGGTAGTGGTGGATTTAGTAATTTCTAGCAACTAGTGACAGTGGTGTTGTTTATTCTTTCCCTTTCTGAGTAGAAGTGATTATTGCATACTGGGCCTATAGGGGCAGATACTTTTTTCATTTGTAGGATATCCGATACCAATGAGCCAGTTTAAAACCTTATAAAGAGAACAGTACACTCCCAGAGTTGAATGCAGTCACTGCAGGGAAACTTGAGCCTACTCCCTTATGGATGGGTGTCTTCCATATAGAGAAAAAGGTGAGGCATGAATACTTGATAGCCAAAATGGTAGATTGTGACACACAGCTAGTTTTTCCCCAAAACGTCCTTCCCTTCTTCCAATTTCTGGCTATACATTTGGCCATACAGATGGGGAGATTTACAAGTGTCTCTTTCAGCTCAGTGTTCTTTTGATGGTTTGACAGATAAGTAGATGTGTCATGTGGCAACTTAAAAGTTGGTTCAAGCCCTTTTCTTTTTACTTCCTTCCTCCGGATAGACTGCAGATGTAATAGCCGGAGCTGAAGCAGCCATTTTAGATTATGAAGTGACTTTGAGAACAAACACTAATTATGTGATGAAGCGGAAGGATGGGAATCTAGGCTTAGCTACTCTGTGAAGCAATGTAACCTGAGACTAGCCCTGGACCACACACCACAATCATTTTATAGGGGAGAGAATCAATCTCCATTTTGTTTCAGCTTACTATTATTTTGGGGTTTTGTTACTTACAGCTAAACCTAATCTAAATCAATTAGGAAAGTTCAGGATGGCAGTTCTCAAAGTGTGTAAGTGTGGTCTGTAGATTCCTAGGGAGTCTGTGAGGTCAAACTATTTTCATAACACACGAGGACTTTATTTACCTTTTTCACTGTGGTGACATGTTCACTGATGTGTGAAAGCCATGGCGGGTAAAACACCAGCATTAGAAGAAAGGCACTAGCAGTCACTGTAGTCTTCACTGCCATGCACTTGCAGCTGGGGCCGGGCCGGGGATGGGGGTGGGGGTGGGGGCGGTGGGAGGGGTGGGGCAGAAAAGCTTCACTCAGTGCCCTTCAGAAAGCAGTAAAAATTATTTAAATCTTGACTGTTGAGTAAATGTCTTTTTAATATTCTGTATCAAATGGCAAAGGTACACAAAGTACTTCTGGGGATACCAAAATACGATGGTTGTCTTGAAGAGAAGCAATTACGAGATTGTTTTGAGTTGTGAGATAAACTTGGTTGTTCAGATGTGCATATTTGGCAGGTATTTTCTCAAACATGAAAAAGCGAACTGTGACTTCAAGGAAAACTAATGGTATGTGTTCCCAATGACAAAATTTAAGAAATAAGAATTTGGGGAAACCTGTATCTGCCATTGGAGAGAGGCTTTTTTAAAATGAGATCACTGACCATATTAAACATGATTTTTAAAATTTTATGTGGTATATGTATTAACATTTGAAAGATTTGCATAATTCAGTGAACCAGTAATTTCCAAATGCCGAATGCATGGTGTTATAAAATCATGCATGGGAAAAATGTTCAAAGTGCAAGGTAGACCGACAGGTTTTAATGTAACCTGATGCAAAATTTCATGGATATGGTTTTGAGTTCTATAGTGTAATGAACTGTTTAGAAATTACCCCTTGTAAGTTTTGGTAGCACCCAAGAATAAATCTACAGTCATATAAAAAGGTTATTAAAATATTCCTCCTTTTTCCAACTGTGTCTGTGTGAGGCAAAATTTTCTTCATGTATTTCAAACACGACAAATATCAAACAGATTGAATGCAGAAACAAATATGAAAATCCAGCTGTCTTCTATTAAGCCAGACATTGAAGAGATTTTTAAAAAATGTAAAACAATGCTAATCTCCTCACTAAATTATACTTTTAGAAAATAATCTTCATAAAGTGTGTATCATTTATGTTAACATAAAGCTTGTTTATTATTTTAAAATAAATTAGTAATTATTTTTGTAATTTGTCGGCTTTAATGCTAATGCAGTAAATATTTTTATAACCTTCATAAACAAAAACTCTGTGAGGACCTCAATAGCTTTTTTCAGAATGTGAAAGAGTCTTGAGGCCAAAAATTTAAAAATCTTTGGTTTGTGACACTGAAAGAATTTGAGATCGAATTATAAAGCTATTCTCTGTGAGGAGCGCCTGGGTGGCTCCGTAAGCTAAGCGTCTGACTCTTGATTTCGGCTCAAGTCATGATCTCACAGTTCACAAGTTCGAGCCCCACATCAGGCTCTGAGCTGGCAGTGTGGAGACTGATTGGGATTCTCTCTCTCCCTCTCTCTCTGCCCCTCCCCTATGCGTGCTCTCCCTCTAAATACACTTGAAAAAAAAAATAAAAAAGCTACTCTCTGTGAAATAATGAGAAGATCAGGAAAAGTACCATTAAGCTCAAAGTTGTGTAAATACTGCCCTATTCAGAAAAAAGGGGAGTGCAGACAAGTCCTAGAAGTTGTAGACTACTATACTTGATATTAATCCTCAGGGGAAAGAATAGAACAGACTAAACAGAAAGAAAAGTGGTAACCATTGGCTCCCAACACAAGTTCACTAAGAGCAGATCCTATCAAGCCAAAGAATATTTGCTTCCTTGGTAACCAGTAGAATAGGATGGATAGATAGATAGATAGATAGATAGATAGATAGATAAACTATGTCCCATTCAACATTTTACTGTCTGTTACAAAACAACAGACTAGAGAACAGCCAGCAGAAGATGAACCATGGACCAATCTGCCTGAAGGAAAACGTGGTAAGTTCAAAAATGAATTCGGATGTGACCTACAAAGTGAGACAGTTGTTTAGCACTGATACAGAATGGGCTGGGAGTCAAGCCAGAATTCAAGTTGCTAGAAAGAAGCACACCACGTAGTGGGTGGCAAGGACTGACTCCTTAAACACTTATGTACTGTACACCCACCATGTTCCAGGCACTGTACAAGCTTTACAGATAGAGAAGTGAGCAAGTTAGATGAGATCCCATCCTTCGTGGCACTGACATTTAAAGCACAGTCAGACCTTCTTCTTCTTATGAAATGGGGGTACGAATCAGAATGGAAGAAAGATCAGTAAGAACGGTTAACCATATAACGAACTAAAAATTAATTTGGATTTGTTCTCTTCCCAAATTGAGGGCAAGAGAAAAAAGAAACTGACTTATGGTTTTAAAATAACAGCATGGACCATAGCATACATTCTAAAAACTTCATTTCCATCAGTCTGAGGTTGGGGACAAGAAGAGAACATGAGGAAGAGAACAAATGCACTTGAGACAGGAGGTGAAGAGATACAGAATTACCACTGTTGCGCGGGCACGGTGATGGTAGGGTTGACATGCAAGAAGGAAAATTGTTCATTCTAATTAAAGTACTCACAGTTTTTTTTTTTTCCAACTGCCCCTCTTAAACCCCATGTACGTCTAGCGTCTGCATCACTATTTTACAAATGGTAGGCACTACACAAATGCACAGCTTTCATATTATTAGCAAATGCCAAGTCTTTACTGAATTTTACAAGTCTCACAGTTTTTGAGGGCTCCACCCCATCTCTCCCCAAAACTAGTTCCTTCGAGTTTAATTCTTTAGTCATCATTCTCACATCTCACATTTATCATTTGAGACAAAAAATTTGACTTGAAATTGTGGGGAAATTATGCGATCTCGCAGGTGACTACTCTTTTTAATTGGTGTCAAAAAAAATTTGCTCAAATTTTTTTCATTAATAAACTGATCAATGGCATTAACATGTTTGATGTCACAAGATTTAATATAAAAACCTACACAAAACACCATGTGCTGTCACAAGATCAGAAGACCCTAAAAGCCCCGGGCTTCAAAATTAAAAATGTTGTATGTCCTCACTTTAAGTAGTACTCCATTTCTAAAAGTTAGAGAAGAAAAACCAATTTCAGTGTTACAACTCATATACCAATAGCATTTATTGCTTTGGTAAAAACAAGTGATCTGTTAGTGAGGTTTCATTAGGAGCACACCATAAACCCTAAATAATTTGCAGATGGGTTATCCACAGACTTTTGGAATCCCCAGGTAGCTTCCTCAGGCTTCTGGGCCATTTCCCTCTATGGCTGTCAGCAAATATGCAAGGAGTATTAATTCTAATATTTAAATATTAATATTTAAACTTATCCAGAAAGCATTAACCTGACCACTTGATAAAAATACCCCCTAGATATGATCACCAATACTTTCCATGCTCCTTGCTTTGTTTCATTTATGTCTAGAACTTACCACTGTCTGACGTAAAACATACTTCATCGGTATTTTCCCCACCGATGTCCTCCCCCTCCCACCCCCCAGAATAAACTTCATGAGGATGATGATGTTCCGGCTGTTTGCTCAGTTCCTTGAATAGTTCTGAGCACACAGTATGCACCCCAAAAGACAGAATTTCTTCAATGAACCTTGAGATTATAGGTAAGAAAATGACTCCATGAATCTGGAGGTAAAAAAGGAACCTAAGCAGAGAAGAGATGTTACAAAGTCCATACAACTGATGCCCTATTGCACAGTAACTAAGAACACAGGCTCTGAACTTGGACAAAGTTGGATTCTAGTCCACTTATTAGTAGTGACCTCGTGGGCAAATAAACCTCTCCACATAAAATTTACCCAATATAACATAAGGATCATAATAGCACCAACTTAACATCATTATTAAAGTGATTAAATGTGATAAAGTGTGTTAAAATCCTTACAAGGCAGCAAGTAAGTGCTTAGTAAAAGGGAGCTGACATTATTATCATCATCTTACTCAGGTTTCATAGCCTAAGACTGTCTATCTAGGTGCCAAGTCCACACAGATGAGAAGTGGCAGCTTAGAGAGACAAGGCAGTTGCCAAAAGTGAGAGCAAGAAAAGGATGGGAGGAAAATGGAAGTCTTCCTGAGGCACTGCATTACAGCACAATAATGTCCATGGGGGTCACGCATAGCCACTAAGGAAAGGGTGACATTACATTTCATACATTCTTTTAAGAAGAGAAGAAAATATAATTCTAAAATTAAGAAGATTTACTTCAAAATGGTTCACACAAACTTTCCGTGTGAAAGATAAACCTCCATCACCTTCAGAATTCACTTCCTACAGAAAAGGATAAATGAAGCCTTACTATACAGAAGGCTTGGATATCTCTGCTGTAAAGACCCATCAGTGTGATCTATGCTGATCTCTCTAGTGCTATTTTTGACATCCTATTAAAGGTCAAATTGTCTCAATATAGGATCATTCTTCTCTCATAATCTGTAGTGGATCTCCAGTATGGATTTCAGTGAGGCAGTAAATAGTTTCATTTCACTGTGTCAGTGACACTGCTACAACCATGTAAAAAAAAAAAAATCTGCACTTATTAAACCTATTTTCTTTAGTGACAGATTAACCAGGGCCCTCCCTCAGAGATTAGGAAGAAAATCAAATTTCAAAATCAAAACCACATTCCAAATTTCTTAAAAGATATTTTTTGTTCAATTCCTTTGTAAAAACATTGGTCACCATTTAACATACAGTGGCAACAAAATGCACCCAATTTACATGCATCAACAAGTCAATAAATCGTAATACACAGACAACATGATTTTCAAACAAACAGTACTAAAGTAGCTCATGTTCCATTTAAGTATAGGTATGGTGCTTCCAACAAAGAAATAGCTAATATGAGAAATAAGATTCCAGTTTCAATCTCAAATAAGGTTATTTGTGACAAGTACCATGAAACAATGATTTTATGACGTCATTATCTTAAAGGGAACCATTTTTCAGAAGTCACGTTGTGCAAAGCACCAATACTCAGGTAGAATAAGATCTTGAAAAGATGTGAACTTAAGTTAAGGACAAAGGGCTCCATTTTTTGAAAACTAATTATCTGAATGATTCGAATGTTTATTATGTCCATAAATTAAAAGATCTTTCAACATGAAGGCTATATATACTATGTTTTGACACCTTAAATAATTCTGCAGACATTCAGCTAAGCTGAAAGCTTCTGTAGGACTACTTCCAAGAGCAAAGAGTGGAAACCAATAATTAAAAGCCCTTTCTATACTCACAGGCAAGGTTTCTGGATATGGGATTTAATTAATAAGAAGAAAATTTAAGCACCACAATAAAATACTTTTTAGAAAACAGAAAGGACTGGCAATATACAAGTTAGGAACAAAAGCACTTAAACGTTTACCGCCCCCCCCCCCCCCCAAAAAAAAACTGTTTAAATAAGCACTTAAATCCTATCAGCTGAAGTAATAAAGAAATTCTTTTTGGGGTGTGTGTAGTACTAGGTGGAAGGTAAAACCACAATTCTGTTTAAGGAGTCAACTTTCGTAATTCTAATTTGATCAAATGAGACAGTTGTATTATTTGTACATAATAAGAATGTTATATATTTTTACATTATATGATTTATTTTCTTCTTTTCCCTCAAAACCTATGATTGAAGGACACCTTTAAATTATTTTGAAATTCACAGAGCATAATTTATGACAAACTGCTTTGTGGGAAAAAGCAGCCCCTCTGAAAATAAGAGGTCAAAGTAATCATGTGCAAATAAAACTTCAAAATAAGGTAGCTGTAAATACAGCCATCTTAGAAGTTTCCCCTCATTTGTATCTATTTAGCAATATAAATAATTTCAGTGGCCCAAACAGTAATTTTAACTTCAGTTTTTCTCCTCCATGATGTGTTTACTCTTAACAAGTTAAGAGTAATTTTTTAGCATATGGTGTTACAGACCATATGCTAACAAACTTAAAGGTTCATAAAATTAAAATTTATGATTCATATATAGTTATACTATGTATGTCAGATATAGAAGGCTGAACATAAGTAATTTCAACCTAGAATATTATTTGAACATCACAAAAGAAGAAAAAAGACAAAAAACAAAGATTTCTCCTCGCATAACTTTTGACTACTAGACTATTCATAGCAAAAAAAGGCAAAATATAAAATATGTAGTTTTTAGCTCAAAGTGAGTTATCACAAAATAAAATTCACTAAATGAGACAAGACATCAGGATTATGAGTATGGGGTACTCAGATTCATTCAAATCAGATGAGGAGACACTTTGGGGGAAAAGAAATCCATCCCAAACAATATAATTTGTATCTCATTAACCCTCTAAACACCACAACTTTACCGCTTATACCATAAGCCTTCTCGACAGTTCCCATTTTCTTCTTCTCTAAAAAGATGTTTTAGCCTCTTAATTTCCAAGTGTCATGTCAAACCCCTTATTTTACCCTAATTCCATACTCCTCATTTATTTGAAGACCTTAAAATAATCATTTTCTTCCCCTAAGGAGTTAGAAACCACCAGGTAATAATTCAAAATTGAGAAATTAAAGGTTAAAAAATCAACTGAAAATACACTTATTAACATTTGTGGTTTTATGTAGTAGGGACACCACATAATTACTCATTCTGATTAACCTCTTGAGACAGTGAGGTCAGAAAACTGAAATGAGCAACAGATACTTAAAATGCTTGAAGTGTGGTCTATCTTGAGTAGAATGAGTTAAAAAGGTGACTGAAATTATATGATTCTAAGTGTTTACTGTAAAACAGTACAAAATTGATGTTGCCAAATAGAGTAAAAAGAAAAACCTTTAACTTATATTAAATATCGTCCATAATTTGGAAAAAAGTCTCAAGGCTGAATTGTAACTAGAGAGCAACAGCCACAACAGAAGACCCTTTCGTGCATGCACACACATGAAATAACAAATAGGCAAACCCCAACTGAGTACAGTACACCAACGACTGATACTTAAATGATATTTTGATACGTAAAGAAAAAGGTAAAATGTTGACTGCTACTGATGAAAAAGCATTTCAACAATTTACACAAAATGATACTAAACATTTTTTTTTAAAAAGATGTCCTAAGAAAACCAAGCCACAATAAGTTAGTGTTTTCCATAATACATGCTGAATTATTTGATCCCATATCTATACACTGTTATTGTCTTAATTCCTAAATGTTGTGACAGCATATTTAGTAATTGAGGTACATTAGTTTACATCTTTTTATAGATATTCTAAGAGAGTTAATTTTTCTTTTCCAGTTTTTCATCTTCTTCACCTCCTCCAAAGAAAAGCAAAGGAAACATTCCTAGAATGCAGCCAATAGTCACCCCAACAGCTTTGCCCTAAGGAAACAAAAGAAAACATTTTTTGAAAGTTATTTTATCCCTAAAAGAAGAATCCTTGCCTAAGTATCTATGATAAACAATTACTATGTATTATAAAATTCAACTGTAATTGCATTTCTTTTGACCACAATAACTTAAATATAAAAATAAGCAACATATGGGGCGCCTGGGTGACTCTGTCAGTTGAGCATCTGACTTGATTTCAGCTCAGGTCATGATCTTGAGGTTCATAAGATCAAGCCCCACACCGGGCTCTGCGCTGACAGCTGGAGCCTGCTGGGGAATTCTCTCTTCCCCCCCTCTCTCTCTGCCTGTCCCTCGCTTATGCTTTCTCTCAAAATAAATAAACATTTTTTAAAAAGTAAGCCACATATGACAAAGGAGGTAAGAATACACAATGGGGAAAAGACGGTCTCATAAATGGTGCCGGGAAAGCTGGTCAGCTGCATGCAAAAGAAAGAAACTGGATCAATTTCTTACACCATACACAAAAATAAACTCAAAGTGGATTAAAGACCTAAGTGTAAGACCTGAAACCATAAAAATCCTAAAAGAAAACACAGGCAGAAATCTCTTGGACATCAGTCTCAGCAACATTTTTCTGGATCTGTCTCCTCAGACAAGAAAAAACAAACAGAAAAATATACAATTAGAAACTACTTCAAACTAAGAAGATTTTGCACAGCAAAAGAAACCATCAACAAATGGGAAAACAATCTACTGAATGGGAGAAAATATCTACAAATGATATAACCAATAAGGGGTTAATATTCAAAATATATAAAGAACTACAACCTAACACCAAAAAACCCAAAATGATTTAAAAATGGGCAAAGGACCCGGAATAGACAATTCTCCAAAGAAGACATACAGATGGCTGACACGTGAAAAGCTGCTCAATACTACTAATCATCAGGGAAACGCAAATCAAAACCACAATGAGATATCATCTCACAACTGCCAGAATGGCTGAAATCAAAACCACCAGAAACAAGCATTGATAAAGATGTGGAGAAAAAGGAACCCTCCTGCACTTCTGTAGGAATGCAAACTAGTGCAGCCACTCTGGAAAAAAGCATGGAGGTTCCTCGAAAAATTAAAAACAGAACTATCATATGATCCAGTAATCACACTACTAGGTATTTACCCAAAGAATGCAAAAACACTAATTTGAAAGAATATATGCACCCCTATGTTTAATGCAACATTATTTATAATAGCGAAACTATGGAAGCAGCCCAAGTGTCCACTGATAGATGAATGGATAAAGAAGATGTAGTGTGTATATATGTATGTGTGTGTGTGTGTGTGTGTGTGTGTGTATCATTCAGCCATAAAAAGGATGAAATCTTGCTATTTGCAACAACATGGATGGAGCTAGAGAGTATAATGCTAAGCAAAATGTCAGAGAAAGACAAATACCATATGATTTCACTCATACGTGGAATATAAGAAACAAAACAAACAAACAAAGGGGGAAAAAGAGACAAACCTTAAAATAGACTCTTAACTCTAGAGAACAAACAGATGGTTACCAGAGGGGAGGTGGGCGGGGGATGGGTGAAATAGGTGAAGGGGATGAGCACGGAGTAATGTATAGAATTGTTGCATCACTACATTGTACACCTGAAACTAATATGGCACTGTATGTTAATTACACTGAAAATTAAAAAACAAAACAAAACAGTAAGTAACAAATATTGGTGAGGATGTGGAGACAAGGAACCCTTGTGCTCTGTCAGTGGGAATGTAAATTGGTGCAGCCACGATGGAAAACACAATGAAACTTCCTCAGATAATTAAAAATAAAAATACCATGTGATCCACAATTCCACTGCTGGGTATTTATCCAAAGAAAATAAAAACATGAATTGGAAAACATATACCCACCTCTATGTTTAGTGCAGCATTATTTACAATGGCCAAGATACGGAAGTAACCTGAGTGTCCACTGATAGATGAATGGATAAAGAAGATGTAGCGTGTGTGTGTGTGTGTGTGTGTGTGTGTGTGTGTGTGTGAATGCATACACAAACATACCTACATGCATGTGGATACATATGTATACATACACGTATATGTGTACATGTACATGCATTTGTATACTAGCATATGTGTATGTACACATGTGCACAAATATACACAATGTAGTGTCACTCATAAAAAAGAATGAAATCTTGCCATTCGTGACAATGCAGATGGATCTAGAGGGTATTATGCTAAATGAAATAAGTCAGACAGAAAAAGACTAGTAACCTACAATTTCACTTACACATGGAATCTAAAAAGCAAAACAAAACAAAAAACAGAAATAGACTCATAAATACAGAATACAAAGTGGTGGTTGCCAGAGAGAAGGAGGTGGGGGGATAGGTGAAATAGGTAAAGGGCAATAAGAGGTACAGTTTCTAATGATAAAATAAATAAGTCATGAGGAAGCAAAGTACAACACATAGTAAAAATATACAGCACATAGTAAAAAATATTATAGTAACTTTGTATAGTGACAAATGGTAACTATACTTCTTGTTTTGTAATATACATAATTGTTGAATCACTATGTTGTACACTTGAAATTAATATAATATGTCAACTACACTTCAATTAAAAATAATAAGCTACAAAAAGGTTCTAGAACAAGTAATATTTGAAGTTGAATGCAACTAGGAAGTTTTTTAAATGGCCACGAAATATCACCAAAGAAATATTCAAGTATAAAAACACTTTTTAGAAATCATACATATATTTTCATGTCTGAAGATAGGAAGAAAATAGGGGAAAAAAACCTCACCAAATACTCTCAATAGATTTGAATGTGCTCCTTTTTGTATATATTCCTTTTCCATATTTATCCCCATGTATACCTAATTATATGTAGGTCTAACCATTATGGAAACGTACCTTTGTGTTCTGCCCCACCCCTCCCCTAACAGCCACACATGTTATATGAGCTCTTTTCCAAAGTGTTTCATAATCTTAATATAAAAACTTTTAAATTCCCCTAAACTGATAGCCCACAATCTGCTTGCTTAAAGCTCTCCTTACACCATTAAAAATCACTGCTATTTTTTCACCATTATAAGTGATATTACAATAAACATTTCTGTCTATAGTTCTTCCCTAATGGTTTATTTAAAATCAAACAGTATGAATACTTGTGCATATTCATAGGGTAATGAATGCCATGCTGTCTATTGTGGGCAAAATTGACTGCAAATTCATATATACCAGTTGAAATACAGTTGACACTTGAAAGACACTGGTTTGAACTGTATGGGTCTATTTATATGGGGGTTTTTACGACACAGTACTGTAAATGCACTTTCTCTTCCTCATGATTTTCTTAGCAACATTTTTTTCTCAGCTTACATTATTGTAAGGATACAGTATATAATACACAAAACGTGTGTTAATTGACCATATATGTTACTGGTAAGGCCTCTAGTTAATAGTAAACTATTAGTTACGTTTTTGGAAGTTGAAAGTTATACGTGGATTTTCAACTGCACAGGGAGTTGGGACCCCTAACCCCTGTGGTGTTCAAGGATCAACTGTGTATGTATATACACACATCAATTCTTCTACAACCATACCCACATTATGAACATCTAAAATTTTTATTTTTGTAAATAATTTTTAAAATTTGCATTTCTACAATGACCATCAAGGTTAAATACTTTTCAATTAAGTTTCATTTCTTCATACAAACATTTATTGAGAATCTATTCTGTGCCAAATTCTGTGCTAGATACCAATGAGACAAAGACTAATTAGATGCAGTCTGTCTCTCTCTTCTAGGAACTTCCAGTTAGTTATACACAGAAAAGCAAAGAAATAAACTAAGTTCTATCAAACATTACAGGTATATGATAGCTACCCAATCCAAAGTCTTGACTAAAATAAAACACATTTTCCCAAACAATGTCAATTTATCTATCAGACCCTACAGTTTTTCTAATAAATTTCAAGAGTAGCCACTAATGTTTTGACAACAGCTTGCATAAAAATTTTCAAGTCTATTATTTTTGGGTTTTGTTGGTGGGGTTAGTGATAGTGGTGGTGGTATGTCCATGCTTTGTATTAATAGGTTTATCACTTTCATAAGAAAAGTATCGGTTCTACAGAGTTTTAATAAGCAGAAATTTTCTTCGTTCCTGATGCTGAAAAAGTTAATCCTAGACCCTTATTTTGACCTTCAAGTTTGTATTCATTTATATTTATTTATATACGCATAGAATATATTTTATTTTAGATTCCTGACTTCCCCATATACATGAAGTGACCACGGCAACAGGCTCCATGTCCACTTTCCACCCATTTGTTAGAATGCCTGTTACAATATATTGTCTGTGGAACTCAAGCCTTTCCTCCCCACTCACTTTAGGATTGCCAGTTAATGAGTTCCAACCCAATCATCTCAATGGCGTGTAAAGTCAACAGGGCAGAGAGGGAGGAAAGAAGTGAGATGTCCTTTTCTGGCTCCATGATTCAGTCAACATTTTTCCACTGAAAAATCAGTTAATGAGGCACCTGGGTGGCTCAGTCGGTTGAGTCAGCTCAACCGTCAGCTCAGGTCATGATGTCAGCTCAGGTCATGAACTTGTGGTCTGTGAGTTTGAGCCCCATGTCAGGCCCTGTGCTGACAGCTCAGAGCCTGGAGTCTGCTTCGGATTCTGTGTCTCCCTCTTTCTCTGCCCCTCCCCTACTCGTGCTCTGTCTTTCTCTCTCAAATATAAATATAAATAAACATGAAAAGAAAAGAAAAGAAAAGAAAAGAAAAGAAAAGAAAAGAAAAGAAAAGTTAAGTTATCAGGGCTTATGATAGTCTAGGCCCTATAATTAACTACACTGGAACTAACCCAAGAACTTGAGTACATCTGTAATATGGTTCTGCAAGAAAATATTTTCTGAGTTTCAAACAGCCAAATCATAAATGAGGTTTTATTTTTTTTTATTTATTTATTTTTTTTTTAATTTTATTTTTGGGACAGAGAGAGACAGAGCATGAACGGGGGAGGGGCAGAGACAGAGGGAGACACAGAATCGGAAACAGGCTCCAGGCTCCGAGCCATCAGCCCAGAGCCTGACGCGGGGCTCGAACTCACGGACCGCGAGATCGTGACCTGGCTGAAGTCGGACGCTCAACCGACTGCGCCACCCAGGCGCCCCATAAATGAGGTTTTAAAACACAACCTGTATCAACAGGAACCTGCATGTGTATTTGCATATATTGTATTACGGGTAAATTTCAGAGTTAGCTTATGTCATGAATGAATTACTGATCACTAACTTAAATTACTTCAGGCTGTTTGTTAACCAAATGTTATGTTACAGAGTAGATTTGACCCTAACAGAAAATAAGCAGAGTCAACAACTAAGGGACAGAATCACTTCATATACTGGTGGAAGATTTAGCAAAATATACAAACACACAAAATGTATTTATAAATGCTAGTTTAATAACTAAGGTGCTTTTATAATAGAAGAGGGGAATGGACCTGCTTGTAATACAGAAAGAAAACAGAATTACCAATTACATGAGAAGAAACCCCAGGAAAATAATCTTCTTTTGATCCCAACTGTACTGCTAAAATGTTAAGCCAAGCTGCTAGAATGTTAGAATATCCTGATTCCTCAACAACGCTGGCCGACATTAGCCAGCTAGTCTCACTTCCATTTATTTACGAATTGCAGGATATAGACACACACATGATTTTTTTACAGAAATAGGTCTAAGGAGGAGGTTGAGATATGCATTTCTAACAAGTTTCCAGGTAATGTTGATCCTGTTGGCCCTGGCATCACACCTGGGGGGAACCAGTGCCCTGTCTAATCTCACTTTCCCCCATGGTTTTAACTATCACCTTTTCAGTGTGGCCTACAGTAACCCTCCTATCTAATCCTGCAATCTGTCTCCATCTCAGCACTCCCAACCTCTTAATCCTGCTCTGCTTTTTTTCTTTAATTCCTGTAACATTTGCAGACTTCTAACACATTAAACATTTTGTCAGATTGTTTTAATTGTCTTCTTTCCACTGCTAGAATGTAAGATCTACCAGAAAAAAAGACCTTGTTTTGTTAACCAATATATTCAAAACTCCTACATATGTATTGGACATATAGTAGGTAAACAATAAATATTTGTTGAATAAATGACTGATAATACTCATCATCTCTAATTCAGATCTCTCCAACTCTTCACTTTTAATCTAAATGCCTACTCAGTATTACCACTTCAATGTCCTATTAGTCTCAAATTCAACTTATTGAAAACAGAACTCAGTACCTTCCCTTACTAACTTGTTCTTCCTCCTTTTCTTCTTGACTTAATTAGTAGCATTGTGATCCATCCAGTTTCCTTCCTACTTAAAATTCTTCACTAGTACTCCATCAGCTAGGTATGAGATTCAAGCTCCTCAGCATAGCTTATACAATGTCTTTCCTGTCTGATCCATTTTACTTCTCCAATACTGTTTTTCTACTGCTGCTTCTATCCTCAACTACTACATATTATAGTCCAGCAATGCCTAATTTCTTACTTTCTCTGAACATACCCTGTTTTTATCATGCCTTTCTACTTGCTAGTCAATGTATTTGGAATTCTCTAATGTCTCATCAATAATTCAAAAATCAGCTTAGATCCAATAATTGCCAAGAAATATTCCCACCAAAAGAAATTCCTCCCCACAAAATATTCTTACTTAATGCTATTTCTAGTGCATAATTCTATAATTGCATATGTCACACCACATTATAGTTTGTTTACATGTTACACCTAAACAATTCGTAAAAATAACTAGTTTATATTCATTTTATATCCTTCAGTTTCTAGCACATGACAGATATTCCTTAACATTACCTGAATCATATAAAGAATACTTCAAAAATCAGTTACACTATAAAAAATAAAGAGTCAATACAAAATTACCGTTCTCTGAAAACTGCCAAGGCTTACACAATTTGTGTTAAAAACTCCACTCAAAACAAGCAAACAAACAAAAAACAAAAAAACTCCCCTCAAATAAATTTGGTCTCAAATTTCTCAGAGGACTGAACTATCCAGTGTCTTGGTCTGGCTACCTGAATTCATGATCATAAACCATATAAAGTACTTACAAAATGTGTACTAACACGTGTTTGCCACATGTCCACTTGTTTTGGTGTAAGATCAGGAATTGACAAGCCTAATCTGGAAGCCAAAGCTTCAACGTAGCCTGCAAGTCTTTAAAAAAAAAAAGAAGGACAGAATATAAGTTTTTAAAGAGACACACAAATGTTCTCAAGATAATGAACTAGTTACTACAAAAGGAAACAAATAATTTCACACCTGTAACTGGCACTCCAGAAATGGTGTAAATGTTTTTTACAACTTCCATTTTTATTGTGCATAAATATATCCAACTTAAAAATATTTAGTATTAATATATTCGATACACAGGTAAACACGTTGCCTTAGAGCAATTATTCTCCACAATTACTTTAAAAAGACCAATTCAAAGTATATAAAAATTTTTTGCAGCAATTAACAGTTATGCGCTTATTCCAAATTCAAAGCAAAGCACTTTAACATATGATATAAATTAATAACTGTCACCAGAAAGCAAAAATTTCCAAAATTTATCAGATTGATATACTAAGATTGATATACTTGAATTTTCAAGGCCATCTCAAGTATTTATCAGATACAAACTTACTTTATGAACTGTAATAAAAAAAGAATTGCCAACTAATCTATGCATACATCAATTATAAGATGGATCCCAAGAGCAGATATATTAAGTTCTAAAAAAAACTTAATCTGTATATCTAAGAATCAATAAAATGTAGTATCTGTTATTTAATGATATTTTTTAAAGGCAGAGGAGAAATAGTTCTTAAATATAAAGACTCCCAACAAAATCTTTATCTCTAATCAAAAAGAACTGTTGTTTCATGATGCAATCTAAAATTAAACGGCTTTAAATTCTAATATTACCATTTTTATTTTTTTATTTTTTTTTTTAATTTTTTTTTTTTTAACGTTTATTTATTTTTGAGACAGAGAGAGACAGAGCATGAATGGGGGAGGGTCAGAGAGAGGGAGACACAGAATCTGAAACAGGCTCCAGGCTCTGAGCCGTCAGCACAGAGCCCAATGCGGGGCTTGAACCCCCGGATAGTGAGATCGTGACCTGAGCCGAAGTCGGAGGCTTAGCCGACTGAGCCACCCAGGTGCCCCTAATATTACCATTTTTAACATTAATGTTGGAAATGGAGAAGTGGAACGTGTAAGGGGTGATATAATTATAAATTAATGTCACAAATCCCAGGAATATAAAATTTCTGCCTTGGCCCAGAAGCAAAGAAACTTTGTGTTTAACAGTAGCTTTGGCCCCAAACTCCAGTACAGAAATCTAATAGACAGGGTCAGGTCACTTATGAAGCTGCCTTTTCTGAGATTATAGGGCTAAGTAGACTACCACTAGACCCAAATCCAAATCTCAAAACTGACCACTCTAATACATGAAGAAAGGAAGAAATAGAGCCAAAGACTGGGCAAAAGAGAGTATCTTTATCACAGTAGTTAATATCACCTTAGTCTAATTTATAATTTCCAGGCTTCCTCAAGCTCAAGAGGAAGCCCAGGCCACGTGTTGCTCAGAAGAGAGAATGTAAAGAGAGAAAGAGGAAAAGCTGGCCTTTTCTAAGTAGACATCCTCACTTTGTTTCATCATTCCTGCCACATGAAATAAAGGGAGCGAAAACTGGCTAAACCCTGTAATGCTCTGGCCATTCCCACATATGCTCCAGCCATTATGCCTTTTGAAAGTTCCTCTCTCCGGAAAACATGCCCAGTCAGTATCCTCACATTTGAGCCGTATCGTTTATCTTTGGGCTTAGTGGGAGAAGGGTGGGCGAAATAATGATGGGGATTCTGGCTATTAATCCTGCCTCGCCTTGGAAATGTCTATAAAAGACATATAAATACCTCAGTAAATGAAAATTAAACTCTGCTTACATTGTGGTCATCTCAGAAAACTTTTTTGCATGTATCAATCTCTTGAAAGGATTTTAAACACAAATTCCAGGTCCCTAATTCTGAAATGCAACCCAGGCATTCATATTTGATGTACACCAAAGATTTAGCACCACTCATTTAGAAAAAATAAATTTAAAACGTTAGTTTGAAAACACACCCAATAAATATCCCATTTCTTAATTCTTCTCGATTAAAGAATGGAGAAGAGAAAGAGAGCAAGGTCAGTACACACATGCACAAATGAATGAATAAATGGACCTACCCAAGTCCAGCTAAATCTGACACAAGATTTCCCAAAGCAGCAGCTAAAAAATTGAGAAGTGGATAAGTGAATTGTCATCTGGAAATCAGAAAAATCCTTATAATACATCACTGTCTCATCAGTAAAGCACTGATCTGGAAGAGTTATCACAGCTTCTGAAACCACAACAACTATATCCAAAGTAACTCACTGGATAGCTCTGAGTCAAGATTTCAAAATAGAACACAAGTCTTTCGAGATTACAGTGCTGTACTTCCATCAAGTAGTGGGTTTTTTTCTGTTGTGGCAGCCGGTTTCCATTCTGGTGTCAATACCCATACAATATTTTGTAGTTTTATCTTTCCTTATATTTAAGGAAATTTGGATATTTGGAAGTTAGAGTAAAAGTTTTATGCATAGGTCTGAAATTCAAGAAAATCATATAGAGAAGAAATGTCTCTTTTATTAACTCATCTACTTCATACTTTTCCACATAATAAACACACCACTGAACCATTCCCAAATTTCACCATCATAAAAAATAGAGCAGTAACTGAGGGAAAGAAGGTAATAGAACCAAATTAGATTTTTAAACTTGTATTTCCTTCTTTGATTTTTCTACCCTTAAAAATAAATAACAGTAGAAATAAGGGTAAAAAGGTTTTAGGATAACACTGAATTAAGAGAAAAACTTATTGGGGCACCTGGGTGGCTCAACTGGTTAGGTGGGAGACTTGATTTCAGCTCAGGTCATGATCTCAGAGTTCGTGAGATCGAGACCCACATCAGGCTCTGTGTTCACAGCTTGGAGCCTGCTTTGGATCCTCTGTCTCCTTCTCTGCCCCTCCCCCACTCGTGCTCACTCGCTCTTTCAAAAATTAAAAAACATTTTTCAAAAAACTTTTAAAAAAGAGAAAAACTTATTTTAACATAGTCAGTACAGCACTATTACCCATTAGCTAACATAAAGTACCTAAAATTTCTCAGGAAAAGTGCAACATATACAAAATTAAGAATTAGAAGAATAGGATTAAGGAGATAAACTAATAGACATCTCAATGAGTAAACTTATTCAGATTAAGTATCTTCTAAAACTAACCTACTGAAATGTTTTATAAGTATACAGACAATGGAATAATAACATTAATATTATTAAATACCTGCCATAGTTGAAATTCCCAAAATAATTCCAATAGACATCTCAATATGGGTGCCCTGAAAAATGATTACGAAGAAATTAATCTTAAACATTAATGAAGTGGCTACAAAAAATAGCAAAGTAATAATAAAAAGTTAAAATAGTTAAACATGTTATTGCAACAAAATTATATACATAAAATATGCAAAAATATTCACATATAATATAGTAATGCACTTAACTATTAAATATATGCATTCACACAAAAATAACATCGGTATCATTTTATTCATTAAAATTAGGCTTTCAGAGAAATAAACAAAAGCAACAAATACAATTATAATATAAAGAGCAATATAATCCATAATTAAAGATCTAGAATTTATATTTTCCAACCACAAAGAAAGATGCTTTAAACCTCTTGGAATACAGGGACATCTGGGTGGCACAGTTGGTTTAACATCCAACTCTTGATTTCAGCTCAGGTCATGATCTCACGGTTTTTGAGTTCAAGTCCCACATTGAGCTCTGCGCTGACAGCATGAAGCCTGCTTGGAATTCTCTCTCTCACTCTCTCTCTGCCCCTCCCCCATGTGTGCGCGCGCACACACGCTCTCTCTCTCTCTCAAAATATAAATAAACAAACAAACAAACCTACCTCTTGGAACACAAAGAAGACCAACTCACCTAATTTTAAATTCTGAATGATACATCTATATAGATATCATTGTTATTTAGTCTATCAAAAACAGAGTAAAAAACTAGTTTCTAGGAACCAAGAGATCACAGACTTCAAAAATTACCTTTATAACCACTTTGTTCTGTAACCATTCAGTAGTGAGACCAAATATGGTTCATTTATAAGCAACAACAGCTTCTTGTACAATAGATAGAGCTGCAGCAAAACAAAAGGCTCTAGCTCTACTGCATTTGCACTGAATTTATTGAGAGTTTCAGACGTTCCACATCCATCCCATTCTGAAGACAAGAAGGACTCATATTTTTACTTCTATTTTAAACAGAAGAAACTGAAATGAAAAAGATTAAACTATTCTAATGGGTTATTACATAGAATAAAGAAGAAATCCTATGGTCTATTGTGCTAATTCCATTCTAATACTTGGGCAATGTTGCCATAAGTAGACTTAGGTTTCCTCCTGAATACTGATGCTTGAAAATTTCTAAATAATTTTTTTAATGTTTATTTATATTTTAGAAAGAGAGAGAGAGAGAGAGAGAGAGAGAGAGAGAGAGGGACCACAAGCAGTGGAGGGGGAGAGGGAGAGGGAGACACAGAATCCGAAGTAGGCTCCAGGTTCCAAGCTGTGGCACAGAGTCCCGACTCGGGGCTCAAACTCATGAGCTGAACTCAAAACAGAAGGGGTGAAAGAAAGAACTTACTGCAACAATCATAATTGCATTATCCAAAAAGCCAAACCCTATGAAAGGTATCGCATTGTGGATGAATACTGAAAAACACCAAAAAGAGAAAATATATGTTAAGATTTCTATAACTTAAAATGATAAAAACAGACCATATGACTAAAGTCTCCTAAATAGATCTGATAACCTTTGAAATTTGCTTTTCATTCCCCATAGCCAAAAGATTCTGCTCCTGCAGTAAGTTCAACTACTTCGTAGAAGCTATACTAGGGAAAAACACCAAAATTAAAAACGCTGTTACATGTAAAAATAATTGTGTTAGACTTCTGGGTTGTTTTCTTACTAGCTACAAAGTACATACAGTTAATGGCAGAACAAATAAGTAAATATATGTTACGAGTACCATATTTTACCTGTTTAATTGCTATTAATATCAATCTACTTCTTATATTGTAAAGACTGATATCATAAAATTAAGCTCCATATTAGAAATAATAAAAAATACCCTGAATCAAATTTCATGGAAACTATATGGTCACTTTTACTCACTAAACAGTTTTTTGGACAAATATGATAAAAATGTTATTACCTCATCTATATTAGCCATCTATATCCAGTCTTTTCCCCCCTCACATCATCAGTATCCCTGAAAGCTTTCACAAACTATAAACAAACTATTTGATTTAAATCAAAATGTAATTTGATCTCTTCCTAACAAAAGCATACCTTACCTTATCTATCTAACATATAATCTGAAAGACCTGACATAATAGACGTGTAACTAGGAAGAACTAATACCTATATATTTTTTATACATTCAGCCTCATTTTTTTTTTCATATTTGCATCTTCAGCATGTTGCAGAATGCCTAGTGCATAGCAGATACTCAATGAACATTAGTTAATTAAGTTGAGGACCACTAACCTGGAAAGGAAGAGAATTCCATATTAAGAGAATTGAAGGCAAACTGTGAAATAGATTAAAAGCTGGAATAGTTAAAAGATTTTATTCTAATTCATCTATAAAATTGCCAAGATATAGTCAACATCAATTCAACTAAGGACTTTTTTAGATAAACATCAAAACTGTGAATTTTATACCACATCCAAAAAATAGTCCCTTAAAACAATTGGTGGTATGTGTTCAGTGACTTTAGAGTGTTTTTCTTCTTTTAATGTAGTTAAGTCCACAGAAAGTATAATTAAAATATAATTCAGAAGTTATGAAAGTTTGATATTGCTACAGTCAGTTCTGCACCAACCCAGGGAAGGCTAATAATAAGCAGTGAACAGAACAAAACAAAAAATGCCTCTACCCAAAACAACTATCGAATACTAACATCACAAGAAAAGGGTGTATATACATCCCAGATCATTTCAGATTTCTTTTTGCTATCAAGTAAGAAAGTTCAAGATAAAAAGCAGCATTTTTTAATTACAAGGAATATTATTTTAAAAGTTATTAAAGATGATAAAAATCAAAGTGTATTAATGAAATGGGATTCTTCAATTAAAGAGTCTAACCTTAGCTCTTTGACTTTTTGCCTAAGTCTAGTTACTTAATTACTAGACATCCAAACTTCTGTAATAAGCAACTCTGAAATATAAAATATATCATGTTTTTATGCTTAGACCTAAAAAATGTGTCCTATATATTAAAATTTACTTTCAACACAAAGGAAAAAATACAATTTTCATGTTGTTAAGTAAACATGTACTGGCCACTCCACTGGGCATGAGATACAAAGATAAATAAGATTTGGTTACCAGCCTTCAAAAAGTTTTGGTATGGTAACACACCATACAAACAGCTCATTTCAATATGACAAAAAAAAACTGATAACAGTATTATACGGTGCTTGGATACAAACTGCATGAACCTAGGCTAGGAGAAACACAAAAAATTACCTGGGGGAAAAAAGTCTTAAAGAATTCTTAAATGTTTTGGTATTTGGGAAAAGTTACTTATTTCTAATATAAATTGTATTCTACCTCTGAGAGAAAAAGAACTGGCTATTAATTTTTAAAAGTTATGTAAGTTTACTCTCCAGTATGTAATGATCTCCTATTAATTTGCGATTTCTTCAACTTCCTTTGGAAAATACTATTCTATAACAGCAAATCACATCTGATATTTAGCTTTCACTTACAATCTACTCAAATTTACCGCACCATTAAAACATTCTCTTCTTTCATTGTCTCTATAATAAGATCCCAAACTGTTTTACATTATGTCAGTGTTAGCCTTGACTATTTAATTTCTATCATAACAGTAAAGAAAGCACACCAGCACCATTTATGAGCTTCTTCTTCGTGGCAGTGTTAAACGAACTTAACTTTCTTCATCATTACAAACAGCACGCCGTAAGTATTTTCTCCACCAGAGAACAGTTCTACCCAGCCCTGAGCTCAGACTTTCAAGTTCTGAAATTACCCAACTTAAATCCAAACTAAAGTAAACATATCGTTTTTACTGGGAATTAAGGAAACCTTACCATAAGTATAATTTTATTTCTACATGGTAACTACAGTTTAACAATGTTAGATACTGTTACAAATGTCGAAATTCCCTAACATTGTAATATGTCTTAAACCAAGTTTATAAACTTTTTGTTTCAGCATGATAAATAAGATAATCTACTCTCTCTGGAAAAATTAAATTTACTGACTCTTCTATACTATCAGTGAATGATACAGTTATTTCAAGTCTAAAAGACAGATGCGCAAATATTTAACAATTATAGAACCATTACCATATCTCAGCTGTCCTGGTGTGGGTGGTGGTGCTTCCAATTTTTCTAAAGGGGAAAAAAAGGGTTTAGGTCAAGAATTAGTTACCATAGCATGAGTTCTTTTTTATTACAGTGAAGAAAATACCAGCAGATTTACAAAGTGGGAGAATATCAAAGTTTATTCATACATTTTTGTAGGATAACAGACCAAAGTTATCCATACAGAAAATAATACTTGGTATGGATTACATCACAAGGCTAGAAAACAAAACTGAACTTTAGTGACAAGTCTACCATGGACCCTATGGCCTTGGGTAATCATTAGCTTTTCATTTTTCTTTTTTTT
Organism: Panthera onca; assembly: GCF_046562875.1. Taxonomy (NCBI): domain Eukaryota; kingdom Metazoa; phylum Chordata; class Mammalia; order Carnivora; family Felidae; genus Panthera; species Panthera onca. The sequence continues at coordinate 67,454,587 of NC_138356.1, forward strand.
TTTTAAATCTTTACATCTATATAATGGGCCTGATTACATTAGTTACAGTAAAAACAAAACAAAACAAAAAAACCCACCAAAAACACAAAAAAACAAAAACCTTTGAAATATAGTTACCCTTCTTTAAGATGGCAATGATAGATGTCTTAAGAAATATATATACAAACAAACATTGATAGCAGAAAAAAGAATATTCAAATAGACCTAGTATATCCTTTAAAAAACAGAAAATAATATTTTTAAAGCAATGTATTTCAACAATGACTTCACTGGATTGTGTTCTGTTCCTTAATCTCCCTTGATAATATAACGAAATATTTTGAGTTTTGGAACCTATACTATTGGATAATATAGAATATTCTACACAATAAAAAGTAGAGTGCTAGTCAAAATCACAAGTAACAATAAACTATTTATAATATATATCATAATAAACACACCAAATTTTCCCAAAGTAATATCTTTAACTGCCATCATTAAATCTAAAAATTAACAATTATTATAAAGAAGCAACATACCTAATCTCATAACAATAACCATCTCACCATTTGTGTAAGTACAAGAGTGAGCTCTGGTAAAATGGCAGAGAACTGTACTTTATCCTCCTCCTCCTCCAGTCCAAAAAAATTAACACCCACACCATGGATCACACTGCTCTAAAGGTTTAGTACAACCAGACTGTCCAAGGAAACACATTACAAACTGGATATATATTTTCTAAAATTTTTATTTATACTCTGTGACAACATAAGTGAAGAATTTAGCTTTAGAAAAAGTAAAAAGCAATGTATCTCCATTGATAAACTATGTAAAAAAGTATTGTCCATATTTGTGAATGGTATTTTACTAAAAGCGCATACAGTACCAAAATGGTTTTACAATAAGTATGCTAAAACCTTGAGTTTAATCAATGATCATATTATTCAGACAGTTCTAAGAATGCAAGTTTAAGTTTTGTTTTCCCCTTTTTAGAAGAGTTATGAAACGAAGATATACTGATCTTTGCAGAATTTCCCATCTGATTAAAGTATATTCGCTGTCTGTTGACTAACACCATTACCTCAAGATCTATTTTGAAAGCATGCAAATGGTTTTCCAAATTTTAACAAGGAACATAGGTTACTACGTACTCCAGAGTTTTCTGCTGAAGTAAACATGCAAAAGTGGTTACATACCAGAACTATTTGCTAGATGCATTACTCTCATCATCACTACAGTTCTGACACTGTGAGGAGAAGTCCTTGTCAGTTGACTGGAACATCTTGAAATACCTAAAAATTCAACAAGCAGGACTTTCCCAATAGAATGAGAGTATACAGAGTCCTTGCTTTTACTTCTTCAAATTCCCTACATCTTCATATTGAGCAAAATATTTAAAATATTTTACAACTCCTAAGAAGAAAGGGTAAGAGGTAGGCAAATGTATGATGTGCAGCAAAGAGCAAACAATCAAATCATATACTCAATATTCCTCATCTCTCTTTCCTATTACACATACGGATTAGAAAATTAAAACTAATGAAAAAGTAACTTTTTTAAAGACTGAGAAAGAGAAAGAAATACAAAGTAAAGTAAAGAGCAGGAAGGAAAACCACTGGCACAGAGATTAAGGTAAAATCAAAGCAGAGACTTTGCCTCCTGCTTCACAAAGAACCTAATAAGCAGCAAGAGGAAACATGAAAGGAACATTTCCTAGAAAGTGGAAATTTTATTGGAAAGTATCTGTCAAAAATGTTTTAAGCCATAAGTTGATCATTTTGAGGACTTTGATGCTGTTTATTACCTTATTATGTTAACTAAATCAAAACTATATATATCAGAAGTGAAAAACATTAGAGGTTCAATGCACAACAGAACTCAATCTTGGAAGTAAGCCCACGCAATCTTATACAGGTTTAAACTGTACTGGCTGTGGGGCGCCTGGGTGGCTCAGTCGGTTAAGCACCCACCTCTTCATCTCCACACAGGTCATGATCTCACGGTTCCTGGGATCCAGCCCCACATTGGGTTCTGTGCTGACAGTGCGAAGCCTGCTTGGGATTCTCTCTCTCTCCTTCTCTCTCTACCCCCCTCCCACCCTCTGTCTCTTGAAACAAACTTAAAAAAAAAAAACACCAAAAAACTGTAGTCGCTGCTAACATAACCTCCCTCAAAACAGTCACAATAAACCTCAGAAGCTTTTTATTTCCCTACATATATATCTTAACCTTAAGAATTATCTTTTTTTTATTAAGAAAATTTTTTTAATGTTTTTTATTTTTGAGAGAGACAGAGACAGAATGCGAGTGAGTTAGGGGCAGAGAGAGGGAGACACAGAAGCAGAAGCAGGCTCCAGGCTCTGAGCTGTCAGCACAGAGCCCGACGCGGGGCTCGAACTCACGAACTGTGAGATCATGACCTGAGCCGAAGCCGGACGCTCAACTGACTTAAGCCACCCAGACACCCCAAGAATTTTCTTTTTGAGGGCACCTGAGTAGCTCGGTCAGTTAAGCAACTGACCCTTGATTTTGGCTCAGGTCGTGATCTCACGGTTTGTGAGATTGAGCTGGTTTGTGAGATTGAGCCCCACTGTGGGCTCCGTGCTGAGAGCAGCACAGAGCCTGCTTGGGATTCTCTCTCTCCCTCTCTCTCTGTCCCGCCCCCTGCTCGCACTCTCTCTCATTCTCTCTCTCAAAATAAATAAATAAACTTGAGAATTTTCTTTTGACATATAGTAAACTATCGACACTTACATTGGAAATATATTCTAATCTAATGTTTCATTAAGAAGACTTTGGAGTTAGAAAAACCTAGTTCTTTCAGTTTGGGTGTGTATGTGTGTGTGTGAATGTATATGTGTGTGTGTAATATACACCATTACTTTTTTCTTTTTCTAAATATCTTGAAATAATAAGATAATCATTAACCCTAGACTGTATTTTACCATATCATATTTTCCAATGATTTTAACTTAAAAAATTCTGGTTCTACTTCCACTACTGGCTTCCTAACCTCCTGTGAGACCAATTTTCCTGCATAGAATATCTATAAACTATAAATAAATATGTAATAAATATATAACTACCTAAAAGCACTAGAAAATGTCCAAAAACAGGTTGATTCTGGAAAGGAATCAACACTTAGAAAAAGGAACGGAACTAAGTGAATTAGCTGCTTATTGTAGCTTTTGGCCTAAGGGCAGACTTCACCCACAATACTGGGGCAACTAAAACTCCAACAAAATATCTTCAGTCTTTCTGGCCTGCAGAAGCAGTGGCCAGGGTGCAAGGTAGCCAAAGCCACTAGAAAGTGAAAGGGGAGTCCTGGAAATGATAGAGACAGAAAGGAGGAGGAGCCCTAAATTCTGTATATACAGTCAGTTCAAATATATGGCTGACCTGTGAACCACACATGTGTGGAAAAAACCGAAACAAATCTCAGCTAAGGGTAAAATAACTGAAGATTTGAGCTGTACACCAAGATACAGTTTGTAGTATGAGCCTAACCATCAACTGCCTGCTAAAACAAGTAAAGAAAAATCAGTATCTTTTAGAAGAATAAAGCACAATCCAGAGTCTCTACAACATGATAATTGCAGCAGTGACTAAGATATAATCTAAAATGCTTCACAAACAAAGAAACAGGACAAAATGACCCATCTTCAGGAGAAAAAAACAATAGACGAAGATAAATTCTGAAGTGACTCAAATGTTAGAAGTAGCAGACAAGGTCTAATAAAGTAGCAATTAAAATTATATTCAAAAACATAAATGAAAACATAGTCAAATAGAAACTATAAAAAGAACCAAACTCATATGAAAATTATCTGAAATCTTAAAATTAATTGGATAGGCTTAAAAGCAGAATGAAGAGCGAACATGATAGACCAATAAAAATTATTCATCTGAAGAACAGAAAATAAAAGGATTGAGAAATAACAAATCAGTCTCAGAGACTTGTGGCTAAATATCAAAAAGTCAAAACATGTATAACTGGAGTTCCAGAAAGCAAGAAGAAAAAAAACAAAAAAAAATGTTTGAATAAATAATGTCTAATAATTTCCCAAATTTGGTGCAAGACAAAAATTTCAAGAGTCATGAAAGTTCAGTGAACCCCTAGTAGAATAAACATGAAGAAAATCAATGATAAAAAAGAATCTTATATAGTCACAAAAAAAAGGACACGTTCACTAAAGGAAAACAATGATTTACATGATTCAAGAAGGGGGGAAAAAAGCTATCGGCCATTATTCTGTATCCAGAAAGATTATCCTTCAAGAATGAAGGCAAATGTATTTCAGAAAAACTAAAACTATGAGAACATGTTGCCAGCCAACCTGCAATCTAGGAAATGTGAGAGCGGGTTCTTCAGACTGAAGGGAAACGCCAGTTGGGCAGTAGGATCTTTAGGAAAGGATGAAGAGTATCAGAAATGGTTATATAAAAAACCACTTGTTCCCTGGTAATTTAATTTAGGTAGACCTGACTACCTATAGAAAAAATTGTAACTCTGCCTTATGGAGTTTATAACATACGTAGATGTAATACATATGACATCAAAGCATAAAGGATGAAAGAGTTACAAATGGACCAATTGGGTAATTTGGTTGCGATATTTCTACAATGTCTATTAAGTAGTACAATATTAGCTCTAAGTAGTCTATGAAAAACTAAGAATGAATATTTGTTTTTTTAACAAATATTTATTTATTTTTGAGAGAAAGTGAGGGAGGGGCAGAGAGACAGGGAGACAGAGAATTGAAGCAGGGTCAATTCCAAGCTGTCAGCATAGAGCCCAACGTGGGGCTTGAACCCACGAACCATGAGATCATGACCTGAACCAAAGTTGGACACTTAACCAGCTGAGCCACCCAGTGCCCCAAGAATGCATATTTGTAATGCCTAGAGCAATCACACATACAGACAAAATGCAATGAGAATACGGTTAAAAAGCTAGTAAATAATTTGAAAGGAATTTTTAAGAATTAAGTAAAAAAAATGCAGGAAATGAGAACAGAGGGACAAAAAGCAAATAGTAAAATAGCAAACCTATATCCTACCATGTCAGTAATTTACATTCAATGTTAATGGACTAAACTAAACGCGTCAATGAAAAGGCAGAGTTTGTCAAAATGGATAAAAAAGCAAGACCCGACTCTAAGATATCCACAAGAATTACACTTTAATAGGTTGAAAGTAAATGGATGGTAAAAGATATACTTACTATACAAACACTAAGCTTATAAAGGCTGGCGTGGCTATTTTAATATCACATGAAGTAGACCTAAAGAATGTGACCAGAACCAGGGACATTTCAAAATGATAAAAGAGTTAATTCATCAAAAGGCAAAATAATAATTTGATTATGCCTAATAACATAGCTTCAAAATGCATGATGCAAAATCTGACAGAATTAAAGGGCAAAATAAACAATTCCACAGTCATACTTAGAGAGATAGAAACCTCTTTCTCAGCAACTGACAGAAATGAAAACTAGGGAAAAATATCAGTAAGATACAGATTATTTGAACAACACTACCAATCATCCTGATCCAATTAATATTTAAACAACACCCAACAACTATAGAATACATATATTCTTCTAAAGTGGAGATGGTTCTTTCACCAAGAGAGACCATAAGCTGATCCACAAAACAGATGTTAATAAATTTATGATTAAAATCATAAAGAATACATTCTCTGACCAAAATGGAATCAACAATAAGGTATCCAGAAAAAAAGTTTTGGAAATTAAATAACATTTTCTAAATACATGGGCCTGGGGTGCCTGGGTGGCTCAGTCAGTTAAGCCTCTGCTTTTAGCTCAGGTCATGATCTCACATTTGTGAGTTCAAGCCCCACACCGGGCTCTCTGCTGTCAACACAGAGCCTGCTTCAGATCCTCTGTCTCCCTCTGCCCTTCCCGTGCTCACTCATTCTCTCTCTCTCTCTCAAAATAAATAAACATTTTAACATAATTAAATACATGGGCCAAAGAAGAAATCAAAAGGGCAATTAGACTGAATATCAATGAAAATACAACATATCAAAATTTATGGGATGTAGCTATATGAATGCTTAAAGGAAAGCTTATAGTTTGAAATACTTACATTAATAAGAAGAAAGGTCTAAGATAAATGGCTTACAGTTTTATCTTAAGAAGCTATGAAAAAAAGACCAAGAGCGAGTTAAATCAAAAGTAAACAAAAAGGAAATAACAAAAGAAAAGAGCTGAAATCAATAAACAGAAAATAAAGGAAATAGACAAAGACAAAAGTTGGTTCTTTGAAATGATCAACAAAATTAATAAGCCCCTAGGTACACTGATCAAGAAAGAGAAAACACAAAATACTAATATCAGAAATGAAAGAAGGGACATCACTACAGATCCTAAAGAAATTAAAGAGAGTATTACCAGTAACCTTATGCCAACAAATTCAACAACTTTGATAAAATGGACAAATTGTTTGAAAAATACAATTTACCAAAACTGACATAAAATGAAACAAAAAATCTGAATAGTTCTATCTATTAATAAGATTGAATTTGTCACCAAACACTTTTCCATAACATATACACACAAAAATCCTCCAGGCTCAGATGGTTTCATTGGTGAATTTTGTCAAATGCTTAAACAAACACACACACACACACACATACACACACACACACACACAATCTTATATAAACTCACAAATTATTTCAAAAAACAGAAGATATGAAAATACTTCCCAATTTGTTTTATGAGGTCAGAATAATCCTAAAAATAAAACCTAACCAAGAAATTGCAAAAAAGAAAAATCTGCACACCAATATTCCTCATGAACACAGACACCAAAATCCTTAATTGAATGATGACTCTTCTGCTTTCTTTAAGTGTGTTTATTCATAATAGTGGCAAAAAATAGCATCCATATTCCCTTGCATTTTTCCCTTTTTTTAGATATTTCTCATTATTGGAAGAAGTTGCTCTTACTAGAGTTCCATGTTTAGAAATACATAGGTTAGGGGGTGCCTGCGTGGCTCAGTCAGTTAAGCATCTGACTCTTGATTTCGGCTCAGGTCATGATTTCATGGTTTGTGGGTTCGAGCCCTGCATCAGGCTCTGTGCTGACAGCATAGAGCCTGCTTGTGATTCTCTCTATCCCTCTCTCTCTGCCCCTCCCCTTCTCTCTCTCTCTCTCAAAAGATAAACTAAAAATAAAATTAAAATAAAAAAAAGAAATACATAGGTTAGGAAAATTATCTGCAAGCATTTATGAGGTAATATTTATATATAGGATTTTTTTCCTTTGGATGGTGCATTTAAAAGTCTGCCTGAGGAAGGGTAAATAAGAAAAGACAGTTGTTGCAGACAGCTAGTTTTCACTGTATCAAATCAAATGAAAATTATTTGAAATGGAACTCTCTCTTCCTCCAACATGTCCTTGAGAATTTAAATATATTAAAGTATTATAAAACATAGACAAATCTTTCCCTAATATAAAAATATCTGAGATACTAATTACAAATCTTGAGAATATAAGAAAAACACTTGGTATGTTTAAATATAGGATTTTTTTTAACACTTTCAACATTTTGTTTTGCTTCAGCAACCCAGCAAGACTAGAGAAAATGATTTAAAATGTAAAGCAATTTTACTTTTTTTCTAAATGCAATGAAACTCTAACTTTTTAGATTGTATAAAGCATGAGGTATTCAGTTAGTTTTCTAATTAACTGAAGCAACCAGAGACCTGTCGTAGCTTATAAAAATGCCATTATTGCCTGTGTAATATTAACATTTTTTAAAAAGGAATTATTTCTTTGATGTATTAGAATACTATAGTGCATCACAATCATTTTAATGCTCAATTAATAGCTCTTTAGGAAGTATAAAAGTGAGGGCACTATCATATAAAAAAGAAATGAGAAGAGAGTCAAAAGAAAACACAAATTAAGAATTTTTTTCTCCTATTTCAGGAATAATAATGTATTTAATCCAGCTGTGTTTTATATTTTCCTACATAAATATAAGTATAAATAAGTTTGGTACTGTATTTACTTAAAGAAAGAGGAATGTTAGATTAGGAAGAGAGCAGCAGAGGGAGGAATGAGAAACAGAACGTGGTAAGAAAAACAGATGAGCAACAAATGCAGAGATTTTTTTTTTTTAAACGGAGAGGGAGGGAGGGAGAGAGATTATTTTAAAGGGAGCCTCAGAAAAGGCGACACAAGAAAGAGACTCCCTAGATCTGGGCAAATGAATTGCTGGAACATGGATTTTTTTCAGTCTCTCTACTGTGATGCTTTGTTGATCAGTCATCCAGCAGTCTAAACTTGGTATCTTTGGATCAGACTCCATTGTGCACACAGAGAACTAATACACAGCACAATGCTGAGCACTATGGGAAAAACAGATGAATAAAAAGCATCTCAACTGTGCCAGAGGTTCTCAGGTTTTGCTGTAGGACGCCCATCTAAATGTTTCCGTATCCTAGGTCACATTCTAAAAGCTTATTTTATTTTTTAAAGTGTATTTATTTATTTTGAGAGAGAAAGAGTGCACAGGAGGGGCAGAGAGAAAGAGAATCCCAAGCAGGCTCTGCACTGTTAGCACAGAGCCCGACGCCGGTCTTGAATTCACGAACCCTGAGATCATGACCTGAGCCGACATCAGAGACTTAACTGACTGAGCCACCCACGTGCCCCTAAAAGTTTATTTTAAAATAAATTCCTGAGTGGGGCACCTGGGTGGTTCAGTCAGTTGAATGTCCCACTCTTGACTTCAGCTCAAGTCATGATCTCATGGCTTGTGGGATCGAGCCCCATGGCCGAGCTCTGTGCTTATAGCACAGAGCCTGCTTGGGACTCTCTTCCTCGCTCTCTGCCTCTACCCTGCTCATGTGTGCACATGTGTGTGCACATGCACTCTCTCTTTCAAAATAAACAGAAAAAATAAAATAAAATAAATTTTAAAGTAAATTCCTGACCAATTGTTTACCATTACCCTTTTTTAAAACCTTAAAATGGCATTTAGTAGGAGATAAGTTGGCTAATTGTAGGTTCTAATAAATTAATTTCCAGTTAATCTTTTTTTTTTCTTTTTCCTGTACTGGAAGGTAACCAATAATAGTTTATTAGTAAGCATCAGGAGAAGCTTTTCCTAGGACATGTATTTGGGACAGTAATCCTACAACCAAACCTATATTATTGCAATAACAGGACCTCTAACCATAGAAGAACAACTATTACCACTTTAAAGCTCATATTTCCTCTAATCCTAGAAAATTCCTAGTAGGTTTTACTAAAATATTTTATACTACTTCATAACTAAAATGTAACTTTTGTATTCAAATATTTTTGTCAGTGTTATAAGTATACTAAAATTTACTCTTTATATTAGTGCTTCGAATAAAGTAGAAAATTTGTTTAAATTACACTTTTCAGGAACATACAACATGCGAGTTAAAAACAAATTTTTTTAATGTTTTAATTTTGAGAGTGCACAAGCAGGGGAGGGGCAGAGAGAAGGGGACAGAGGGTCTGAAGTGGGCTGTGCACCAACAGCAGCAAGCCGGACGTGGGGCTTGAACTCATAAACCTTGAGATCATGACTTGAGCTGAAGTCAGACGCCCAACCGACTAAGCCACGCAGGTGCCCCTATATGCAGGTTTTAAACAGAGCCTCTGGAAACAGAACAACTGTCTGCAGCCTGGCCATACAATGCCTTGTGCCTCTGATTGTGCTTTTCAAGCAAAATATATTGCTTAAATAGGAATTTACTGTAAACATCTTACATTTAACAAGCCATATTTATATACACACATGCATGCATTATGTATATGTATACATAACTTACACAAATATTTATTTATTTGTATTTACATATATTAAAGAGATGTGGATATTGAGTTTGTTTTTTTTTTTTTTTGACTTAGGAATTTTTTAGCAAAATTAGAAAACATTTAAAATACTAATATCCTTTGCCTTGTCCAAAGGAAAAAGTTACACTTTTCAAGTATGAAGATCATACATGTTTACTGCAGGAAGTTAATTGGATTCAGAAAAAAAAATTAAGTACATATAACTTCTCAGAAATGAACATTTTGATGTATTACCCTTTGATCTTTTTTCTATAGAGATGTATACATAAAACATATTCTGCCATTTTTACAAAGCATTATATGGTGAATATTTTCCCTTATCTTCAATTTTTTTAAGGTAATGATTTGATTGGTGGCATTTTTTTTTCTATTTGGCCATGATTTCTATTTATTTTATTTTATTTTAATTTTTTCTTCCAAGTTTTTATTTAAATTCAAGTTAGTTAACATTTAGTGTAGTATTGGTTTCAGGAGTAGAATTTAGTGATTCATCACTTACATACAACACCAAGTGCTCTCCTTAATGTCCATCACCCATTTAGCTCATCTCCCCACCCGACTTGCCAACAGCAACCCTTAGTTTGTCCTGTGTAGTTAAGAGTCTCTTATGGTTTGCCTCCCTCTCTGTTTTTATCTTATTTTATTTTGCCTTCCCTTCCCCTGTGTTCATCTGTTTTGTTTCTTAAATTCCACATATGAGTGAAATCATATGGTGTTTGTCTTTCTCTGACTGACTTATTTCACTTAGCATAATACACCCTAGTTTCATTCACCTCGTTGCAAATGGCAAGATTTCATTCTTTTTGATGGCTGAGTAATATTCCATTGTGGTGTGTTTATACACGTGTGTGCGTGTGTGTGTGTATTTCTTTATCTATTCATCAGTTGATGGGCATTTGGGCTCTTTCTATATTTTGGCTACTGTTTGACAGTGCTGCTATAAACATTGGGGTGCATGTGCCCCTTTGATAAGTTATTTTTGCATCCTTGGGATAAATACTTAGTAGCACAACTGCTGGGTCCTAGGGTAGTTCTATTTTTAATTTTTTGAGGAACCTCCATACTATATTCCAGAGTGGCTGCACCAGTTCAGATTACCACCAAGAGTGTAAGAGGGTTTCCGTTTCTCCACATGCTCACCAACATGTTGTTTACTGAGTTGTTAATTTTAAGCCATTCTCACAGGTGTGAGGCAGTATCTCATTATAGTTTTGATTTGTGTTTCTCTGATGATAAATAATATTGAGCATCTTTTCATGTGTCTGTTAGCCACCTAGACATCTTCTTTGGCAAAGTGTCTATTCATGCCTTCTGCCCATTTCTTCACTGGATTGTTTTTTGGGTGTTGAGTTTGATAAGTTCTTTATAGATTTTGGATACTAGCCCTTTATCAGGTATGTCATTTGCAAATATCTTCTACCATTCCAATAGCTGCCTTTTAGTTTTGTTGATTGTTTCCTTTGCTGTGCAGAAGTTTTTTATCTTGATGAGGTCCCAATAGTTTATTTTTGTCTTGTTTCCCTTGCCTCCAGAAATGTGTCTAGTAAGAAACTGCTATAGCTAAGGTCAAAGAGGTTGCTGCCTGTGTTCTCCTCCAGGATTTTGATGGTTTCCTGTCTCACAGTTAGGTCTTTCAGCCATTTTGAATTTATTTTTGTGTCTGGTGTAAGAAAGCCGTCCGGTTTCATACTTCTGCATGTCACTGTCCAGTTTTCCCAACACCATCTGTTGAAGAGACTGTCTTTTTTAATTGGATATTCTTTCCTGTTTTGTGGTAGATTAGTTGACTGTATAGTTGTGAGTCCATTTCTGGGTTTTTCTATTCTGTTCTACTGATCTATGTGTCTGTTTTTGTGCCACTACCATACTGTCTTGATGATCACAGCTTTATAATGCAGCTTGAAGTCCGGAATTGTGATGCCCCCTGCTGCGCTTTTCTTTTTTTCAACATTACTTTGGCGATTCAGGGTCTTTTCTGGTACCATACAAATTTTAGAATTGTTTGTTTTAGCTCTGTGAAAAATGCTGGTATTATTTTGATAAGGATCGCACTGAGTGTGTAGATTGCTTTGGGCAGTATAGACATTTTAATAATATTTGCTCTTCTAATCCATGAGCATGGAATGTTTTTCCATTTCTTTGGGTCTTCTTCACAATTTCTTCCTCAACAATTTCTTTCCGAAGTGTTCTATAGTTTTCAGTTACACATCTTCTACCTCATTGGTTAGGTTTATTCAGAGGTATCTTATGGATTTTGGTGTAATTGTAAATAAGGTTGATTCCTTGAATTCTCTTTCTGCTGCTTCATTACTGCTATCTAGAAATATTGGTGGCATTTTTTCATCATATGATGTATAACAGTTTAATCCCCTATCACTAGATATTTATTCTTTGTTTTTTTTCCACATTTACAAATAATATTAATATAAACTTGTATCTAAATCTTTTTGTGTTCCTCTGAAAGTTCCTTAGGGTAGATTCCTAAATGGTAATACTGAGTCGGAAGGAAGGAAGGAAGTTAAGTATTCTTAAAATTTTGCAAAATTTCTCTCAGAAAGAGTATGTCAAATTATTCCCATCTTGCTTCATGATTTTTCCAATATAACACTCCATTAAAAATATTTTCATGTTTTCAGAATGTAGACACGTTTAATGTTATCATTAAAGCAAATATTTGAAAGAAATTTCTAAGCCCTAATCAATTATCAATTATTTTAATTGGTATTTTAATTGGTAAAATATTGTAATAAAACAATCAGGTAGAGTGAGTCTGAGATATCTCCCTTTAACTATATTTTCCTTTGAAAATAACTCTTTTATATAAAACCTTCAGTCTAATATTAATAAGTATTTATAAAATACTTTTTAGGATAAGGTATGCCTTGTTTCTTTTTTAAACAAGTTACTCTACTTAGAGGTGTATCTTAAATTGAAAATCAAAATGCTTTGGTAGAACTGTAAGTAGAATATTACTGTTTCTATGTTTTAGCCTCTATTATAAAATTATAAAACACATTTATAATGGTGATACTGGAAAACAAAACTAGACCCCTTCGCGTACAAAATGAGTTTTATTACATTATTCAGTAGAAACCATAATTTGTCATTTTCATAGTTAAACATTCCATTCATTAAATTTAACCATATTTTATAAAGTATAAATCCAAACTCAAAAAAAAAATCTGAAAAACAAAAAAAGCGTCTTGTTTTCTATTATGATTTCAGGGCAATGATAATTCTAAATGTGGTAACTTATTTTAGTCTGTTACTATGGACATAATCATCAATATAAGATCACAAATCAAAGGAATAATTTAAAATCATTTATAATGTACTTAATGAGAAAAATACTAAAGCAACTACACTCTGAGATAGTTTAATGCACACGTTATTCCTTCAATTACAAATAACTCAATAGTCTAAATGTCCAATTAGCTAGTTTTGATCTTTTGAGCACCTACTACTTGTTCCAGGCCCCACCGCAGCATCTTCCCCAAGGAAGTACAGGAAGTAGAGTTGGCAACACAAATCACACTTTGGTCTAATAAAAGATTTATGAAAAGAACAGGGATGAAACTACTGTGTTCAAGCAACAATTTAGAGCCTGCAAGTCTCAGTTACTCTATTTATGAACATTATGAATAATGGTTTAGACTTTTAACAAAATCAAAAGTTCTAAAGGGTAAGGTGAAATTTGCAATAAATATAGAACACATTAAAGAATTTAAAGATTTAAAATGCAAACCATGCCATATACAAAATAATTTAAACAAATTGTATAAAATGATCAAACATGCACCAAACAGGAAAAAGCTTTAAAAAAAGGTTTATTTTCAAAAGCTACAAAGCAGTATTTTCAAAAGAAACGCAATCATATGGCTAAGTAATACACTTATAAAAACTGACACTCAAAACTGAAAAATGGAAACATTCTTTAGAAGTAGCAAGGAACTAAACTTTTTAACTTAGTAAATTTAAATTATCAAGTCTTTTATAATAAAAGCTATAATTGTAAAAGTACTTTTTAATAATTTTTTTAAGTGCATGCTTTAAAAAAAATGCATGCCTTAGCTAAGACCAAAGACAAAAAGCATTTGAGTGTGATTTTGTCATTTTATTTAGCATTTAAAAGTTTATTGCAACATGCACATTATGTAGAAAAGAAACTTCTACCTGGATGGCATAATAATACTATTACCTCATTAACTTCTGGGGAACATAACATGGGACCTGGGGTTTCATTGTAACCTACACTGGTATCTAATTCACTTCACTGCAATTAACCCATTCCTGGGTTGAGGCAGGCCAGTCATGTAACAGCTGAGGGCAGGAGTTGGCCAGCAGTAATGATGAAGAAGACAGTGCCCAATTAATTATCACTTTTATTAACATAATTAGTGTATTAGTTTGTTAACTGCTTAACTCTGGCTTAAAAAAGAGTAAATACTAGAAGTACAATAATTTATTTCTCTCTTATCTGTCATTTCCTAGGATTTTTTTTAGGATAATCAAACATTGATTTGTTGTTGCTTTTACATGTCTAACTTGTATATATTATATATACATATATATATGAATATATGTATACATACACTTATATATACTACTTAACACAGAGATTACGTTCCTTCCTTTCCTTCATGCCAAAGGAAGACAGAAAAAGGAAATAATTATTACTATATATAAGGATATTCCTTTTTTAAAAAAGGCTAAGATAAAAACAACAGTACAACTCATAAAATAATCAGATCTTCTTACTTTTACTTATTACATACAGACGATAGTATGTAACTTTAAGAAACTTTAGAAAATCATACGGCTAGGTATATTATACATAGATACATTGTATTATAGATGGAAAGCTTAAAGTGAGCTAGAAAAACATAATATTTCATCTTGGAACAGGATAAGTAATAGAGATATCTGTGGGTATAGTTACCTAGATTCCCCAGAAGACATTCATTTTAAAACAAAATTACTTAGGGGTGCCTGGGTGGCTCAGTCGGCTAAGCGAAGCATCCAACTTCGGCTCAGGTCACGATCTCAACAGCCATGAGTTCGACCCCCACGTCAGGCTCTGTGCTGACAGTCCAGAAGAGCCTGGAGCCTGCTTTGGATTCTGTGTCTCCCTCTCTCTCTGCCCCTCCCCCACTTGCACTCTGTGTCTCTGCCTCTCAAAAATAAATAAACATTAAAAAAATTTTTAAATAAAATTGCTTAATACTAGAAAGGAGCTGAGATTTTTCATCAATGAATTACCTTTTTCCTTTTCAATCATTCTTCAAAGAATTATTTCACAGAATGTTAAAGCTGAAAGGATCCTTAGAAACCATCGGCCAGTAATTCTCAACATGGAGTATACACCTCAACCCTTGTTCACAAATAACAGGATTGCTTTTGGATGTGACAGTGACTGGGAAATGCTACTGGTATTAGAGATTCTAAACACCCTGCAATGCACAAGAGAGTCCTTCATAATGAAGATTTATCCAGCTCAAATGCCAGTAGTATACCCACTAAGAAATACTGAGTTAATTCTCCACTTTGAAGACGGGGCCATTTAGGCCCAGAGATGTTAAGTGACTTATTTGAGGCTACACAGCTGGATCTAGAATCCAGATTAACATTCTCTTGTTCTACTTCTCTTTCAATGAATAAAATCTCAATAGAAAAACATAGAAAACCAAGAATCACTTGTATGTTAATACATACATTGATCATATATTAATATTTGAAATTGAAGTAAAATTACAATTAACTAAAATATTAGTATCCCTTTCAAATTGCTATTTTCTGGTCCTAAGAAGTAATTTCCTTTCAGATAAATCATATTTCAAAAATCAATCACAGTTAAAAGAAAGAGGAGACAATGAACTGACATATTATGGTTACCAAAGAACATTTTTTGAATGGAAAATTACATGGTTTCTGCTGGTTTCAGAACAATTCAATACCCTATAGTCTAGCACTAATCTTCCCTTCTAATCCTGAAGAAATTTATCATAGCAAAATGAACACTGACTTAAAAATCCAAAGGATTTGACGCTAATCTCTTTGTGATGTATATGTAACTAGTTGCCAAATCTTGAACATGTTGTAAACCCTCTAGATCTATTTCATGTTACAAAAAATGAGTTTAGGTCTTGTGATCCTTGCCAGCTCTAAGATTCTCATTCCATATTTCTTCTTTATTGCATAATTAGTGGGATAAAAAAATAGAGGGTTTGAAAAACATATTCACGAAGAAGCATCCTACAGTGAGCAGAGATACAATTAAAGACCAAGTCTCAAAAGGTAACCATGGACAGGTCAAGTTCAAGTATTAAGTACTTATTGTTCAGCAGCATCTTACTTCCTACTGATATCTGCCATCATCTACAGAATCACTATTATTCCTTTTTTCCTACCTTGTCCTAAAAAATGAAGGCTAAGTAAACAATCTTTAGAATAATTCAAAATTAAAACTTTATTCTTAAAAAGACATTTCCATTAAACAGTTAACTTCTACATATAAACAGAGATAAAAACTTTTTAATTTTAAAGTGACGTTAGAAATGGCCAAGTAGAATATACTGGGGTCTTTTTGCAGGAAATATTAGAGTGTGTGTGTGTGTGTGTGTGTGTGCGCGCGCACTACGCTTCTACATATCTCTTAAGCTCTTACAGTTTGGTTTTTGCTCTTGACAGTATATATACAGCCTAAGAAAACTAAGTTGCATTTAACCTTTATTCTTATAAAATTTCAATCATTCCATAAGATATTTTTTATTCCTTTTCATACATGTGTTATGCTTCTTAGGCAATATATTAAATAGTAATCAAAAATAAATAAAATAGGGACAGAGAGACAGTTATTTTTATTTCTCCCTCCCTCCATCTCTCTCTCACATACATACACATACACATGCACACACACACACAACATAATTCCTCCAACTAGCACATGCAACATAAGTTAGCTACCAAGCTGTATGGAAACTGAATCTGAAAAAAATTTTTTGTGTCTTGTTAAGGTCATAAATTTAATCCCTCAGTTAATTAAACATGCAATTATTATTCCATCATATCCACAAAGTCTAGGATTAGATAATAAAAATAAATACCCTGTAGACAGTCTAAAACACTGGTGCAAAGAAAAAAGGGGGTTATCATTATAACCAAAACATTCTATTTCAAACAAGCGAGAAGTTCTGTCAAATAGATGCTTTGCTATTTGCAGTAACAGCTGACAAACACTCAATACTGTTAAGATTGTACTATACCAAAACTATCAGGGGTCTCTGCTGATGATACCTTCTTCGCTCGCTTCACAATGGCAATCTCAGGTTTGGGATATCTGTATGCTAGAAATATTGTAAAATCAAAGTGTATTCAAGTGATAAAGTAAAATATGTATTAATAAAAAATTATGAAATTTTGAAGTGAAACATGTTAGAATAAAGGCAGTCCTTGCTTTGCACAATAGCGTGGTTAACACGACCAAGGACAAATTAAAATCATGGGCAAATGACACGATGAAAAAGAACATAACACCACTTCTATATTATTCCTGTCAAAGATGCATAACTGGAATCTATTCATGAAGAAAGAGACAAAATCAAATTGAAGTACATGCTACAAAATAACTGGTCTATAAACCTCAAAAGTGCCAAGGTCATCAAGGCCAAGCTAAAGACCGATGGACTGTTTCAGGTGGAAGGAAATTAAAGATATTTAATAACTAAATGCAACATGTGACTTTGGACTGGATCTTTTTGTTGTAAAGGCACGTTGTTGGGACAACTGGTGAAAATGAGCTTCCTGGGAGTACTTAGATGGCAGTGTATGTTACATTGTGGCTATATAAAGCAATGTTCATGTTTGTGAGAAATATACACCAAAGTATTCCAGTTGTGGCCATTGCAATGCAGTCGGTCCTTAACGGCTGGAAGTTCTGCCAAGAGACAGCTCGTAGTGGCCAGTCACCGTGGGAGACAGCCTCAGCCAAAGAATGCTGCCTCACCCAAGGTTCTGTACCCTGCCCAAGGCAGTCCACATCCAATAGCTCATTTTTACAGAGACAGGGGCCCAGACCTCTCACCCAACTCAGAACAATGTTGTTGGGTCATCCCAACTGTAGAACTCTCTACAGGGTAAGCTGAGGCTTCCACCGAGACCCCATCACTTTACTTGCACCTCTGCCCAAACCTGCTTCCTTCCCCCCATTCCCTTCCCTTAGGAAGGTGAGGATTTCAACAGCATTCCCCAATAAACTTCCTGTAAGCTAATCTTTGTCTCAGAGACTGCTTTCTAAAGAACTCAACCTATGACAGGGATCATATCAGGAGCTTATTCGCAAATGTTTCAGGGGAAATTAAAAAAAAAAAAAAAAAGCTTATTGTGCTATACTTGAAACTCTGAGATTTGTTATATAAATAGAGAGAGATATATAAAATTGAAGTTATTTCAAAATCTTAAAAGTAATTCAAAATTAAGTGGGGAAAGCAAAGGAAGAACAGAATGAAGGAAGGCAAAAGAATAAGACTAGGGGCATGGTTCACTGAAGAAATGAAACTAACCAATGGACAGAATATTAAAGATGTTAATGGATAATGAAACAGATGAGCAAAAAAGAATGTATCTATTACACAGCATTTGTAACCAAAAGTAATCATTGTGTAACTATAAAATCAGTATTAACAATTTACATTTTTTGCTTGTCTTTAAGAAGCCCCTTTAAGCAGGAAAAAAAAAAAAAGCTAGAATGTTTTTTAACCCGTAAGATCTTAGTCACAAATACAAAATTCTGCCAGCTCACAAAATGTGCCACATCTTACATTATCATGCTCACATCTGTTGGCCTGTTATCTTTTTTTTTTTTTTAATTTTTAATGTTTATTTATTTGAGAGAGAGAGAGAGAGAGCAAGCTGGGAAGGGGCAGAGAGAGAGGCAGACTGAGAATCCCAAGCAGGCTCCAAGTTGTCAGTGCAGAGCCCAATTCCATGCTCGAACCCATGGATCATAAGATCATGATCTGAGCCAAAATCAAGAGTTGGATGCTTAACCAACTGAGCCACCCAGGCACCTCAACCTGGTTTCTTTCATAATTCAAACATGCCTGAGTTTATCTATATGACTTCAACTCTTTCCAACCTGAAAAACATAAACAAAAACACCTTCTATAACCTTGCTCCTCAATGGACCTGTAGCACTGCCATCACTACAAACTTGTTAGAAAGGCAGAATTTCAGGTCCCACTCCAAACCGACTGAAATAGAACCTGTATTTCAATAAGATTTCCAGATGACTTTGTATGTACATTCAGCTTTGTGAAGCAGGGCTCTAGTTTCCACTATGGGATGTCAAAAGCCGTAAAGAGTACTGCTCTCACCTTTCGGGTGAAAACACAGTCACACTAAATTCAAATTCCTGACTTATTTTGAACCTGGAAGAGAACTCAAGTCACAGAGCAAACAAGAGGCAGGCACCTGCAAGGACAGAGGGGACATTAGCACTTGCTTAGTTGCGACAGATGCAACTAGATACCACAAGAGCATAGCTAGAACGGTAAGGGAACCGGTGATGGCACAGTGAAGGCTGGAGGGACAGTGTGAAGGCACAAGGGTATGCATAAATGAGAAGACTCTGCACCTTCTGGCAGATTCTTTGACCAGAAATCCTACCAGATGCAAAAAAGATGAGAGAAAGCTAAAGTGTTCATTATGGTGCAGACTTGGAGAAGGGGAAAAGCAGTTGTGCAGGGAATATGAAACTCTACCTAGATCCTTTTGCAATCTGTCCTGAGTCAAAAGCCTTAATCTGCAAGAAGGGGAAAAATAAAATACTATTATTTTCCTTAGGGCAGGTAGGGTGATCAACTGCCCAGTTTGCCCAAGACTGTCTCAATTTTAGCAATGAAATTCCACATCCCAGGAAAAAATGTTCCCCCAATCTCTTAGGTATTTTAATTTGAAAAATAGAATTTCCAATCATCTTTTTGATTTCTATGAAAATTTTAACGACACTGAAGAAAAAGTAAGACTGTGGATAAGTTGTAAGAATCTATAACTGGTAAGAACATGACTTTCTGAAAAAATGAAATAGCTAAAGCTTTATGAAATATAAGAAAACATAGTTTCAATTAAGATATATTACGATTGAAATGTGTTAAAATGACAAAAGCTGGTCTCTTACAGGTATTGGTTCTAAGAAAATACAGATGATTTAAAAATTAAATGAATCTATAAAAAAGTTTCCATTAGTAAAGTTTAAAGTTATAATATACAACACAGTTCCCCAAAAACTGCTTATTAATTTAATCTTATCTTGATATATGGAGTCAATTTTTTTGGTGCCATCTGAAAGTGGCTTTTGGAAATGTGAATTCATACAGCATGAGAATAATGCCCCTATTGGACTAGAATTCTACACAAGGCTGTCTGTAAGAAATGAGCATACTAGTAACAAATATTCAGAATAAATTCAGACTTCTGATTTATAAAAGATAGTCTCAGATAAAGTTAAGCTACTACCCAACATCTCCTGCCCTCCATATCCAAAGTTCCTGTTAAGAGATGAATCCTTCCTTATTAATACTCCTGCAGCCAACCAAAATCTGGTTTCTCCCCACAGAGCTTTTTATAAGACTGCTTCTAACAAAGACCTCAGTCTCTTTCATGCTTTTAAATCCAACAGACATCCTCTTACCAACCTTCCCCCCTCCCCCCCCGCAAAGTCTTCCTCTTACTTGACCTATCCAAGGCATCAGATTTTTCTCTCTTGAAATACTCTCTTCTTCACTTTGCTTCTGGGATACACTATTCTTGATACTTTTCCTGTCTTTATGAACATTCCTTCTTGGTCTCCTCCTAGTTCTGGTTCTTCTCTCTCTTCCCTTCCAGCAAACTTTGGTGTTTTTCATAGTTCTCTCCTGGATTTTCCTCTCTTTTCACTCTACTTAATCTCCCCAACCTTGCTGCTGACTATATGGGTAGGATCCCAAATTTGCATCTTACTCTGGAGTTCAGGGTTCATACAACTAATTAACTAATGGGTATCTTTATATGTATCTCATATCTCACAAATACCCAATACCAAAGAAGCTAAACATGAATGCGCCTCTCCATTCCAAAACCTGCTTCTCCCCTGCACAGTCCCTTCCATTGTAAAGAATATCACTATCTTGTCAATGGCCCAAATCAGAAACCTGATTTTTATTTCACACCGCTGTCATCAAATACATATTCTATTGTTCGGTTAACAGTTTTATTATTTAACTCCTAAATAAGCTCTCTTGAATATGTGTACCCCTTTCTACCTTAACTTCCACTAGCCTAGTCCAGATCTCTATCATCTTTCCTTGATTTCTGCAAAGTTCTCCTAAATATTTTCCTCTCTTTCTGCCTCTAGTCTAATTCCTCTACTATCCATTCTCAGTGCTATATGCAGAGTGATCTTTCTAAACTGCAAACATGTTGGCATTATTCATGATAGCTTACCTCTACAACCCAATGCACATATACCCCTGATCCACCTACCTCCTACTGAGCTCTAGATTTCAACTTGTTACTTTCTGTAAGGTGACATTGTCCCCTCTTCATTTCCCAGCTCCCCTGCTATCCCTCCCATGCACTTCAATGCACTGTACACCCTTTCATAGCACTTAACACACTGCATTATAATTTCAAACTAAACTGTCTCCTTCTTCCCTAAAATATAAACTTCGTAATTTTAAGAACCCTATCAATTGCCTCAATAGTGTCTGGCAAGTACACAGTTGAACCTCAAATTGTTAAATAAAAAAAAATCTTAATAAAATATCAAGCACTACAATGGTGAAAACTGGCATTTTTCCAAAATGTTATGACTTTTGTAACTCGTAGTAGTTACCCAACCAAAAATAACTTAATGATTACAAAGTTGTGTAATTAGGTTCCACAGAGAGTTACAAAGGAAGTGGAAGATAAGGCCCTAGCATTCAAGGAAGTTATAATATACTGATTTCATAGGATTTTTTTTAAAAAAGGAGACTTGTATATATTTTAAAATGTACTACAGAGCTGGTAGAGATCTTAAAGATTGTATAATTAAACCCATGTTACAGTTATGATGGAATGAGCCTAAAAAAAATAAGTGACTTATAAGCCCAAGGTGTTCCTTCCATTATGGATAATACACTACCAGGAGGAACTGAGATATACATAAAACACAGTGTAGTGGAGCAAAAATTTCCTGTCCCCTTCTAGGTCCTTTAAATGTTTCTTTAATGTTTATTTATTTTTGAGAGAGAGAGAGAGACAGAGTGCAAGTGGGGGAGGGGCAGAGAGAGAAAGAGATACAGAATCTGAAGCAGGCTCCAGGCTCTGAGCCGTCAGCACAGAGCCCAATGCGGGGCTCGAACTCACAAACTGTGAGATCAAGACCTGAGCCCACGTCAGACGCTTAACCCACTGAGTCACCCAGGAGTCCCCTCCCCTTCTAGGTCCTTTTAGCTGGACTAAGAACCAAATTGTCATGAGACAAGTTAACAGAAGAAAATTAAAATTAATTTCATTATATATGGGGAATCCACACAGACATGGAAATTCCAAAGATAGGCAAAGTGAGGTATACATGTCATTCTGAACTCAGAAGCAAAGGGTAAGGGTCTGGTACTTTAAAGGGAAGTAATGAAATTTACAGAAAGATAAAAAAGAGTAAATGTCTGGTAAACAAATGTTTGCTGGGCCACTCAGACACAATGGGACATAAAGGACTTAGAACAAACAGGCCTTGCCAGGTTCCTGTCCACCACAGGATAGCTCTGTTCCCAGAGTAAGTACTCTATCTAATTTTTTTAGGAAATTGTGGGGGAGGTAAAGAGCTTTATCCTGAATCTGCTGGGTTTTAATTATTTTTAACTCAAAAATAACCTTCATGCCAAAATGGCCCATCATGGAAGGGCCTGCCCTTGGCCCCTAACACATAGACACACAGACACACAGAGACAGACACACACACACACACTTCATGCTATTAAAACAATTCCTTTCCTTTATATTACATTCTATAATGTCCAAAGTTTTCAATAAATAAGTTACAAATAGGTGTAGGGGTCAGCAAACTATGGCCCACAGGCCAAATCCCACCAGTTTTTTATGCAGTCAGTGAGCTAGAAATGATTTTACATTTTTAAATAGTTGGAAGAACAGCCCTCAACCACTATCAAACACTGAATGGCTACAGAAATTAGGTGTAGCCATGGAAATATTTCTTAATGAATTCAATCCCAAACAGCATTTAAATATGAAATATACCACAGTAGTCACTGGAAGACTAATGATGTTTGAATCACAAGTAATGTTGAGCTGCTTTATATACTTCCCTTACTGTTAAAAGTTAAAAGAGGCAAGATCTTCATTTCCACACAAATATGTAGCGGTTTCATTCTCCTAGCTCAAACCACGATTCCAGCAGCATTCTACAAACCTCAGAGCAAGATCCGTATTTCAAAACCCTTTTAACTGTGTGCAGTTGAGAAGCTTCTGCCTACCACAAACTGGAAGGGATTAATATACAATGTGAAAAGACAAATATCAGGAGAAGAATCTAATAGAATTCTATAAAAGTCTTCCAAGCAATCAATATGTTCATTTAAAGTCAAAGGCTTACAGACTCATGTCAGTATTTGGAGGTACCTATCTTTGTGAAAAAGACATTTTCAAAGACAAAATATGTCAAACCTTATTACAGATTGGCAGTAACACATGGTATCTACAATCAATTTTGACAATGAGGGACACTAATATTGAACCCCAATTCAACCAAATGTTATCCCCCCAAAAGAATTCCACCTTCCTCATTAGAAGATCTGTATTAAAAAAAAAATTGTACTGGGGCGCCTGGGTGGTGCAGTCGGTTAAGCCTCTGACTCTTGATCTCAGCTCAGGTCATGATCTCAGTTTTAGGGTTCGAGCCCTGCATCGGGCTCTGCCCTGATGACGTGCAGCCTGCTTGAAATTCTGCCTCTCCTTCTCTCTGCCTCTCCCCCCACTAGTGCTTGCGCGCGCACTCTCTCTCCCAAAATAAATAAACTTTAAGAAATTTTTACAAAATTGTACTGTTACTTTATTATATTTTTAACTTCTCCAGAAAAAAAAATCTGTGGAAGTTTGTTTTCTTTTATATAAATACTATACAATATCCTCAATTTTGCCTTTTGGCCAATAAAGCTTAAAATTTTTACAATCTGGCCCTTTACAAAACATTTGCCAACCGACCTCTGTTCTGTAAAGAAGCTAAATACTTTTTTTAATTTCTAAAAGACTAGTACCAAAATTAAGAGTAAGAAGTATTTTAACTAATTCTCTATTCAACCTATTCAGGTATGTCCCCCCACCAAAGATCTTTCCAAAGTCGCCAGTGACCTCCTTGTAAACAAATTCTATCTTACTTGCCCTCTCAGCAACATACATCATTGAAGGTCATTTCCTCATTCTTGAAACAGTTTCTCTCTTGGCTTCAAAACTCTTTGGTTTTCCTATTTCACCGGACGCCCCTCCTCACAGCTTTCTTTGCTGGCTCCTACTCTTCTGACTTTGAAACTTTGGGGCTTCACAGTCTCAATTATGGACTTTTTTCCTCTTCTCTATCCAAAGGTCAGCAAACAGTTTCTGTAAAGGAACAGATTCTAAATATCGTAGGCTTTGGGGGCCATATGGCCTCTGTCACAACTACTCAACCCTGCCATTCTAGTGCAAAAGCAGCCATAGACAATACATAAATGAATGAGTGTAACTCTACTGCAATAAACTTAATTTACAAGAAGTGGGTGGCTAGATTTGCTTGTGGCCCCACCCCTGACCTAGGCTCTCACCTTTGGTGCCTTCCTCTCTCCCCTGACTAGGTAGCAATCTATATACAACTGTTAACACCCACATTACATCTGTAGCCTAAACTTCTCCTGTGAATTCTAGGTTTATGTGAAAACACACACACACACACACACACACACACACACACACACACACACCCCTAATCTATTTTTCCCCAGTCTTCTCCCTGGCAGTTAATAGCACCACCTTTTATTCAGTTACTATAGTCAGAAACCTAAGTCATCGCTTACTGTTTCCTTTCCCTTAATTACCTGTCCCTTTCCAACTCATCAGCAGTCCTACCAGTTCACTCTCAAATATGTATCTTGAATCCATCTCCTGTTCTTCATCTCCATGGCTGCCTAGTCTAAGCCACCAACTTCTCTAGACTAAACTGCTACAACAACTTCCTAATGGTCTCCTAGCTTATGCATTTGCACCCTCTAATTTGGCCTCAAAAAGCATCCAAGTGCTCTTGAAATTCCATTACTTCACTCTCATGCTCACACCCAAGAATGGCCTTCAGACGGTTTACCTACAGAGGCCCTGACGAACCTTGCTTCTGCCTACCTGCCTATCTCCTCTCATTCCACGCTCCCCCTTGTTCTTTATGTTGCACCTATGTCTGCCCTCTGTCAATCCCTACACCGTGCAGCCTCTTCCTGTCTCAGGGTCTTGGTATTTGCTTTTCCTTCTCAGAATGCTCTTCCTTCAGCTGTCTGAATGACAGCTTTTCCCTCAATCCTTTATTTTCAGCTTAAATATCACCTACAAAAAGGCCTTCCCGGATTATCTTATCTAAATCAAGTGTCATTCTGTTTATTCATCTAATAGTACACACTATCAACAATTATCTTGCTTATTTACTTTACTGCTCATATCTTTCCTTCCTCAAAATAGTAAGCTTTATGAGTATTTTGCCAAATCAATTCTCTGATGTACCCCCAACACCTAGCACAGCATCCATTATATAGTAGGTACAGTAACAAATATTCACTAAATAAATAAATTTTCAAAGCTGGAAAGCTTTCCTATGAATAATATGTTACATATTTAAAAATAAAAATCCAAGAACTCATTCACAAAACCTAAAGGAGGGGCGCCTGGGTGGCTCAGTTGTTTGAGTGACCGGCTTCGGCTCAGGTCATGATCTCACGGTCCCTCAGATAATGATCTCACGGTCCACAAGTTTGAGCCCGGAGTCGGGCTCTGTGCTGACAGCTCAGAGCCTGGAGCCTGCTTCAGACTCTGTGTCTCCCTCTCTCTCTCTGCCCCTCCCCTGCTAACGGTCTCTCTCTCTCAAAAATAAACAAACATTAAAAAATTAAAAAAAAAAAACTAAAGGAATTTTAAAATTAAGCTTAGAAATTTACGTCAGAAGTCCCAAATACTAGTTTGCTAACTCTGCCAAAATTCTCACCTATAAACTTTTTAAGATGTTTATAAACTTTTTTTGCATATTGATTTTACTTTGACTCCCCTTATTTTCAAAGTAACAATGCCATGTTTGCTTTTGCACTGATGTTGTATACTGTGCAAATATATAGAAGATAGACTAAGATATGTTACCAGCATATGTCACTTTTATTATTTCAAGTGTTACTTTTTTTTCCCAATGTGTGTTAAAAAACCCAAGTCTGAATATCCAGAAAGGTGCAATAGTAAGAAACAAATAAAGCCAGGTTAAAAATTACTCTGCTACACAGGTTGTAGGATCTTGGGCAAGCTACTCCTAGTCTAGGTATCTTAGTCTATAGAAAAAAAAAAATTCCTTCTCTAAGAGAAATAAACAAAATAATTACATTAGTTTAGTATGGCACATAACAAATACTCAAATGCTAAGTAACAGTAATAAAGATGATGTTAGCAACAGCAATAGTGGCAGTAATAGGATGTTTTCTATAAAATATAAGAACTATTATACAATAGAAATTCAGAAGTTAAGTCACAAAATGCCAGACTGTTTTTAAAATTATAAACATTTCTAATAACACAATGTACTGAATAATCTACCCTAAAATTCAGAAAGAAGACAGAAAATGTAAACAAAGGGCACCATTCTAATTTAAATTTCCCTAAAACTTTAAAAATAGTAATGTCTCAGTTAACTACCTTTTATGTTCTTAAGACAACAATCCTTTAAGTAGCCACAATCAGACGTTAACAAAAATACTCACAAGATCTTCAATATGAGAGCTGAAGAGTCAAAAGATTAACAACAACTTGATAGATGCAACTGGCTTGCTAAAAAGACAAAAGAGAGCAGTGGTGTAATGACCTTGAAATGTCTATCAGGAGTAAACCTTACTGGGAAACATAGAGGTATCTAAAAGGGGGGGGGGGGGGGTGGTAATGAAACAGAAAGAAAAAAATAAAAACACTACGGAAGAATGACAAAGACTAGACATTAGAAAAAATAACAGAGGTATCAAGAAGCAGACCTCCTTTAGGTAGTAGAAAAGAATTTAACAGAACCACAAGAGATGAATGAGAACAGAAAAGTCTGAGGGCACCAGGGAGTGGGAGGAGGGGCAAAATAAGCCCCACACATTTCACCATCACTGTGACAGAGTCTAAAGAACATGCCAACTGCAATGGCACAGTGCTCTGGAGGCATTTGATGTGATGACTCACATGCCTACAAACAGAAGTAGCCCCCAAAGAAGCATTAGAGTATAGTATATAAAGACACCGGCATCTGGTAGAAGCTAAATTGTGCTCATTATACTTTTACTAAGGTAGAGAATAATGCAATACATTCAAATATGTCACCACCAAAGCCATCAAAGTAGAGCTTAAGGGGAACGACATCTTGTTACCTGTAAAGTCCTTTATCTAGAAGAGTCTCTCATTTACCAAATGATCTGGGGTAACTAACTTATTATATTTTAACATATACCAACTTGTTCTTAAGTGATTGTTTTCATTAACTTAAGATAGACATAAACCAATGAGTCAAAGACAAGGCTAGACAGAATCCTATAAATCTACATTGTAATTAATTCAGCTGAATTGAGAAAGATGCTAATAAAATCTACACTCAGGGATTTAGTCCCTATTTGTTCCAGTTACTTTTACACTATGACCTGCCAAAGAAAACCAGACAAGAGTGTGGTTATGCAAACTCATCACTATTTTTAGAAAAACTGAAACAATCTTCACTAATAATGGTTCAATATCAGATCATCCCTAACACACGAGATCATCCATTTAGTTCTACCTACCTTTCTAGATGGCCCTATAAATTGCAGATCTATTATTCCAATTTTCCTATTCACAAAATTGTTTATAAAAATTTGCTTGTCATAATTGACACAAAAATTAAGCAATATGTGACTACTGAGATTACTAAAACAGACACCACAAAATTAATGACTGGTGAATTAAACTGAAGCAGGGTTTCGCTTTTCTGAAGCCATATTTTCTAAACATCTAATATTTAGAATTTGGTCAAGAATTTAGAAGTTAAGAGGTACCACAATCAAGGAAAACAGTTATCATAAAACTCATTTTATTTGATAGAGAGGCGAGGAGTTGATAAGGAGGTGAGGAGTTACTTCTCTGTCCTTATCCAAAGAAAAATAAATGTATAATAAAGCAATAAGCTTGAAGCAAAGATAATACACTGATAATAGCAAGTACCAATGGATAAAAGAAGAGGAGAGAGAAGGCAGAGGACTGAAGAAGAAACAGCCATATAGCATTTCATATAAAGCAATGGCTCTCAACCAGGGCAATTTTGCTAC
This sequence comes from Panthera onca, assembly GCF_046562875.1. Classification (NCBI taxonomy): domain Eukaryota; kingdom Metazoa; phylum Chordata; class Mammalia; order Carnivora; family Felidae; genus Panthera; species Panthera onca. The sequence continues at coordinate 67,483,009 of NC_138356.1, forward strand.
ACTCCTCTCCTTTCCTCGACCCACAGTCTCCTCCAGGGAACATGTGGCAATGTCTGGAGAAACGTTTGCTTGACACACTAGGGGTGAGGAAGGTGGGTGGGCACTATTGGCATCTAGTGGGTAGAGGACAGAGATGTTGCTAAACACCCCAGGTAGAGGACAGTTCCCACAACAAAGAATTGTCCAGCCCAAAATGTCAGTACTGCCCAAGGCTGAGAAATCTTGATACAGAAGGAGTCCTCTACATCTTATAAAATGAATCACTGTACTACCACTCAGTACAAGAATGAATGTTCTAAAGTCTTAAACAAATACCTGGCATGTTAATTGTATGCATTAATAGAGAAAGATAAAAGATTTCCAACAGAAATGATTAATTTTTTTAACATACTGATATAAAGGAATAAACTACAATTAGGCATGGTCACGTACATAGAATACCTCCTGATTTCTCTTCCCTGAATCTAGACTTCTAGCGATATGCTTAACCAACAACATGCAGCAGAAATGACATTCTGGAACTTCCAAGACTAGGTCATAACAAGTCTGTGGTAGGCTAAATGATGTCTCCCAAAAATGTCCACATCCTAATCCTCTAACCTGTGAGTACCTTATTTTATATGGCAGAAGAGATTTTGCAGGTGTCACTAAATTAAGGATTCTGAAAGAGTGAGATTACCCTGGATTATCCAGGAGGACCCTAAATGTAATCTTGCAGGTCCTATATGGAGGAAGCAAAAAGGTAAATGAAGGAGATGATGTGTCAACCAAAGCAGAGATTTAGAATGATGTGGTCAGGAACCAAGGAATACTGCAAGCTGGAAGAGACAAGGAACAGATTCTCTCCTGGAGCCTCTAGAAGGACTGAGCCTTGCTGACACTTATTTTGGCCCCTTAAATCTCATTTTGGACTTCAGACCTCTAGAACTCTAAGAGAATAAATTTGTGTTGTTTTAAGCCAATAAATTTGTGATTTGTTACAGCAGCAACAGAAAACTAATACAAAGTCTTACAGCTTCTACATAGATAACCCTCTTGCAACTTTTTCTCTGTGAGTCATGACCAATCATATAAGTACTACAGTCTCCCCGAGAATGTTGTGCTAGTGAGGTCATGCGCATCTACTCTGGTCGACCATTCCAGATGAGCCAGCTTCCAGCCACCTCCACCAAAGTACCAGGCATGTGAGTAAAACCATCTTGGACCCTGCCACCAGCACATCTACCAGCTGAAATTTACGGAGGGACCTCCACAGACACCACATGAAACAAAGTCATCCAGCCAAGCCCTCCCTATATTCCTGAGCTGCAAAATCATGAAATATAAGAGAACAGTTATTGTTCTAAGTCACACGTAACCCTGAACATCCAGTTATATATGAGTGATGATTAGAGATTGTCAAACAGCATATGTACATTTTATAATGGAAGAAAAAAATCCTATTATGTTAGCTATGTTCTGCTGGCAATAATCCCCAGTGATAAGATTACTCCATTATGCCAGTAATTCTAAAGTGTTCAGAATTAAGTTTTGTTGGAATATACTGCTGTAACTAGGCTCTTTCTATATTGGTAAATAACAGATTATAGCAAAGCTTCATAACTTATCTGGGCCCAAGATATAGAAGGTCTCAGGCGAACAAGAAGGAGAAGATGAAGGCAAAGAAGAAGGAGGAGGAGAAGGAGGAGGAGAAGGAGGAGAAGGAGGAGAAGGAGGAGGAGAAGGAGAAGGAGGAGGAGGAGGAGGAGGAGGAGGAGGAGGAGGAGGAGGAGGAGGAAAAGCAGCCTCAGCAGCTCTCAGCTTATTAGAGATCTTTCAATTCTCTTGACTCAATTCACAATTCATATCCCCATCCCGGTTCTTCCTCTCTTGCTGGGTCTAGTTTGGGCTACACCTCCCTTATTCTTCTTTTACCATTTCAACCAAGCCTCTGAAATATATTTATTCATACATCTTAATTTGGAATATGAAAGGTTTTTCTTGCCCTTTTTTTATTCTCTTTGAGCAAAAGCCACAATTATCTCCAATTCATCCCAGAAACCAATAGCTTAGCTGAGTTGCTACTTTCTCACATAACCATGGGCGGAGAAAAACGGGGATACTCTTGTTAAGAGTCCAAGATCCCCAGTGAATCAGAACTCCATGAAAAAAGTCTTGTTTTTAAGCATTCTCGGTATCCACTTTAATATCAGATTTTAATCTTTTGGCCTTTCATTCTGCCAAAAGCCTCTTGTTGTATATGACAAGTTCTCACAATGAAACATCCTACCTTAAATGAATATCCACAAAAGATGAGAACTATAAGATTGAAGTTTAGAATTATATGGTGTATCTATATGGATGTAGATAAATGGCAAAAAAAAAAAAGCAAATTTAAAACATACACAATTACCACTTATACAGAGAAATAGAAAAAAAAAATGCAAGTGATTAAGATCTAACATTAATAGAAAAACTGCTCTTTTCACCTCCATACATTTCTTATCTACTATTATGTAAAAGAAATCTCATTTTAAAAAGTACCTGGAGTAAACATTTAACAAAAATAATTCCCTAAGAAGCTCCTTTTTTTTTCAGTTATCTTTCATTGTGCCTTCCCCAAACCCAGTTCTTATCTTGCTGTGTAATTCTCCAATAAACATTAGTTATAACACTTTTAAGTAAGTGCGGAAGGCAGCCTCCAAGGTGGCCCCCAGTGATTTCTACCTCCAGGTATTTGCACCATGTATGGCACCTTCCCACAATGTACCAGGACAAAATAAATGGACTCTCTCTTCTAAGACTGGGTTATGAAAGATTGTGGCTTCCAGCTTAGGCGCCCTCTCTCTGCCTCCCATCACTCATTCTTGGAGGAGGCCAGCTTCCATGTCTTGAGAACACTTAGACTGTAGTGAGGCCCACAGGGCAGGAAACTGAGACTTCCAGCCCACAGCCACGTGAGTGAGCCTTCTTGAAAATGCATCCTCCAGCCCTAGGCAAGACTTCAGCTGATGCAGGCCCAGCTAAAAACTTGATTACAAAAAATAAAAATAAAAGCTTGAGTATAACTTCATGAGATACCCCGTCAGAAACATGCCACAAAGCTGATTCAAGATTCCTGATCCCCAGAAACTTTGAGAAAAAACATGTTTGTTTTAAGCCACTATGTTTTACACAATAATGTATAACTAATAAAATGAGCATCGCCTGTCCTTCAAAAACCAACTCATATGTTTTGAAAGTTAAAAACAAAAACAAAAAACAACTATGAATAGAAATAATAATTGCAAAAATTTAAAAGACAAATTTGCTTTAAAACTCTTGGCTAAGATTGAAAGGCAACTATACTAATGTCAGCTTGCCAGTCCTGTCATAAAAACAATGAACCAACAGAGAATTATCGGGAAAATATGGACTGTCTCTAGAAGAAGAGAGATTAGGTTGAGCATGTACATTGAGAACACAACATCAACTTTTTTAAAACTGAGAAGGAAATCATTTTGTAATTTGAAAATCACAATAGCCTATTTAACTATGATAAGACATCCCACACAGCTCATCTTATCTATCTAGAATCATGTAAAGCTTTATCTTGTCACAGATCGTATCACATGTCTACTGATAAGCACTAAGAACGATGAGGGCAAATGTACCAAATTTCAGCAACAGATTCCACTGCCATATCAAAGCATAGATGATTTTTTCCTGTAATGTTTCCACACCAAATCCAAAACACTTCTTTCCATTATACAAGCACACTTTCCAAGAACACATAAGACTTCCTATAACAAGAAACAGTCCTTTTAACATAATTTATTTAATAGAAAGTATGTTTAGTACACATACATTTAGTACATGAATCAGGTATTTAAAAAGATTCAAGGGGCGCCTGGGTGGCGCAGTCGGTTAAGCGTCCGACTTCAGCCAGGTCACGATCTCGCGGTCCGTGAGTTCGAGCCCCGCGTCGGGCTCTGGGCTGATGGCTCGGAGCCTGGAGCCTGTTTCCGATTCTGTGTCTCCCTCTCTCTCTGCCCCTCCCCCGTTCATGCTCTGTCTCTCTCTGTCCCAAAAATAAATAAAAAACGTTGAAAAAAAAAATTAAAAAAAAATAATTAAAAAAAAATAAAAAGATTCAAAAAGTAACAATAAAAGAAAAACATGGGAGTTACTCATTTGGGGAAAAATGATTTCACTGCTCTCCATAGGAACTGTATATATTGATATTGAACACAATAAGGAACACTAAGACTGCACTAAAAATTAAAGCAGCAGCATCAGTAAGTATCATCTGAGTCAAAGAGCAATGATTTAGTCATCAATACTGGCAAAAACAGTTGATTTAAACTTTGAAGTTCTTTAGCTTATGAACAGGAGACAAGCATTTGACTACCGCATCACTTCCTATACCTTTCCCTTTTTATCTTGAACAAAGGAGACAAATTACTGACTTCTTTCTCCTATAACTTCCATACTGATTCAGTTTAACTGATGCTAAGTAACCTCCACTGACCGAAGTTTATAGGTCCTTTCTCAAATACTTAAAACCACGTCAAATTTAAAATTATCTTCCCAGGAGAATGTAGCATCTCCACTGCCATCCGACTGCCATGTGCTAAAACAATAAGGCATCAGGTAAAATTTACCCAGTTGTATCACAGGATATGCTTTTCAAGAATTATCATAAAATTATATTAATAAGGCCCTTGAAACTTGTAACAATGTTAACGCAGAAGAATTTCTAAGAAGTTACTTAGACTAGGCCAAATATATGTTCAAAAGTGCTGCCCATGGAGAAAACATTCCTGATATTAATGTTCCAGCATATATGACTGTCTGTATTCTCCCAGGAGCACATTTTCAGAACTGAATATCTTAAACCACACAATGAATACAAACACACCTTACAAATAACTAGTATTTGATTATTATTTCATATAATGGCATGGTTACACATTTAATAACTGAACTGATTATGAAGTTACATTTCTCCTATAAATGCCCTAGGGGTGGACATTGTTTGGAATATCCAGTACTATAAATTGTTCTGCAATTCCCTGAATGTAGAAAAAAAAGCAGTTCAAAGGCACAAGAGAAAGTTTCTGAAGAAGCAGTATAGGTAAGTCATACTTATATGACTTTCTTCCATTCCTGTATTATTGGCCCAAGAAGCACTTTCAAGTGCCTCTGGCTAATCAAATGCCATGTTTCAATCATTGTACTTTAAACTTCGGAATCTATGGGATGTTTACGCAGCTACCAACTTTGGCAGGGTGGGGGAGGTAAACTTGCTAAAAAATGTCAAACACATCGTAATGTGAAATAAAATAGCTATATATTTTGTCTGCATTATGTATTTTGTCTGTACTACTGTATTCAAATTGCAAACATATTTTAATATGGAATTAATCATTTAGTCCTTTCATCCTTCTGATTTTCTGAATTTTTAGCTTTTTTTTTTTCACCTGCTCTCAAATTCTGACCTACAGCACTCTGCACTCGTTTTTAAAAATATCCTTTTTTAACATGTTAGCTTAAAAATAGCTTTGCTTTCACCATTCCACATTACTTTAAAGCAGAAGTCTGCTTTTTATTGTAGAGCCACAGATTCCCAGAAAAATACATTCTTACTACATTCTTTCAACCTCTGGGGAAACAACTGGCGTTGAACTTGTGCAGCGCCGAACCTATACGGGCTTGCAAGTTATGTATCTGCAGTTGCTGGTTTGATTCATTCTTTCCATTTCCCAGGAAAATGTTTCCTTTGGCTGTTTAATACAACTAGAAGTGTGTGCAATCACACAGCTGAGAGCATCTCTGCCTTAGGAAGCAATATCCCTTCTTTTGGACACCCGTACAGCTTGGTTGGATAACCTTTCAAGAAAGTTTCTTCCTGCCTCTCGGGTTTTGGTAGCGCTTTCCGAGCAGGCACGGCATGCACCTGCGTAGCTGCACGTTCACAAGAAAGCAGCAAGGGCTTAGGGGGGACAGGAGGGCTGGGGAGGGGAGGCGCACAATAAATCAAAGCACAATCGAAACAGAATCGTTTGACAATCTGGGCTGAAGCTCCGGCCTCTGAGGCTGGGGAGGAACCAGCCAAGCGTTGGTCCTGGCTGCCTGGCACGATCTGCTCCTGTCCTACCTGCCCTGGGGACACTCAGGAGGCGGAAAGTAACCCCCCCCCCCTCCCGGGCCCGGACGTCCCAGGCGCGAGGCCAGTCGGGCGAGGGGGGTGGGGGCGGGCCGAGCGGCTGGAGGGCTCCAGGGGCGCAGGCCGCGGGATGGGGACGCCGGGCCCCGGGCTCGCCCCTCACTCGCCCCCTTACCTTGGGCGATGGCAATGGACTCGAAGCGGTGCAGCTCCTTGAGCAGGCAGCTCCTCTCGGTGGAGTGCAGGCTGTAGATGAAGTCGCGCGCGCCCTGCGCCGTGTTCAGCGCTTCCATGGGCTCCTTCTTGGGGTGGGTGCCCAGCCCCCGGGAGCCGCCGGGGGCCGAGAGCGCCAGCAGCCCCCGCCCGCAGCAGCACCAGGACGGCTGTCGGGGCGCGGCGGCCGGGCCCGGCCTCAAGCTGCTCGCGGTCCGGCTCCTCAGCAGCGGCAGCAGCCGGGACATGGCGGGCTGAGGAGCGGGGACCCCCGCGGCAGTCCGGGAGAGCGATTTCTGGCGAGGCGGGGGGAAGAAGGAGCTCGGCTCAGCCCGACCCCGCCCCGATGTCCTCCTGACTGGCAGCCGAGGCGCCGGGCACCATGCACTCCCCGGGCCCGCGCGGCGGTCGCCTCCTTTCCCGTCCCCCTTCTCTTCCGAAAGGCCCGCGGCGGCTCGGGTCCCTCCGGCAAGAAAAACTTTCTCCGAGGCTGCCGGGCCGGGAGAGGGCGGGTGGGCGGTGCGGGCGGGCGCCTCCCGGCTGAGGAGGGGTGGCGCGGGCGGGCGGGTTTGACGAGGGTTTGTCTCCGTCAGTTAGATCTTCCAGAGGGATGAGTCAGCCACGCGCCGCCCTCCTCCGGCGCCGCCCTCCGCTCCCGCCGGCTTTCCCACCCTCTTGCCTGCCCTCGCCGGCGCTCGTTACGGCTCCCGCGCCCTCAAAGGCGCCGCGCTCTCAGGCCGCAGCAGCACCGATACCCCTAGCGGCGGTATAAGGGCTAACAGGGCGGGGCGAGGGGGTGGGGCGGGGCCGCGCAGGCGCAGTCCGCAGGCTCTCGGGCTGTGCTCTCTCCAGAGTTAGGAGGGTGCACAAGAGTCCCCGCCCCTTTCGGTGCGTGACGGTGGAGGAACCGAGGGCTCGCGTCTTCTGTGCTGGCGTCCGCCACCCTTAAGTCCAACGCAAAGAACGGGGAGAAACAGCTCTGGAGTTCTTGCTCGACAGGGTAGTGCCGCTGCCACCGGCCCGTCCTAGCGCCATGCGTAAACCTGGGGCTCGTTGTGAACGGTGCCGCTGCGTGCGGCCCCTCTCGCCAGGCACGGGCCTCGCCACTTCTCGGGGGTCGTCGCACCGTCCTGCTCAGGCTTTTGAGGATTGAAGCGCCTAAGCCGCGCCCTTTGGCAAGGCACCGCCCACTGAGGCCTCGGCCAGACACTCCGTCCAGTCTTTGAGGCACCCGCTCTGGGAGCTCCAAAGGGAGAGGGCGAGGCCAGGGTTTGAGACTGAGGCCGTGACACGGAAAACACGCTTCCTCGTTCTGATGCCAGCAGCTTGCAGATCGTTAATGCTGGAGCGGGAGGCAAGAATGTCAGACCTTTTCCGGGTGTTTGTCAAGGTTTGTTTTGTTTTTGTTTTTGTTTTTCTCTTCGCCGAGGCGAAAAGAATCCTGTAATGCAACACTGTTTTCCACGTGTCCAGGACCTAGTTCTCTTTCAGGACCCAGCTCGAAGGGTATCCTACTCCAGCCTTACCTTTGTCTCCTCCAAAGAAAGGAGATTGCCCCTTTATCCGAACCTATCTAATGATACTTAGGCTTCCTGTCTTAGAGAATAGATCCACTTAAAGAGTAAATCTGCTCAAGCGCAATCAAGATCCAAATCTTATCCTTATCGTATCTGCTGTGGCACCAGCCCAAGACCTTGTATGTCGTAAATGTGCTATAATCATGGAAGTGCAATATTTCAACGTGAGTCAGTGTTATCACTGAATCATCCTACTGCTCTCAGTGGTTCTCAAAGTGTGGTTCCCCACAGCAGAGCTTGTAAGGTATGCAGATTGCCCTAGTCAGCTCTAAACCCCTTGAATCAGAAACCGAGGGTTGGGCAATCATCTGTGCTTTAACAAGCCTCCCTCCCCACCCCACCCCACCCCCGTTGATATGGCTGCACACAAAAGTTTGAGAACCACTGCTAACTTAAACATTAAAATTATTTAAAAAAAATTTCAAGGCAGCATCTCTGCTGTGATTATGACAGTTAAGAATGTGCTCTGTGAAGGGTGTCTGGCTGGCTCAGAAGAACATGCGACCCTTGATCTTGTGGTCATGAGTTCTAGCCCCACATTGGGTGTAGGGATTACTTAAAAAAAAAAAAAGAAGAATGTGCTCTGTGGGAAATGAAGTTGCGTATTGAGACTGTCTTGTTTTTGAAACCCTCTGTGCTGGAATCCTCTGCGGAGTTATTTCAGTCTGAAGTTTTGGGGAGTACCACCACCTTCTCTCCTGTATCTGTTACCCCTCAAGAGATTCTGATTCATTGGGCTTGGGGTGGGACCTGGGAAGTGAGGTTTGGAGAAGCTCTTGACTAAGTACCGGTTCCTAATAGCCTCGAGGACACCTGTTATGTGTGGGGGCTCCAGAAACAGATTGCTGAAAGTTTGACAACTGGATCAACCATTGCCTAGCTGTGTTAGTGGTACATTATTACAATGGTGGTCCAAGTGAATCATGTCTTATGGTGTCCATTCCCTTGTGTAGACCTGTCCCACATTGGGCTTAGCTATGTGACTTGCTTGAGCCAGTAAGTGAAACATCACAAACCTGATCTAAGTGCTTGTTCTAGGGGCTTGTTGTAATGTGTTTGCTGTATGATTTATGATTGTTCAAGTCTGCTGTAGAAAATAAGAAACTAAAAAGTGGACACAATTTGCTTCTGAGACATTACACATAGGATAAATAGATACGTGTTGATCATAGATAAAAAGGATGGAACAAATGAAAGTGCTACTTTAGATAGAAAGAGATAGACCAAGTGAACTTTAAACATTAATAAGGTAGAGATTATACTACCTCTAGACTGACAACTAAATTGGCCACTCACTAGTGACACCCATTATAGCCCCATTGCGGCCTTGTGTAGTCTGTACAAGAAAAGCAGATGGGGGCGCCTGGGTGGCTCAGTTGGTTGAGCGTCCGACTTCGGCTCAGGTTATCATGTCGCGGTTCACAAGTCTGAGCCCCGCATCGGGCTCTGTGCTAATGGCTCAGAGCCTGGAGCCTGCTTTGGATTCTGTGTCTCCCTCTTTCTCTGCCCCTCCCCTACTCAGTCTCTGTCTCTCTCTCTCTCTCTCAAATATAAATAAAACATTAAAAAATTAAAAAAAAAGAAAAGAAAAGCAGATAGACCCCTCGCTACTCAGTCAGCTAATAATGACCAGACACACTTGCTCCTTCATCTCTCTGACAGAACAGATATCTGTTGGTTCCAGGCCCCTCTCTCTTACTTTCCGCTCTGGTCCTTACAACCACACCATCTGCAGAGAAGACTGGCACAGCAGAGGACATAGGAACACTGCATAGTGTACATAGGAACACTGCATAAAACAAAATTCAGATACTCTGGTCTTCCGCCCTGCTATCCTAAGCTTGTTTATCTACCCCATCTCTTTCCCCTTGCTTCCCACTCTCTTCTAAATTGGTGAATGGGGCACCTGGGTGGCTCAGTCGGTTACATGTCTGCCTTCAGCTCAGGTCATGATCTCACGGTTCATGAGTTTGAGCCCCACATCAGGCTCTCTGCTGTACACACAGAGCCTGCTTCAGATCCTCTGTCCCCCCACACCCCCCCACACACCCCCTTCTCTCTCAAAGATAAATAAATAAATAAGCAAACAAATTTAAATTGGTTGATAAATAGTTTGGGTTACTATTGCTACTCTTTGAGTGAACATGTTATGCCAAACTTAGTGGCTTAAATAGCCAGTTTATTTTCTTCATGATTTTGTGGCTCAAAACTTCGGGAAGGACTTGCTAGGCAGTCCTTTTTTGGAGTCTCTTATCAGATGTCAACTAACTGCAGCTGTCACTTGAAGGCTGATTTGGGCTGGATACCCAAGATAGCACATTCTTGTGGTTGACAACTGATGTTGGCTGTTGGCTGGCTGCATGCTCAGCTGGGACTGTGAACTGGAGTACCTTCATACAGCCCCTCCATCCAGCATGGCAGACTTCTCACGTGGCAGCTGGCTTCCCTCAGAGCGAGTGTCTGCAAAGAAACCGGGCTATGACCTTCTCTGACGTATCCTAAGAAGTCGTGCAGCATCACTTCAACCGTACCCTACTAGCTACCAGAAAGCTACTAAGGCCAGCCAGGATTCAAGAAAAGGGAATATAGACGCCCCCCCCCTTCAATGGGAGCAATGCCAAAGCATTTGGGAACATGCTTTAAAGCTGTCACATAAACAGTGTAATTCAAGCGTCTGAATTTGGTCTATAAGCCTATCTGTCCCGTGACCTACCATACAGTCCGCGTGGTGGTATACTTGGAGGCTGCCGTAACATCAAGGTAATTTTCCACATAACATTTACCCTTTGGAATTTGGCTGCCACATGAAGAAGTCTGGAGTATCCTGCTGGAAGGACCACATGGAGGACGAGGCAACAGCCCCAGCTAACTACCAGGCGCCTGTGTGAAGCCATCTTGGGCCATCCAAGCCCCAGATGACAGCATTGCAAAGAGGTTGAGATCATTAGCTCTGGAGCCAGACTCCTGGGTTTGGGTCCTCACTCCACCATTTACTAGCTCTATAACCTTGAGCTAATAACTCAGACTTTCCATGGTCACTCATCTGTTTGATGGGATAAGGGTGTTGCTAAATTTGCTCATCTGTTCAATGGAGATAGGGCATCTGCTTTATAGGGTTTTAGTGAAACTAAGTTAATACATGTAAAGCATTTCAAACAATACCTGGAACATGGTAAGTGCTCAATACATATTAGCTATCATTACAAAATTCCCATGAACCTCTCAAACCTCTAGGATTATGTCTTTTGAACCTAACTTGAGAAATACATACCTAACTATCTGTCATTTAATACCCATTTAATGTGTACTAACTGGATCCCCTCCCCATCCCCTTTCTCTGAACATTTGAATATCCTAAATGCAAATAAATGGAGGAGATGAGAGGGCTTGGGGTCTGTGTATAAAGCTTTGGAGAAATATAGGATAAGGCAAGTCCATGTGGGTGGCAGGAGGAAGGTTCTGAGGAAATTGTGGGCGTGCTAAAGAGAGAGGGCCAGCAGGTTGGAGAAGGTTACAGAAGAGGGAGAGCAGGAGGGCCTGGATTCAGCCAGCCCTGCCCTTCAGTTTTAAAGATGACAAACATCATGCCTCCATTAACAATCACAGTCTCCTCATGAAAAATTGCTGCTGAATCAACAGCCCACAATAGATTACATCATGCAAATGCTCTTCAGAGTTCCTGGCATCCCTGCGGCTGGCAGAGCACAAGGATGTCTGCTGTGTACATGTTATGATACATTATACACCCAGCTATTACCGTCCACTTTAAAATTCCTGAATTGGGTCTCCTGGGTGGCTCAGTCAGTTAAGCATCTGACTTTTGATTTCGGCTCAGGTCATGATCTCATGGTTTGTGAGTTCGAGCCCTGTGTCAGGCTTCGTGCTGACAGTGTGGAGCCAGCTTGGGATTCTCTCTCTGCCTCTCCCCCTGCTCACATGTGTTTTCTCTCTCTCTCTCTCTCTCTCTCTCTCAAAAATAAATAAACTTTAAAAGGCATTAAGATTTTCTATTTTTTAATTTTTTTTTAAGTTCATCCATTCATTTTGAGATAGAGAGTGGGAGCAGGGGAGGGGCACAGGGGGAGGGAATCCCAAGCGTGCTCCGAGCCACCAGCACAGAGCCAGTTGCAGGGCTGGAACTCAGAAACCAGGAGATCATGACCTGAGCCGAAACCAAGAGTCAGACGCTTAACCAACTGAGCCACACAGGCGCTCCCACTTCATTTTTAATGATTTCATCTACATGTTGGAAAGTGCCCTTCACAGGGAAGAAACAGTATCTCATGAAGGCAAGGTAGAAAATGGAGGGGCTATGATCACTGGACTGCAAAACTCCTCTGCTCAATTTCATACTCCAAGAAGCTCATATTTATCTGTCCTCAGGCATAACTCTGGGCAACAAGACTATGACTATCCCACACTCACCATAAAAAGGGCACCTGCAGGGGCAGCTGGGTGGCTCAGTCAGCCGAGTGTCTGACTTGGGCTCAGGTCATGATCTCATGGTTTGTGAGTTCCAGCTCCACATCGGGCTGGCTGCTGTCAGTGCAGAGCCGGCTTCAGATCCTCTGCCCCCATCTCTCTGCCCCTCCCCCACTTGCACTCTCTTGTTCTCTCTCTCAAAAATAATTTTTTTTTTAAGTGCACCTCCACACTAATACATGCACATACACGCATGCACACACCTACCTGACTCTTTCAGGGCAATACTTTATAACATTTTTTCCTTTCCAGGCTTTCTATCATGTTTGAGGTTGGGGAGGAATATTGATCAAAGCAAATATAAACAATATGGCTATGAAACGCCTCTTTGAAAACTTTAAACTTGAATTCCTAGTGAGGCTTCAAACATTTAGATGCTGCACGAACTATTTTTGAAAAATGACTCTATCTGTAAGCCCAGCAGAGAGGTCAGTAGAACGATTTTGAATGTTCCTATATTTATGACCAAGTATTTTTCAATGCTATAAATTACTACTGTTCAACAGTATCCAATTCTCAGGGCCAGAGGGAATTATTCTCTCCTATGCCCTTGAAGTTAGGGGTAACTGTGTGACTTACTTTGGCCAATGAATGGAAACCTGACATACTTATTCCCCCCCCCCCCCCCCCCCCCCGCCGATACAGGTACTTAATTGCCTGTGCTCAGGTAGGCAGCTCTCTCCCCTGATCTTAACATGGCAAGATTCACAACATGTGCCGAAATGGGAGTTCTATGAAATTGATGAGGCTGGGAGTAGTGAGCCAATGTAGGAAAACAGCTGCCCTGGAGAGTTGCCCCAATCCATAACACATTTTTCATGACAGAGATATAAACTTTTTTGTGTTAAGTCAGTGTGATCTAGAGATTCCTTTTTACTGCAGCAAAAGCTCCACTATCATGACTAACACAGCTCTTCTTTGGCTCTTTCTCTTACATTTTATAAAGTTGAATGCCTTCTTTTCATTCCTACGTATTGTTCTAAAAGGAGGACCTGTTTTGGGTCCAGTGTGTTTGTTTCTCCTGAGTAGGATATAGGGAGACAGGGTCCTCTTTTCTTCTGGTTTCTGAGCTTTATGTGAGTCTGGAGCCACAGACAGATTTGGGGGTCACCAGCATTAAGGAATGGTTCAATCCATGCAAGTGGATGAAATTGCTATAGCAAATGTGTGCATGAAAACATAAGAGGACAGGGGCACCTGGGTGGCTCAGCTGGTTGAGCATCTGACTCTTGACTCAGCTCAGGTCATGATCTCATGTTTTGTGAGACTGAGCCCCTCTTTGGGCTCTGTGTTGACAGTGCGGAGCTTGCTTGGGATCCTCTCTCTCCCTCTCTCTTTGCCTCTCCCCTGTTTGCATGCACGTTCTCTCTCTCTCTCACTCAAATAAACATTTTAAAAAAGAAAAAGAAAACATAAGAGGACAGAGACATGGGAAGCAATAACGGTTAAGAGATAAGCAGTGGAAGAAATAACCAAGGAAAGAAGGTGAGATAATGTAGTAAAAGGGGAAAATATCTGGCCACAGAAACCAAAGGATGATGAAGTTTCTAGAATGAGAGGTCTAGAGTTTCAAGTGCAGCAGCAAAGTAAAGCAAATTAAAGACAAGGAAGTACTTGTGAGTTGAACACATACAATTATGACCACTTTGTAATAAAAGTGCACTAAAAATGAATGTAAATGGGTTAAAAATAAAAAGCCATACCCTCATAAGCACAGAGTTAATGGGAGAAGAGGACGAGGTGACAGCATTACAGAAATACAAGACGGAAAGTGGATGGAGGAGTGTTAATTAACCTGACGGATCAGAGAAAGGTGAAAACTAAGCCAGGATGGAGCACCTCCAAGAAGGTTAATTCGAGCAACAGTCTCGAAAAAGTACCAGAATCGGAGGCACCAGGTACTTCTGAAGGTAAAGATATAATCGAGCTAAAAACAGAAGATCCAGGTGAAAATTTTTAAGGGGGTGTTTATAAAGCCAGATCCCCTTCCACATGCTATACAGCTGGGAGAATGGCACTTCCTCACTGCAGCAGGAATCTAGTTTACCAGTGGAGAGACAGTGGGTTTGGGGCACTAGAAACACCCGAGGGCAAGGGAGGTATACCAAACATAAGAGAGTGAGTGAGTGCCACATTCTGACTCATGGGGCCCTTGTCACTCTTCTGCTCTGCTTCAAGAACAGTATGGTAGCCATACTATTGGAGGATTCCTCTCTAGGCCCCCAATAGAACAGCTCAGCCAGATCACCCTACCGTAAAACCGTCAATTAACCAGCTCTGCCAAACACAGAGATTCCAAACAGCTTTTTGTTGTTTCATGCTTAAATACAAAATATGAGCCAAGAATTTAAAATCACAAGTCAGTTGAAGAAAGCCTTCAAGACAGAAGAAAAATGGTTAGCATTTAAAAAAAAAAAAAAAAAAAAAAAAAAAAGGGCACCTGGCTGGCTCAGTCAGGAGAGCATGAGACTCTTGACCTCAGGGTCATGAGTTCAAGCTTCATGTGAGGCATAGAGATTTTAAAAAAGGATAGGGGGAAAAAAAGGATCTTAGAGGACATAGGAGCAAAATAAGACTTTTGAAAATGTGTAATACTAACATATTTACGAAATAAGAGAAGATACAACATCTACGGAAAAATAAGATTCTGGACAAGTAGGAACAGCCAGAAAAGAAAAAATATTTCTTGAAATTTGAAATATGATAGTCAAAATGAAAAAATTAGCAAAAAGACTGGAAGGTAATATGGAGAAACATTTCTTTAAAAGCAGACAACAGGTAATATATAAAATAGAAGATAAATGACAGAATTAAAGAATCAGGCCAGGAGGTGCAAGAAAGTTGAAGATAACACAGTCTGAAAATGTAAGAGAGAAAATTGTCAAGTGTCTAAAGGAGAATTCCTCAAACTGAAGGTCATTTGTTCCCAGACCAGGAGAGTTCACTGAGGGCTCAGAACACAAGATGAAAAAAGACCCACTTTAAGGTATGTCATCACACGTTATTGTCATCAGATTGCTAGAGAACAAAAAAAGATCTTAAAAATCTCCAGCAGCAAAGTCAAGGGATGTCAAGAGAAGTTCAGTAAAAAAGGATCCCACTTCAAATATAGTCAATGGTACAGTAATAGCGTTGTGTGGTGACAGATGGTGGCTATGCTTGTGGTGAGCATAGCATAACTTATAGAATCACTATGTTGTACACTTGAAACTAATATAACATCGTATGTCCATACTCAATGAGTATGCAACTCATTTGCATATACGACTGTACTAAAAAAAACTTTTTTAAAGGATCCCATTTCAGAACCGTTTCAGACATCTCAACACTAATGTTGGAAGCCAGAAGACAAATGGAACAATAACTTCAAAATTCTGAAGAAAATTACTTCCAACCTATAATTCTATATCCTGCAATCCAGCGTGAAGGTAGATTATAACCTTTTTAAACATTGAAGTCTCCAAATATTTATGTCCCAAACATCGTATCAGGAAGAAACTGGAAGATGTGCTCCATCAAATGGAAGGAATAAAGCAAGAGATCCAGGAGATGGGAAGTTGCAGGACAGCAGGTCTAGAGAACTCGCAGGCTACATGGGTGCAAGGCAGTGGAAGGCTTCGGGAGTGTGCCTCTGACAGAGAGATGGACTTTATAGATTTTTGTGATGTATTTGAAATATTGAAAGGAGAATTACACTTCTGGGGGAGAATTTGGGAATGGATTAGTGATAGGTGCCTAGAAAATCAAGCAAACAAAAACTGGGGCAATTAACTCTAATAAATATTTTTTTATTATTTTATTCCAGTATAGTTTACAGTGTTATATTAGTTTCAGGTGTTCACTATAGTGATTCAACACTTCTTTTTTTTTTTTTTTTTTAACGTTTATTTATTTTTGAGACAGAGAGAGACAGAGCATGAACAGGGGAGGGGCAGAGAGAGAGGGAGACAATCTGACACAGGCTCCAGGCTCTGAGCGGTCAGCACAGAGCCCGACGCGGGGCTTGAACTCACGGACCGTGAGATCGTGACCTGAGCCGAAGTCGGACGCCCAACCGACCGAGCCACCCAGGCACCCTGTGATTCAACACTTCTTACAGCACACAGTGCTCATGACAACAATTAAGTGCACTCCTTAATCCCCATGACCTATTTCCCCATCCTCCCACCCACCTCCCCTCTGATTACCATCAGTTCTCTATAGTTAAGAGTCTGTTTCTTGGCTGCCCCCCCGTCTCTCTCTCTCTCTCTCTCTCTCTCTCTCTTACTCTGCTCATTTGTCTTGTTTCTTAAATTCCACATATGAGTGAAATCATAAGGTATTTGTCTTTCTCTAACTTATTTCACTTAACATAATACGCTCTAGCCCCATCCACATCATTGCAAATGGCAAGATTTCTTCTTTTTATGGCTGATCTACTAAATAGAAATTACATTAGGGAGAAATTATAATAAATTAAAGGATCACAGGTAAATAGTATTCACAAGATTATAATAATACAGAATATTTATTTAACCAAAAATTGTGATATATCTTAAATAGGGCAGATGTGGGGAAGGGAAATGTCTTACCTCAGACTGCCATAACAAAATTGCATGGCTTACCAGGAGTGTATTTCTCACAGTTCTGGAGGCTTAAGTCCAAGATGAAGGTGTGAGCAGGTAATTTTCATTCTGTAGCTTGTAGGCAGCATCCATCTCACTGTGTGCTCATATACCTTCTCTGTGCAAGTGTGGAGAAAGAGGGAAAGCAAACTTCCCTCTTACAGGATGCTAATACGATCACGAGGGCCCCATCCTCATGACCTCATATGACACTAATTACCTTCCCCAAACCCCTTCCCCAAATATGAACCCATTGAGGGTTAAAGCTTCAACGTATGAAGGGGGTGGAGGGACACAAACATTTAGTCCATAACAAGAAGAGTGTGCCTGTGTGTGTGTTTGTTGATATGTTTAGTGCGGTAGAGCAAGAAAGTGGGGAGTATGAAAGCTAAATCCTTATCTTGCATAGTAAGTGTACCAGTCAGGGTCTAGAGAGCAGTACACTCTAAATGGGATGATTTGAGGGGGGTTTATATACAAAGGTGTGACAGTTGGCAGGAAGGAACAAGAGATCGTGCAATATTCCAGGGCTTAGTAGCAATTGCCTTGTTAGTAACCCTAAGCCCAGAGAGCTAAATGGAGTACATGGGGACCACAGTCTAGAATGAGAACCAAGCAGAGTGGCCCTTCTAAAGAGAAGCAGTGACCTCCAGTTGAGGACATAGCCAGCTAGAGCAGATGGTCAAGGAGGGAGTCAGGGGGATAAATATTCTCATCTCACTGTCTTTTATCACTTGCTTTCTCTAATCTCCTCTCCAACGTCTCCCAACTAGAGGAAAAACTCAGCTGGAAACCAGAGTGCCTATTCATAAACCCATTGCTGTGTCCCAGACAAGTGAATTTCTCTGAACAGAGAGGAAGGAGAAGAAGAGTAGATCCAAGGGACAAATGGAAGATATCCAACACAATAATAAAAAGAAGAAGAAGAAGAAGAAGAAATAATAGGCATGTAATTCTATTATGTACCCAGAAGAACCCTAAAGCAGTTGAAAATAAGTGCCTATCTGAAATGAAAATTGGAAATAGGGAGACACTGGAATGGGAACTCCTTCTTTTTCTTTTTCTTTTTTTTAGTATATTTTGTAGAACAATTTGACTTTTATAACTAAGTAGAACTTTGATAAAAATAATTTGTAAGTGTTCTTTGTATTTGCAATGAGAAAATCACTGATGACCTTTTGCCCTGCAATTTCAGTTAAGTGATGGGAATTGAGGTCAGATTATAGTGGGTTGAGAAGAGAAGCTGAGATGATTGGGAAATGAATTCTAAAAGCCAACCGGGGGTGCCTGGGTGGCTCAGTCGGTTAAGCGTCCGACTTCAGCTCAGGTCATGATCTCTCAGTCTGTGGGTTCGAGCCCTGCATCAGGCTCTGTGCTGACAGCTCAGAGCCTGGAGCCTGCTTCAGATTCTGTGTCTCCCTCTCTCTCTCTGCCCCTTCTCAGCTCATGCTCTGTCTCTGTCTCTGTCTCTCTCTCAAAGATAAATATACATTAAAAAAAAAAAATTACAAGCCAGCCAAACTGTGTTAATCAGATGTTTAGTGAATGTCTGCAATAGCTAGTCAGTTAGTTTAGGTAGATGGAAGGTGTGCCACATGTGATTTGTGTTTTAATGTGCTCTGCCTATTAATGAGCTCTGCATCCAATACTTTGGACCCACGTGTATAATCCATATGTCCTATATGTTCATACACAGTTTTAGGATTCAGAATATCTTTTTGAGCTTTTAATTATTAAAATGGTTTCTGGCAGTTATTTATTTTTTAAAAATATTTATTTATTTAGAGAGAGAGTGTGAGTGCATGTGGGAAAGGGGCAGACAGAGAGGGAGAGAATCTCAAACAGGTTCCTTAGTGTCAGTGCAGAGCCCAACGCAGGGCTCCATCTCACGAACCGTGAGATGATGACCTAAACCCAAATCAACAGTCAGATGCTTAACCGACTGAGCCACTCAGGCACCCCCTGTCTATTATTTTTTAACCTGTCCCCAGAATTTCTTGCCTCTAACACCCATTCCTCCTGCTGTATTTCCTTTATATACCTTCCAAACTCAAACTCAAAAGTCTGACCCATCTTTGACCTCCTTGTTCACTTCAAAAATGTCCTTGCTAAATTCCATACATTCTATCCATTAAATGTGGGTTTTTAAAAATATTTTTTATTTATTATTTTTTAAAGTAATCTCTATATACAATGTAAGGCTCAAACTCACAACACCAAGATCAAGAGTCACATGCCCTACTGACTGAGCCAGCCAGGTACCCCTATCCATCAAATGTTTTTAATTTTTATTTCCATTTCTCCATCCTGGCTGGCTCTGACAGAGGTTAAGTTATCAGGATTTGTTGACTGTCACTATGCATTATCTCTCTGTGCCTCGAAACTGTATCTCCAATAGCTCCCTTTATTAATTTATGGATTTTGTGATCTTATTAGAAACTGCTTTTCTAGCCAAATGACTTACTACTTCCCCTTTCTTGAACCAAACATGACTCTCTTAGTACTCTCTAAGATTTCCAGTCTTCACGCTGGTGCTCACATTGTCCCCTCTGTTTGCAGCAACTTCACCCTCAGTGTCTCCATGTCCAATCCTTCCCATTCTTCAGGGCCCAGCTCAAATGCCTTCTCATTCCTGGGGTGGCTCTTGAAGATGCTTTCATGGAAGATATGACCTCTTTTTCTGAACTCCCTCATTACTGTCTCTGAACCTTCTTGTGTTCTAGTATATGGCAGGGGTGGGGGCTGGTTGGTGGGGTAGGCCTCACTTATAACCAACTTGAAGGAAGATTCCCTGTCTAATTCATCTTTGTTTTCCCTGAGCAGCTAGCATAGTATCCAGTAAATATATACAATATACAGTACATTTGTTGAATTTTTAATTAAGTAGCTAATCCATATTTTTTCCTTGCTTTATTGAGGCATAATCGGCGTACAAAAGAACTGCATATAATTCATGTATATCATTTGGTAAGTTTGTACATATGTATACACTTGTTATACTATCACCAAAGTTAAGGTAATAAACATCTACATCACTTTCAAAAGTTTTATTGTGTCCCTTGTTTTTGTTTCGGTTTGGTTTTGGGTTTTTTTTTTGTAAGACTACAACATGAGATAGACCTTCTTAACAATTTTAAGCACATAATACCCTATTATTAACTGTAGGCACTGCGTTATACAACAGATCTCTGGAATTTACTCATCTTGTATTAACTTTATACACTGAACAACTTCCCTATTCCTCTCCCCCATCCCCTGGTAACCACCATTCTGCCAATCCATATTTGATTTTATGATATACTGCCACTTGAAAAGCAAAAAAGAACAGTAATCTTAAGGAACTGTCATCATAATAAGACCAACTTACTTTGCCCTAAGTTCCAGCAAGATAAGAAAACACATATGATAGTTAAGGAGAAAATGGAGGGTGCATAGACTAAAAAGTCCTAGTAAAATTGAGAAGCTGTAACCCAATATTGTATCCACTGTGTACATAGAACCTCCAGAGGTACTGGAGTCACATTAACCTGGACTAAGATCTTGCCTCAGCCCCTTACCAGCTGCATATCCTTGGACCAATTATCCTCTTTGACCCCCAGTGTCCTTCTTAGCAAAATTTAAATAATAATGGTACTTACCTCCCAAAGCTGTTTGTATAATTAAATGAGATAATCTACATAAAGAGTTTTGCAGAATGCCTAGAATACATCATATACACTCGGTAAATGATACCTTCTCTTTTTATTATCAGTGGTGAGAGCTGTATTAATCAGTTGCCAAGGGCACTAGCTTTGGAACCAGACAGAGCTGGGAGTTCTTATCATTAAAAAATGATGAGACAACACTTCCAAACTCATTTTATTAGGCCAACATTAAGCTCCTACCAAAGCAAGATAAGGGCAATACAAGAAAGGAAAATCACAGGCCAGTATCTTTGATGAACATAGATGCAAAAATGCTCAGCAGACACTAGCAAGCCACATTCAACAGCACTTTAAAAGGATCATACACCATGATCAAGTGAGATTTGTTCTTGGGATACAAATCAATAAACATGATATACCACATTAACAAAATGGAGAATTAAAAACCATATGATAATCTGAATACAGAAAAGGCACTCGAAAAAAGTAAATATCCTCAATTAGGTATGGAAGGAATGTAACTCAACATAGTAAAGGCCATATATGACAATCCCACAGCTAACACACTCAACAGTGAAAAGCTGGGGGCGCCTGGGTGGCTCAGTAGGTTGAGCATCTAACTCTTGATTTCAGCTCAGGTCATGATCCCAGGATTGTGGGATCAAGCCCCATATCAGGTTCCACACGGAGTATTCTCTCTCCTTCTGCCCCTATACCCCTGCTCACTCTCTTTCTTTCTCAAATTAAAAAAAAAAAAAAGTGAAAAGCTGAAAGCTTTTACTTTAAGATGAGCAGCAAGACAAGGATGCTCACCCTCACCACTCCTATTTAACATAGTACTAGAGTCTTAGAGCAGTTAAGCAAGAAAAAGAAATAAAGGGGCGCCTGGGTGGCCCAGTCGGTTAAGCATCCGACTTCGGCTCAGGTCATGATCTCATGGTCCCTGAGTTCGAGCCCCGCGTCGGGCTCTGGGCTGACAGCTCAGAGCCTGGAGCCTGCTTCGGATTCTGTGTCTCCCTCTCTCTCTGCCCCTCCCCCGTTCATGCTCTGTCTCTCTCTGTCTCAAAAATAAATAAACGTTAAAAAAAAATTTTTAAAAAAAAGAAAAAGAAATAAAAACATGCAAACTGGAAAGGAAGAAGTTAAAAATTGTTTGCAGATGATAAGACCTTATATATAGAAAACCCTAAAGACTCCACCAAAAGACTGTTGGAACTAATAAATTCAGTAAAATTACAGGAAACAAATCAATATACAAAAATCATCTGTGTTTCTATAGACTAAGAATGAGCTATCTGAAAAAGAAATCAAGAAAGCAATTCCAATTACAATAGCATAAAAAACAATAAAATATTTAGGAATAAATTTAAATGAGGTGAAAGATCTATATAATAAAAGCTATAAAATGTTGGTGAAGAAATTGAAGAAGATACAAGTAAAATGAAAGATATCCCATGTTCATGGGTCAGAAGAGTTGATATTGTTAAAATGTCCATACTACCCAAGGCCATCTATAGATTTAATGTAATTGCTATCAAAATTTCAATGGCATTTTTCACAAAAGTAGAAAAAAAATCCTAAAATTCATACAGAACCACAAGAGGTTCTGAATAGCCAAAGCAATCTTGAGTGAAAAGAACAAAGCTGGAGACATCATACTTTCTGGTTTAAGCTATATTACAAAGCTATAGTAATCAAAACAGTATGGTACTGGCATAAAACAGGCATATAAATCAATGAAACAAAAATAAGCCCACACATATACAGTCAACTAATCTTGGACAAAGATGCCAAGAATATACAATGGAAGAAAGTATAATCTCCAACAAATGGTGTTGGGAAAACTGGAAATTCATATGCAAAAGAATGAAATTGAGCTCTTATCTTACAGCATACACAAATTTCAACTAAAAGCAGATTACAGACTTAAATGTAAGACCTGAAACCATAAAACTCCTGGAAGAAAACATAGGGGTAAGCTGCTTGACATTGGTCTTGGCGATGATGTTTTTTGGATATGGTACCAAAGGACAGGCAACAAAAACAAAAATAAACAAGTGGGACTACATCAAACTAAAAAGCTTCTGCATACCAAAGGAAACAATCAACAAAATAAAAAAAAACAACCTACAGAGTGGGAGAAAATATTTGCAAACTATATATCTGATAAGGGGTTAATATTCAAAATTTATAAAGAATACTCAATGCAAAAACAAACAAACATAACTCAAGAAACTTCTGGGGAACAAACTTCAGTGAAAATCAATTTAATAGAGACTGCTGAACATTTAAGATGTTATATACAAACCCAGTTGTAACCACAAATCGAAAACCAGTAATAGATATGCAAAAAATAAAGAGAAAGGAGTCAAAATATATCACAAAAAAAAGTCCAGAAAACTGTAAGAGAGCAAGAGAAAAAGGAACAGAGAAAAATAAAAACAACCATAAAACAAGTAAGAAAATGGTAATAAGTACATACCTATCAATAGTTACTTTGATTGTAAATGGAATCATCACTTTAATCAAAAGACATAGGATGACCTAATAGATAAAAAAGCAAGACCCATCTCTATGCTGCCTACAAAAGACTCATTTCAGACCTAAAGACACAGCATGCAGATTAAAAGTGAAGGGATGGAAAGGCATTTATCATGCAAATGGAAGTGAAAAGAAAGCTTAAGTTGGACAAAATAGACTTTATAATAGACTGTAACAGGAGACAAAGACACTATATAATCATAAAGGGAACAATCCAACAAGAAGATACAACAATTGTAAATATTTATGCTTCCAACTTGGAAGCACCCAAATACATAAAACCACTAATAACAAACATAAACAAAGTAATCAATAGTAATACAATAATAGTAGGAGACTTTAAGACCCCACTTACATCAATAAATAGATCATTCAAACAGAAAATCAACCAAGGGATAGTGGCTTTGAGTGACACATTGGATCAGATGGATCTAATATATATATTCAGAACATTCCATCCTAAAACAGCAGAATACACATTCTTTTCAAGTGCACATGGAACATTCTCCAGAATAGATTACATATTAGACCACAAAACAAGTCTCAACAAATTAAAAAAGATTGAAGTCATATAATACATCTTTTCTAACCACAACACTATACAACTACAAATCAACCACAAGAAAAAATCTGTAAAGAACCCAAAACATGGAGGTTAAATAACATGCTGCTAACCAATGAATGGATCAACAAAGAAATGCCAAAGAGGAAATCCAAAAATACACGGAGACAAATGAAAATAAAACCAGTGGTCCAAAATCTCTGGGATGCAGCAAAAGCTGTTCTAAGCGGGAAGTTTATAGCAATACAGGCCTACCCTAAAAAGCAAGAAAAATCTCAACCTAACCTTACACCTAAAGGAATAGGAAAAAGAACAAACAAAAACCCCCCAAACCAATAGAAGGAAGGAAATAATAAAGATTAGCACAGAAATAAAGAAAATAGAAATTTAAAAACAATAGAGATCAATGAAACCAGGAGCTGGTTCTTTGAAAAGATTAACGAAATTGATAAACTTTTAGCTAGACTCATCAAAAAAAGGGGAGGGGGAGAGGACTCAAATAAACATCAGAAATGAAAGAGAAGAAATAGCCAACACCACAGAAATACAGAAGATTATAAAAGAATATTATGCAAAATTATATGCCAACAAATTGGACAACCTAGAATAAATAAATAAATTCTTGGAAACATATCCTCCCAAAACTGAATCCAGAAGAAATAGAAAATTTGAATGGACCAATTACCAGCAATTGAACAAGTAATCAAAAAACCCCCGACAAACAAAAATCATGGACCAGACAGCTTCACAGGTGATTTCCACCAAATATTTAAAGAAGTAATATCTATTCTCAAACTATTCCAAAAAATAGAAGAGGAAGGAAACCTTCCAAATTTATTCTATGAGGCCAGCATTACCCTGATAACAAAACCAGATAAAGGTGCTACATAAAAAGAGAACTGTAGGCCAATATCTCTGATGAACATAGATGCAAAAACCCTCAACAAAATATAGTAAAACCTTGGACTTCAAGTAACTTGTTCTGTGAATGTTCTACAAGATGAGCAAACATTTCTAATAAATTTTAACTTGATAAACGAATGATGTCTTGCAATACAGGTAGTACATGACAGTGAACATCACATGATCACAACTGAGCCAATGGTTCTTCTCTCTCTCTCTCTTTCTCTCTCTCTCTTGCTCTTTCTCTGCCACTATGGGATTGTGGGTGATCATCTCTCATGCTCTGATGCTTACTCTCAGGCCACAATGTTTGGAAGAAATCCGTGATTTTTCAGAACATTGGAAGATCCCCACAACTGGCACTAGTGTATTTTTTGTCACTTCCAAGCACCTATGGACATTCCTTTGCTTTTCCATACAAGAGTAAGCTTAGCAATACTTTGCTTCATTCTAACTCAGGCTGCCTGCAGGTATAGACCCTTTCATCTGCTGCCTTATTGCCATTTACATTAAATACAGTGTATGACAAGAGTTAATTAATACTGGACTGTAGTCACCATCCATGCGAGCATATACAATGGCCCCCATGCGGAAAAAGATTCCAATGAGCCAATAGGTAGAAGTGATTCCATTAGTGAAAGTTGTCCTATGAAACATCCCTCCTCTGTCTTGTTTCCCTCAAACTAGTCACGAAGGTTTTCAAGGTTAAGTGTAGGTTAGTTTGTTTATTTTCTTTATATTTTGTATTTTCTTTATTATTTTGTATTATATTACAGTATTATAATCAATTTTATATGAGTATTTTTGGGTTGTGGAGTGAATCATCTGAGTTTCCATTATTTCTTATGGGGAAATTTGCTTTGATATACAATTGTTTTAGATTACACGCATATTTCTGGAACAAATTATGCTCACAAACTAAGGTTTTACTGTATAGGCCAACCGACTCCAACAATACAGTAAAAAAATCATTCACCATGATCAAGTGGGATTTATTCCTTGGATACAAGGGTGGTTCAATATTCACGAATCAATCAATGTGATACATCATATCAACAAGAGAAAGGACAAAACCGTACGATTATTTCAAGAGATGCAAAAAAAGTATTTGACAAAATACAACATCGATTCATGATTTAAAAACCTTCAACAAAGTAGATTTAGAGGAAATATGCCTCAAAATAATAAGACTTTATATGAAAAAAAAAAAAACCCCACAGCTAACATCATACTCAGTGGGGAAAAATTGAGAGTTTTTCTGTTAAGATCAGGAGAAAGACAAGGATGTCCACTCTTACCACTTCTATTCAACAGTACTGGAGGTCCTAGCCATAGCAGTCAGACAAGAAAAAAAAAATAAAAGTTATCCAAGTTGGTAAAGAAGAAGTAAAATTTTCACTACTTTTATATGACATGATACTAAATATAGAAAACCCTAAAGACTCCACCAAAAGCTACTAGAACTGATAAATGAATTCATAAGTCACAGGTTACAAAGTCAATGTACAGAAATTCACTGCATTTCTATGTGTCAATAATGAAGTAGCAGAAAGAGAAATTAAGAAAACAATCCTATTTACAATTGCACCAAAAATAATAAAATACCTAGGAATAAACTTATCCAAGGAGGTGAAAGACCTGTACTCTGAAAACTATAAAATATTGATGAAACAAATTGAAGATGACACAAACAAATGGAAAGGCATTCCATGCTCATGGATTAGAAGAACAGATATTTTTTTTAAATGTCCATACCCAAAGCAATCTACACATTTAATGCAATCCCTATCAAAATACCAACAGCATTTTTCACAGATCTAGAACAAACACTCCTAAAATTTGTATGGAGCCACAAAAGACCCAAATAGCCAAAGCAATCTAGAAAAAGAACAAAACTGGAGGATCACAATCCCAGATTTCAAAATATACTATGAAGCTGTAGTAATCAAAACAGCGTGGTTCTGGCACAAAAACAGACACATAGATCAATGTAGGAGAATAGAGAGCCCCAATAAATGTATGGTTATATGGTCAATTAATCTTTGACAAAGGAGGCAAGAATATACAATGGGAAAAAGACAGTCTCTTCAACAAATGGTGTTGGGAAAACTGGACAGATACATGCAAAAGGATGAAACTGGATCACTTTTTTACACCATACACAAAAGTAAACTCAAGATGGATTAAGGACCTAAGCGTGACACCTGAAATCATAAAAATCCTAGAGGAGAGCCCGGGTCAAATTTCTTTGATATCAGCCATAGCAACATTTTTCTCTTTTTTTTTTTTTATTAAAAATTTTTTTAATGTTTATTTTTGAGAGAGAGAACACAAGTGGGGGAGGGGCAGAGAGAGAGGGAGACACAGAATCCAAAGCAGGCTCCAAGCTCTGAGCTGTCAGCACAGAGTCTGACACAGGGGTCGAACCCACAAACTGTGAGATCATGACTTGAGCTGAAGTCGGTCGCCCAACGAACTGAGCCACACAGGCGACTCTTTTCTCTCTCTCTCTCTCTCTCTTTTTTAATGTTTATTTATTTATTTTGAGATAGAGAAAGCATGAGCAGGGGAGTGGCAGAGAAAGAGTCCCAAGCAAGCTCTGTGCTGCCAGTACAGAGCCCAACATGGGGCTCAATCTCACGAGCCATGAGATCATGACCTGAGCCGAAATCAAGTCAGATGCTTAACTGACTGAACCACCCAGGTGCCCCCAATAGCAACATTTTTCTAGATACGTCTCCTATGGCAAGGGAAATAAGAAGCAAAAATAAACTATTAGGACTACTTCAAAATAAAACCTGCACAGCAAAGGAAATAATTAGCAAAACTAAAAGACAACCTACTGAATGGGAGAAGATATTTGTAAAAGACCTATCTGATTAAGGGTTAGTATGAAAAATATATAAAGAACATATACAACTCAACACCAAAAGAACAAATAATCTAATTTAAAAATGGGCAAAAGACAGGGTGCCTGGGTGGCTCAGTCAGTTAAGCGCCCGACTTCATCTCAGGTCATGATCTCACAGTCCATGAGTTCAAGCCCTGCATCGGGCTCTGTGCTGGCAACTCAGAGCTTGAAGCCTGCTTTGGATTCTGGGTCTCCCTCTCTCTCTGCCCCTCCCCCACTGCCCTCTGTCTCTCTCTCTCTAACAAATGAATAAACATTTTTTAAAAAGTGGGCAAAAGACATGAACAGACATTTCTCCAAAAGAGATATACAAATGGCCAACGGGTATATGAAAAGTTGCTCAACATCACTAATCACCAGAGAAATGCAAATCAAACTCACATCTGTTAGAATGGCAAGTACCAAAAAGGCAAGAGATAAGTGTTGGAGAGTGTGTGGAGAAAATGGAACCCTTAAATGTTGTTGATGGGAACTTATACAACTAGTATGGAAAAAGTGTGGGGGTTCCTCAAAAAATTAAAGGTAGAACTGCCATATGATCCAGCCATTCCTCTTCCAGATGTATATCCATATGAAATGAAATCATTGTTTTGAAGAAATATTTGCACCCCATATTCATTGCAGCACAATAGCCAAGATATGGTAACAGCCTAGTTGTCCATCAACAGATGAATGGACAAAGAAAATGTGGTATATTGATAAAATGGAGATTGCTTGAAAATCCCTGAAGCAGACAAAACCATATAAGCCACATAAGCAAAACTTAATCTAGCTTATTTCATGATTGTAAACAAAACTTAACATGTTATTTCTTGTACATGACTCTGATAATCATAAATGAAACTTAAGTCATCTTCCTAAAATGGTATAAGATAATCACTTTTAACTAATATCTTGCCATATCTAAACTCCCCTTGTAGTAAGCAGTCATTGTAAAGGTTAAACAATTTCTTCATTTTCACTTTATTAGCCATCCTGTAACATCATGCCTATGATCATATCAGTTTCAGGTTTGCAATATTCCTGTTTGCAGTTTGTTTCTCACTCAGTAAAATAGTCATATCACATAAAGTTCTCTGAATTTCCTTTCTGTGATACACACAATGCAATATTACTCATCCATAAAAAAGAAGGAAATCCTGCCATTTGCAACATGGATGAACCAGGAAGACATTATGCTAAGTGAACACGGCAGATACAAAAAGACAAATACCATGTGGTCCCATTTGTATGTAGAATCTAAAAAAGTAGAACTTGACCAGAGGCTAGAACAGTGGTTGCCAGGGACTGTGGCGGAGGAGGGGATGTGATGTTAGTCAAAGGGTACGAACTTTCAGTTATAAAATGAGTAAGTTTGGGGATGCACAGTATGGTGGCCATAGTTACTAATGCTGGATTGTGTGCTTGAAATTTGCTAAGAGAGTAGTTCTTACGTGTTATCACCACACACAAAAATGGTAGCTACGTGATAGATATGTTAATTAATTGATTGTGGTAATCATTTCACATATATACTTATATTAAATCATCACATTGTATGCCGTTAAAAAAAATTATGCTGTACAACCTAAATATAACAATTTTGTTTGTAAATCACACCTCACTAAAGCTTGCGGAAATAATGGTGAAAAAGGCTTATTTGGTGAAAGCCTCATGACTGTTTGACCTGTAGGTGGAAAGCAGTCCTTGGACAGAATGTGGCTCAATGAAGTTGTGCTTGCTTCAATCTTTATCATCTTTTCAGACCCAATCAGGACTTCTATTTCCTGAAATGATTTCCAGGACAGTCTCTACTCCACCATTTGGAAACACTTCCAAAGGACTAATATTAGCAAGCACGGGATGGGGTTCAGGAGAGGGATAATGCTACTTTCTACCACTATCACTTCCCAGGAGCTATAAAATTAAATGATTAGGTCTGCTAAGCAATGTCATAGTAATAGCTAATCATTAGTTAGTATCACCACATAGAAGGCACTGTACTAAGTACTTTGTGTAATTCATCTCATTTAATCCTCTTGGCTTTGCAAAGTAGCTTTTTTAAAATCTCCAGCTTACAGATAATAACAATGAAGATTATAGCTCACCATTATTGAGTGCTTATCATGTTCCAGGTACTTTACTACACCTTTAAATATTTTTTTTTTTAACATTTATTTATTTTTGAGACAGAGAGAGACAGAGCATGAATGGGGGAGGGGCAGAGAGAGAGGGAGACACAGAATCGGAAGCATGCTCCAGGCCCTGAGCCATCAGCCCAGAGCCCGATGCGGGGCTCGAACTCACGGACCGTGAGATCGTGACCTGAGCTGAAGTCGGACGCTTAACCGACTGAGCCACCCAGGCGCCCCTTTACTACATCTTTAATATAGATTACCTCTCTTTATCTTCATTAATAACCCCATCAAGTCATTTTTAGTCCTCATGTTTTAGATGTGAAGCTAGAGGTAAAGACAGGGTAAGTAACTTGCCCAAGGTCACACAGTTAATAAATAATAGATGGGATTGCAACCTATGGTCTCTGTGAATCCAGAGTTCAAACCTTTTCCCCTTCAAAGGCGCAGACAAGTTCAGACAGACATGTTGACCTTAGAGCCAAGAGCTACTGAGTCACTATGGCCTTCTCTTTGCATGAGTTTCAAGGTATTTCAAGATCATAAGTCTGTTTTTCCTCTTGATAGCTCCAGTGGCAACTTCTCTTAGTAAATTATCTGTTGCCTGACTAGCTTCATATCTAATGACTTTATTAAACTCCAGTTTGAATTTTCTTTTAATATTACCCTTTTAACCATCCCAAATGATTTCTTTCATGTAATGTTGCCCCTGAGGCATTGGAAAATATATCATTTCAGGAAAAATTATATAATACATTAAACACAAGACTCATAAAGAGAAACCAAAACACTATAAATGTTGGAAGATTCACATATTTCAGCCTTCTTCACTTGTGACTATTTATTGGCAACCTGTCTGTATGTAGCACTGTACTAGGCATCCCGAGCTCCTAGTTCCATGATCTCCTCTCCCCTCCAGTGATCCTTTGCTCCCCTCTTTCCAGCCACTTATTCCCATTGTCATACCTGGCCTGGTCCCCACAAATAATGTCAACACCCTAAAATTCAACTATAACACTTCCCCCCCTCTGATCATCACTTTCTACCCTTCAGATCACCATGGTTGTTTGACCCTATCACGACCTCCAACCATTGACTCCACCACTTTTTCATTATCCATCAATCCTCTCCTCCTGTGTCCTCCCTTCCCTTTGAACCCAGTTTCGATTCCTTGGCATTACACTCACTCCTTTGAAACACTGTTGACTTGCTTGTCCCCTGTCTCTCCATCCTACTTGTTTGGCAAAATAGCAACTCTGGCTAAACTCAGACATTGGCCAGATAACCACGCTAGCTCCTGAGCGGCTGCATGTGGTTGGAAAACATCACAACCTTCTTCACCTGTCCTCGCCTCTGGGGCTTCTCAC
This sequence comes from Panthera onca, assembly GCF_046562875.1. Lineage (NCBI taxonomy): Eukaryota > Metazoa > Chordata > Mammalia > Carnivora > Felidae > Panthera > Panthera onca. Next base: position 67,514,054 of record NC_138356.1, read on the forward strand.
CCTTTACAACAGATGCAAGATTCCTGCTCTTCCTTTTTCTTGTTCTTTTTTATTTAAGTATGGTTGACACACATGTCATGTTAGTTTCAGGTGTGCAACGACTTAATGCTCACCACAAGTGTGGCTAACATGTGTCACCATGCAAGGCTACTACAATGCCATGGACTGTATTCCCTATGCTACCTTTTATCCCCGTGACTTATTCACTCCATAACCAGAAGTCTTTGTCTCCCACTGCCCTTCACGTATTTTGCCCACCCTCCATCTGGAAACCATTAGTTCTTTGAAGTTATAGGTCTGATTCTGCTTTTTGTTTGTTTATCCATGTGTTTTTTAGATCCACATATAAGCGAAATCATATGGTATTTGTCTTTCTCTGATTTATCTTGCTTAGCATTATACATTCTGTGTCCATCCATGTTGTTGCAAATGGCTAGATCTCATCCTTTTTATGGCTGTGTATTATTCCAGAGAGTGTGTGTTTGTGTGTGTGTAAATATATATATATATATATATATATATATATATATATATATATATATATATTTATTTATAAACACAAATACATACATTTATATAAATATATATACACACATGCATACATATATACCACATCTTCTTTATTCATTCATCTACCGACGGACACTTTAGCTGCTTTCATATCTCAGCTATTATAAATAATGCTGCAATAGTTTCCAACTCTTACCAGGCTTGTTTTTTGGGATCTTGCCTGCTCAAGAAGACTACTCCTAGAATTAACATCTTTAATTAACTAAATGTTTCTTGCATCTTTAAGTTCTTTCTCTGGATACTTAGCCCAAGCATAAAATCATCTTGTTTTATCTTCCACCTTTAAAACAAAACAAATCTTCTCTTGAAGAGAATCTGTACATCTACGGCTACAGCCCATTTTTCTGTTTCACTTCAGAGCAAAACTTCTGAAAAGAGGTGTTCATGGTCATCATCTCCACGTCCTCACTTCCTGTTTACTGTTTAACACACTCAGGCCATCCCCCTCCCCCAACTGCACCAAAATTGCTTTTATCTGACAAGTAATGAGGTCTCTGTTGCTAAACCCAATGCTTATTTATCTGTTCTGACTTTCCTCCAAATCCCGAAGGTATGTGAAATAGTGAACTATACCCTCGTTCGAGAAATGCTTTCTGTTTTGACATCTGAGAAAACACTGGAGTTTCTGGTTTTCCTACCCTCTCATTCACGTCCTTCTTCTAAGTCTTCCCTCAAGGTTCCCCTGCATCACCTTGTCATGTTCCAGGTACCACTCCTCAGCCTCCCTCTCTCACTCTTCACTCCAGGCAATCTCAGTCAGTCCCACAGCTATAAATGCCATCCACATGCTTGTGACTCCCAGATCTGCATATCCAGATTCATGCATCTAGCTGCTCATTTGACATTTCCACTTGGATGTACAATACACATTTTTTTTTAACATTTATTCACTTTTGAGACACAGAGAGAGACAGAGCATGAGCGGGGGAGGGGCAGAGCACGATGGGGGGGACACAGAATCCAAAGCAGGCTTCAGGCTCTAAGCTATCAGCACAGAGCCTGACATGGGGCTCGAACTCACAGACCACGAGATCATAACCCTAGCTGAAGTCGGACGCTTAATCGACTGAGCCACCCAGGCGGCCACAATACACATCTTAAATGTGACATTCGCAAAAGACACATGACTCTACACCATTTATCCCTGATCTGGGCCTAGGTAAGCAACACCACCATCCACCAAAATTCTTGGGGCAAAATCCTAGTAGTGAAACGTGAATAATAGGTAAATCTCTGGAGACAGAAAATAGATCAGTGATCATCCAGGTATACTGGGTTGAATGATGGCCCCAAAAAGATGTGGTCCTAACCTAGGAATCTATGAATGTAACATCATTTATTTGGGAAAAGGGTCTTTGTGATTGTAATTAAGTTAAGCATCTTGAGATGAGATCATCCCAGATTTCCCAGATGAGCCCTAAATCCCATGACAAGTGTCCTTATAACATGTAAGAAGAGAGGACTTGGAAGGGCGGGGATGGCATGTAAAGACGGAGGCCGAGATTGGAGGGATGCAACCACAAGCCTGGGAACACCGGGAGCTGCCAGAAGCCAGAAAAGGCAAACAAGTATTTTCCTCTAGAGCCTTCAGAGATCATGCAGTCCTGCTGACAACTTTAGTTTGGACTTCTGGCCTTCAAAACTGAGAAGGAATAGAGGCGTCTGGGTGGCTCAGTCGGTTGAGCATCCCACTTTGGCTTAGGTCGTGATTTTACAGTTCATGAGTTCCAGCCCTATGTCCGGCTCTGTGCCGATGGCGTGGAGCCTGCTTCGGATCTTCTGTCTCCCTCTCTCTCTCTCTGCCCCTCCCCCATGTTCCCTCTCTCAAAAACAAATAAACATTCAAAACTGAGAAGGCAAAACTGGGTGAAAAGAAAGTGGGCAAGTGAGGAGTGGTTGCTAATGGGTATGAGGTTTCTTTTGGGGTGACGAAAATGTTCTAAAATTATATCGTGGTGATGATTGTACAGCTGTGTAAATATACTAAAAACCATTGAACTGAGGACTAAGTGGATAAACTTTTATGGTCGCTACCTTATATCTAAATAAAGTTGAGAATAAAACCCTTAGGAGTTACTTTTTTTTTTTTTTTAGTTTTTTTTAAAAAAAATTTTTTTAACGTTTATTTATTTTTGAGACAGAGAGAGACAGAGCATGAACAGGGGAGGGGCAGAGAGAGAGGGAGACACAGAATCCGAAGCAGGCTCCAGGCTCTGAGCTGTCAGCACAGAGCCCGACGCGGGGCTCGAACTCACGGACCGCGAGATCGTGACCTGAGCCGAAGTCGGCCGCTTAACCGACTGAGCCACCCAGGCGCCCCAGGAGTTACTTTTTAATCTCTTTTTCTCACATCTAAATCCACCAGCAAGTCCTTGAGCTCGCTTCCTCAAATCTGACCACGTCTCATGGTCTCCATGACCAGCATTTTAGTGCAAGCCTATCGTCTCTGGTCTGTACCACCAGAATAGCCTAGATAATTTCCCTGCTCCTACTTGAGCCTCATCCAAATCCATACTCCTTAAGACAAACAAAACAGTTCTCTTAGAACACAAATCACACCATGACACTCTCTTGCTTAACCCCTTCCCTGCCTGCTCCCATGGCTTTCCTTTCCACTTAGAGTAGAATCGAAACTTCTTGCCAAGTCCTACTGGTCTTGATATGACCTATCTGGCCTGTGTTTACATCCGAAACCTCATCTCCTCAGATACTGCCTTTTGCCCTACACTTCAGCCACACAAACATCCCTTATGATCCTGGGACAGACCATTCCTGTCCCTGTCTCAAGCTTTCGCCCCTGCTGTTCCTTCTGTGAGTGCAACTTCCCATGACTGTCTTCTTCCTGTCAAAACCTCTTCTGATCACCCTATATAGAGTCGCCTTTCTCTCATTTACTGTCAATCATGTTGCGTTTTTAGCTATTTTTGTTTTTTGAACTAATCTTGTTTGTTTAGTTGTGTATTTATTTCTAGTGTCTTTCCGTCCAGTAAAAGTAATCTCTGTGGGAATAGGAACCTTATTCATCTTGCTCGCTGCTACATCCCCACTCTTATCCCAGTGCCTGACAAAAGAGATGCTCAATAAATACTGCGTACATGAACAAGTAAAGGATATAAATTATCATGCATAGGCTTTTGCCCTTAGGAAGCTTATAGTCTATTGGAAATACAAGACATACTTGCACTGTCCAGATGGCTGTGAAAATTCTTGGCACTTATATTCCGCTTATCTTTATCCTATAGGTTTCTTTAACTGATAAGTTCAGTGAAAAAGAGCACAGGCTCCTCGATGGCAGGGACATTCTCTGCCTCCTTCACCCTGTATCCCTTAGGCTTAGGCTGTAGGCATGTACTACATGCTCATTTTCCTAGTGAACGAATCAGCCATGTTTAACAACAGCTCAAACAAAACACTCCTACCACCACCAACGAATATCCTGAGCATCCCAGCTGCAAATTTGCAATATTAATAATATTTAAATAAATAGATGGTCTTTTATAAAGAAGAAAACCCCACCGTGAGAATCGTCAGGGAGGAACAAACACAAATAAATCAACTACCTCATTAAAAAGATTAGGCTAAGTGAGCCAAAAGGTCCCTTTCATTTTAAAATTCCAATTCCGAGATTATACGTTAGGCATTTGGAATGGCAGCTATACAAATTCACTGAGAAGTAATCACGGTAGACATAATAGTTCCCTAAAGATGTCACCATATGAATCCCCAGAATGCGACTGTATTACTTCACAGGCAAAATGAAATTTGCCCGTGTGATTAAGTTGAAGATTTTCACATGGTTAGATTAACCTGGATTATCCAGATAGGCCCCATCTAATCACAAAGACCCATCAAAGGGAAAAAGACAAGGGAGTCAGAGAGAAGAAGATGTGACTATAGAATCAGTGATGTGCTTGCAGGCGGGGTGTCACAAGCGGAAAACTGTAGACAGCATCTAGAAGCTGAGAAAGACAAGGGAACAAATTCTCTCCTAGAGCCTCCAGAAGGAACGCAGCCCTGTCAGCACCTTGATTTTAGTGCCATAATTTTGGATTTCTGCCTTCCAGACCTGTGAGATAATACGTCTGTGTTGTTTGAAGCTTTGTTTGTAGTAGTTTGTTACAGCAGCAATAGGAAATTAATGCAACATTTCACTATCATTCATCATAACTGTTTTCCTTGGTAATTTTCTCTGCAGTTTGTTTTATGCACTTAAAAAACAATCAGTTCTGCCACTTACTAACCACTGTTGTGACCTGGAGCAAATTGTTTCCACTCTGCTTCCTCATCTATAAAATGAGAATAAAAAATCCACACCGCAGGGTTGTTGAGAGAATTAAATAAGACAATTTCTGTAAGGATCATAGAGCACCAGGCTCATAGTAGGAACCAACAGAATGTTCTTTCCACTGACTGTCTCCCCAAACCTTATGGTTATGGACTTCCTCGTGAATTTCAAGATAATAATCAGAGTATGACATCGTGACATTTTCCAGACCTGACCAGTGTTGTTAAATCTTAATTGTAGCTACTGCTAAAAATATCTAAGACGGGTTGCTTAATCTGACTTTGACCTTGAAATATTCAAGTACTGGTAGTGTTTTTGGAAACCTAGTTCAAGTTTTGACTAGTATTTTCTGAATAGCTTTGGGGAAATAATTTATGGTTTCTGTTTATAACCTTGCTCCCCTCCTTTTGAATAACCTTCAGGTACATAAGTTCAAATACAATTTATAATTGAAATGGTGATTAAGTAAAAAATAAAGTGATAAGGTGTTTTTCCAGAAATCATGCACAATAAATGTTATTGTCTTAAAGATTAAATTGTCCGTACTGAACCCCATATTCTGCCAGTGTCTTAAGTGTCCCTTGTTAATTAAACACCTTTGAAATCATTACCCTTTTGGTGTCTATTTGATATCAGGGAAGTGTGACATATTTAGTACCTAGGTTATCCAAGCCTCAAAGGTCAATGCGTTATAAATCAATAAGTACTTATCAAATTCCTACTTTTCTGTCAATTCCTTGAGGGCAGGGATCATGTATTTTTCATTTCTCCCATTTGTGACTCACAAGTTATCTGGAACATATTAAGTTCAATGACATGTCTTCAAAACTTTAAAAGCAGGATAAGAAACCCCCAGGTTACAAAAAGGTTAAAATACAAAGGTTTCCTTTTCTTAGCATAGTTTTCTATAGAAATATAATATGTGTATATTTCTTTAGAAATAACTATATAAGTAGGAATATAACAGAATGTTAATAATCATAAAATATTTTGATACATACTTACAAGTGACTGTCATGTTACATATATATTAAGTTTCCAAGCTGGCCTGTAAACTCCAATTGAGCCCATAATAAATAAAGTAAACAGGCTTCACTTTATTTTGAACATAATGAGATATATTTTAATATAGGACAAGACTAAGGATTGTCCCTAGGCCAGGTTTCCTTTCAAAGCAAAACTCTGATTCACAGCCACTTTCTAATTCCCCATACAGGATGCTGAGGCTGGATTGGGGCATAGGAGAGAGACAGAAGGCATAGGGCATTCTAATGGGTAGCATTCTTAAATTTTTTTTTTTTTCAACATTTTTTATTTATTTTTGGGACAGAGAGAGACAGAGCATGAACGGGGGAGGGGCAGAGAGAGAGGGAGACACAGAATCGGAAACAGGCTCCAGGCTCCAAGCCATCAGCCCAGAGCCTGACGCGGGGCTCGAACTCACGGACCGCGAGATCGTGACCTGGCTGAAGTCGGACGCTTAACCGACTGCGCCACCCAGGCGCCCCTCTAATGGGTAGCATTCTTGTGGCAGAAAAGGGGCTAAGAGACTTTGGTTTGCACTGATCTGGCTCCCAGGAAATAATACTAATAACATCCTCTGCCAAAGTTAGTCTTTATGGCTTATAATGCATTTTCATGTGCAGCAGGTGCTTATAACCTAGAGTCTGTGGGATGTCTAGTGGATGTGTAAAAGGACTTTGGAACTTCAGGAGTGACTTCTTAGAAATTGTAGGCAAAGTCTAGGCTACTTGTACGTTTGTTTTAGAGAGGGTCATTCTCAAAGGGCTGTGTGACTCAAATAAATTAATAGCTCAAGAGACATGGTCTCATTTGCCCCCCCCCCCATAACCACTTGGTGGGGAGAATAGTGTAAGCATTATTATATCGGGATTGTCCCCCAGTCAGAAGCCATGGGTAACAGGTAGTGGCCCCACAAAATCCACCAGCCAGCTGCCCAAGTGAGCAGGGGTCAAAGTGCACAGGGATGTGAGCATGACAGGTGGCTGGTAAGGGAAGGACTAGAGGGAATAAGGAGTTATTGGAGGGAATTCCTACAGGGTAATCTTGTGAGAAGGTGGAAAGAGAACGGAGAGAGCAAGTGGACTTGAAGACATGAGAGAAGCCTGAAAAATAGTAAGACTTCATTTTTATCTAAGGGACACAAAGAAATACGTGTGAAAGGCATAGGCACTCCCTCAAGGAGCTCATACCCTTGATGGGGCATGGAGAGGTTGGGATCAACTTCTAAGTTGACTCATAAGTTGACTAAAAGTAAGTGCTATTTTATGGATCTGGCCACATCCCACAGTAATTATCTCAGTGTACATAGTAGGGGCTCAATAAATATTTTGTTTGTATATCATGTTGACAGTAGACACTAGGAGGATAAAAATAGAATGAGTGATCAATGTGTGGTACTATTCACTGCCATGTGTGGTCAGATAAAGGATGGAATAACAGTGGGAGACCCAGGGAGCCAAGACCACTTTGGCTGTACCAGAAAAGATGGGTAATATTTTTGCAAAACAAAGATGCAGTTGAGGGAATGTTTAGACAAATATTGGGGAATATAGTGATATTTTTTTCTGATTAAAACTCAGGGAGTGAAAGAAAGGAGGCCCTTTGAATCCAAATTTCTCATGTGATAGGGGAGGTGATATGCCAGTTATATAGGAAGTTCAGGGCTATACTCAGCTCTCTTGACTCCTAGGCTTATGATGTCTCCACTATTCCATGCTGCTATGTTGGATAGTAGTGAGAAATAGGGCTAGATAGATAAGGTGGGACCTGATTAGCAGGGTGTTATATCTGAGAATAAGGGTTTGGGCATTGCAAATGCAAGGTATGAATAGAGGAGCATCATAGAAGAGGCATCGGCCAGTGGAGGAAAACTAATCCTGGGTTTACACATGAAGAAAGAAATGGTTCCATTCTACAATCAGTAAACATCTGATGATTTGGCACGTACCCAGCATCAGAATGAGAAATTTGGCATCTGGAGATTTAACATAAACACTGAAGATAACCAGGCACACAGCAGTGTGGCCCAGACCTTTGATAGCAGCCACCTGCACCTAAATGATGATGGTTGTTGGCCAAACATTCATGAGTATCAAAGACACATCCCAGCCACAGCATATAGAGCACTGATAGACTGGATGCCCGTGGATACAAAGAGCAATTTCACATGCTTGGTGCATGAGTGGAGAAATGATGGCCCATTAAAGAAAGTCTTATTAATCATTAACTATGTGACTCGTGATTTTTCACCAAGCCGTGTCAGATGCCTTGTGCCTGAGACACCAGCTTCACGATATAGCCTTCCGCAGTTGCAGACAACATGCTTCCCACATCTAAGATTCTTGTGATGGCAAATCCATCACTTGAACCATTTTTAACCATTCCCAGACATTGTTTAGAGTGGCTGCAAGCTTTTCCTTGACAATGGTCACAGTGACTGAATCACAGACTTCTTTAAGACATCTCAACTGCCAGCAAAGGCGGAAGATCATTAGGTCATTCATACATTTTTTCTGTTTTAAAGGCAGAGTTGTCAGGATTCAAGGTGTTTTTCAGGAATGATTTACATACAATGAAATGCAGTGTACTTCAATATAAGTTCAGTGAGATTTCGTGAAGGCATACGACCCAAGTTACCCACATCTCTGTAAAATACAGAACATTTCAGTCACCCCAGGAAGTTTCCTCACACGCCTGCCTTGTCAATTTCTGCTCCACCCAAGGCAATCAGTATTCCGATTTCTATCACCATAAATTAGGTCTTCCTGTTCCAGAACTTTATGTAAGTGGAATCATGATTATATACTATTATCTTGTCTGGCTTTTTCACTCAGCATACCATTCTTTAGTATCTGTCCATGTTGCTGACTGTAAGTAGTCTGTTGTTTTTGTTGTGGAGCAGTATGCCGTCATGTACATATACCACGGTTTGTTTATCCATTCCCCTGGTGGTAGACTTGTTTCCAGACTTTGGAAATCATAAACAAAGCAGCTACGAACAATCTTGTACTAGGTGTTTGTGGACACGTGATTTCATTTCTCTTGAATAAACACATAAAAGTGGTTTGGTTGGGCATAGGCTAGATGTCTGTTTAACTTTATAAGAAACTGCCAGCTTTCCAGAAAGATTGTACAATTCCGCCTTTGCATCAGCAATGTATGAGGGTTTTCATTGTTCCACATCCTTGCCAACATTTGGTGTTGTCAGTATTTTTCAATTTAACCATTCTAGGAAATGTATACTGGTGTCTCATTATGTCATGATGAAAATTATATTGAGCACTTTTGCATGTGTTTATTGCCCATTTACACGTCATTCTGTGTCTGCTCTGACTATGTGTTTGCTAATTTTTGGGGTGGTAGGGTATTTTGTCTTTTTTTTTTTTTTTTTTTTTTTTTTTTAAATTTTTTTTTTTCAACGTTTTTAATTTATTTTTGGGACAGAGAGAGACAGAGCATGAACGGGGGAGGGGCAGAGAGAGAGGGAGACACAGAATCGGAAACAGGCTCCAGGCTCCGAGCCATCAGCCCAGAGCCCGACGCGGGGCTCGAACTCACGGACCGCGAGATCGTGACCTGGCTGAAGTCGGACGCTTAACCGACTGCGCCACCCAGGCGCCCCGGGTATTTTGTCTTTTTGTTATTGATTTCCTGGAGAACTTTATGTGGCACTGTGAATATTTTCTCCCATCTATTTTTTGATAAGCAGAATTTTTTTTTTTATTTTCATGATGTCTAATTTATCAGGTTTTTTCTTCTATGGTTAGTACTTTTCATGTTCTAAGAAATCTTTGTCTGTGCCAAGTTACTAAGGTAATCTGCTGTGCTTTCTTCTAGGAACTTCATGGTTTAATTTTATATTTAGGTTTATGATCCATTTTAAATTATTTTTTCTGTATTATGTGAGGTAAGGATTGGGGTTCATTTTTTTTTATATGAATGTCCAATTGTTGAAGCATTACTTATTGAAAAGCCTCTCCTCTGCCCACTGAACAGCTTTGGTGCCTTTATCAAAAAATCAGTTAGCTTTATATGTGCCTGTATATTTCTGGACCCTTAATTCAGTTTCATAGTCCTTTTTTCTATCCTTATACCAACTTCAAACTATTTATTGCTGTAGCATTATAGTAAGTCTTCAACCGTGTCCAGGATTGCTTTGACTATTCCAAATACTTTGCATTTACATATAAATTTCAGGACCAATCTGTCAATTTCTACCAAAGAGCCCACTGGGATTGCATAGAATCTAAAGAAAACTTTGGAAGAACTGGCATCTTAACAATATTGCACCTTCTAAATCACGAACATTTCCCCATGTATCTGGGTCTTTAATTTCTCTCAGCAATGCCTTACAGTTTTCAGTAGAGTTCTTACACATTTTCCACTAGATTTATTCCATAGTCTTTTATGTTTCTGATGCAATTGGAAATTATTTTTAATTCATATTCCATTTAGGTTCTTTTGTCTTTCCTTCTTTTTTAGTGTTTATTTATTTATTTTGAGAGAGAGAGAATGCACATGAGAGCAAGACAGGGGCAGAGAGAGAGGGAGAAGGAGAGAATCCCAAGCAGGCTCCACGTTGTCAGTGCAGAGCCCAATGTGGGGCTCAGTCTCATGAACCATGAACCATGAGATCATGACCTGAACTGAAGTCCAGAGTAGGACACTTAACCAACTGAGCCACCCAGGCGTCCCTGTCTTCTTTTTAATATAGCTGTCTTAAGTATTTCTTCTACATACATTGAGCACTATGTATCAGATGGTATATAACTTTTGTTTAAACCATCAAATGTGATTGTAGAAACTCAGGAAGAAAAAAAAAGTTTATGAGAAATAAGTGAGAAATCCAGTGGGTGGAGCATCTCAGGACACATATTAAAGGAGGCCAACTCAGTGCTGTGGTCTTTTGACTTTCCCCCTTTCCCTTTCTTCTTCGTGTAGTGCAGCTCTGTGCTGATATATGGAGCAGACATTTTAAGAGCACAAGAATGAAGATAAATGAGAAATCCAGAAGGATGTCTGGTCTCGGAAGGCATTGTGAAGGTGCCATACCAATTTAGTTTACCTAACTCCAGATTTCTTGCTATGAGGAAAATAAAAGCCATTTGATTAAACTCGTATGGGGGAGAAGTGCCCTCCTTACTAAGGTTTCTGATTCAGTGGTTTGGAGTAGGGCCCAGGAACCTGCATCTTTAAGATGAGCTTCAAGGGATTCTCATGCTGGTAATCCAAGGACATCCTGAAGAAACTCTACTTTGGCAAGTATAAATAGGAAATTTAGTGATAACTGGGGCAGAGGGGTAGCAATGCAAGGCGGAAATTTCAGAGGCATATAAAAGCTTACAAATGACTGCTTAGGCTTTACATTATGATCCACCAACACGATCCTTAAATTTCCTCACTTAAGAGACATGACAGGGAAAAGGAAACTGATGTGAAAACTGGAAATTGCTTTTAGCAGATTCAGTCACTTCAATTCTCATTTAGCTTTATTATGAAATTCTATCAAGTAGCTGAAATGAGAGCATTTTCTTCCAGAGAACCATTACTTTATAAAATATTGACTTGGGTGATCTATACCCAGAAATATAAGATCTATTCAATTCTCCTAAGTGCTGTTCAAGCAGTGCCCTTTCTAAGAGGTAACACTAAACGTAATAAATGGATGCTACCCCTGCTTAAATAAATAAATGGTTTCAATTGTCAATATCACTGCAAAAACATTCTAAAATTTTCTTGCTGAGAGTATCTTATTTATAGACATTAGCCCCAGTTCTAATGTTGAACTATGACAGATCCCGTGCTAAAACCAATCCGACATGCAGTAGTGTGTTCTTCCAGGAAGATAGACTTGTGTTATTCTTTTCTTTATGAAATAGGAAGCTCCCCTAATGCATTTAAAATTGGACTTTTTTAAATTTTTTTTTAACGTTTATTTATTTTTGAGACAGAGAGAGACAGAGCATGAATGGGGGAGGGTCAGAGAGAGGGAGACACAGAATCTGAAACAGGCTCCAGGCTCTGAGCTGTCAGCACAGAGCCCGACGCGGGGCTCGAACTCACGGACCGTGAGATCATGACCTGAGCCGAAGTCGGCCACTTAACCGACTGAGCCACCCAGGCGCCCCAAAATTGGACTTTATTAACATAGCTTCAGAATTCTTATACTGAAATTTTTGTGAAGTGTAGAAGTGTATATAGCAAATACAAAATAATTACAGTGAAGTCTTATCTTATGCAGGAGTCAGGCACTTAAGTGTGCTCATAACAGTTTGGTGTAGACATAAATTAACTTTGGGAATTTCTTAAATCATGCATGCAGTGTAACCCCAAAGCGGTTGTCTCTGGTCTTTGATGACATGAATGTTGAAATTCAGAATCCCACTCTCTCATACTTTCAGAGCTACAAGAGAGGAGCTGAGAAGAACTGACAAGAGCAGGTTGAGTGGCCCATATATGCCCAGGGGAGGGGATTTAGAAGAAAAGAATGAGATGGCGGCCCTCCAGCGTTCAGTCTGGTGGGAAAGACAGACAGGCCAAGAAATCCTTATAGCAAGGTAAGTGTTGTAGGGGAGTTACGGTCAGTCTTGATCATGGACCCATATCAGAGTGAGTTCCGAACTTTGCTGGAGCTGAGACTGAGGCAGAGAAGGGGAGACCAGCTAGGGAAGACATCTGAGGGGAGGTGCTGGCATGGCAACCACATTTTAGAAGGCGGCATAAACGTGACTGTGTGCTATATCTGTGAAAGCGTAAAAGAGGGCGAGGTTGTTCCCCTCCAGAGCACAGTGTGCTTCAGGAGAGGGGCCACACATCCAGAAAGAAGCACATAGGATCCGTGGCAAAAAAAGGTTTGGATGCAATGCCAAGGAATTCTAACTTTATTATAAAAATAATAGGTAGTCATTAAAGGATACTAAGCAGAAAAATGAAGTAACTAGATATGCATGTTAGGAAGTTTACTCTGATTGATCAGATTTGGTGTTTATGATCATTTCTGCAAAGCTCTCAATATTAGAAACTTGATCAGGAACTTTACCCTTCATATATCTCCCCCAAATAAAGATGGCTTCCCATGGAACTCTGCATTTTTCTGGCTTTCCTTCCTTGAGCCATTGTAACTCTTGGAACTTTCTCTTTGAATACAAGAAATCAATGGAAAAATAATTTAATAGCAACTATCTATCTACTTCTTTTCATTCATTTATTTCCCACAGCCAGCTTTTAAGTAAATCTCTACAGAGAAAATGCTACTGTGGATTGCCAACGTGTACCCTAAATGCAAAAGATAACTAATGATGAAGGAATGAAAAATAAGCCCAAATCTCTAGTCATTGGAGCAATATTTCTATTATATGACATGATTTTATTAGTCCATACCGAGGAAATGCAGAATCAAAGCCAGTTTATAAAGGAACCAGTTTGAAGGACATGAGTCATGAATAATTATTCCATCTGCCCAGAGACCATACAAAACGATAGCCTGTATGTCCGTATTTGTTTATCATGTAAATGGGTGTCATCTCTAAACTGGACATACTTTGGGATACGATCCAAAATCCGATTCAGAGTTCGAACACACCGTCATTTATTTCTCTGTTAATCGGCTATGGAGTGTAGTGCAGTAGTCAAGAGCTAAAGCTAGAGGCTGCAGATTTCAGGTCTGCCTCACTCCAGCTGTGTGATCTTGGGTGCGTTCTTGACTTTTGTTGAGCCTTCATTTCCTCATCCATAAAAAGGGATAATGGTAATGCAATTTACCATTACCAATTACCTTTACAGGGTCATTGTGAGGGTTAAGTTAGTCAATAGATACAGAGTACCTAGAACAATGCCTTCCTTATAATAAACATTATAAATGTATTTATTCTTGTTGTTAGTATTATCTTTTACTTCTGATCTGGACAACTAATACTGTCTACTTTTTTCAAAAACCTAAAAAACTTTTTTAAATTCTGTATTTTTAAATTACAGAAAAATTTTCTATGTATCTATTTGCATAATTATTTTCCTTAAAATCAAACAAGGCAATGCACTTGGACGTAAATATAATAGATTTTGCCAGGACACATCTCAGGAAAAACTAGTAGTTGGCCCTATTCAGTGATCTCTGATGAGATGAGTTTGGAATCAACAATATTTGAAAATAACTACAACATCCTTGGGTGTACATTAAAGCAGATTTTTAATGGAAATAGTTTCCTGGGGACCTATACTGACAGACAATGATAGCATTTTAGGATTATGGGCACAAGCCCTGAAGTCTGATAGCCAAGTGAACACAAAAGAATAGAGGAGTTTCTTTTTCTGAATTTTTATTTTTCTAAGCTACATTAAGGCCATCACCGTATAGGTGGAAAATATTGTCACCTGCTTGACTACAATACTCTTTTCTTTTCTTGGTGATTATCGAGTATATGTATAATCATGTCTAAAATTTATGTTATGACTATTTCATATAATTATATAAATATTAATAATTACATTAATTTATGTTATGTCTAGACCTCAGTTCCCCTTATTTTTTAACTTGCACACATTTTTGGTTTTTTATTTATTTATTTATTTATTATTTTATTTATTTATTTTTTCAATATATGAAATTTATTGTCAAATTGGTTTCCATACAGCACCCAGTGCTCATCCCAAAAGATGCCCTCTTCAATACTCATCACCCTACCCTCCCCTCCCTCCCACCCCCCATCAACCCTCAGTTTGTTCTCAGTTTTTAAGAGTCTCTTATGTTTGGCTCTCTCCCACTCTAACCTCTTTTTTTTTTTCCTTCCCCTCCCCCATGGGTTTCTGTTAAGTTTCTCAGGATCCACATAAGAGTGAAAATACATGGTATCTGTCTTTCTCTGTATGGCTTATTTCACTTAGCATCACACTCTCCAGTTCCATCCACGTTGCTACAAAGGGCCATATTTCATTCTTTTTCATTGCCACGTAGTACTCCATTGTGTATATAAACCACAATTTCTTTATCCATTCGTCAGTTGATGGACATTTAGGCTCTTTCCATAATTTGGCTATTGTTGAGAGTGCTGCTATAAACATTGGGGTACAAGTGCCCCTATGCATCAGTACTCCTGTATCCCTTGGGTAAATTCCTAGCAGTGCTATTGCTGGGTCATAGGGTAGGTCTGTTTTTAATTTTTTGAGGAACCTCCACACTGTTTTCCAGAGCGGCTGCACCAGTTTGCATTCCCACCAACAGTGCAAGAGGGTTCCCGTTTCTCCACATCCTCGCCAGCATCTATAGTCTCCTGATTTGTTCATTTTGGCCACTCTGACTGGCGTGAGGTGATATCTGAGTGTGGTTTTGATTTGTATTTCCCTGATGAGGAGCGATGTTGAGCATCTTTTCATGTGCCTGTTGGCCATCTGGATGTCTTCTTTAGAGAAGTGTCTATTCATGTTTTCTGCCCATTTCTTCACTGGATTATTTGTTTTTTGGGTGTAGAGTTTGGTGAGCTCTTTATAGATTTTGGATACTAGCCCTTTTATATTCACTTATTTTTAAACCATATACACTTACACACAGAATTGAACTTTGAACTGCTAGATTTATGTACACAGTAAGCATTCACAAAGACAGAACTTTATTTTTTTTAATATGAAATTTATTGTCAAATTGGTTTCCATACAACACCCAGTGCTCATCCCAACAGGTGCCCTCCTCAATACCCATCACCCACTTCCCCCTCCCTCTCACCCCCCATCAACCCTCAGTTTATTCTCAGTTTTTAAGAGTCTCTTATAGTTTGGCTCCCTCCCTCTCTAACTTTTTTTTTCCTTCCCCACCCCCATGGTCTTAAGTTTCTCAGGATCCACATAAGAGTGAAAATATATGGTATCTGTCTTTTTCTGCATGACTTATTTCACTTAGCATAACACTATCCAGTTCTATCCATGTTGCTACAAAAAGCCTTGTTTCATTCTTCCTCATTGCCAAGTAGTATTCCATTGTGTATGTGAACCACAATTTCTTTATCCATTCATCAGTTGATGGACATTTAGGCTCTTTCCATAATTTGGCTATTGTTGAAAGTGCTGCTATAAACACTGGGGTACAAGTGCTCCTATGCACCGGCACTCCCACAAAGACAGAACTTAAAAACAATGAGTTCAAATATTTATTAAAGAGCTGTATTATTTCCCTTATAACAACATTGCTGAAAAAACAAATTTGTTCTCTTACAGTTCTGGAGGTCACAGGTCTAAAATCAAGACACGGACCTCCAGTTATGGAATGAGTAAGTCACAGGAACAAAAGGCAGAGCATAAGGAATACCATCAATGATGTTGTATTGGCGGTGTAATGGGACAGATAGCAGCTACACGTTGTGTTGAACATCGCATAGTGTATAAACTTGTCAAATCACTCAGTCGTACACCTAAAGCTAATGTAACACTGTGTGTCAATTATACTCAAAAAAATTTTTTTTATTAAAGAAAAAAAAGATGGTAATAGTGGGTTTCTTCTAGAGGGTCCAGAAAAGAATCCATTTCTTTGCCTTTTTCAGCTTCTAAAAGCCACTTAACATTCCTTGGTATACGCCTCCTTCCTTGAATCACTCCAACTTCTCACTTCTGTTGTCACATCTCCTACTCCCTTTGATCCACATTTCTCCCTCTTATAAGAACCCTTGTGATTACACAGGGCCCACGCAGATAATCTAGAATAATCCTCCAATCTCAAAATCCTGAAGTTAATCACACCTGCAAAGTCCCTGTTACTGTGTAAATATGCACAGGTTCTGGAAATTAGGACACGGACATCTTTAGGGGCACATTATTCAGCCTACCACAAGGTCTTACGTTGTTGAAAACTTCCTGTGTTGCATGAACGTTACTTTAGAGATAACCAATCTGGATATCCCCTGAAGGGTCAAACCCAGGGATATTCAGCAAAAAGTCCTCCTGAACTATCTATTTCAGGCTGGCAAATCCTGACAGACTCTGAATACATTTTATTGCTCTTATAACTTGTTCATACTCAGAAAAAGAGCAGCAGACGCCAGAAGGGAGGATCAGTTCTCTTTGAATCCTTTCCTGGTGTTACCATGTGAGAACTGATACACAAATCTGTGCGGCCTGGATCTCTGAGCACAGGATGGCTCAACTGAAATCCTGGGGCAACAGACGTGGGAGAGCAGATCTTGTCCCTTGTTGGTCATTATCTTTCATGGTTCCCCATCTCCTTCTGGACTACATTCAAGGCCTTCTGCACTGCCCCCAGGACTTTCCAGATCTGACCCACATTTATCTGTCAACCTCTCCCCGAGCACCCCCTAGTGGTACGTTAGATGCTTAGTACTACCAGAGTCCATTTAAGCTGTCCAGTCAATCCCACGGGCTCGCTGAAACTCTCATGCTTGCACACGCCTTGTTCATTCTGTTCAGCATCTGGCAAATTAACCTGTCTCCAAACAAACTCCTCCTTTAAGGAAATCGTCCTACCTCACGGCCTTACTGAAGAAACATCTCCCTCAGATTATGGGTTTTCCTCTTTACCCTCTTTATAATGTTAGTGATTCTGTAATTATTGTAGTGGGGACAGGTTACACAATTTGTGGGGCTCACTGCACGATGAAAATGTGGCATCCCCCGTTTAAAAATTAAGAATTTCAAGACAGCAGAGCATTAAACCAAGCTTAGGGCACTTCTAAGCCCAGGGCTGTGTGCGACTACCACGGTCACACATCCATGAAGCCAGCCCTTGACCCTAGTGTGTGTCTGATAAGGACACTGAGGTCAGAAACTCATCTGTAATCTGTAATCCACATGCTTGGTCAGTGCCCCCCACACAAAGGCACACAAAAATAACGGTTGAATAAATGTATAAATGAATGAATGAGCAATATTGAAGATAGTTTTTATTTTACAGAAGATTGTATATATTTGTTTCCTATACAATGGGATGTCAGAGCAAATTGTCACAAACTTGGTGGCTTAAAACAACAGAGATTTACTCTGTCATAGTTCTGGAGGCTATAAGTCTGAAATCAAGGTGTCAGCAGGGCCATGTTCCCTTTGAAGGCTCTAAGGAAGAATCCTTCCTCTTCTCCTCGCTTCTGACAGCTCCAGCAATCCTTGGGGTTCCTTGGCTTATAGCCCCTTCCCTCCACTCTTTGACTCCATCGTCACAAGACCTTCTCCCTTCTGTGTTCATCTCGTGTGTCTTTTTCTCTCCTTAGAAAGACACCAGTCATTGGATTGAGCGCCCACCCTCGTCCACTGTGACCTCACCTTAACTCATTACATCTGCTAAGACCCTATTTCCAAATAAGGTTACCTTCTGAGATTCCAGGTGGATGTGAATTTGAGGGGGAAGACACTATTCAAACCACTACATTTGTTTCTGGGACATTCTTCAGAATGCCTCAAGAATATTTTTTGATGATAACGTCTTTAACAGTTCCTAGGATTTGTAACTTAACTGTATTTGCCAAAGTATAATCTGGAGAACTAAAAGACATTTGGATGTGGTCATATAACCAATATCAATTATGGTTGAAGCATCCTGGAATGTGAAGGGAGCAAAAAAAAAAAAAACCCAAAAAACAAAAACAAACAACAACAACAACAACAACAAGAACAGGAAAATGCCCAAATTTTCATAAGGAAGATAAGGAGAAATCCAGGAACTGCTAAGTTTCCTGCCAACTCTGTGTGTATGTAAATGGCTGGGAGCTAGTTGGTTGGAATTTCCTGTACAGTCCCTGTTCCCTGGGGATGGCTAGGTGGTTAGAATGCCCTTGGACTCAGCAGTTTGCATGTTGTTTATCAAGGGTTAGGAATGTGTATTACCTTGCATGTGATAAGTAGATAAGACCTGAGAGAAGCCTTTTGAGGGCTTTAATTAAATTGACATTTAGTGGCTTCTTGCTGAATGTTCATGGTTTCATTAATTGTTCAAACTATCACAGAAGCATGAGGGTTTAAGTACCCCCACCCCCACCTGCTTTATTGGGGTATTAAAAGTTGACCAAAATGTAATATATTTAAAGTGTAGAATGTGATGATTTGATATACATATATATTATACACATATACATATGTACCATAATCAAGCTAGTTAACACATCCATCACATCACGGTTACCTTTTTTTTCCCCTTGGGTGGGAATGCTTAAGATCTGCTCCCTTAGCTATTTTCAAATATATAAAACAGTATTGTTAACTCTAGTCACCAGGCCTTACATCAGATGCTCAGAACTTGTTCATCTTCTATAACTGAAAGCTTGTACCCTTTGACCAACATCTCCCACTTCCCCCAACCCCTAGCCCCTGTCAGCCACCATTCCATTCTGTGTTTCTATGAGGTCAACCTGTTTGTTTGCTTAGATTCCACCTGTGAGATCATACAGTCTATGACTTTATCTGGCTTATTTCACTTAGCATAATGCCCTCCAGGTTCATCCATGTCGTTGCCAATGGCAGGATTTTCTTTCTTTTTTACAGCAGAATAATAATCCAATATATATATTTACATAATATCATATATAATACAAAAATATATAATATAGTAGGTATATTACAGATGATATATCTATATGATATCTACATTATATAAATATATCTTTTCTTTACCATTCCGTTGTCGATGGACACTTAGATTGCTTCTATATCTTGCCTATTGTGAATAAGGCTACAATGAACATGGAGAATAGATAATCTCTTCTAGATAGTGAATTCATTTCCCTAGGATAAATACCCAGAAGTGGGGAGGGCTGGATCATACTGTAGTTCTATTTTTAATTTTTTTAATGTTTATTTTTTGAAAGAGAGACAGCAAGCACAAGCAAGGGAGGGGCAGAAAGAGAGGGAGACACAGAATCTGAAGCAGGTTCCAGGCTCTGAGCTGTCAGCACAGAGCCCAATCCAATGCAGGGCTCACACCCACAAACTGTGAGATCGTGACCTGAGCTGAAGTCGGACGCTCAACTGACTGAGCCACCCAGGCGCCCCAGTTCTATTTTTAATTTTTGAGGAGCCCCCATCCTGTTTTCCATAATGGCTGCACCAATTTACATTCCCACCAACAGTGCACAAGGGTTCCCTTTTCTCTACACCCTCCCCAACACTTGTTACCTCTTTTCTTTATGATAATAGACATCTTACCAGATGTGAGGTGATACCTGATTTGCATCTCCCTGATGATAAGTGATGTTGAGCATCTTTCACAGAGCTGTTGGCCATTTGTAGGTCTTCTTTGGAAAAATGTCTCTTTGGATTCTTTGCCCATTTTTAAACCAGATTTTTTGGTTTTGCTATTAAGTGTTCCTTATATATTTTGGAGATTAATCCCTTATTGGATATACAGTTTGCAAATATTTTCTCCGATTCCATAGGCTGCCTTTTCACTTTGCTTCCTTTGCTGTCCAGAAGCACGTTAGGTTTTTTTTTGTTTTTGTTTTTGTTTTTTTTTTTTTTTTGTTGTTGTTGTTGTTGTTGTTTTTGCTTTTGTTGCCTGTGCTTTTGGTGTCAGATCCAAAAAATCATTACCAAGACCAATGTCAAGGAGCTTTTTCCTCTGTTTCCTTCTAGGAGTGTTAAAGTTTCAGGTCTTACACTTGAGTCTTTAATCCATTCTGAGTTGATGTGTGTGTGTGTGGTGTAAGATAAGCATCCATTTCATTCCTTTCCTGTGGCCATCCAGTTTTCCCAACACCATTTGGTGAAGAGACTTTCCCCATTGAGTAGTTTTGGTGCTTTCCTTGAAAATTCTTTGACCATATGTGTGAGGATTTAAGATTTTCTCAGTGCATTTCCGGCTGAAGAAAGAGGCAAGTGTGATTAGGTAATAAGAAGAATCATGCTTAACACTCATTTGATAGTAAAACAAAGCCAGTAGAGTTTTTCCTGCTCTGCAGGTACTGGGCTAGGCCCCCTGTCTCTCCTGTCTTTAACAGAAGTAGTGGAGATGGAGAGGATTTCCATTTAAAGTGCAGAGGCACTACCTAGAGTGCTTCTGTGGGCTGTCCTGGGCCACTGTTGGCACGTTTCCTACTGTTTACCCAGGCTGGCTCCAAACACCTGAATGTTCTCCACATGCAGTTACCAGACACGGCAGCCGTTTTCTGCAGCCTGTGGTTTTCTTGGTAGGGAGCTTATGACTCTCTTCCTCTCCCTCAAGACTCTTTCCCCTGAGTAGGGCTGTAGAGTGAAACCACTTTGCTGGGAAGCAAAGAGGGAAGCAGGCTTACAGCCTAGAACAGCCTCTGGGTTTTGTCTGGGCACGTGGGAAGGCAGAAAACCTCCTGAAAAAGTCCCTGACCCGCTCAAGTGTGGTGGGGACCCCCAGAAGCCTCGCAGATGCACACAAGGGTAGTCACAGCCAACCCAGACCTCCCATTTCCCCATACTTGAGCATCAGCATAATCTTGAAATCATGTCAGAATTTGAGGTGTTGGGAGGGTCTCCAAGACCGTGGCCCAACCCTCCGTGGGGAGAACCCCAGGAATGAGTTTAATTTCCTATCAGCTGGGAGGAAGAGAACCTTAAAATGAAGTCGAATTATAGATAATAATTATTGGACACTGCCTGTCCCAAATGTAGTGGCTAAATGTCCGGAGCCTCTCACGGCCGAGAGGAGTGAACTCTGTTGGCAGCCTGCACCCTGAACATACCCCAAAACATGCTACAGGGGCCCAGAGCTGAGAAGGAGAACAATGTAAGCTCAGGCTTTTCTCCAAGCAAACCCAGAGCATTGCCAGAACAGCCAGCAGCAGATCCAGGTTTTGTGGGGCCTGGAGCTTAGAAATTCGTGGCTGTCTTGGGACGCCAGGGTGACTCAGTTGATTAAGCATCTGACTTCAACTCAGGTCATGATCTCATGGTCCATAAGTTCTAGCCCCATGTTGGGCTCTAGGCTGACAGCTCAGAGCCTGGAGCCTGCTTCAGATTCTGTGTCTCCCTTCTCTCTACCCCTCCCCTGTTCGTGCTCTGTCTCTCTCTGTCTCTCAAAAATGAATAGACGTTAAAAAAATTAAAAAAAAAAGAAATTTGTGACCATCTTTAAAGGATCAAAAAGTATAAACTACCAGCTATAAAATAAATAGGTCATACAGATGTAATGTACAGCATGGTGACTACAGCTAATATTGCTGTGCTGCAAATTTGAAAGTTCCTGAGAGTAGATCTTAAAAGTTCTCATCACAAGAAAAAACAACTTGTAACTATGTATGATGATGGATGTTACCTAGACTTAGATCACTTAGTGGTGATCATTCCATACTATATACAAGTATCAAATCATTGTATTGTATTCCTGAAACTAATATAATGTTATATGTCAGTTATACCTCAAACAATGAAAAAAAGAACACAAAATTACAAGTATAAAAATAGGAACAAAGCAAATATTTAGAGGCACCTGGGTGCCCCAGTCAGTTGAGCGTCAGACTCTTGATTTTGACTCAGGTCTGATCCCAGGGTCGTGGGATTGAGCCCTGTGTCGGGCTCTGTGCTGACAGCGTGGATGGGATTCTCTCTCCTTCCTTCTCGGCCCCTCCCCCTTCTCTGTCTCTCAAAATAAGTAAGTAAACTTTAAAAAAAAGATTCTTTCTCCTTCTGTCCCTCCCCCCACTCTAAAATAAAATTTTAAAAAAATTAAAAAGCAAATATTTCAATTAGTTATTTAGAATAAGAAAAGAAATCCCATATTGCTAACTTAAAAAAAAAAAAGGTTTATTTATTTTGAGAGAGAGAGAGAACACACTCGAGGCATGAGTGAGGGAGGGGCAGAGAGAGAGAGGAAGAGAGAGAATCCCAGGTGGACTCCATGCTGTCAGTGCAGAGACCAACTTGGGGCTCGATCTCACAAACCATGAGGTCGTGATCTGAGCCGAAACCAAGAGTCTGACGCTTAACCCGCTGAGCCACGCAGGCGCTCTGACAGTTGTTTCTATTATCGGTGGTTGGAATGTATAAAACATGCAACTTCACAGACATTCTTGCTGTTTTTATTATTGCCACTAGTTTGTGGCAATAATAAACATACATAAGAATTCTGGTAAATTCAAATGTGTGTGTTGCCATCTCATTTTTTAATTTAAAAAGTATACATTTTATTAATGTAGGGAATAGTGAAAAAACAGGATTTTAATTCTTTTCATCTTTGGGACATTAAGAGCAAGTAGCAAATTACTGTCTCCCTTGGGTTTATGCGGAAGAAACAAAGTCGTGTTGGTATCTTTTAAATGTTTTTATGTGAAAAGTGTGTTTTCATGCAACTTTATATGAAAATTTTATAATTTTTCTGGCTTAAACTGCATTGATGTAGGTGGCATAAGGGAGTGTGACTCTGGCTTTTTCTTTTCTTATTTAGGTTTTTGGAAAATCCTCAGCCAGCAACCAGTTGGTTTTAAAAACTTTTGATCAGAAAATCAAATCGTATTGTCAGAGAAATTAGCCATTTGTCATTTTTTTAAAAAAATTTTTTTAAATTTTTTTTTTTTTTTTTTGGAGGAGAGAGAGACAGAGCATGAGCAGGGGAGGAGCAGAGAGAGAGGGAGACACAGAATTCAAAGCAGGCTCCAGGCCCTGAGCTGTCAGGACAGAGCCCCATGCGGGGCTTGAACCCATGAACCGTGAGATCATGACCTGAGCCGAAGTCGGACACTCAACCGACTGAGCTGCCCAGGCGCCCCAGCCATTTGTCATTTTTAAGATGAACGACTTGAGTGACAGGAGATTCTTTTGGAAACTCACAGGGGGGCCAAAGTGAGACCTCAGCATCAGGTAAGTGCTCGCCTGCCTGCTGCAGGTACTGACTGGGCTACCCACATCAGCTGGCCGGTCTGCCTTCTTTTTCTTTTCCTTCTCACTCTGGGTTCTGTGTTCTTATCCTACAGGAGGTTTCTTCTTGGGGGATATTCATGCTCTTGCTCTATTCTGCCAAAAGGAGATCTAAACAAGAGACGTTGGATACTCCTGAGGTTGGATGATGAATGTGTAATGACTAAGACGTGGAGGCTAGAACACAGGCCTGTAGCAAGATTCTTGTTTTGATATCCCATTCACGCAGTTTAATGAGTGCTGTGTGTTTTTAAATTGCGAGCACGTGTCTTGGTTGAACTTGTGTTGAATGTGATGTTTCACTAAATATCCTACTCTCGGGGAGCCTGGCTGGCTCAGTCCGTACAGCATATGAGTCTTGACCTTGGGGTCATGAGTTTAAGGCCCATGTTGGGTGTAGAGCGTGCTTAAAAAATATATACCCTATTCCCAAGTTCTTTTCTAAGGTATGGCATGTTTATAATGAAAATGCTATGCTCTCTAGCATATTCCTAACAGAATACTAACCAGGCATTGTTGAAAACTGAATCCTCCATTGAAAATTGTACATGCCAGGGATGCATGTGGGTGGCTGAGTCGGGTAAGCATCCAACTCTTGATTTTCACTCTGGTCGTGAGCTCATGGTCGTGAGAGTGAGCCCCATGTTGGCTTCTACAGTGGGCATAGAGCCTGCTTGCGATTCTCTCTCTTCCTCTCCCTCTGCCTCTCCCCCACTCACAGGTACTTTCTCTCTCTCTGTCTCCCTCTCTCTCTCAAAAAAAAAAAAAATTAAAAAAAAATATATATATACATATATATATGCCTGAAGCTTAGAAGAAACTTCCTGCACACTAGCTGCTGACACTTTACTTTTGAAACTTGGTTTCTCCTCTGTGACTCATCTCCTTCCAGTGCCCACCATCAGAGAACATGCTCACATCACCACGGGACACCTGGTCCTGTACTTCCGTGTCAGGATGCTGGGCGAAGCAGTGGCTAGCCACAGAAGTATCTCCAGCAGCTATTCCTAAACCTGAATGCTGGCAAGAACTGAACTACACACAGGAGAGACTGCAATCACACAAATGTATCCCACTACACCAAACGAAGCGTATTCCAGCTTAACTTCACCTACTGAGTCCCCGAAATGCCGGCATCCACGCCTTACGGGAGGGGAAGGTGGCGTGGAGCGACACAGTGATCTTAACCGTTTGTGGTTAAGTCCTCTTACTTTTGCAAATTCCACAAGAACACCCGACCCTGTGAGATCACTGTCAAAGGCTTCATCCATCGGAAAGAGCCAATGCACCTGATAGGGCCTGAAGCTTAAGCTTTCTTACCATCACGTAAATCTGCTTCTCAGAACAGGAAAGGGACTCAAAGGCTAATGCTGTCCAAAGGTTAATTCTTGTGTAGATGGAGCCACCACTCCTTAATCCAGCGGGGTGCGATGGTTACACGTTTAGTCATCTGAACGCAGAACAAGCTGACTCTGGAAAGTCACTTCTGGACTAACAGTTATTTACCACGCGCCCCCTTGCCTAGGCACCGTGCCGAGCTAGAGAGAGTGGTTCCCTGCTCCTGAAGGCGTCGCTGTTGGCAAAGTGGGTCTCTGTACCCTGCGACATGCACCACATGTGAGAAATGAACAGTTTAATGGCACACTAACGGAGGCAGGGGTTCCTTCAGATTAGAGGGAGCGGTAGGGACAGGGAGGCAGAATGGTGGGGGAAGGTAGGAGGCAGTGATGCCCAAGCAGAGTTTAAGAATAAGGAGGGGCGGGGCGCCTGGGTGACTCAGCGCCTGATTCTTGGTTTCAGCTCAGGTCATGAACTCACCGTTTGTGAGTTCGAGTCCTGCGTCTGGCTCTGAGCTGACAATGTGGAACCTGCTTGGGATTCTCTCTCTGTCTCTCTCTGCCCCACCTCTGTCTCCCTCTCTCTCATTCTCAAAACAAATAAATAAAAATTTATAATAATAAAGAAAAAAAGAATAAGGGGGGTTTAGGTGGAGAGGAGGGATAGGAATGCCCTTCTACCTTTTCTCTGGGCTGTGATAGGTCAACTCCTGTAGTGATTTCCTAAAGGCAAATGGACCAACCGGGTGAGTGAAAAGTATCCAGTGGGCAGAAGGAAGATGGACAGTGTGTGCACAGAGGCCTCACTACAGCCAGACAAAGGAAGTGATGAAATCCCTAAGCCCTCCCTTTGGAAATGTCACCAGTCTCTTTGCCCACGAAGCACCCTCTGGTGGAGATACCTTGGAATCCGAACTATAGAAATGATCCCTGAAAGTATAGTCTTTGATACCTTGTAATACAAATACACTCAGACTGAGCCTCTGGAAAAAGCCCCAGGCTTTTAACCTGCACTTCTCTAAGCTCTAGCAGCTGTGTGTTTTACTTCGAAATCTTGGAAAAGAGCTAAAGTGCTAACATAGTATGTACTTTATTATGTGTAGGCAGATACAGAAATTAAACATAGGAGACGCAAAAAAAAATGAAAGGAGAAAAATTTAGTATTTCCCCTCCTTACCCACTAGACCATCTCGCATACTCACGTTGCATCATTTTAGAGACCTCTGAACACTGGTGTTGTCAAACTGTGCTTGCGGGATAGCAGTGCGGGGTAATGGTTAAAAATGTAGACTCAGGAGTCAGCTGACCTGGGTACGAAGCCTGGCTGCACCACTTCCCAGCTGTGTAACAACTTTAATAGCCTCTTTTAAAGAACATGAATGATAAAAAACCAGTTCTTGGAAAAGTTCATTACTATACAACATTGAAATTAGTGCCTGGCACCCGATAAGCGCTTTGTAAATGTTACTTACTATTTTTCTCAGCGTCACTATTAAAAATACCTTTAAATCTGGGGTGACTGGCTGGCTTAGTTAGTGGTACATGTGACTCTTGATCTTGGGGTCCTGAGTTCGAGTCCCATGTTCGGCATGGACTCTACTTTAAAAAATACTTTTAAATCTTTTTTTTTTTTTTTTAAACATTGTCCTTTAAAAATTTAAAAATCCCAGGTGGGAGGAAAAGGCAAGAGAAGTCTGGAAGGACTTCCTGTAAAAGATGTTCCTAGTTAAATTCGAATTTTCAGAGTTTGCAGAGTGAAGATGAAGGCAACAAAAGTCAGCTCAGCCCTTTCTTAGCTGAACTATGTTATTAAAACTTCTTCATAGATGTTGGGCTTTGCTCTTATGTCTGCTTGCCGTCTTTTATCCCAACCCCTGTCCAGAACCCCTTTGTTGTTTCCAGGGTTTTTGCCCCCCGCTTACTGTGTAGAAGAATGTTGCTTCATGGCTGATGTTTGCTCACTCTCCCTTATTTGTCCTCGATCAACCCCACAGTCAAAAAGTAAAGCCAGTCCACTTCCCAGCCTCCCCAGCCATCAGGGGTGACCTTGGGACCCCTTTCTGTCCCAGAGGGGTAGTGGAAGTCCATGGGGCAGACACTTCTTTCTCTTTGCTCTGCCCTATTCTTTCTGCCTTGGTTTGCTCACAAAGCCTAAAAGCATAGTGGCCATATTGACACCTCAAGGATAAAAGGGTCACGCTAAGGCTGAGGAGGAGGCTGGTTTACTGCCGAGTTCCCTGAAGGCTACACAAGCCTTGGACTTCCTTTTATATGAAAAAATACGAATCTCCTCACCCACTGTTGAGCTGCTGTTCCTTGGAGGTTTTGTTAATTGCTGCCAAACACATTCGTGTATCTGGATTGGCCACTTCGTAAGGTCAATATAGCTGAATGAAGAAAGGCCCGTTGGAGAAGGGTAGGCCCCTGAGGGTGTCCAAACCGTGAGAAACCCAAGAACTTTGCTCAGTTGCAACTACTGTGGTGCTGGTTGTTGCTGCCATCTAGTGGCAACAACTTGGAACTAAAACGCTCACCTGGGCCACAGACTGTTTTTCCGCAGATCCTTCTTCTTTCCTTCCAACATTCGTTCATTCATCCATGCACTCACAGACTCACATGTTCATTCTACAGATATTTTATGAGAATGTACTGTATGTGGCGGGTCCTCATAAATACAATAAGGAAATACAATAATGGGGGGGAAACCTAGCTCCTTACCCCCCCCCCGCCCCCCCCCCCTTGAAACTTACACACTGTGGAAAGATAGCCACTAATCAAATCAACATGAAAAATATGACTGGAAGGGGCTCTAAGAGAAGAACATGGTGCTATGAGAATTATTAGTAGGGATTTTCCTTATTGGCGAGATGGATAGGAGGTTAGAGAAGGCTTTCCTGAGGATGTTCTGACTGGCCTTAGGAAGGGAATTTTCTGGGCAGTGAGACCCATCATGAAAGTGAGCTCAGCAAAGAGAGGGAGTGTGTTGAGTACAGAGGAATAAGAGAGGACCATGTGTTTAAGTTATTACTTGGTATTAAGCATTCTAGTGGGTTTTTTTTAATGTTTATTTCTTTTGAAAGAAAGAGAGAGAGTGCAAGTGGGTTAGAGGCAGAGAGGGAATCCCCAGAAGGCTCCAGGCTGTCAGTGCAGAGCCTGACATGGGGCTTGATCTCACAAACCATGTGATCATGACCTGAGCCAAAATCAAGAATAGGATGCTTAACCAACTGAGCCACCCAGGTGCCCTTAGGCATTCTAGTTTTTTGAATTAAGACTATGGTTGTTAATTATAATGATTATCAT
This sequence comes from Panthera onca, assembly GCF_046562875.1. Classification (NCBI taxonomy): domain Eukaryota; kingdom Metazoa; phylum Chordata; class Mammalia; order Carnivora; family Felidae; genus Panthera; species Panthera onca. The sequence continues at coordinate 67,542,377 of NC_138356.1, forward strand.
ATAATAATGACCTGATCATAAGCTGAAAAGATACAGGCTAACAGACAACTAGAGAACACTCAACCACCAACAGCGGAACACACATTCTTCTCAAGTGCATGTGGAACATTCTCCAGGATAGACCATATACTATGTCACAAAATAAAGCCTCGATAAATCTAAAAGGCAGGCTTGAAAGTATATATAGTATGTTCTCTGGCCACAATGGAATGCAATTACTAACGAGTTAAAGTGAGAACTTTTTATATTTAAAAATATTGTTGGGGCACCTGGGTGGTGGCTCAGTCAGTTAAGCATCCGACTTTGGCTCAGGTCATGATCTCACGGTTTGTGAGTTTGAGCCACACATCGGGCTTTGTGCTGACAGCTCAGAGCCTGGAGCCTGTTTCAGATTCTGTGTCTCCCCCCCCCCCCCCTTCTCTGCACCTACCCTGCTCGTGCACTCTCTCTCTCTCTCTCTCTGAAAAATAATAAAATATAAAACTTTTTAAAAATAAAATAAAATAAAAATGTTGTTAAAATTTGCTATTTGGGGGGCACCTGGGTGACTCGAGAGTGTCCAACTCTTGATTCCAGCTCAGATCATGATCCCAGGGTCACGGGACTGAGCCCTGTGTTGAGCTCCATGCTGGGTGTGAAGCCTGCTTAAGATTCTCTCTCTTCATCTGCTCCTCTCCCCAGCTTGTGCTTCCTCTCTCTCTCTCTCTCTCTCTCTCAAAGAAAAAAACTTGCTATTTTTGAATTTTTACAATTTTAAACATTACAAAGTCTCAAGCTCTGGGTATCATAATATAAATTATTCAAATCCCATTCCCCTAATGGAACATTCAATTATGGCATAATGTACTTTGTAATGTGACCATGTAACTCTTTATAGAATAAAGCAAAGCTTGTGAAAAAATTCCTTACCATCTTGGGGCTTTATTTCAAATGCCCTGACATAAAATAAAGGGAGTAAAAATAATAGTACGTTACCAGTGAAATAAACAAAGGTGTGCAGTCCACTCAGGAAGCTGTGAGACCAGGTCTAGGGCACTGTCACTGACACCGAGAGAAGGGGATTCTTTGGGGGAACTGCGCGGCAGGTAAAGTCCATTCAAAATGGAGGTGGCTTTGTTGTGAGTGCTGAGGGCAAGGGGAGGCATAAGTAAAAGAAAAGTCTCAGGTTTGTGACATGAGCAACTAGAGAGACTGGCAGGGGCATTTCATGAGCTAAAGAGGAGTGGGGGGAACGCAGGCTGAGTTCAATTTTGGAAGTATTGAATGTGAAGTGTCTGGGAAACATCAAATATGGTGGCAGGGGGGCCGATGAGAGGAGGTAGACAGGTGTACCCATGGGAAGAAGCATTCAGTGAGGTAGGAGGAAAAGCAGTAGAACGTGTTCTTCAAAATGAAAGACAGGGATGGCTTGCTCTCTCCTCCATGCTCACAAAACACTTGAAACTGCAACCCCAATAGCACCTAACTAATGGCATCAGAGGTATTTGGGAGTGTACGTATGACTCAGAATAGAGATCCGTGGAGGGAGGTTAGCAAACAGTTGTTCAAAAATTGCAGAAGTGATGCTAAAATGAATGAACAAATGAAGAGGCACCTAGGGGAAGGGAAAGGCATTCCAGGTGCAGCCGGCGAAGTGGAGGACAGAAGGAAGAGAAAAATAAGAACGTGAAAAAAATTATTCCTCTTTATTTCTAGACTCCAGGGTCTATCAAGCCATGGAGGAAAGCTCTTGTGTATACGGCCAGCCCAACACCATTTGGAACGTCCTTCCTACATGAAAACTGACAGCCCTTAAACAACCGAATGCAGTCTCTCTTATAAGAAGCTGGCGGATAGTCCCTTGGTCTTCCACGTGTTGGCATCTCATCAATAAGAGGCGGTAACAAACTCATCTCCAGCTGGGGTCTCTCGGACAACAACTCTAATGGATATTTTTAATTCATATGGAAATCAATAATTCTGGCCACTTCAGGAAAAGCAGTTTGTGATACAGTTTGCCTCCTCTCTCTCTCTCCTTTTCTCTCCAGTTAATTTCCGTGACCTACTTCTCCTTTACTAAGTAGTTATCCTCTTCTGCATTTGAACCCACGGGTTGTCTAAAAGCTTGTTTACTATCGTCACTGCTGGTCGCTTTTGCTTTGTTGTCATTTTAATGAGTTCACAGGGTAGAAGTGGTGGGGAAAGTGAGGTCATGTGCTTCAGGGAAGGTGGATCAAGGTGGCCATGCACAAGTGGGGCTCATTTGTAAAACTTTTTTAAAGGACCATTTCTAACTCTCAAATATTTAGTTTTCAAATCTACCCCCCAATATTTTGTTTACTTCAGATTAAAAGTAGGATATATCTGGGTCAAAGTCTGCACTACATTATCTTAATTATTGTTGCAAGGTGTTAGACTGACTTTGGAACAGAAGGAAAACCTAGAGGAAAAAACACTTTCCAAGATATGACTTTTATCACCTCCCACTACAAATAAAATGAAAGGGAGTTTCCATTTGTATGGAACCCAGAAAACAATGTTTTTGCTGCCTTGGGGATCTTCTAAAGATTTTTATAAGATATAAAGATAACATTTGTTCATCGTATACAATTTGTAACTGGAGAAAAATGTACAAAAGAAAATGGAATCACTTATAATTATATCACATTTAGGGAATCACCGTTCATATTTTAGAGCCTGCCCTAATAAACTTTTTAAAATACATAAATAATATCATCTAAGGCATAATTGTATATTTTCAATTTAACACTGCAAAAGGAGTAACTTCCCATGTCATTAATAGTTCTTATAATCATGACCATTGTTTAATATTTCCATCTAAAGGATGTAATCATAATCCATTTAACCTTTCATCTGTACATTGAAGTAAAATAGTAAGGAGTCTTAGTTTATAATTCTTTGAATTTCTAATCATTCTACATTTATGGAATGGATTACTGCTTGAATGGGTACAAACATGTTCAAGTCTCTTAGTGATCAATCATTCTCTTAATTACTATAGCATTTGCCAAGAAATGACTGTGACCAGGAACTATATAAAATACTGGGGATATAGCAGTAATTTTCCAGCATTTCTGGCATGCCCTGGACATAGGCTAAGCCAATTCCGGTGAGCAGAGAAAGCCATTAGACAGACACCTAAGTGCTTTTAGTTAGAAGCCATCGGATTGGCATATACAGGAATGGAGAGTCCCAAGGGTATATGGGGCACCAAAGAGTCTTCTACTCTATCCCACTTAATTTTTTTTTCTCCATGGAATCTGAATTTTAAACATAAAGACAAAACTGACGACAACAACAACAACTCTGATCGATACTGAATAGGTGTCAAGAAACAAGAAACTGTTTTAGTCATAGCCTGGTGCCTCCCATACAGAGACCTGAGTTGGAAGTCTTAATGAATGTTAACCTCTCTGGGTCCCAACATCTTGGTATAGAATGGTCGGAGGTAAGTAGAATGAATAGGGCTTCTTTACAACTCTTATTTTTCACTATTTGAATTTAGGTGTAGGGGAATTACTCTTTGTCCTCATTAGCTATATCAAAGCATTTCAAGGGGCTATTAATCTACTACCTAACCAGTTCAACTTATTCCATATATCTCTTTTGAGTATCTACTCTTTACTAGCCACTGTTCAAAGCGTTTTATATATATCTATAATCATAGCAATCATCTGAGAAAGTTAACATAAATCCCAGTTCATAGGTGCAGCTTCTGGTTCTGAGAGGTGATATGATTTACTCAGATACTTCTGACTTCCAAACACTGGTGTTTTTTTTTTTTATACTGCAGGATAGTGAGTTGGTGACGACTATCTTAAGGAAAAGGAATGAGGAAGCTATAGTTGACTCCTCACTCTCAGCAAATACCGTGGCCACTGACACTGACCTGAGAGCAGCATGAGACTATGGAAACTGTGCCTTTCTCCAAATGCAGCCCATCATTCCAAGTGCACTTCTCTCTTTGGATTCGTGAGCATAACTGAAGAGAGTGCACGAGGGTTCTAGCGGATATCGACTAATTTTAAGTTTTCGAGCCCAGAGAATTCCTTGTTTTAACTAATCTCCCGTTAAACCGAAGCAAGCAATGGTCAACCACAACAAAGATGGCGGCAGCAACGTCTCCACGGCAACGGCGACGCATTTGTCCGCAAGCGCACCAACCTTTTGTTCCGGCCTGCCATTTTGACGTCACTTCCGGCTCCGGCGGGCGGTGTGCGCGCAGCTCTTCCTGTCGCTGCTGCGGTGGAGATCCCGGTGCTGGTGAGTGGAGTCTGAGTGAGTCTCGCGGAGGGACTTAGAGAGAATGGGGCACCAGCAACATGGAAAGGGAAGGTGGGAAGAACGCGGCTGTTGTCGCAGTTGTGACTGAGCCTCGGTTTACCCAGCGATACAGGGAATATCTCGAGAAGCAGAAACTCTTGGATAGACAGCACCGTGTGGCAAAGATGCCGGATGGCACCGTGGCGCTACCCGTGCTGGGCGAGGCTCTCCGTGAACAGCACCTGCGGGAGCTGAGGAATTGTGTGGCCCCAGGCAGCACCTGTATAGTAACCCAGCTCCTGGATCCTGTTCCCTCCAAGAAGGCTCAGAGTTGTTCACCTGCCCAAAGGCTGTGTCTTGAAGTGAGTCGCTGGGTAGAGGGCCGGGGAGTGACGTGGTCAGCTGAGTTGGAGGCTGATTTGCCCCGATCTTGGCAGCGACATGGTAACCTCTTGTTGCTGAGTGAAGACTGTTTCCAAGCCAAGCAGTGGAAAAATCTGGAACCAGAACTCTGGGAGACTGTTGCGTCGGCCCTTGGCGTCCGTCGTGTGGCCAAACGAGGGCGGGTATCACCAGACGGCACTCGAACACCAGCCGTGACTCTGCTGCTGGGCGACCATGGCTGGGTAGAGCATGTCGATAATGGGATCCGATATAAGTTTGACGTGACCCAGTGCATGTTCTCCTTCGGAAACATCACCGAGAAGCTTCGAGTGGCATCGCTGCCCTGTGCCAGAGAGGTGCTGGTGGATCTCTACGCAGGGATTGGCTATTTTACGTTGCCCTTCCTGGTCCATGCTGGTGCCGCCTTCGTCCACGCCTGTGAGTGGAACCCCCATGCTGTAGTTGCCCTGAGAACTAATCTTGAGATCAATGGAGTGGCACATCGGTGCCAAATACACTTTGGGGATAACAGAAAACTGAAGCTCTCAAACATTGCAGACAGGGTGAACCTGGGGCTGATTCCCAGCTCTGAAGAAGGCTGGCCCATTGCCTGCCAGGTGCTAAAACAGGATGCTGGGGGCATTTTGCATATCCACCAAAATGTGGAATCTTTCCCAGGGAAGAATCTCCAGCCTCTTGGAAGCAGTGAAATGGAGAAGGAGCATTGGCCTTATCCTCAGCAAATTATCACCAACCAAGGGACAAATGGAGCTACCGGGGATTCTAGGAGAAAGACACTGCCAGCAGCCACCAAACCAGAGTGGCAGAGGTGGGCAGAATCTGCAGAAACTCGTATTGCCACCCTTCTGCAGCAGGTGCACGGGAAACCATGGAAGACACAAATCCTGCACATCCAACCAGTGAAATCCTACGCTCCCCATGTGGACCACATAGTCTTGGATCTGGAATGCCGCCCCTGCCCTCTAGTTGGCTAGAGAAGGTGGATCCTGAGACCCAAGGATCTACATGTGAGTGAACCTTAATACGTAAGTTTAGGCTGGGTTCTCACCCCTCTTTTCTCCTGGCAACCTATTTTAATATTTTGTGGCCCTGAATGCAGGCCCTAGACCAATCCGAGTCATTGCATTTGTCTTCTGTTAACACATTGAGAATGAACTACATATCTGGGAGAAGCAGTATGGCTCATTAAAATGAGGCCGGGGCGTTTCTGACTTCTGACTTCAGTTCTGTCTTACCTTGGGTGGGTGATTCCAATATTCTTTTGGCCTTGAATTTCCTCACTTGCAAAATGAGGATTTCTTTGAATGGTCTCACATGGCTGTTATCTAATAAGCAGTTGTTATCTAATAAGCCTTGGTTATTTTAGAGTGAAAGACACAGTGCTGTTTCCAAAATCACTCCGGCTACAATATGGAAAATCAGCCAGAGTGGGGCCAGGATGGAAGCAGGCAGACCGGTGATGAGATTTCTGTGGTTGTCCAGGCAGGAGATGGTGGTGGCCTGGACTAGGGTGGTGGCAGTGGGAAGTGGATGGCTTTGAGATATAAAATTGATGAGACTAAGCAATAGAGTCCAAATCAAAGCAATCGAATGGTGCAGCTTTGTTACTAAGACTGAATTAGGGAAGGAAAAGGATAAGAATTACTGTAGTGTATTAACTTCATTCCCTTGCTTTAGCGTTGCTAAATGAGTGTTGGGGAGGATGTCTTATGTATCAGGTTTGTTGTTGTAGAAAAGAGGTTAAGAATGACTGCTTTAAATTATAGGGAAACTAGCTTTCCAGCTTTAAGCTTGTACAAAAAGCTAGCTATTTTATTCGAGGGAGGGAGGGAGGGAGGGAGGGAGAGAGGGAGGGAGGGAGGGAGGGAGAGAGAGAGAGAGAGAGAGAGAGAGAGAGAGAGAGAGAGAGAGAGAATCCTAAGCAGATTGCATGCTCAGCACGGACTCCAGCGCGGGGCTCGATCTCACAACCCTGGGAGTTGGACAATCAACCTACTGAGCCACCCAGGTGCTCCTAAGTTGGCTATTTTTAAAGTTCAAATTAAAATCTTAGATTTTAACAGGACTCAGATTCCCTTTTCGTGTTCCTTCTCAGGTGGACATCAGGGCCAACGTGAGGAGCTCTAGGGAGTGAGAGATATTCTGCAGGGTTTCTCAAGCGTCACTTTGTTTTGTGACTGTCTGCCAGCACCATTGTGTGCCCCTGGAATGACTGATCTCAGAGAAGCACTGTAATAGTTGAGAATCACTTTTCGGAGCTGTGTTTTCGTGCACTTCGAAGCCATCTGGGCTTGTTTGCCTGATGAAGGACGCACAGGGAAGTTGTGCTTTCTCAGGATTATGACTGTGTCTGGCATTCAGCTTGTTGGGCTCGAGCTGGGGCTGCTCGTCCTTCTCGGGACAGCGTCAGTAAGGACAGGATTGGTGCTGTTTATGCTTCCACGCAAATTAAGTGCCTGCTGTCTATATGAGCTGCAGATGCATTCGATACAGACCCTGTCTCTGAGGCGTTCACAACCTAGCAGCAGAAATAACACAAAAACTCAGAGCTGGAATACAGTAGGTACCGTAAGAGTGATAGCACCATGTAGAAGTGCAAAGGTGAAGAAGAGTTTTCAGAATGGGGAAGCCTTCAGAGGGGTAGTGTTTGACCCGGCTCTTAAAAACTGGGTAAGATTTTGTTAGTGAGTCAGGCTGGAAACAGATGCTAGCGGAAGAAAATAGTGCAGAGAGTTGGCTCAGAAGATGTTTGGAGCACCGTCACTAGAGCAGTCTGTAACAGAAGAAGCAGCGAGAGATGTGTTGAAGATGGAGGTCGTTGTAAGGATTAAAAAGAAGTGTCCGGTACCCAGTAAGCCCCCAGGAAGTGGTAGCCGTCGTGGGATCCCACCGCAGAAGGGGGCCTGACTGGTCCGTTACCATCCCGCCGAGTGGCCTGTGTTTGCCTGAGTCCTCTCCTCTTCCCCATATTGGTTTCTGACACGCGTGCCTGCAGCTTTTGTGCCTCCGGCTAAAAATGCCATGCTGGGACTGGAGGCAGCGTGGGGAGGAAGGAAGGCAGGGGAGAAACAGGGAGGACGGGGGGTCAGGGAGCCACGTGGCTAGGGGCTGAGGAGTTACCTTTCTGACCCAAGGTATGGATGGGCCGCTGACATCAGATACACCTGACTGGTCTCGTTTGACCTGTTACGTACACATCAGGCCTTGAGTGTTCAGTGGTCAAAGAAGATTGGCATGGATTCTGCCTTCATGGAATTGAGGTTCCACTCATACACTTTCTGGCCTCCCTTCTTTCTCTGTGACCTGAGGCAGTCTCTCAAGATTTAGTGTCCTGTCTGTACATATGGGTTAACAAGTGTACGTAGCCCGAAGCATACTTGTTAGGGTTAAGCGAGTTAACGGGCCTGAACCGTCAACACCGTCACTGGCACATAGTGAATACTTCGGTCTTCGTGTAAGGTGAACTGCCCGGTTCCTACTTTGGGTGTGAGGAATAGCTGTACATTTGCTTTAGTTAAAGTAGAAGGTCCTTGTTTTGAAAAGCCATTCACTGATTGATTGGGATGTACCGCGTACTCTCGCTGTCAGGCACTGTGCTGAGGGCCAGAGACACAGAGGTGAGTAAAGCTGAGTCCTGGGGGGCATGTGACTCTTGATCTCTGGGTTGTAAGTTCAAGCCCCATGTGAGGTGGGGCAAGTACTCAAAATCTTTAAATAAATAAATAAATAAATAAAAGCCGAGTCCTGCCCAAAATGGGAGGGATCACTTCTGGTGACGGGGACACAGAGGAAACAATGTTAATACTGGGCACTAAGTGCTGAGACAGAAACAGACGGGTGTTCACGGGCACACACAGTGGAGGCAGCCGTCCACGTTCGGGGGTGTGGGTTAGGGGAAGTGGGTGTGGCTGGGAAGGTGGGAGCAGGGACGCTTCACTTGAGACTTAAAGAATGAGCCGGAGGGGCGCCCGGGTGGCTCAGTCAGTTAAGTAGCCAGCTGTCTTGGTTTCGGCTCAGGTCATGGTCTCCCAGTTTCATGGGTTCAAACCCCGAGTTGGGTTACTGTGCACTGACCGCACAGAGCCTGCTGGGATTCTCCCTCTCTCTCTGCCCCTCCCCTGCTCCCGTTCTCTCTGTCTCTCTCAAAATAGGTAAATAAACTTGAAAAAAAAAAAAAAAGAATGAGCTGGAGTTATGTGTGAATGGAAGAAAGTAAGGGTCCCCTAAGCCTTTTCTCCACCTTGAGTGTGTCCGTTTACGTTACAGTCTTCTCCGAGCACTTGCTGGATTGGCCTGGTCAGAAAGAGGCACCTAATGGAACCAAGGAAAAAAGACTGAAAGGATCAGGAGGCTCATGGAGGCTTGGTCACCTCAGTCCGGGAACGTTTAAAAGTGCTGAAGCTTCCTCCGTGAGCATCAGTATTAGTTGTCACTTAGTGCACCACTTGATGGAGAGGTTGTGATTAAAAAAACAGTGACGATAACTTTTTTAAACTCCCTCAACTATGACTTGCTTTATTCATTAACTTCATGATTTTAATAAGTGATGCGCATCTCTTGGGAGTATAATGCATGCATGTTAAATATAAAAACATAGAAATTTGGGGCGCCTGGGTGGCGCAGTCGGTTAAGCCTCCGACTTCAGCCAGGTCACGATCTCGCGGTCCGTGAGTTCGAGCCCCGCGTCAGGCTCTGGGCCGATGGCTCGGAGCCTGGAGCCTGTTTCCGATTCTGTGTCTCCCTCTCTCTCTGCCCCTCCCCCGTTCATGCTCTGTCTCTCTCTGTCCCAAAAATAAATAAAAAACGTTGAAAAAAAAAAAAAAAAACAAAAAAAAAAACATAGAAATTTGAAATGATGAGAAACACATAAATAGCATTTTGAATTCACTTTCTCCCACCCTGGACACGTGTCGATATATGTCATTCTGAACAGCCTCGGGGTGCGGCCACTTCACACTGGGCAAGCCGTGACACTCGTCATTTTCTTGGCCTTTGGTAGCGTCCTCTTGTGCGCACTGATCATTACTCAGCTGACGCTTCAGGGGATGGTCGGCAGATCTCGGGACTTCTCCGTGGCCCTCTCCCGTTTGGCATTCCAACCTCTAAACTCGTTAACTGGGCTCCTGGGACTCCCAGTACCATCTCCACCTCAGGGAGTCGGCTGGGCTCCACCCGGCTTCCCCCTCGTCCTGCCACAGCCGGGGAACTTTTTCTCCAGGCAGTAGGCTGGAGCGATTAAACCATTAAATGGCTCGCCTTGTTTTTGTCTCCCATGGATCATTGTCCTTCATTGCCTTGAGGATAGTTGTTTCTTATATTTTGTGTAGCTTTTTTTTTTTTAACTCTTTAGAAGTTTATAATAGTGTATAAATTTACTAGTTTTCACAATCACTGAAGAAACTCACGTTAGCAATAATAAATACAGATCAATACTTAAGCTGACACAAAACTTCAACATACAAAGTTCATAAGAATTTCTTACCACAATTGTGTTAGGATCCCTACCTATATTATAAACTGAATGTAAAACTATTAACACTAAGTACAGGGGAAATTTTCTGATGAGATCTGAGACTGCCTGCAAGATTACTTGATCAACAATCACATAATTTCAGAGAGGGCCCAAACTGTCAGAATAGGTATTTGCTTCTGGCTTTTTGAAGGTGAAGGTTGAATCAAAGGCAAATAGAAAATAACGAATATGAGGCTACAACTGCAGTTTGGAACATACCACACACACGCACACGCACGTATCCACCACACTTATGTACCCTGTCGTCTCCTGGATGGAGTGGCCCATGCGACGAAGCTCTCTGTATGCTATTAGGTAGGTATTTATAGATGGACAGACAAGACGGTCCTAGTTTCCTTTTTTAGTAATTGAATTTTGTTTTTTTAAATGAAAGCTATATGTATGCATAGTTTCATAACTCAAGCGAAGGTCAGCAAAACTTGATGAGTAAACCTGCAGCTGCACAACACCAAACAAAGCAACTGGCTCCGTCCTACACGGCTCCTTTTCTCTTGTTTTTGTGTCTTCTGTCAACAATTTCAGCTGGGCCCATGTGCCAAAGGGGATGCAGGATCTCAGCAACATGTACCAGCAGGAGCCATGAGAGTACGTATGGAACTGAGCCCTGAGACTGCTGGGTGAGAAGCAGTTTGCGTTCATGTAGGCCTCCACTCCCCCATCATTATAGTCTGAGGAGACCTAGGCCATGGGAACATTTCGAGGAACACCCTACTAACCTACTATACTTACGGCATCATACTCATTAGGCCAGAGACACAACGAGCTAGTATATTGTACTCCGAATAATCACTAATACCATCCAGCAACCTGTTCCATCAGTGAAATTTTTAGGGCTACTGGTCTGCTTGAATGCCAAGATTGCTCCTTCACGGTAAAGAACAGATTTTTCCATCTCACCCACTCATCAGTGTTCCTCCGTCAAGGAAGCACGCCAACCTCTGTATGCTCCTTTGTGGGAATTCGGGACTTGGGAATACTGCTCTGACTCCTCTCCTGGGTGATATAGAAGGCTGCCAGTTTTCAGTGGGATCCACAGCACATAAAGTCTCTGTAGCAGGTACAGGTTGCGGTGTAATTAGCTTTGTTTCATGGACCATTCAACCCAGGAGATTCTATGGTACAAGAGTATCTGTGATAAGCAAAGCAGCCATGGAAGTTTAGGACAAGCTCCAATGGGAAAATCACAAGGTAGTCTCAAGTGGATGTCTGTAGCAAGGCCAGATGGTATGCAGCAGAGAGCCAGGCGTCATCCAAAAATGGCTCCTGGCATGCTAATGGGCGTTGGTAGAATCTGAGCATCTTCTGGGACTTCGGGTAACCATGTAGCCAGAGTTGCCCATCATGAGCTGAGTTTTGTCAGACCCTTCAAGTCAAACCATCATAAGGTGGAAGTGGTACATCTGGGATGGATGGCGAGAGCCAGAGGAAACGAATAGGTGCACAGGTAGGTGGCCCAGACTCCTGTGTCATGTTTATAATTCTTGCATCAATGCCCTTCCCTCGGCCCACAATCATGGCCACTTGAGAAGCCCTTCTGTCTTGCTGATAAAGGATGCAAATGCAGAGCTAAGTTCATTGATGGGTTTTCTTGGAATACGGGTTCAAGACCAAAATAAACTGCTGCTACCCTACAGCCCTACTCAGGAGTGGTCTTAAAAGACAGCAGGGAAGGGTATCTTCCCACAAGGCAGAACTGGGGGCAATATTCCTGGTCATCCACCTCGTATGGAAAGAGAAGTTGCCTGAAGTAAGAATATACCTTCATGGCAAGTGGCAGGTGGGTTAGCAAATTGATCAGGCGCCTGGAGTGGGAAAGATTAGTTCAGGGACAATGAAGCCTGGAGAAGAGGTGGTGGGGAATCTATGGGATTGGATACATGAGTAAAGAGCTTTGTGTTGCGTAAGTGCCTACCGGAGACATGCACATCAAAGAGGAACTCAACAAGTAAACAAAAGACTTGGCTGGTTAATTTTAGCAGCGGTAGTCATAAGCTACCCCAGTAGCATAAAGAGCTTATGAATAACATGTTGCAGGGATGCAGGTTAGCAAGTTGCCAACAGCATGGCTTCTACTCACCAAAGAGCCTAGTATTCAGCGCTGAGCCCTTGGTTCAACACCATCCCTCAAGGAAACCAAGCAGCTAATTGGTAGTAAGTGGGTTACATTGGGCTTCTGTCATGGAAGGGCATTGATTCACCTTGACTAGAATCTTCTGTGTGCATCCCTGAGTTTACCTTTCCTGCCCACAAGATGTTGGCCAGTGCTGCTATCCAAAGGTTTACAGTGTTCGATCCATCAATATGTCTCCTGCATAATATTGCCTCTGAACAGCAAAGGAAGTGTTTGAGTGGGCACATGACCAGGTGATTCACTGATCCTATCACATACTATACAACCAGGAAAATGCTGGCCTGGTGGAGTGGTGGAAAAACCTTTTGAAACCAAATCAAAGCTTGAAGATAATGCCCTATGAATGGGATCCCATTCACCAGGATGCAGTATACACTCTAAATCCATACCTATTACATAATGAGTGCCATGTCCCATTTAGATAGAAAATCCACAGCTAGGAATTAAAGGGTAGAAATAGGAGAATTTCCACTGTGGCGGGCTAAACAGTGTCCCCCAAATATGTCCATGTCCTAATACCCAGAACCAGTAAATATATTATCTTAACATGATAAAAGGGACTTTACAGGTGTGATTAAGTTAATCTCAAGATGAGGAAAGTATCCTGGTTTATCCATGTTGGCCTGATATAATCTCAGGGGCTCTTATAAGAGGGAGGCAATACAAGTAGGACGTAGAACGTGTGATGACAAAAGCAGGACAGAGTAACATAAGGAAGAGGCCATGAACCAAGGAATGCTGGAGGCCTCTGGAAACTGAAAAAGGCAGGGAAATGGATTCTCCCCCAGAATGCTTCAGGAGGAACAGAGTGGTTGATACCTTGATTCTAGACTTCTGACCTCCGTAACTATGAGAGAAGAAATTTATGTTGCTGTAAATCACTAAGTTTGTGGTAATTTGTTATAGCAGCAATAGGAAGTTAATACACCCACTTACTGTCCCCACTGCCCCCCGTCTCCCCCCGGGAGTTCATGCCTCCCGTCTCCACAACTTAGTGAGGCTAGAGGGCTGATCCCTAATTGGGAAGCTCTTTCATCAGGAGATACAATAACAGACCCTTTACACTTTAACCTACTGAGATCTCCCAGGCATGTCAGGCTCCTTGTGCTAAGAGACCAGCAGGCAAGCAAGGAAGGGTCACCACTCCGGTTGGGGATAAGTGAATCTGATCATCAGGAGGAAGGAGGGTTATTGTCACACAGTGAGGGCAGGGAAGAGTATATTTCACGCTGACTCCACCCACTAGGGCATCTCTTGATACTTCCCTACCCAGTATCAAGAGTAAAATGAGTGGCTTCCAAAATGACACAGTAAGGACCTCCGAAAACTGGCTTCTCCATAAAATTAATGAGAAGACTGGCGCAAATTGTCAAAATCAACTTTTCTTTTTAGAACTTTAGAAACTAAAAGCTTGCAGCAATCTGAAGATCATTTATTTTTAAAATTGAGAAATTTTGATTAAAAAGGGAAGCTCTGGCATTCTGAAGTGTCCAATTCCCACTCCCTCCCTCCACCCCCCCCACCCCCACTAATACAAGTTAAATTGTTCTTAACTGTAGGGAGGATGTTTCCAGTGTGATTCCCCGTGAAGTGATATGCAGCCTTTGTTAGACACCTTATATTGCCGGGTTTTTTATCCTTTCCCACTGCACTGTAGTATCAGTTTTATCATAAATCAGGTGACTGTACATGTGGGGATCGTTACCAGACTTTTTTGTTCCATGTTCAGTTACTCTATCCAAGCACCAATACTATCTTGTTTAATTTGCTATAGCTTTACAATAGGTCCTGATATCTGATCTAGTAAGTCCTTCAACTTTGTTCTTTAAGATTGCCATAGTTATTCTTTTTTTTTTTTAATTTTTTAATGTTTAGAGAGTGAGAGAGAGACAGCGCAAACAGAGGAGGGGCAGAGAGAGAGGGAGACACAGAATCCGAAGCAGGCTCCAGACTCTGAGCTGTCAACACAGAGCCCGACGCGGGGCTCGAACCCATGAACTGTGTGAGATCATGACCTGAGCCGAAGTCGGACGCTTAGCTGACTGAGCCACCCAGGCGCCCCAAGATTTTGCCGTAGTTATTCTTGACCTTTTGCATCTTCTTAGGAATTTTAAATCAGCTTGTCAATTTTTGGGAGAAAGAACCTGTTGAGATTTTTTATTGGGATCACATTGAACTACAGGGTAAAATTGACATCTTTATAATATTGAATCTTCCAGTTTTAAGCTTTTATTCTACTCAGTGAGGTGGAGCTCTGTGAAATGAGAAGTGATTATTGATTATTAGAAACCCGAACTATAGAAACCTGTCTAGGATAAAGGGTCCTATCCTTCCCGTCTGTCAGTGGGGTACTATATCCATCTTCTTTGGGCTTCCTGCCTTGGCAAATGTTTTTAACTTAGTATTCCTTGTCCTCTGCCTTTCAGCAGTATCTCGGCCCTCATTATTCTGGACCATCACTTAACATACTTAACATATTTGAACGTATTATCTATTTATATTTTATTTATATTCTACTATATGAATAATTAGCATGTATAGCAATCCAAACTCCTGAGCCATACACGGAACCATTGCAAAGTGTTGCGTGTAGTATCATAAGGGTTCCAGTGAGTAGATCTTGTTCAACATACTAATTATTATTACATACTGCATATCATACTGAGTACTTAAAATATATTAATTTGTATCACTGGCATGAAAAATGACTTGCAGAGGAGCAGATCATAAGTCTCTGCAATCAGAAAAATATGAGTTAGAAACCTGGCTCTGCCACTGTTATTGTCTGTGTCTTTCAGTAGGTTTGTTAAGTTTCAACTGGATAACGCATGCCGTGTATTTCGTATCTTATTTGGCAATATTAACCGCTTTTTTCTTTTTCCCAGGTGAGGATACTGATGATTAGAGAGTTTAAGTTCTCTGTCTAGAGTGAGAGGCAGAAGCGGGCCAACTTCCTGCCAAATGCATAGAAAGTGCTCGGCAAATGTCTGTCACAGGAATGAACGAGCTGAAGGAGTCAGTATATACTCAACAGTGATTGCAAATGCCACCATATTCTCTGTTGTTTCCTTTGTTAACTAAACAACAGACTTTTCCTATTCACTTGGCATTTACAAAACCGGAAAACTCAAATAGTAGCTGAATGTTGATGGGCATATCTGAAATTTACTTGAATGAAATGAGAAAAACTGTAATTTGGGATCAGAAGCCTTTTTTTTTTTTTTTTAAAGTAATTCCAAAGGTCTGAGAAAAAGTTATGGGGTGTATCTATCCCTTTCTGGGCTATCAACTCCTACCCTTCCCCCCAGCATCCCCATCATCCGTTTGAAGTAAATACATAATACATTGGTGGGTAGAGGTGGGGTGGGTAGTTCTAAGTGCTGGCTTCTTTCTGCTTTCTCCCGCTAAGGAAGCTGTTGGCACTGGCTGGTACAGCTGGGGTAAGACACAGGGTCCCATAAGCTCGGCTAATTGCATCTCACTCTTGGAACTTGAAATTGTGAAGAATAATGAAAATAACCTTCTAAGAATCTCCCTTTTTGCTTCAGATAGCCCAGAATCAGTTCCTGTTGCTTAGAACAGAGACCTGGCAAGTGCAAAGGTCAACAGAAAAGTCAAACAAGTTTTTACACGTTCTGTTTCCAAAGGCTTTTTAGAACTAAAGGGCATTCAACCATTAAAGCCAAATGAAGTTATTTTTAAGCTGGTAATATTTTAAACAGGCAACTTATGTATATAGAGTGTGTCTGTGTGAATGCACACACACCCTCCACTGCTCTGAGCGGATTCAATATAAACATATACCTGAATTGTGTAACATTCAAGTCAATGTAGAAACCAAGCAAAGATTAAATTCAGTGAATTGCAGCTATTTCTTTGAAAGCTTATTTAATTTTTTTTTTTCACAGTGGGTGCTATGGAGGGATTATGCTTATTAGGAATTTAGCTTCTGTTTGGATGACGACTGACACAGACATTTCCCGATACAAAGCTGAGAAGACCTCTTGCAAAGCTAAGCAAACATAACCAGTAAGTTCCTTCTGTAAAAACAAAAAACAAAAGAACTATTCCTCTGAGATTTTTGTCCTTGTTCCTCTGTTTCCATCATAGCATCTATTAAGTGGTTTGGTAGTCATTAACTTTTTGGTAGTACAGGATATTTTTGGGTAGTACAGGAGGGTATCCCTTCATCTTTACTTGAAGGTGATTATTTCTCCTAACTTAACTGGACCCCTAAAATGTAAGCAGGCACCTGGAGCTCAGCCATGATGAAACTGAGCTTAGAATATAGACTTGAGAGATGGCAAATGTAAAACAGAAAAGTGCACCACTGACGTAGGGATTTTTCTTTTGAAAGCTTATCTTTTATTTTTAAAATTCCTAAGCTTTCTTTAAAACAAAAAAAGTTTATTTTGAGAGAGAGAGAGCAAGGATAACTGAGCACGGGAGGGGGAGAGAGGGGCGGGGGAGAGAATCCCAAGCAGGCTCTGTGCTGTCAGTGCAGAACCTGATGCAGGGCTCCATCCCACCAACCATGAGATCATGACCTGAATTGAAATCAAGAGTCTGACACCCAACCGATTGAGACACCCAGGCGCCACCTCCCCCACCCCCAAATTCCTAAGTTTTCTAAAAACTACCTCAGTAATATACATTTAATTTTAAGGTAGTATTTTAAAGTACTTTGCCAGAATCTTTTTAAACCTTCGTTTTATAGATGGGGAAAGTGAAATCTAGAGCTTAAAGGGACATGCTTGAAGTCACGTAAGATGAGAACGACTGTGCCATCGCTCCCGAGAGTGGGATTTACTTTGAATTAGAAATTCTTAAACTAATAAAATTTGTGCATTAAATTAAGATTAGAAACCATTAAAGCATTAATAAGTAAGGGCTGAAGCATTTTTATAAGATTTTTATTTACTATTTATTACATTTAACTTTTTAAATAAAAATTGGAGAGCCCATACATTATTTAATTCTCCATTTTGCATGATCATAATGTAATTGGTACTTGCCTGCTTTCTCTACCACACTCCTGTTTTAGATTAGTCCCTGTGGACCCTTTCCTCCACAACAGCTTCTCTCTTTTTGCTTTAAATTGCAATCAGGGCAGAATAACAGGTGAGTTGAGAAGCTAATTTACGTCTCTGAGGTTTTCTATATAAACCTTAATAATCCTCTCATCTTACCAAGTTTGCTTTCCTTTGGGAATTTTGTCAGCGCCACAGGTTTATTCCCCTGGTGTGCAATTTAGGAAAATTAACCTGGCAGAGGTAAACAGACTGATTTATAGGAAAAGTGGTGATCATAATAACATAATGAGGATATTGCCGTGAATCAGGCAAGCTCCAGTAGGATCTTGGGTTCGGATTGTGGCAGTGACAACAGAAAGGGGAATACAAAGGAGACAGGTGGATACAATGTGGTTGCAGATTGGCTGTGGGTGTGAAGAGGAAGGAATCAAAGATGCCTGAAGTTCTAAGCTTCCTGGGTTCTAATCCTTGGTTCGACTCCTACTAGCTATGGCCATTCTAGCTTACTACTTACATACATACTTTGTGATTTGGATAACTTACCTAAGCCCCAGTTTCCTCCTCTCTAAAGCAGAGATAATCCTACCTACCCCAAAAAGGCTGGTGCAGAGATTTAAGTAAAATGTAAAACCCTCCCCGTGGTGCCCCGTACACAGCACTAGATAGACGGCAGTCATTATTTGTGGGGGATAACAACAACAGGTTAAAAACATGAGACTGGAGTAAGGAGTTTGGGTATGAATCAGTCTTCCTGCCACACCTAACTCCACCCAGAGAAAGGGATGTTGGAGTTTTATACTCCTTTCCTCTGGAGGGTTTTTAATAGAGGATAGTCACCCACACAGAGCTCTGATACAGATGGATAGCAGAGCACAGTTTGGGCTAGGATCCTAAATGAGCCAGGTTTTTTAAATTTTGTTTTTGTTTTTGATCCCCCTTAATTTAAGATGGCTGAGTTAGTAAAGCAGACTCTGACCCAATTTACACTCTCATTTGCTGGTGAAGGAACAGAAAAATAAGAATGACCACATTACATTAATTACATGGCAAGAAAGTGTAGGCAAGAAAGTGTAGGGAGGGAAAAAGACCTTCCTTCGTGGTCCCACGTCCTGTGACTTGGGACCTGGAAATTAAACTGACAAAAGAGAGATCAACAAGAGAGAAGCAGTTTATTAACCCGTGAGTGCACATACCCATGCGAGAAACTAAGTGGTGAATGACTCAAAGCGTGCCTACAATTTGGGGTTTAATGTATTAACAAAGAATAATTTTGTAGAGAAGTGACAAAAGAAAAGGGGATTAGGCTTTCAGGGACAGCAGACTGCTAAGGTAAAAACGTAATGGAGGAAACGAATGGAAGATAAGGGTTCATTTAGTTAAGGTTTGCAGGTCACTGAAAGTCTGAGTTGCCCTCTTCTTGGTAAGGGAGAGGGAGGCACCTTTACAAATAGAAATTTATGTCCTGCCTTTTAAGCGAACGGGGGCAGTGAGGAGGGCGGGCAGGGATCTTAAAAAAAAAAATTAAGCATCTGCTGTTTCTCTGCTAACTTCAGCTCAAAATTACCTTTGTGTCAAAGTGGCATGTTTTGGGGTGGCACATTCTGATCCCCTACAAAAACTTAAGTGTGGCTTCTTCCCTGAGGAGGAAAGAAGGGACTGCCTGAGTGTGCGGACCTCAAAGGCCAGAAACACAGACAGAGCCCCGGGTTCTCGCCCTTAAATCACAAGTGGCCCTTGACATTCGCAAAGTGCGGCCGATGGGTGTCCTCAGTTCTGTCCAGTCGGGTAGAAGACACGGAAGGTGATGCGCAAGAGAGGAGAGGGATGCTTTCCTTGGCAGCGCCTACCACCCCCAGCTCATTGCCACGTCGCATGGCCGCAGCACAGAGCGCGCTCAGCGACGCTCCAGCAGGACCCCGGGCGGCCTTGCAGAGATTTTCCCTGGAAAATGCCATCCTCAGACCGGCCTCCGGGCGGGGTGGGGTAGGTCCGGCGGGCGGCGCCCTCTGCTCTCCTCCTGCCAAACAGCTCCGAACCACGTTTATGGGACGTTTAATGGGTTAGAACGAAGCGGCTAATAATTCCGCCCACGGAAGCAGGGAGTCCCTCGCAGAACCGACGCGGCCACCGCCTCCCGTGACGAAGCCACTCAGGCAGGAGGGCGCGGCTGCCAGAGAGCGCCTGCGCCGCCCGGTGGCGCCAAAGCCGCGAAGGTGGGCGGAAACCATGGCAACGCGGCGGGACGTTCGCTACGCCGCGCGTGATGACGGTGTGGGGAGCGCCCCTAACGCCGGATTATGACGCAGTCGGCGGCGCGGGCCCTGCGGTCTCGCGTGACCGCGGACGCAGCCTCCTGGCCTCCAAACAGCAGCAACGGCAGAGGCAGGCGGGCGAGGTCAAGATGGTGGCTCCGCGGGCGGGGGAGGCGTTGGAGGGAGGAGGAGCCAGACCTTAGCCGGCCGGAAACACAGACACCCAGAGGCCTCCCGGGAGCCTCCGCCGCCTGCTCCAGCTCGAGAGACGCGAGCGGGCGGCGGGGCAGGCGGTGAGACAGACCGGAGAGGAGGGAGGGCGGGGGCGGAGTCTCCCGCCTTAGCCCCCGCCCCTGGCCGTGCTCCCGGGCCCTGCCCCGCGCGGCCCTGCCCGGCTCGCCCAGCCCCGGTGTGGCAGCGGCTCATGGCGGCGGTGGGGCCCCCGCAGCAGCAGGTGCGGATGGCCCATCAGCAGGTCTGGGCGGCGCTCGAGGTGGCGCTCCGGGTGCCCTGCCTCTACATCATCGACGCCATCTTCAACTCCTACTACGATTCCAGCCAAAGCCGGTTCTGCATCGGGCTCCAGATCTTCCTCCGGCTTCTTGGTAAGCGGAACCGGGTAGCTTGCGTCCCAGGACGGCTGTGCGGGCCGAGACGTGCTGCAGGGAGCGGGCACCCGCGCGCAGTCAGTGGGTAGTGTGTGTCTGTGTGTTTGAGAACCAGTTTCTTTCCCAACAGAGGCATCTTTGCAGGCTGGGAGAGGGGAGGAGATGACACTTGTCTCAGAGTTGACAGCGGAGCAGTCCTCGTCAAGGGTCAGCCCTCCGTTCATTTTTGCACCCGAGGGTGGGGAGAAAGCATGGATGTGTGAGCATGCGGCTCTTTGCCTGCTGTTTCTCTTGGGGAATGAGTGCTGGCTTGCCGCGTCTCCTGCGACAGCCTTGGAAAAACAGCAACTCTGCCCCATCTCGCCGTGTGTGACCTTGGGCTTGCAGTGCCAAGGCCCGGGCCTCAGTTTCCCCCTCTCCAAAATACAGAGCACTCGTATGTTGTCACTTCTGTATCCCTGGGCCCACATGATCATGAAGTGTCTGCGGGAAATGACACCCAAACGAAGGAGACAGGGTTTCGAATGTCAAACCTTGAAACGATTACCAAAAATGCTCATGAAGACAGCGATACTTGTAACGAGTCTTAGCATTTTCCATGAATAGAGAAGGTATTGAAAATCGTTATAAAAATGGCTAGAAAGTGAGGAGACTTTTCCGAGACTCCTGGAAATCACTGCCTTTGTTGTAAATGAATGGAGTGTTAACAATATCCTGTTTCATCCCCCGTCTTTACTTGCATTACCAGTGTGAGAAGCATTTATGCATAACATTTTTTTTAAAGCAGCTGAAACTTGGCAAATTTTGTTGATGAGGTAATTCTTGTGATCAGTTTTCAGTAGGCTTGCGATTTTGAAGTGTTGCTGATGAAGGGTTGATGATGAGGTCCTTATTACAGAGCCTTTCTGAATTAGGAACCATCTGTTGCTTGTTTATTCCTCCAAAGGGGGGGGAGTGGTGTTGAGTTTTATTATTAACATTTTACATTTGTTTGGTGCTTTATTTTTGTAAAGCATTTTCACTGTTTTTATCTAACCTAAACTTTACACATCCCTCAGAGGTGGATGGTGCTAATCGCATTTTTTAAATGAGGTAACTGAGGGCCATAGAGACTAAGTGTTTTTGATTTTGATTCATAGCAGTAAGTGGTTGCCAGAGCTTGGGCTGAAAAATCTTCTGACATCCAGGGTGGTTCACTTTTCTCCTCTATACAGCTGCTATCCAGATACAGAATGGTATAGTAGTGATCATATGTTAGATCTAAAACTAGCAGATGGGACAGTGATGCTCTTTAGCACAAGACTTCTCAGTAACCCACCAGCTACTTGATCCCAGTCATTGCTACTTACCATTACAAAAGTGTAATGCCCTCATTATATGTGGCAAAAAGGGAGCTGTGTGATTTCACAGTGTATGTAATATGGAATCATCATGTTCTACACCTGAAACTAATGTGTTATATGTCAGTTATACCTCAACTTCAAAAAGAGCATTGAGTGGTTTTAATGGTTTATGCTCAACATATTTTGCTTTATTTTGGTACTCGTAGATAAAAGTGATTTCAGTTAAAGTGAAATTCGTAAGGGGGGCCTGTTGGGATGGCATTTTATTTCTGCCAGTTAGAAGCCATTCATCAAGATCATAGATTAATAGGCTCTTACTTAACTCAGTATACTTAGGGGTTCCAGCTGAGCCTGATCAACTACCAGCCCTCTTTCCCTGCCATACCCACCCACATTAGTTAGGGATATGCATGCGGGCAAGATCTGTGCCGTTTTTTGGCATCAAGAGACTGAGAAGTGAGAAGAATTACCATTTTTGTTCCTCAACCCCATAGGATGAGAGAGAGCTTGCTAGAGAGAGAACAGAAGCTAACAGACTTCCAAGGAGCTTTATCAATTTTGGGATAACCCAAGTGCTGCTTTGGAAACTCACCGAATATAACTACAGGGATGACTTTCGTCACTTCTGTTTTAAGAGGAGGTCATGGTGGAGCAAAAAAAAAAAAAAAAAGGCCACAAGAACCAAAAAACAAAACAGCTGTGTTTGAGGGGATTCATGTATTCTTTGGCAAATGGTGTAGCCACTGCCTTGAATGTTCTTTTGACCTGCAACTTCGTATCCTTTTGAGAAGCCCTTTGAGACCAGGTGCTTAAATGCAGTGCTCTTGAGAGTTGAGCTTTAGGCTAAGGAGCTTTAAGGAAAAGGGAGTATTTTCCTTAATTAAATCATGTGTACTTTAAGAACCCTGAACAGTAATTTTGGTATTTTCTTTGTAACCCATGCGTATTTTTATGGTAAATCATGGAAGCTGTATTTGGCAAGTTAAAGAATGTGACCTCAGGCAAGTGATTTAACTGCGCTGTGCCTCCCTTTTCTTAACGTTTTTAAAGATGGGCAGTGATGGTCTGTCTCAGGATGTTAAGGATGGTAAGTGAGTTAGGGTGTAAGCTCTTAGAACAGTACCTGGACCTAGGAAAGGCTATCTAAGTGTTAGCTATTAATAAGCTTGATAGCTTTAAAAAAAAAATAATGCTTCAGTTAAGACCATACTGTTAGATATTTTGGTCTTTTGAAGGCCTCAGTGAAATTTTGGTGCTTTGTACCCACAATTTTTTGTTCACGCTTTGTAAGAAATACAACATATTTTCCACATCTATCACCTGGACTGCTACTTACGTTATACCAGTGTAATTTGCTAATTTTTCATACTTGTGAGAATGATAAAATTCTTTTTTTTTTAAAAATGTTTGTTTGTTTATTTATTTTTTAGAGAGAGAGAATCCTCAAGCAGGCTCAGCACTGTCAGCGCAGAGCCCAACATGGGGCTCCATCTCACAAACTGTGAGATCATGACCTGAGCTGAAATCAAAAGTCGGACGCTTAACCGACTGAACCACTCAGGCACCCCAGAATGATAAAATTCTTAAAAACTGGTTTTGTTGCTAAAGATTTACCCTGAATGAAAACAAATGTCTTCAATTTTTGAGGCCCATTCAATGAGGCAGCTTATGTTGTTACTGAAAGTGACAGATTTGTGTGTAAAAGCCACCAGAGGATAGTTGAAATTAATTGTTCTATCTAGTTGTTTCTTTTTTTTTAATCATCATTGACCTCTCAATACTACTGTCTGTAAATCTCAAAACTTGTCAAATCTCATCTTTTTCTTTAAAATGGAATTGTAAACATGGAAATCTATTCTCTAGGAAGCATTACCAATTTTATATCTGGTCTCTGAAAAATTGACTCCTCTCCTACAAACATGTACCACCACTGCACTTGCATTTGGTATCCAACTAATACAAGAATTTCAGCAGATTAGAATATAAAGCATCTCATTTTGGAGATGCAAAAAATACGAATCACAGCATATGGAGTATTTAAGAATATTAAGCTATTCTTAGGAGGTGTCAAATGCTAAATGAAATGCAACCCAGTGCGGCATAATGCTGAATTAGCAAATCTAAATCCAAGGCAGAAAACGCAAGCAGACGAGTTTGATAGTATTACTCATGTAATGATAATTCATTGAAGTAGAAAGGCCTTTCTAAACACAAGGAAACCCAGAAGTTACAAGGAAAAAATTGATAAATTTGAGTGCATAAAAATGGAAGACCTTTTTTGTGACAAAACTCTTTTTTAAAAAATTCTTAAAAATGACAAACTGAGGGGAAAGTATTCACACTGTATAAGATTGAATAAAAGTTTTACTTTTAAGAAAAGACTTACTTAAAGAAAAACTTAAACTCCCAGAGAAGAATGGGCCCAAGATAAAGTAGTTTCCAATAAATGCAATGCAGATGGTCAGTAAGCAAAAACAAAAAACAAAAACTCAGCCTCATTTACAGTTAAAGAAATGCAGGCAACAAGATTTCAGTTACCAGACTGGTGAAGAGTTCAGCATTCAAATAAAAGTTAGACTACATACAAAGTTCAAATAAAGTTACACAGCTTTGGTATGCTGTCACTTCTGTGTAAAGCCATTTGGTTCTGTCTCTTGAAATCCATCATCCATCTTTTGACTCAACAATTCCAGTTCTAAGAATTTGACCTGATGATATAATTGTACTTGTGCAAGACTATGGGAAAGGATTTTCATGGCAGCATTGTTGGTAATAACAAATTGTTGATCTAAATATCTATTAGATATCTAACTTAGGTAATCTAAATATCTAAAAGGAATCTGTTCTTTATATTAGGTTTAGACATAAAATGAAGTTTTTGAAAAGAATGAGATAGGTATTTTGGGTGGTATAGAAAGAACTCAGAAAACCTTTGAAGTGAAAAAACAGTGAAGCAATAGTACTTTTGACACCATAGGGATAGACTGGGGATTTTCAACAGCAACCCTATTGATGTTTTGGACTGGATAATTCTTGTGGGGGGGCGGGGCATTGGGGAGGGTTGCTGTTCTGTGAATTATAGGATTTTCAGCAGCATCCTTGTCCTGTTCCCATCACATACCCATTAGCATCCCTCTTCCTCCTTTTGTGACTGCTAAAAATGTCTCTAGACATTTAGATATTACCAAATGCTGGGTGTGGGTGTGGGGAAGTGGGGTTGGGGCAAAATCTGATCCTAGCTGAGAATCACTGAGATAGATAAATAGACCAGTAGCACAGAATAGAAACCCCAGAAACAGAGCATCCATGTATATAGAGAAAGTTGATGTGTTTCAGAGGTAGAATTGAAGTACGTACATTGAGGTAAATACAGACTATTCAGGTAGTGGTCATTTAGTTACATGGAAAAAATTACACTGGGTCCATACCTCACATCAATATATAAATAGTTTTAGGTGGATTAATACCTAAATGTGAAAAGCAAAACTTTGAAAATTTGTAGAAGAAAATATAGGAGAATCTAGAGTTTTTTTAACCTTCGAGTAAGGGAGAAATTCTTTAAAAATGTATGAAAGTAAATGTATAAATAAAGATTGGTAAATCCAACAATATTAAAATTAAAAACCTCTGTCAATCAAAAGGCAGCAGCAGAAATGTGAAAAGATCAGCCACATACCTGCAGAAGATATTTGCATTACAGATAACTGATGAAGAATTTGTAGCCAGAATATTTTTAAATGTCTACAATTCAAGGAGGAAAAACCGCTCCATAGATAAATGGTCAAAAGATAAATTGGCAATTCACAGAGAAAGAAACATGGTCAATAAATCGGAAGATGCCCTCTTTGATAAGTAATCAGAAATGCAGTTTTTAAAAAAGATAATAAAAACTCCACTATTACAATGACATCCTCTTTGGATAAGAAGCAAAAAGAATGAGTTCGTGAATGTGTGTTTGCTTATGCAAAACTTTGTTTACTCTTCATTTTATACCCATACCTTTTGACTTTAAAAAAATTATATTCACATTTCTTTTTAATAAAAACGTTAAAAATCTTAGTTTAGAAGCAAAAATTTAGTTTTCTTATTAATAAAAGACTTAGAATACCCTTTTAAACCCCAAATGAGAATTCTGTAGAAATACTTTCTTTATGCTCTCGTTTATTTATCAAGTATACCTACAGATTAACCTTTCAAGATATTTTATTTACTTGGTCTACATTTTATTGCTTGGGACTCTCTTTGGATTACGGTAATCATAACATTTCTGTGTTGTTCATTCTTTACTTTGTTAGGCATTTAAATGTTTTTCCATAGTTTTCTTTAGATTGTGTTTAAAAGACATTTAAAGATATCTGGAGAGTTATAAATGTTATGTCTTATTTCCTTCCAGTTTTTAGTCCTCAGTTTCTAGACAGGGTTAAAGGTATGAATGGACTTTACACATAAAGGGGTTAAACGCTTTGTTGTGCGCCATGCATGGCAGTGTTTGTTTTGTTTGCTTATTTTGGTAATCAAGTTGAAAAGGCCCTGAACTCTTTCATGAATAGAGTTTGTGTGTATCTTCCAAGCTCCTGAATTGATTTTGATACTTGGCTCTTTTCCTACTGTGAGAACTTCGGTGGAACTCTAATCACTGGGTACTGAGGTCCCTGATCTCCAGTGTCCAAGGTGATTTTTCTTCATAAAGTAGCATTTCTATATAGTCTTGATTGCTTCTTCAGGTTACTCTTAAATCCTAATGAGAAATCTACCCCTGCGCTTAATTTTCTTAGCCTTCAGGATAAATGCCGAGAGTTTTATGTCTGAAGTTGTAAAAATGCAACAAACTTTGGTATTATTTCAATGTTAAAAGGCCATAAGAGGGAATGTTACTTGAGAGACTTGTTACTTGGCACGTGGGCTTTTTCTGTGAGATGAGAGCTGATTTTTCCTACATTCCATACATAGGAACATGAGCATAAAAGAAAACTGTAAGAACCTTACATGCAAACTTTGGGTGGGAATTAAAATAATTTTAAACTATTCTGGAAATGTTTTGTCATTATTGTATCCTGGAGTATAATTTTAATCACGAAAAGTAACAGTTTCTTACTGTTACTTGCTGGGGCGCATCCAGACCTGGAGTATAGTCTCGCTACGTTGGCCATCATCTCCCCCTTTTTTCCTTTGATACATTTGCATGAAGCAAAATAGCACTTTTTCTACAGAAATATTTGTAAAAATCCAGTCATTCCTTCATTTGTGTATAAAAATAAGCTTTAAGGAAAAGAGCTGTTAGAATAAAAAGGACTGGTTTATCAATTACAACAGAGTTCATGGTTATTCACAGGTGAAGATTAATTTACCATTTTGTGGATAGCAAGTTGACAAAAATAATTTATAGTCCCTGTTTGGCTTTCTCCATTTTAAGTGGCATAAAATAGGACTGAAGTTATTTGGGTTTTATTTTGACTTATTTTAGGAGATTAGGTTAAGTTTTGTCTCAGGAAAAATACCTTTTTTTTTTTTTTCACATAGAAAAAGTAAGATTACACATAGTGGGTGAGTAAGTTCTGTTTCCTGTACCGTACATGAAAAAAGTTTCTAATCCAACCCCCCCAAAAACCCATTTTCTAGTGAAAGGGCCTGTTCCCACCTGTCAGCTCTTTGGGAGATTATCAGTGACCACTTGCTCCAGGAATTAGGTGGTTCTTGTGCAGACATGTATGTGTCTTTCAGGTGATTGTGCCCTTTTCTCCTTTTCACGAATAATCTGACACGTGGGCACAGGATAAATTTTAAGTTCATAGGCAAAGCCATCATTGAGAACTAGCCCTTGCTTTTTTACATGCAATAGACTGTAAAATGCCTCCATTGTAATATGCAGTGTCTTTCTTGATTACGTGTTGAAATAAGGTGGGTAGGTGATGTTTTTGGCGTTTGCCACTTTTTCTGTACTCCAAGCTCTGGTTTCTCAGTTTTGTCTTACCTTTCCATAGGTTTCAGTTTCCAGGTGGGCTGTATTTTGCGCTTGCCTTTACAAATACAATCTAGAACGCAGCAGAAATATTTCCCCAATGTGACTTCAATGAACAATGAAATAATTGTATTTATTTTCTGCAGAATATTTTAGGATCCATAGATGTGCAAGGTAGGAACCTTGCTTGCTCTCAAGAATACATTGTATAGCAGGGTAGATGACCTACTCAGATAACTACAAACTACAACATCAGGTAGTATATGAGTATTGGGAGTTTCCCCAAGTTCTGTGGGTAAGTTGAAAGATCAGTCACTACCAGAGAAAATGGGTCGATTGGATGGGTAGGATTCAAACAGTCAGGGATTTGGGAAGCCCATCATACCAAGCAAAGAGAAGAATGTAAACATAGCTGCAGTTGTGGCAGAGAAAGGGGTATGTTTGAGAAAGAAGTCTGGAGTGGTGGTCTGTGTGTGTTGGGAGGAGCGCTACTCTAAAGCACGTTGGATCCTTGGATGTTTGGACAAGGAATGTAGATCTCACTTGATAGTAATTTCAAGAGCCACTGCTTTGGAGCATAGAAATGAAGAAAGGCAGTTTGGTGATGGACTGGATAGATTTGGACAAGAGCTTTTAGGCACCAGCTAACAGGTTGGTGTCGCTGAGTAAAGGGACATAATAGGTGTTAGCAGAATTGGCAAATAACTGTCAAAGTTGGAGGGTGTGGGGCTAGAGGCGCCATTAAGAGAATAATGGTACGTGTAACTGAAATCGGAAATTGCAAGAACTATTTGAAGTGAGTTAGGTTTTAGAAATTTTGAGTGTTTCAGTTGTAAGGTAGAGGTGGAACTAGGTGAATATTTGGATATTGTTTCCATCGTTGAAACCTTGGGCAATAATGTTTATTGTGATCTCACTTAAATTTGTCAGAGTTGGGGTGCCTGGGTGGCTCAGTCTGTTGAGTGTGTAACTTTGGCTCAGGTCATGACCTCACTGCTCCTGAGTTCGAGCCCCACATCGGGCTCTGTGCTGACAGCTCGGAGCCTGAAGCCTGCTTCAGATTCTGTCTCCATCTCTCTGCCCCTCCCCTGCTCATGCTCTGTCTCTCTCAAATATAAAAAAAATAAAAACATTAAAAAAATTAAAAAAAAAAACTTGTCAGAGCACAAATAAAGATGATCTTGGATGCATGTCACACCGTACATTGGTTACGTACAGAGTGTGGGGGGAGGGCTTTATTACCATTTTAAAAAAATGTTTGAGAGCGAGCACGAGCAAGGGGAGGGACAGAGAGAGAATCCCGAGAAAATCTGTATACTGATAGTGCAGAGCCTGATGTGGGGCTCAATCTCATGAACCATGAAAACATGACCTGAGCTGAAGTCAACAGTTGGATGCTCAACCAACTGAGCCACCCAGGCACCCCTTATTACCAGTTTTTAAAACATGTTTTGGTTTTCTAAATGTTACTTCTGTAATTTAGAGAATAAAAAGGGTTGACTATTTGTAGTAAAAGATACAGTAATTACAGGAAAAAAGAGAACTTTGGAGGATGTTTCTGAAATCTGCAGGAAAGTATGTAGAAAAAAAAAACAACCCTGATTTTGGACCCATGGGAGAATGCAGATTTAAGGAGCAGGAAAAATAAAAGCCAGCAGGAGTTCACTGTTTGAGGAAAAGGAGGCCTTAGGTGTAAGTATAAAAGTTAAATTTGATTTCCTAAATGTGACTTTTAAGAAAAAGGAATCTAAGGTTTAATAGGCAAATATTTGGATTTTGATTATTTTTAATCCTTAATGTTTTTTTAAAGTAATGGAATTGTTTTAAATATTTTTAGTGATTATGAAATTATAAAGGATATGTTCTTTCAAGATTTTAAAACATTAAAATGTATGTATCACTACAAACTGATCTTGAAGATAATTTTGGGGTCTGGACATACAGTACTACTGGAATTACTTTGGGAATTAGAACATAAAGGAATAAGATTTTTTAAAATATTGTTTGGTCTGTTCTGTTGAACTCTGACTTTACAAAACCCTTATTGGCCTTTAAACCTAAATTGTCTTGAGGCTTAGTTAAGTTCGTAACTTTGAAAATATTCATATTTCCTGAGTAAGGGGAGAATGGCATAATTATTAGTAGAAAAACATTCTTAAAAATGTTGTGTTCAAATGACCTGTTCTTTCTTTTTTTCTTTTTTTCTCCTGTTTAGGTATATTTGTATCCAGTATTGTTCTGATCTTGTCCCAACGATCACTTTTCAAGTTTTACATGTACAGTTCGGCCTTTCTATTAGCTGCAACTTCAGTGTTGGTAAATTATTATGCTTCTTTGCACATCGACTTCTATGGTGCCTACAACACGTCAGCTTTTGGAATTGAGCTGCTTCCTCGCAAAGGGCCCTCACTGTGGATGGCACTCATCGTTCTCCAGCTGACCTTGGGAATTGGATATATTACACTACTGCAGATCCATTCCATCTATTCACAATTAATTATTTTGGATCTCCTAGTTCCTGTAATAGGCCTGATCACAGAGCTGCCATTACACATCCGAGAGACTTTAGTTTTTACTTCTTCCTTGATTCTCACGTTAAACACAGTGCTTGTCTTGGTGGTGAAACTTAAGTGGTTTTATTATTCTACACGATACGTTTATCTTTTAGTGAGGCACATGTATCGAATTTATGGATTACAGTTATTAATGGAGGACACATGGAAGAGGATTCGTTTTCCAGATATACTGAGAGTCTTCTGGCTAACAAGAATCACAGCTCAGGCTACGGTGTTGATGTACATCTTAAGGATGGCAAATGAAACTGATTCCTTCTTCATTTCTTGGGATGATTTCTGGGACCTCATTTGCAATCTTATAATTAGTGGATGTGATTCTACACTAACTGTACTGGGCATGAGTGCTGTGATTTCCTCAATAGCCCATTACTTGGGCCTTGGAATATTGGCTTTCATTGGATCCACCGAAGAGGATGACAGGCGACTTGGCTTCGTAGCACCTGTTTTATTTTTTATTTTGGCTCTTCAGACTGGTTTAAGTGGGCTGAGACCAGAAGAGAGACTTATTCGCTTAAGTAGAAACATGTGCCTTTTATTAACTGCAGTCCTGCATTTCATCCATGGGATGACAGACCCTGTATTAATGTCTCTCAGTGCCTCTCACGTGTCATCTTTTCGTAGACATTTTCCCGTGCTCTTTGTCTCAGCTTGCCTGTTTATTCTTCCCGTTTTACTCAGTTACGTGCTTTGGCATCACTATGCGCTCAATACGTGGTTGTTTGCAGTTACAGCCTTTTGTGTGGAACTCTGCTTAAAAGTAATTGTTTCTCTCACTGTTTATACATTATTCATGATTGACGGCTACTATAATGTCCTTTGGGAAAAGCTTGATGATTATGTCTACTATGTTCGTTCCACAGGCAATATTATTGAATTTATATTTGGAGTAGTAATGTTTGGAAATGGGGCTTACACTATGATGTTTGAGTCAGGAAGTAAAATTCGGGCTTGTATGATGTGTCTACATGCATATTTTAACATCTACTTACAAGCGAAAAATGGCTGGAAGACATTCATGAATCGTAGGACTGCTGTTAAGAAAATTAATTCACTTCCTGAAATAAAAGGGAGCCGCTTACAAGAGATAGACGATGTATGTGCAATCTGCTATCATGAGTTTACGACATCTGCTCGCATCACGCCATGTAATCATTATTTCCATGCACTTTGCCTTCGGAAATGGCTGTACATTCAAGATACTTGTCCAATGTGCCATCAAAAAGTGTACATCGAAGA
Source organism: Panthera onca (assembly GCF_046562875.1). Taxonomy (NCBI): domain Eukaryota; kingdom Metazoa; phylum Chordata; class Mammalia; order Carnivora; family Felidae; genus Panthera; species Panthera onca. Next base: position 67,573,716 of record NC_138356.1, read on the forward strand.
TGACATCAAGGATAACTCAAATGTCTCTAACAACAATGGATTTATTGCACCGAATGAAAATCCAGAGGAAGCTATAAGGGAAGCTGCTGCTGAATCTGACAGGGAATTGAACGAAGATGACAGTACAGATTGTGATGATGATGTTCAAAGAGAAAGAAATGGAGTGATTCAGCAACACACAGGCCCTGCGGCTGAAGAATTTATTAATGATGATACTGACTGATTAAAATAGCATTTGCTAATCATTGAGGTATTTGTTTAAAATTCAGTTCATCCAAAATGGAGTAATATGCTTCACTTCAGTGTGTAACCAAGCACAAAAACAGTATCCATGTTGAATCTGTGAATGGTTTTCCGTTTACTGTGATGTGCTACTGTAAATATACCTCTTTAATTACTTCTGGTCTCTTTGGTGACCTATTTAAATTTGTGTACATTGTTGTACATAGAATAAAATGTTTTCACGTTTTTATGACAAAATTTGAACAACTAGCTTTTTAATAGATGTAATGATAATACAGTGCATCAACTGTGCCAAAGATTCCTCAATGAAAGCATATGAAAGTATCTAACCGTGGACCTTAGTTTTTCTTTAAAATGGATGGGAGGAATGAAAATGCAAATCAGAGGAAACCACATTACGTGAAAGAAATAAAATAATTTGGATCAGAGGATAAAAGCTATACCTAGGGTATTTTAAAACAAAGGCAAAACAGGCTGCCGGAAGAGACTTTCTTGAAATTTGAGAGCAGCCCCTTGTGGAGCTGGGGTGGAAAGTCATGATTCAGAGATTGTGTAAGAGTTGAGAAACAGGCTTATCTCAACTAAACTTTGGGATATAAACCAGAATGTGCTGCTTGTTTAATTTTGATGTAAAAAAACAAAACAAAAACCCAGTATGCTTATTGGCCATTCTGTGTTTGCAGCACTGACATAAAATTGTCCTTTCAGACTTTGGAAGAGATTACAAAATGAAATATTTGGGAGTTTTCATTGATGTAAACTAAGACATTAATTGACATTAAAAATTTTTTGATCTGACTTTATGGATTAAAAATGAGGGGAATGGTGTGCAGTAACATATAATAACTTTTCATTCAACTTCCAGAGCATTTCTTTATTCAGTCCTTTAGTAAGGTTTACCATGAAATTTTACATACATGATGGAAAATGGAAAGGACATACTAATTACATGTCAGGAAAAAAGATTTTAATGGTGTTGTTATATAGTGTATTGGCTAATTCCAGTGGATCCTGCTCTCTCACTGCTGACATTATCTCCAGTATTTGACTAAAAGAGAAAACAAAAATGGATGGTTATTTCCAAGTACCTGCTCAGTTTTAAAGGTTTCCTCTTCATCCATGCAAAGGAAGCTCTTGTACGAGCACCTTTAACATAATAAGCTTTAACCAGCTATAAAGTTTTCAACAGAAAGGCTTAACTGCTGCCATATTTAAAATAGGGTAAGTTGAGACAAGGACCAGGTTCAAATAAATTCTAAAACCAGCCCATATTAGGTCTACCACAAATTAATGGAACTAACCCAGTGAAGACGACGAGTTCTTTTAAACCGTAAGTCATTATGCATTCATTAGTGGGTCATGATGAATTTTCAGAAAATTGTAAGAAAAGGAAAAGTATATTGCACTTAATAAGGGAAGTACTGTTTCATTTTTGTTTGGTTTTATACGTACATGTGTGCTGAGTCGCAAGGTGGGTGGCATTGTGGGTACAGCAAAGTTTGAGCACCTCTGCTAAGAGAATTAGTCTCAAAGGACAGCAGGAAGTTGCTGCATCATCATTAGCACGGTGACCGCAAAGGAAGTTACAAGTTATTTACTTGGAATAATGCATGGTTATTGGGGGAGGGGGGAGGAGACGTGCTTTCTCCTCTGTACTTTTTCCCTGCACGATCGAGAACAGCCTGGGTGGCAGATCTTTCAGTTTCTCTGCCTAGAATAATCATCATCATGAGTGTTCTCTAGCCGTACTATATGTAATGTTTTTATACATGAATTAGAAAGTTCTAAAGTCCAAATTAAACATTTAAATATTCTTTGTGTTAAGTTTTTTGTCCCTGCTATGGGTTTCTTAAATTAAAGCAACTAAAGGAATTAGGGACAGAGATTAGAGACTTACTGGAATTTTTTAAGTACATAATCGTAACACAAAAGCTTCGCTTAATACAGACTAAATTTTTATTATCTAGATCAAAGTATGCCAAAAGCAAATCTGTTAACATTTAAATTGACATTAAGGACCCAATTTTCTTAGTAAACCACAGAACTTTCCTCGGTTAACTACTCAGAATTAGAACTTACCTGCATAATGTGTGAAGTCAGTAAGGTTCCTGCCACCCATCTCCTTTTTCAGTCCTTTCTCTGTGCTGATATGTTAACAGCTTTTTAAAAACAACTGCCATTTTCCTGCTGAAAATCCTTTGGGTCCTGGTGAAATCTAAACTACTAAGGTTGGCATACAGGAGCCCTCACCAGTCTTCCCAGACTTATTACTTACCCGTGCATCCAACTTTTTGTCACAGTAAACTCATTGTTTCCCCTCTGAGCAGCCAAGCCCTTCTGCAGCCTGCCTTTGCTCAAGGCGTCCGTCCTGGTCTGGCCTAACTCCCAGTTGCACTTTGTGACCAGCTGAAATGTCACCTTAGTTAAGCTACTTCCCCACAAGGCAGGCAGTGACTATGTCCTGTGCTCCTAGTCGTATATTCATACCTCTATGACAGAACTAACATCTTGGATTATACTTTCTGCTTCTTTGCTTCAGGAGGGCAAGGATTCCTGTCTGACACCTTCAATGTCTTATCCAAAGTGCCTGGCAGAATGTATCTCGTCATCTGCTAGGTGGATGCGGGCAGGGACTTTGATTCTTCTATGTAACCTCAGTAACTTACACCTTCCTGACATACAAGAGCTTCAAAATGTGTTTCATGGAATTTATAATCTAAAAGGGAGAAAAGATCTCTATAAAAATAATTAAAATATAAAACTGTTAATAGATGGGATTGATAAAAATGACTTTTTAAGTAGGAATTAATTAGTAATTAGCGTTAGACTAGAGGCATGTGTTTTTGAGATGTGGTTTAAAAACTTTGTAAATGCTGGCTTTCCCAAGCTCAGCCTCCTCAACTGGTATTCATAGTTGCAGCTGAGACTCAAGCTTTCTTGCTTCTTAACAGTCTGCACTTGGAAGACCACCGAATTTTGTTTTACAGATGTGTAACCTAGGTCCAGAGCTATACTGTATTTAACATTAAGGCAGTATAGAAAACTGACTTGGATCCCCGTTGGCCAATACTTCCTCTAAGCTGGCTGCTGGGAAAATACCAGTTTGTTGTCTCTAGTGTCTCTTTAAATCTCCGAAAGTTTCAGAAATAATTGTCTTCTGACAATCTGCAGGTAGCTGCATTTTATAAAAGTTACAAGTGATTCTTTACTAGCCAGGATTTAAATGTATTCCTCAGCCTATGGGTTTTAAAACCATCCTTGCCAACAACAGAATGTTAACAAAGGAAAATCTTTCCAGTATTATTTTTGTAGAATAATTTTTCACTTTTCTGCCTGCTGCATTTTAGATCTTATCTGATACACTTACCTGTTAAAAGCTACTTAAAAAATGTATATGAAAGGAATTATTACAACCTAAAATTAACAGTTCAATTGCCTGAACTGGTAAACCATACTTGATTGATACAGTCTAGATTTAAATTATCAGCTTATGCAAACAAAAACTGGATGTGCCCATTAAAATGATATAAAGTTAACCTGTAAGTTACATGCTCTATAGCTCCTTAGCAGTTAGATGGGTAAACAGCCCTTCTTTTCACATGCTACATGTATTATAATCAAAAACTAATTCTGAATTTTTTTTTTCTCCTTTTGGGGTAGGAAAAGGAAATCCTTTCTATACCTTGCCCTTTTGTTCAGGGGCTCAAAGAAATGTGTTACTTCTTAGGTTTATTCAGGTTGTCAATTCATTTAAAATACAGATACCATTAAAAAGGTCTCCTGCTAAGAGTGCATTTTTATAACCATCAGCCAGGAAGCAGTATGAGAATCTTTTCTGCCTTTCCTACAACATGACAAATGACCAAAATCACATGAAGTTCTTACTGCTGTAATAAAACCACTTTTATTGAGCTGAGAGGTTGAAATGGTATGAAGAGGGGCAGAGACAGAGCAACTTAGTGCAAATCCTTCCAAATCCTTTCAAAATGGTGGCCTTTGAGCTGAACTTCATTTGAATTTCACCCAACTTTAGTCCCTTGAGTTCATTCTGTAAGTGGCATTTGGTAGTTGACTTTAGTGTTCTGAAGACCAAGAAAACAAAATACTTACATTATATGGCAGGGTTCATTCCTGTCTTTCACACAGTGCCCATTTTCCCACTTCTTTTTGGTAGGAAACGAAGTTTTTACATATTTTGACCCAGCATGTGTACTTTTCACTCCACACCAAGGTGCATCTGGAGTTGAGCAAAGAAAGAAGTCTCTTCAGAGATTTACCTTTCAAATTACTGATTTTTTTTTTTTAAAGTTTTAAATGTCTATTTTTGGGTGAGAGAATAGGGGAAGGGGAGAGAGAGAGAGGGAGACATGGAATCTGAGGCAGCCTCCAGGCTCTGAGCTGTCAGCACAGAGCCCGATGCGGGGCTCGAGCCCACGAACTGTGAGATCATGGCCTGAGCCAAAGTCGGACACTTAGCTGCCACCCAGGCGCCCCTCAAATTACTGTTTTTGTAATGAACATTATCAAACAAATAATGTAAATTCCTAAATACAAGCTAAGATTCAAAGCAAAAAAAATCTAAGCACAAGATTAAACCTTGAACTCTACAAATTTTTTTTTTTTTAATTTTTTTTTTCAACGTTTTTTATTTATTTTTGGGACAGAGAGAGACAGAGCATGAACAGGGGAGGGGCAGAGAGAGAGGGAGACACAGAATCGGAAACAGGCTCCAGGCTCCGAGCCGTCAGCCCAGAGCCCGACGCGGGGCTCGAACTCACGGACCGCGAGATCGTGACCTGGCTGAAGTCGGACGCTTAACCGACTGCGCCACCCAGGCGCCCCATGAACTCCACAAATTTTAAAATGCATTTTTAAAATTTTAATTGCTTTTTAGGAGTCTTATTTTTTTTCTGCTAACATTACTGTTGGTGTATGACATACTTTTAAAAAAGAAAGCTAAAAGAACACCAATTATAACTAGAAAAAAGTTAAACCTCTATTTGCCTCTCCTGAATGGGAAACAGTGGCTTTCAACACTAGGATTATTCGCTTACCTCTTTCTTTAATAAAGAATTGTAAGAATTTACACATTTTACAAGCATTGTGCTTTTAATAAAATAATTTGTCATGACTCTCCAAGGAAATAAACCTGATTCTTCAGAATGGCTTAGTCTTGACTTTACTAAAAAGTCCATATGTGTAAGTAAAGCCTTAAGTTCAGGGCTAGGTAAAATTTTTAGCTTCTAACCTTGTTTTAAGAGGCAACAGATTAATTTCTAAAATTCTTTGACTAAACCAGTTTGATTTAAATTTATGTACTTGAAAAGTATCGTAGAATTAAGCCATTACAAAGATGACATTATGTAAAAAAATGTTTTGAAGATTTTGAAACCCTGAGGTGAAATAAGACTACTAGTTTAATAAAATATTTATAACCTCCTTAGTCACCACATATTCTGACATCCCATTTTTAAGTGCTTGGCTTAGTCAAACTTCTAAAATTGAGAAACTTGATTGGATACTTGTCTGTTAATTAATAAAAACCTCAAAGGTTTTCTGAAAAGTATAATTGTTGAGATTGAGCATCTTTAAGATATTTAACTTTTGTCTAGCTCTGTTTTGGTATGGTTTAATATGAAAATGAAAGTTCAAAAAGCATAAACTTACCAGTTTCAATCATTAATTTTTCACTAGGTATTGACTTCAAAACTTCCAAATTAGCCTCAGTTTTCAGTGAGCTTAAAAAAAATTTCAGAGATAATAAGAAGGTATATTTAATGAGGAACTTTTTTTTGTATTATAAACTTACCTAAAACATTACAAAACCTAAAATCCCCAAACAAAACTTTGGTTGGCTCTAATGGCAGTATACACATTTCTATCCTTACAGAATCCGGATTAAGATCTATTCCAACCATATCCTGGCTTTTGGGGGATGCAGTTTGTTTTTTTTTTTTTTTTGTGCTTATCAGTTGACCAATAAAAATCAGTCTGTGTAAAACTTTAAAGAATTCATTTGCTTCCCTGGGTAATTTGCATAACGTAGAAAGGCTCAAAATGCTGAGTTAGAAGGTCTGGTCAGTTCTGTATGGGCCAAGTATTGGTACAAAGATATCAAAGTTAATGCTTCACTAACCAGAAATCGAATCTTCACAAAGGATGAAAATCATAGTCTCAGAACAAGCAGCATTTAACAAGGAATGAAAATGACAACCTAGTTAGGAGATGTCAGTTTGAGTCTCCTTTTTTGGTGCCCTTTCCCCCACATCTGGAAACAGGATCTTCCATTACTTTTGACATTCCGAAACTTGATGTGTTAGAACCCTTCCAATTTAGACCCCACCCCCCACCCCCAACTCTGAGAAAAATTATGGGAAAAAAGGAATTTTCCTCTTTTGTCTTCTCTCTTTCTGGGACTTTTATTAGTCAATTTTAGAACTCCTGAATTAGTCTGCTAGGCCTTCTTTCTTTCATCCATTCCTGGGAAATTAACTTTCATTTCCTTAATTTTCATTTTCAGACCACGAGACGACTGTTTTATTGGTCTCAGTTCTTCACTTTCCTTGAATAGAAATGTATCTATACCCTTGCTATGGTTTCTTAGAAGGAGGAGCTTAAATCTGGCCATGAGCAGAAGCTTGAAATGCACTGTTTTGATTTTGATGGCACTTTTGTGATCTGAGAGTAGCATGCATTTAACATGTTGCCTCTTCAGCCTGGGCATCCAGAATGAAAACACGTAACTTGGATCTGAATTCAACATGTAGCCTGAAAGATCTGCCTCTATCAGTCAACCCCTAGCTAACCCAAAGACTCAGCAGTAAGAAAAAAATACCTCCTGTCATAAGCCAATGAGTTTTGGGATGGTTTGCTATATAATGTAATGATGATTAATACTGTCCTTACGTTGCATTTTTAATTTTAGCATATATATAACTTTCTTTCTGGAGAGGTTAAAATATATATAAAACTAGAATATAAAAACCCCCATGTATTCATTACTTGGCCCCAACAGTTATCAACTCCTGGCCGATAACTATCCCATCCACTTGTCCCAAACCTCTTCTATATAACCTTGAAGGAAATTCAAATTGTTGTAGTTTCTACATTTTAGCATTTATTTCAGAAAATATTTCAGCATGTATCTTTAAGCATGAATATTAAAAAAAAAATGCAACCACAATACTATTATCATGTTTAAGAAACCCCAACTCTTTTAATATACCAGTATTCAAACTGTCACAGTGTCCTACATTCTTGTTGTTTGTTTGACTTAGGATCCAAATGGGAGCCACGCATTGCAGTCTAAATCTCTTAACCTGTTAAATTTTCCTGCATCTCTTCTTCCCCTTAAAATTTATTTTGTGAAGAAACCCAGTTGTTTGCCTTGAAGTTTCCTGGTCTTGATTCCATCTGTCTCCATCTGGCTTTGTGTCGGGCCTCTGTATACTGTTCTATTGATGTATATGTCTGTTTTTGTGCCAGTACCATACAGTTTGGTAGGTTCCTTTTGTAACGGGAGCATAGTGAACATACAATATTACAGTAGTTACAGGTGTAAACCATAGAGATTTGACATTTGTCTACAAAATGCTCACCATACAAACTTATTACACTATTATTGACTATATTCTCTACATTGTATTTTGCATCCCCATGACTAATTTATAACTGGAGTCTGTACCTCTAAATCCCCTTAAAACAGCCACCAGTTCTCTATTTTTAATTTTTTTGTTTGGTCATTTATTTTTTAGATTCCACATAGAAGTGAAATCATAAAGTATTTGTCTTACTTTGACTTATTTCACTTAGCATAATACCCTCTAGGTCCATACATGTTGCATATGGCAAGATTTCATTCTTTTTTTATGGGTGAGTAACATCCCATTTTGTATGTGCAAACCTTTGTCCATTCATCTATTGACAAGCACTTAGATTTTTTCCGTATCTTGGTGGTTGTAAATAATGGTGCCGTTAACACAGGGATGCACGTATCTTTTTGAATTAGTGCCTTTTTTTTTTCAGGCAGATAAGCAGAAGTGTAATTATTGGATTGTGTGGTATTTCTATTTGTAATTTCTTGAGGAACTGCCATACTGTTTTCCATAGTACCTGTACCAATTACAGTCCCACCAACCCTGCACAAGGGTTCCCTTTTCCACACCCTTGCCAACACTTGTTATTTCTTGTCTTTTTGATACTAGCCATTCTGACTGGTGTGAGGTGATACCACATTGTGGTTTTGATTTGCATTTCCCTGATGGTTAGAGACATTGAGCATCTTTCCACGTGTCTGTTGGCATGTGTATGTCTTCTTTGAAGAAATGTCTGTTCAGGTCTTCTACCCATTTTTAAACTAGATTTTTTTATTGGTGCTGAATTGTAGGAGTTCTTTACGTGTTTTGGATATTAACCACTTATCAGGCTTATCATTTGCAAATAGTTTCTTCCATTCAGTATGTTGCCTTTTTGTTTTGTTGATGGTTTCCTACACTGCGCATAACCTTTTACTTCAATGTAATTCCTGTTGCTTGTTTTTTATTCTGTTGCCCTTGCCTGAGAACAAATCCAAAAAATACAGCTAAGACTGATGTTTAAGAGTTTACTGCCTACATTTTCTTTTCTTTCTTGAACTTGATGTTCAAGAGTTTACTGCCTATGGTTTCAGATCTTACATTTGGGTCTTTAATGCATTTTGAATTATTTTCGTTTATGATGTAAGAAAGTGGTCATTTTCCCAACATCATTTATTGAAGAGACGATCTTTTCTCCTGTGTATTCTTGCCTCCTTTGTTGTAAATTAATTCACTGTACAAGTATGGATTTATGCCGGAGCTCTGTGTTCTGTTCCACTGATATGTGTCTGTTTTTACAAAATTTTATTTAAGTAATCTCTACACCCAATGTGGAGCTTGACCTCACGACCCCGAGATCAAGAGTCACATGCTCCTCTGACCAAGCCAGCCAGGCACCCCCTTGTGTGTTTTTGTGCCAGTATCCTATAGTTTTGATTACTATAGCTTTGTAGTATAGTAAATCTGAGATTGTGATAAGATTGCTTTAGCTCTTCAGGGTGTTCTGTGGTCCCTTACACATTTTAGGATTTTCTCTGAAAAATACTACTGGTGTTTTGATAGGGATTACACGGAGTCTGTGAATTGCTTTGGGTTGAATGGACATTTTAACATTAATTCCTCCAATCCATGAGCATGGAATATCTTTACATTTATTTGTGGTATCTTCACTTTCTTTCATCAGTGTCCTAGAGTTTTCAGAGTATAGGTCTTTAACAACTTTGGCTAAATTTATTCCTACGTATTTTATTCTTACACAATTGTAAATGGGGCTTTTTAAATGTTTGTTTATTGAGAGAGAGAGGTGGGGAGGGAATCCCAAGCAGGCTCTACGCTATCAGCACAGAGCCCAGTGTAGGACTCGATCCCACAAACCGTGAGACCATGACCTGAGCTGAAATCAGAGTCAGACACTTAACCCACTGAGACACCCGGGGCGCCCCAGTGGGATTTTCTTAATTTCCCTTTATGCCCATTTTAGTGTACAGAGACCCAACTGATTTTTGTACATTAACTTTCTATCCTGTAACTTTAGTGAATTCATTTATTCTAATTGTTTAGGGCTTTCTAAAAATACTATGTCACTTGCAAATAGCGACAGTTTTCCTTCCTACTTACCAGTGTGGATGGCTTTTCTTTTGCTTGTCTGATTGCTGTGGCTATGACTTCCAGTACTTATGTTGAATATAAGTGGCATGAGTGGACATCTTTGTCTGTCTTGTTCCTAATCTCAGAGGGAAAGCTTTTAGCTTTTCACCACTGAGTATGTTAGCTTGTCATTATCTGTCCTCTATTATGTTGATGTGTGCTCCCTCTGTACTCCCTTTGTTGATAATTTCTATGAGTGGATGTTGAATTTTGTCAAATGCTTTTTCTGTTGTCTATTGAAACGATCATATGATTTTTATCCTTTCCTTTGTTAATGTGCTGTTTGATTTTCAGACATTGAACCATCCTTGCATCCCTGGAACAAATCCTACTTGGTCATGATGAATGATCCTTTTAATATATTGTTGGATTCAGTTTGCTGATATTTTGTTGAGGAATGCTATAATCATGTTTATCAGAGATACCTGTAATTTTCTACTTTGTAGTGCCTTTGGTTTTTGGTATGAGGGTAATGCTGGTTTAATAGAATGAAATTGGAAGGATTCCTTCCTCTTCAATATTTTGGAATAGTTTCAGAATAGGTAGTAACACTTCTTGAAAAGTCTGGTACAACTCATCTGTAAAGCATCTGATCTAGGACTTTGGTTTGGTGGGAGTTGTTGGATTTTGTTGGTTGGGTGCGTGGGTATTTTTTTTCTTTTTTTAATGTCTCAATTTCATTACTAGTCATCAGTCTGTTCAGATTTTGTTTCTTCCTAATTCATTCTTGGTATTTTTCTAGGAAATCTATCCATTTCTTCTAGGTTGTCCAATTTGTTATATAATTTTTCACAGTAGTCTCATAATCCTTTCTGTTTTGTGGTGTTGGTTATTTGTCATTTGATTTTGAGTCCTCTCTTTTATTATAAGTCTGGCTATAGGTTTATCTATTTTGCTTATTTTTTCAAAGAACCAATTCTAGTTTCATTGGTTATTTTTTTTTCTCGTTTCTTAAGTCTGTATTTCATTTATTTCTGTTCTCTTTATTATCTCTTCTAATTTTCAACTTCATTTCTTCTTTTTCTAGTTTCTTTGTGTGTAAGGTTAGATTGAGATTTTTGTTTCTTGAGGTAGGCTTGTATTGCTCTAAACTCCCCTTTTATTTAAAAATTTTATTTTGAGAGAGTAGGGGAGGGGCAGAGAATCCCAAGCAGGCTCCACACTGTCCGCACAGAGCCTGACACGGGGCTTGAACTCACCAATTGTGAGATCATGACCTGAGTTGAAATCTAGAGGTGGACGCTTAACTGACTGAGCCACCCAGGTGGCCCTCTGAACTTCCCTTTTAGAACTGCTTCTGCTGCATCCCAAATATTTTGAACTGTTGTTTTTCCATTTGCATTTGTCTCAAGGTATCTTTTTAATTTCCTCGACCCAGTTCAGTAGCATGTTGTTTAGCTTCCATATTTTTTCCCCCATTTTTCCCTATAATTGATGTTTTAAAAAAAATTTTTTTTTAACGTTTATTTATTTTTGAGAGAGAGAGACAGAGTGTGAGCAGGGGAGGGGCAGAGAGAGAAGGAGACACATAATCTGAAGCAGGCTCCAGGCTCTGAGTCGTCAGCACAGAGCCCGGCATGGGGCTCAAACTCATGGACCGTGAGATCATGACCTGAGCTGAAGTCGGACGCTCAACCGACTGAACCACCCAGGCGCCCGTATAATTGATGTTTTTAAAGATTTTATTTTTTAAAGTAATTTCTACACCAGTGTGGGGCTTGAACTCACAACCCTGAGATCAGAAGTCACATGCTGTACTGTCTGAGCCAGTCAGGTACCCCTCTGTAATTGATTTCTAGTTTCATACTGTCGTAGTCAGAAAAGATGCTGGATATGACTTCAGTCTTGTTTACTTGTTTTGTGGCCTCACATGTGAGCTATCCTGGAGAATGTTCCATGTGCACTTGTGTATTCTGTTTTTGGATGGAATATTCTGTATATCCATTAAGTGCATCTGATCTATTATGTCGTCCAAAGTCAGTGTTTCCTTATTGTGTTTCTGTTGGATGATCTATGCATTGATGTAAGTGGGGTATTAAAGTCCTCTACTATTATTACTATTCATTTCTCCCTTTATGTGTGTTAATAAATTGCTTTATATATTTAGATGTTCCTATTGGATGCATAGATACTTACAATTATTATATCCTCTTGTTGGATTGATCCTTTTATCATTATGCAATGCCCTCTTTGTGTTTTGTTAGTCTTTGTTTTAAAGTATACTGTATCAGGGGAGCCTGGGTGGCTCAGTCGGCTAAGCATCCAACTTTGTCTCAGGTCCTGATCTTGCAGTTCCTGAGTGCAAGCCCTGTGTTGGGCTCTGTGCTGACAGCTCGGAGCTTGGAACCTTCTTCAGATTCTGTGTTTCCCTCTCTCTCTGCCCCTCTTCTGCTTGCACTCTGTCTCTCTCTCCCTCAGAACAAATAAACATTAAAATTTTTTTAAGTATACTATATCCTTTAAGTGTTGCTAGTGCAGTTTTTTTAAATTTTTTTTTATTTGCTTCTATTTGCATGGAATATCATTTTCCTCCCTTCACTTTCAGGATGCATGTGTCTTTTTTTTTAATATTTATTTTTGAGAGAGATAGAGCACGAGCAGGTGAGGGGCAGAGAGAGAGAGAGAGACACAGAATCCGTAACAGGCTCCAGGCTCTGAGCTGTCAGCACAGAGCCTGACATGGGGCTCAAGCCTACAAACTGTGAGATCATGACCTAAGCTGAAGTTGGTTGCACAAATGACTGAGCCACCCAGACACCCCAGTCTATGTGTTGTTTCTTTAGATCTGAAGGGAATCTCTTGTAGGCAGCAATTTTTTTTTTAAACCCAGTCACCCTATGGTTTTTGATTGGAGTATTTAATTAACATTTAAAATAATTATTGACAGGTATGTGCTTATTACCATTTCTCTGTTTTCTGGTTGTTTTTGTAGTTTCTTCCTCTTGCTCTCTTCCCTTGTGGTTTGATGGCTTTCTTTAGTCTTCTGCTTGGATTCCTTTTTACTTTTTGTGTATCTATTATAGGTTTTAAGTTTGTGGTTACCATGAGGTTCATATACAACAGTCTATTTTCAGTTGATGTTTAAGTTTGCACACTGAAAGCACTACATTTTTATTCTTTCCCCAAGTTTTATGTGTATGGTGTCGTATTTTACATTTTTATTTTGTGTAATTACTAGAAATATAACTGATTTTACTATTTCTTTTAAATGTCCTATTAGTCTTACAAGTGGTTGCTCTACTATATTGTATGTTTGCTTTTACTAGAGACTTATTTTCTGTTTTCTGTTTATGATTTTCTTCTAGTTGGCATTTTCTTATCTACTTAAAGAAGTGCCTTTAACATTTCTTGCGAAGACCATTTAGGGATGATGAACTCTTTTAAGTTTTGTCTGAGAAAACCTCTCTCCTTGAATTCTGAGTAACTCTGCCAGACACAGTATTCTTGGTTGTAGGCTTTTTCCTTTCAGCACTTTGAATATATCACGACACCACTTTATTCAGGCCTTCAATGTCTTTGCTAGAAAAAAAAAAAAAAAAATCACCTGATAGCATTAGGGGGGTTCCCTTGTATGTAATCAGTTGCTTTTCTCTTACTGCTTTTAAGATTCTCTTATTAATTTTTGACCTTTTTATTACTAAGTGCTTTAGTGTGGACATCACTGGGTTCATCTTGTTTGGGGCTCTGTGTGCTTCCTGGACATCTATTTCCTTCCCCTGATTAGGAAAACTTTCAGCTATTTCTTCAGATTTTCTGCCTCTCTCTTCTCCTTCTGGGACTCTGCTACTGCGAATATTAGTATACTTGATGTTGTCCTAGTTGATGTTTTAAAAATCCTCATGTTTAAAAATTCCTTTTCTGTTCAGCTTGGATGGTTTCCACTACCTTGTCTTCCAGGTCACTGATCTATTCTGCTGTATCCTCTAATCTAGTAGCGGATTCTTTTTCACTTCATTTATTATATTCTTCATCTCTAATTGGTTCTTTTTTATATTTTCTCTTTTTCTGAGTTTATACAACTCGTTTCTAGTTCAGTGAGCATCTTTATAACCATTACTTTGAACTCTCAGGTAGACTGCTTGTTGTGGTTTTATTTAGTTCTCTTTGTGAGGTTTTCTTCTGTTCTTTCATTTAGAATAAACTCTTGTCTTCTCATTCTGTTGACTCTGCTTTTCTCTTTGCATTACATCAGTTACGACTCCTGGCCTTGCAAGCAGTGGCCTTGTGTAGAAGTGTCCTGTGGGGCCAAGCAGCATAATCCTACCCACCCCGCCAGGGCACCAGAACCAAGTACCCCAGGGATATGCCATGTGGGCTGTGTGTGCCCTCCTGTTGTGACTGTGCTGCAACTGCTGCAGGCATGCTGGGTGGGGCTGGGATGCAGTCCCAGCCGGAGCTGTCCAAGGTGTGGTGGGGCGGTGGTTGCTTTGCGGGTTCTCCAGTCCCAAACAAGGCTGACCACAGGGTATGGCAGAGCAGGTGCCGATTAAGAAGGGCACCTGCCTGAACTAGCAGGTTGGGTGGGGTGGCTCAGACAAGGAATGCCAAGGCAGGGTGAGCTGTGCTAGCAAGCTAGTTGGAGAGGGTCAGACTTGGCTTTCATCATTATCAGGCCAGCTAGGCTGGAGAAGGGCAAGAAAAATGGCACCTGCTACACTCCCAGTCCTGGAGAAAGTTTCTACAGATCCTTGCCCCTCCAGCACAAACCCTAAAATTAGCCAATAAATCTATTCCTGTATAATCCAGATACTTTTCAAACTGCTGCCTCTCTGCTGGATCTTAGAGTTAGTAATAGAGTGTGCTGGTCCTGTAAGAGTAGTCTGTTTCTTAATGGCACCCTGGCTCTGCTGGAATAAAGCCCTGATGGTTTTCAAAGCCACATGTTATGGGGGCTTGTCTGCCTGGTACAGATCTCTGGAGCAGTTGAGGTGGGGGGTGGGGGCACTCAACATGGGGTTCAAGCCCCTTGCTCTTCAGGGAAGACCTCTACCCCTGTGATATCCCTCTCAGTTGTAAGTTGCCATACCATGTAACTGGTTCCCTACCATGTCTCTGCTCCTTCTTGCTTTCTCAGTGTGGCCTTTTCTTTCTCCATGGAAGAGTCGTTCTGCTAATTAGGTCATTTTCCGAATGACTTGCATTTCACGTAGTTGCTGCCTGGGGTGTGTCTGTGGGAGGAGGTGGGATCCTCCTCCTCTACAATGTTCCCTGGTCATCTCGACATTAAGAAAATTTTGCCTGCTGTGTTTCTTACACGATGTCGAGAACACCATCCAGAGTCTTGACCAGATTCAGGTTGGATTTTTTTCTTCATGTTTTTGGCAAGACCTTCATAGGTGGTGGTTATGATCTTCTATTTAGAAGCACATGGTATCTGGTTATATTTTTGTGACGTGAGGCAGCCACAGATGCCCAATGCTTAGACCTCTTAGTTTACTAGGAGTTGCAGATGTTGATAGAATCCTATCAACCCTTTATTCACTAGAATACTTGTATGAAGAGAAAATTCCTATGTCTACTATTAGGTACCCAATGGTAGTTGGTAGAGGGGAAAAATATGTATCTTCTTGTTGAATGTGTTGATTCCCTAGCTTAGCCCAATGGTGGTATTAATAACACTGACATTCATTTTTAATCATTAAGGAATTCTTACTTTTATGTTCTTTCTCTTGTTCCAGCCAGACTGACAGAATGTTACATTTCAGCCTTTACTATATCAGGTCTCTTTTAAAATTCTTTTTTCTAAATTGTTTCCTCTGGTGTTAATTTTTCTATTTGGTCTTTTTCTTTCTGTTGAGGCACCTCATTTATCTGGTGGTCCTTAATTATCAGTTTACATTTAAGTAGGCTTGAGTTTCTAGTGTTGTGTTTCCTCTGCTTTTGTGTAAACAGAAGACTGTTTTACTGATAGTTCTGAATGGGGACTCTTTTTAAAAAGTTTTCTTATTTTGGTGGGGAGAGGGGCAGAGAGAGAGACGGGGGGGGAGGGAGGGGGGGAGAGGGGCAGAGAGAGAGATGGGGGGAGGGAGGGAAGGAGAGAGGGAGAGGGAGAGAGGGAGAGAGAGGGAGAGGGGGAGAGAGGGAGAGGGGGAGAGGGGGAGAGAGGGAGAGAGGGAGAGAGGGAGAGAGGGAGAGAGGGAGAGAGGGAGAGAGGGAGAGAGGGAGAGAGGGAGAGAGGGAGAGAGGGAGAGAGGGAGAATGAATGAATGAATCTCAAGCAGGCTCCGTGCTGTCAACAGAGAGCCCGATGTGGGACTCAATTTCACGAAGCGCAAGATCGTGACCTGAGACAAAAATCAAGAGTTGGACACTCAACTGACTGAGCCACCCAGGTGCCCCTCTGAGTGGGGACTCAATGGAAGCTCCTTGTGGGACACCCAGGACTAGGAATATTGATCTGCAATTTCATCTAAGAGTGAGAAGGTAAGGAGCTGATGGTTAGGCTATTGCTTCTCTAAATGCTTTCCTCTGGCATCAACATAAGAATTCCAAGTCCTGGCTCTCACAATTTGGTTTGTTCATTTTTCTTGAGAAGAGATTTCTCCCTTTGGTAGAAATACTTGCTGCTCTTGTACTCTGTGTATAGCAGTAAATATAGGAGTGAGAGCTTTCTCTATAAAGGCCATCAATCACCCTAATTTGGTCCTATTAGTCACTAATTCTAAACCCAAAGCCCTCTCTCTGATTTCTGCCTGCTAAATTTGCTCCCATCTCCTCTGGGGCCCTTTATAAAGTCTAAGCTGGCTTTTCCAGAAACTCTGGCCTTGTTTCTTTGCCCTTATAGATGCCCATACTCCATTTTGAGTATGTAGGACTTTAGAATGATTTTAAGAGGAGTGAAAGGGAAATGTGTGTAGTTTGCCATAAATATCAGCCTTTTAATGATATCCTCTAGAAAAAAACCAAAATTCTTATTTTCAGCCAACTTAACAGTTGATCAATATGAATATTTCCTAAATATGTTTGATATGGGTACTAAATTTAAAACTTCCAGTTATGAAATTATTTACATAGTTTTAATTTCATGAGATCATATCTTAGTCTTTTCCTACATTAATTCCATGCTTGTAAAAAGTGATCTACATACAGAAATATATACTACCAGAATAAATATTTTTCAATCAAAACCAATTATTGGATGCGAATTAAAAAAATATCAAAGTCGATTATATCTTTAATAAGGTTTCCCATTTAAGGGAGAGCAGCTGCATATTCTGGAGTCAAATCTGAAACTTCCCCATTTTCTTGGGGGAAAATGTTATAATTTAATCCTTAGAAATCAAAGACTTTATGTCACAGGTAGTATAGTCAGATTAAATTACCATACCTCAGAGCCTCAGATTAAGACTACAATAAACTAAATTTCAGAACAAGAACAGAAATACTGACTTTGATTAAATGACTAACATTAGTTCTGAGTTAATGGAGGAGGAAAAAATCTTGTCATTAACTTAATGCCAAATCTTTATAAATTCAAGGTCATTTTGAAATCTCTCAGACAGTTCAAGTTAGTGAAATAAAGGTCTTCTACCTTCTCTTAAAAATCATTTCAAAATAGGGAAAAAAAAAACCCACAAATTTTTTGATGAAACCAGGAGATATTTCTAACCCGTAGTCACAAACTATAAAGCAGAAAGTATATGTTAAAATTATAAATGACCTGTTTATGTGCAAAGTGACTTCAGTGCCATGTGCCTGCAGAGAGAGATACTGAGGACAAGCAAACCAATTCACCCAAGGAAGTTCTAAGAACTGAAGATCCCAGGTACTGAGGCTGGGATAAGGCAGGGGACTGAGTGGGGGTTGTTTTAAAATGTGGGGTACAGAAAAGAGGGGACTCTCAGATTATTTTCCAGCGAACTGACGCGGAGATGACTCCTTCTGCCCCCCACCCTTGGCCTGAGAGAGAGAAGGGAGGAGAGGGTATGTGGAGTCTCTGGAGAAGCTGAATCAGAGCCGGGACAGGAGAACAAGAAGCACAGAGGACTGCAGGTGAAGATGGAGACTGAATGCTGACTGGCTGGTGAGTTCCTCTCTCCAACCCCATTCTGTTCCAGAACACGGGTGCATTCATGAATCCCCACCCTGTTTTTCCAGCAGAGATCAGAGGATCCCTCTATGAAGAAAAAGAACCCACCGAGAAGATCCCTGGTGAGGTCAGCTGGCCTGCATGTTGATAGGCTGTCTCCCCACAGAGATTCCAATGAGCTTGTTTCTTAACTTTTTAAATATACAGAGTAAGAATTTCCTGACATTTGAAGGAAGTCATGACAGAGACGAAAAGAGGAAAAAGGCGCTCAGAGGAAATAAAAGCATTCTCCGGCAAACAGAAAATAACTTACCATTCATGTCTTTCGAGAGACGAGAAGATGCATCTGCAAACGTACGTAGTTCCAGAGAATGGCAGGGGGAAAAAGCTTTCAGAGATTAAAACCAGAAGCTGAAGTTTCATCAAAGAGGTTGAAAAATATTTCTGAAAGTAGGTGGGAAAACTAGAGATAGAAATTAGAGGGGAAAATATTGAGATCAGATTATGAGCCTGGGAGCTCCAAAGAAAGACAGAGAGAGAAAAAAAAGTTTCCCAGGACTGACAAAGATGAGCTTCTAGCCAGAATGGGCCAGCAGCGAGTGCACAAATTATCGGCCACCTCTGTGAAGTCTGGCAATACCAGAGGCAAAGAACTAAAATATTCCACTGGGAGAAAATAGTAGGTCATGGGGTAAGGACTAGGAAACAGAATAGCCGCTGACTTTAAATCTAGAAATGGAGCCCTTATAAATTCTCGTGAAAATTATTTTTAGTCCAGAATATTATGCCCAGGAAAAATACCAAGTGGAAGGGTTTTTGGTTTAACTATCCAGGCAAACTTTCAAGAATAGAATAAATTCATTTTGAAATAGGTGTTCCATCAAAACAGCTGAATACATGGGATCTAAACATAAGAGTTCTATCAGGGAGCAGACGTGGACTCAAAACGAAGCAGAAAGGGTCAGGAACTAATGGAGAGATCATCTAGATAACGAGATTATCTGGACAGGGTCCTCATGCAGAAGAACAGATAAAGGCACTTTACAGTTGTTGGAAAGTGTGAGAAGGCTTCAAGTGTTGAAGAAAACCAAGTAAAGAAAAAGGAAGAAAGCTGCCCCAGGAAAATAAAAAAAGTGGTATATCTTGTGGTTCAGCAGTCAACAGTATTTACACAGACATCAATGAAAATACTGAATACGCATAGAACCAAAAACTCTGCAATAGCCACACTGTGACGACTGTGGAGGAAATAATGCAGGTGGCAGGGCAGTCCTGGATGGAAGAACTAAGATGCTCATTTCCTTAATGAAAACAGACAAAGGGAATGAATTAAGAGACAACATCACATATATAATATTTAGTTATATGGTGATAAAGAGCAAAGTGGGGGGGTGCCTGGGTGGCTCGGCTGAGCGTCTGACTTCGGCTCAGGTCATGATCTCACGGTTCGTGAGTTCGAGCCCTGTGTCGGGCTCTGTGCTGACAGCTCAGGGCCTGGAGCCTGCTTCGGATTCTGTGTCTCCCTCTCTCTCTGCTCCTCCCCTGCTCACACTCTGACTGTCTCTCAAAAATAAAGATTAAAAAAATTTTTTTTAAAAAAAAAGAGCAAAGCGGGGGTCTCTGGAAAAGCTGACTCAGAAAGCATTGTGTAGAGACTGTATCAGTAAGCTTTTAGAACTACTATTTAGTCCATTATTCATGCATGCCTTTTCACAGTGGTTTATTAGTTAAATCATTAAAATATAGAAGCAGCATTGAGGACATATAAATAAGTCTGAACTCCATAGCCAATAATTTCATGATTCTATTTTCCTGAGGATATTTTAGCAAAAACTAATGTAATCAGAAGTGTGGTCATTTTAAAGGAATGAAACACTGAAGAGGGAAAGCCAGGGATCCAGCAGTGCTAGCTGACTATGTTGGGTTTGTGAGGCTTGGTATGCTGTACCAGCAGAAAGGCTGAGTGCGGGGCCAGAGAACACTGGTTCTCATACTAGGAGTACTTTATACCGGGTCCTTAGCTTCTGTGAGTTTCCTGGCCTATAGAGGTACATAAAATGATGTCATAGTATGACTCTCCCCACATCAGACATCACTTGCATGCACAATGCTGCGAACACATATACTTTAAAGTGATAAAATGACCTAAGCATAAATGGCATTGCCAGAGAAAGCTAGCTGCTGATCTCAGTACAAAATTGGTGTCCATGACTGTAATACAGGGTTAGTAGTTTATAACCTTTAACTTTTTTTTTTTTTTAACTTAAGTAGGCTCTATGCCCAACACGGGGTTTGAACTCACCACCCCAAGATCGAGAGTCGCATGCTCCACCCACCAAGTAAGCCAGGCATCCCTATAACTTGCAGGAGTAATGTAGTTTAATTTCTTGTATAATTACTGAAATTCACAAGCCAAGATCCAGGTGATAAATACATTTAAATAAAAAATTTAAATCTTTATCAGCAATTCACTGTAAAACAAGGAATCTACTTAATATAAAACAAACTTAAGGACCTACCAACCATTAAATCCTATATAGAGATCCAAGTCCATCAAGGCAGCTGCTGCTTCCTTGGTACCATCAAACGAATGCACCTAGAACATACAGGTGTAATTTTATTTAATAATCGCTCTTTCTTTAAAAATCCTAAATAACATTAATAAGACTTTCTAAGGAAAAGTGTAGGTGCATAGGGGTTTGTTTTTTTTGTTTTTGTTTTTTGGGTCAGAGGGTTTCGGATGTGGTGGCCCCTACAATTTTTATTTTCAATTCGAATCTCACAATTATAATGGGTCACCATCTCCAAAGAGGTGAGGCACGAGGGGACGTGGCTGCCCAGACTCTCTCTGTGGCTGTGCTGGTGGCTCCGCAGTACCTTCAGGAATGGGGAATGGACGTGGGAGCCACACTCTTAGGCAAAAGCATGAAGAAAAGTTAGAAATGTGACAAAACCATGTAAAATAAATCTTAAAATGTTGAGTTTTTATTATGTTAGAGGATACTTTTTTCCAGAAATGACTTTTAGAAGAAATTTTAAGGAGATCTAGAAAGTGTTGCGAGAATGTAACTACAAAACTGAACTGTGAGATGAACAGAGCTCAGTAGGCAAAAAGGAAGATGGTGTTGTTCTCCTTCAAAGATGTAAGGAAGAAAGCATAGTCTTTCATACTTTGGATATATATCTATGTAATCTAAACAATAAGTTACACTTTAAATACACCAACAAGTAATGTCATTAATCTGTTACTACAGCACCAGAGTCAGAATCCACTATGGATACATGTTTCTGAAAAATAAAACTGCATTACACAGCTGCCCAAAAGGGTTTATTCTCCTCTCAGCATCTCTAGCTGACTAGAAAATATATCCTCCCTTAATATCAAAGTAATTTTAAATATAACTCCTCATAAACCATTGCAGAAAATTCGTTTTTTTTTTTTATTTGGCAATCTTTTTTTTAAAGCTTTTATTCTTAAGTAATCTCTACACTCAATGTGGGGCTTGAACTTAAAACCCCAAGATCAAGAGTTGCACGTTCTACTGACAGAGCCAGCCAGGCGCCCCTTGACAATCTCTTTTTTTGATAAAATCAAACATTTAGGTTTGGATTTGCTAAGTAACTTCTTATTTAGAAATGAAGCAAATGGGCAAAGAGGTAGAGCCATTAATCCCCCCATTAATGAAAGCCTCTAAGCCTCTCTCAGTTCCCAAAGGATAAATTAGAGTCGGTAAACTATAGATAAAAACGTGCGCAGTAATATCAACAGCAACATAGAAAACATTATCACCAGCAGTACACGACATGAAGCAGAGGCTAAAAACCTGAGAGAATACAGATGAAGCTATCAAAGCAGCATATGTGGGCAAACAGTAAGTGCTCAGTGCCATTTCCTCTTTCTTTAGTTGGTGTAGTATAATTGATTTTATATACCTGGATAACAGCCTTTTTGCTGGAGATGAGTGAATCTCCTAAAATCACAGGTGAAAATTTGTACATCTGAGCATTTTTTGGAGGCAGATTTTCCAAAGAGCCCATGATCGAAAAAAGATTTAAGGAACACTGCTATGGATACCTGAGCTAAGTGGTGGGCAGATACTGTTTATGGAAACTGTCTCAAGACTAGTGGTTGAAATGACCACACAGAAGTGTTTACAGAGTACAAGCAGATTCCAGAAAGGAGGAGTCTATAATCAGAGTGCTAAGTGAATACAGTTGACAAATTAAGAAGGCAAACCTGAGGTGAATATTAAAATGTTTCAAGATATTAAGATTAGTTTATATTTTGCTCAGAATTTAAATTGAAGAACACTGAAGAATGCTGATGGAAGAGGCAGAGAAAAAGAATGGTCACCCATGCTATTAAAATATAGGAGTAAATTCATGGGGTTTTCTTGTGAGCGGAATTCTTGATCATTCTTGTACTTTGGACAAAATAAATGTAATTAAATCGGTGTGATTTAGGTCTGTATTACATCTGGCCCATAGATTTAATAGTAAATTTATGTACCTCAACAAGAGAGGGAAGAAGCTTAATAGCTTTACTGCTGATATCTGGATTCCTTTAGAAGCCAACAGGACTAACAAAGAAGCTTCTGTGCCTCCTTTATTAAAAACAACTCTTCTACTTACCACTCCACCTACACACCGATCTCTGTTTCTTTTCATTATGTCTGTAAATTAAAAACAAACAACTTTTGGCAAATACTTTGCTAATTTCTGCAAAATTCTTTAATTCTAAAGGAGATTTTAGCTCTAACTCACCCAAAAATTCAGCATGTGAGTTCCGACAGTGAAGAAACATTGGTAATTTTGTTTGTTCTGCCAGTTCAAACTGTTTTTCAAAATATCTGCATAATGCCAAAAAAATTTCGTGAATTTTATTTTAGCATAAGAAAAATAATTTTTTTAAAGGACTTTTATTATCTAGGAGATTACAGGACAGAAGTAGTGAACTCAGATGTTTAAAATACAGCTGGCTTAGCCAGAGGCATTGATAATTATCACATACATCTTCCTGAAAGGAATACTTCATTTTCTGGGATTACAAAATCATTTTCAAAAAATGTCTGTTAGTGGAGACCCTGGGTGGCTCAGTTGGTTAAGCATCTGGCTTCCGCCCAGGTCATGATCTCACGGTTTGTGAGTTCGAGCCCTGCATCAGGCTCTCTGCTGTCAGCACAAGGCCTGCTTCGGATCCTCTATCCCCCCAACCCCCCCTCTCTGTCTGCCCCTTTCCCACTCACATGCTTTCTCTCTCTCAAAAATGATAAATAAAAATTTTTTTTTAATGTGTTAGCTTTCCATTATAACTTCTAGGTAAATTAGCACTTTCTTGATCACTAGAAATAAAGAGCTATAACGTTTAAGTCTACAGTGATGGGAGCTGTTCCCTCAAATATACTTTTAACTAGCTTTTCCACCAAACCCCAGCAAATGAAGCAGACACCCTCCCATCACCTGTGGGACCCCTTCCCTGCAGCATGTGTTGGTGGTGAATATACCACCAGCCTCTTGCCTGGAGAGCGGGCTGAGCACCACCAGTGGGAATCCATTCGCTCCAGCAAGAGGCCAGGCAAAGCTTTGTGCTCCGTGTTTTCCATGTGCTGTTATACAAGAAATTATTACCACTAAACACAAGGATGTATTAAATATACACAAAAAAACTAAAACACTGTTTTTCAAAGATCTGAAAATTACATGATAAAATGGCAGCCCTAAATGTTTGAAGAGTACTTTAGAAAAAGGTTTTTCAAGTACCACATACCATTATCTCATTTGATCCACAAAATAACCCTAGAATAGGACAAGAGCTGGTGTCAGTGGATTTAGGACTTCATCCAAGATCACAGAACACAGTGTGATCAGAACTTCAGTCTCTAAGTCCGGGTCCGGCCGAAACGACCCAAGTTGTATTCAAAGAAGCCTTTTTTCCTGGTCCTATAGCATAAGAGCGAGATATAATGGGGCGGGCTGTCCTATGTTTTCTCACTCAGCACAGTGCTCACTAGTTCTCATTAACGGTCATGCAGTTAAAATAAAACCCAGGAATTACAGATAATAAGTGCCTTATTTCCTACAGGAGTTTACCTCTTCTAGGTGCCTTGATTTTAGGGAATAATTTCCCTGTGTTTCACTTAAATCTCTTTTGCTATATTTTCCGCTGTCTTGTCTCCTTGAAGTGTAAGGACAACCATTTTCCTGAAGTACCCCTTTGTACTCTTGAAAATGCTCAATTTTTTTTCATTTTTTTTTTTTTTTGAAGTTTATTGATTTATCTTTGAGAGAGGGAGGGAGGAAGGGAGGAAGGGAGGAAGAAGGAGAGAGGGGGACAGAGAGTAGGGAGAGGGAGAATGAATGAATCCTAAGCAGGCTCTGCACTGTCAGCACAGAGCCTGATACAGGGCTTGAACTCGTGAAGCATGAGATCATGACCTGAGCTGAAACCAAGAGTTGGACGCTTAACTGACTGAGCCACCCAGGTGCCCTGAAAATGCTAAATTTTAAAATTAGAAATAGAAATGTACTTCTTAGTTTTCATAAACTTGGTGTTCTTTGTCTTTATTACCCAATGTTTAGGTGTTTATTTACTTATTTTAAATGTATATTTATTTTGAGGGGGAGAGAAAGAGAACAAGCAGGGGAGGGGCAGAGAGAAAGGGAGACAGAGAATCCCAAGCAGGCTTTGCACCATCAGCGCAGAGCCCGTTGTGGGGCTTGAACCTTCAAACTGTGAGATCGTGACCTGAGCCGAAAGCAAGATTTGGATGCTTAACTGACTGAGCTACCCAAATGCTCCCACTGTGTTCAGGTTTTTAAATCACCTTTTCAGATTCTGCTGGGCTAGAAAAAGCAAAAATAGTTTAACAAAGTGCTAAAATTTCGCAGGGTAGGAAACAAATGAAATCTTAAAAGAAAAGTCACTGTTTCCATAACGTTTAACGTAATACAAGTGTCAGCAAGTAAGTGTGCTCCAGTCATTATATAAACTTGACCATGTATCTGGCTTCTGGCTACACACCACATACCCTTTGTGTTCACCACTCTACATGGATCATTTCTTTCACACAAAACTCCATGTACAAAGCCACACAACCAAGCCACAGATTTACAGAATCTAATGATCACCTTGGGAATAAGCCTATCACAAAACAGGCAAAAGTACAAACTATGAAAATAATAGATGCTCAAGCAGGGTGCCTACAGAATTTTGCATAATATGAGAAAAGAAAGGTCCATGCGTTCAAACTAGGTAGGTGTCTTAAGGAGGCCAATTATTCCTAGTGACATATATTGAGAATAGCTGGTGCTTGACGTTAAACTATTGTCTGTAAAGAAAAAAAAAAAGCCACGGTAACTAAAAATAGCATAAGTTAAAGGGCAGGAACTGGCACCTTTCAAGAGACATCTCTGCTTTTATTATTTTTTTCTTAGCTCATATATGAAAACCGCTGTTTACCTGTGTTAGATTTGCTCATTTTAGTGAAACTGTAATTGCTTCTAATTGTAATACTGCTTCTTACATTTTAGGGTCAACAATCAAGTACAGGTCAGCTTGACCTTGGAAAGGTCAGCTTCAGAATAGCGGCTGTTAGTAGTCACGACTGAGGCAACTCCAGAGCACCCAAAGCATTACCACAGTGTACCTTAACCCACGGTGGCGATCCCTCCTCTGGACTGGCTGATGGCAAGGACAGCCTCAATCTCTCCTCTCTGAGGTCCCCTAAATCCCCAAACGATTTTTTTAAATCCTGTCTGATGTCGGATTTCTTTTTTGCACAGTGTTAATATTTTAAAGCCCCAAGAAAAATCCCAAAGCAAATTCTTCCCACTCAAGTGAACCAAGCTCTAAACTTACAACAAGAAAAGAGAATATGGCCCGTGGCAGAGAAACTGAAAATGCAGGGAATGCTTAAAGGGTAACCCTTCCAGGATGGAATCAGCCTTTCCCTTGTTTTCTGATTTTTTTTCTTTTTAAAAAATACTTTCCAAAAACCCCAAAGAAAAAGAACAGCCAGTATTTTCTTTAGGATGAAAATATTTCTAAGAATAACACAACTGCCACAATTTATTGAACACTTACTTTGTGCCAGGCATGTTACTCTGGGCCTTACATACCAGATGTTAAGAAAAGTAGGTGGAACGATGAAGAAATTGAGATTTACAAAGAGACATACAGCCACCAATGGCAGTTGTGATTCCAGCCCAAAGCTGTTGATTCCAAAGATAACTACTTTCAAACACCGTTATATACTGCCTTTACTTACCATTATTTCTCAGACACTATTTTTTAGACACCGTGTCTACCGCACATTAGTTTTGTCTTGCCTAGTAATCTATCACACCATTTTCTACTTTTCTCTTCTCATAGATCTTTTTCCTGACTGCATTTTTACACAAAAAACAAAAACAAGTCATACACTGGTTAAGTCTCCAGGATGGTATCAAATAACAGCTCAAAATCTAAATTCTTCCGAGAAAAGAGCCAACAGTAAAAGCTGAATTATAAGCTTTATATCCATGCCACTCTACAGGAATCAAAAAGGACCCTCTCCTCCTCATTAAAAACTCGGTGAACATTTCCCGAGTACCTACCACGTACCGAGAGTACTGTGCATGGCACCATGGGAACTACAACATGAGTAGTAAGACTTGGCATCTGCCTCTGCAGAGCCCAGAGGCTAGTCTGTGTGGGCGGGAAGGGGTAGCGGGCTGCAGCGCACCCACGGCGGGGAGCACTGAAACTAGCACAGCCGCTGTGAGCAGAGCAGAGCCTGTGAGCAGAGCAGAGCCGGAGCCATGGGAGCACAGGTGGAAGGCGGGGCATTTCTTTCCGTAGCAACGGTCCACACAGGATAACTGCTAGTGTGGTTTTTTACTACATCATTTGAGGTTTTAAAATTTTTAAAAATCTCAGATTGAACTGCCCATCTCTTCAAAATTTATACCAGACTTCAGTCTGTCCTTAGCTTTATCTACTCTGGAAGAGGCCTCACTCACATCTCCTCACCTTATTGGCAAAGGCTTCCCTCACTCCCCCGGAAAGTCCTTCCGCCCTACTGCCCTACACCTTTTTGATAGCATTTTCCAGCCTATTTTAATTATTTATGTCTTCTCTTATCTATAAAGGCACAGAACCAAGCCTATCTTTCCTTGTCTCATACTGAGGAGGCACTTGGTAATCATTTACTGAACGAATGGAGTTCAGACTCCCTAGTACAGATTAATACCTGGGCACTTGGCATCTACGTTCAAGCCTAAACCATATCCTGCTATGTGCATACTATTTTAATTATGAAAGGATTTACTCTAATGTTTAATTATCTTGATCATTAGTACACTGTTTCTGAAATGTAACAAAATGCTCAAGTCTTAAGTCTATTTTTCTTTTTAGCCAGTAACACTATCCACCAGTGTGCTTTATAGGAGCTCCAATTAAAAGGTATAGGCAGTGGGTTGTAGGAAGTCTACATGGCTTGTGAGCTTTGGAGTTTTCTCAGAAGCCACCATTCTCCATGTGGCTCCTATGAAAGGATTCTCATATTCTAAGTTGACAATATCCAATGCCCAGCAAGAGTAACATAAGTTTTTCTAGCTTTGGTGATTGATCCTATAATTTCTTTTTAATATCCCTTGCCCGTAAATCGTGTCCCCCACAACTGAGTTTAAATCATCTCATTGGAATGATGCATGCATGAATACATTCGTGAAAAAAAGAACAACAAAAGTCTCTATTATGTAAAACTCATCCCTTTTTTCCACCACTAAAATTAAGTTAGCCGGTTAACCAATAGCTATATGCTTCCATCCCTTATGAATTCCATGCACGTATGCATGGAATTTGTTTCACTTAACTTTTGATATACAAAGGGATTAACAAAAAATCCTGATGCTTACTCCAGCTACATTCGGAACTGATAAAAGCTATATATATAAAAAAAAAAAATCACTCTTAAGATTTTACAATAATTCCTGAAATCAATAAAGTTCCTTACTTGAGCTGAGTATCTCTGGGACAGAACTGTAGTCGGTCAAAATCTTTAAAAGATAAAAACAGAACCAACAATTACTCATAACTTGTACGGAACAATCACTTTCGAAGTCAGTCTGACAGGGCTAGGTTGGCACTTACCAAGTCCACACTCCCCTATTGCTACAACTTTCCCCTTATTGTTTTCAGCGAGATTTAACAACTCCATTAGGTAAAGATCAGGGTCATTCTTTTCAAATTCATTACATCTTGTAGGATGACATCCAACTGTACTGAAAAACATATCTAGCACAAAATAATGTCTTAGGATTATTTCCAAAGTATTTTTTATATTATATTTAACATGTAAAAATGACAGATCAAATACTTGCAGCTGGTTAATTTTTAATAACAGCCATAAACTATTCAAACTGCCAGAATGAAGTTAATCATATAAGAATTTTTGGAATACCTTAGCAAAGCAGGACAGGAATATGAAAATTGCCTTAACAGATTGGTAAAAATAATTAATTCACCTCTTTCCAAAGCCTGGCATTTACTCAGCCTAACAGAATGGAAAATGAAACAATTTCTTACAGAATGAAGTGTCATAACCTAACTATATCTTTATACTCACTATTCATGTGACCATCTTGTTTCACATAGTTAATATGACAATTAAAATTTAAACATGCTTAAAAAGGGTGAGTTAAGGAGGTGGAAGGGAGATTTGTTTATCTGATAAAAAATTAAGCTCACTTATTTGCAGACCATGTCTTGATAACTGTAATTGCACGAAACACCAACGTGAAGTCAAAAAGGGCTTCTGAGTGGTTTGCACCTGAACCCACGTGAGAGGTGGGGAGCCTTCCTCAGCCTCTCCTGCAGGTGTTTACATATAAGAGGAGGCAGAGGTTTTAAAACAGTGAGAACACAGGTTCATGAAGGGGGGAGTGAAGAGGGCTGACAATGAAGATTCAAGAGCTTTTGAAAATAGATCTCTCTGGGGATAAAAAGTATAGAAGACAATATTCTTATACACCTCAAAGGCATCTGGGAAGATGGTTATTTTTATCTTAATCATTAAGAAAAAGTGTCAGTGGATCCTGAAGAGAAGTACGCAGTTTAGAAAGATTGCCACAAAAAGATAGCTTTTTAAAAAAATATTTTGTTTACTTATTTAGAGAGAGAGAGAAAGAAAGAGAGCAAGAGCAAGCAGGGGAGGGGCAGAGAGAGAGGGAGAGATTCCCAAGCAGGCTCCAAACCATCAGCATGGAGCCCGACATGGGGCTCAAACCTACGAACCATGCGACCATGACCCGAGCTGAAACCAAGAGTCTGGAATTTAACCTACTGAGCCACCCAGGTACCCCCCAAAATAGCCTTTAGTAAGTAAATCAGTATTTTTAAAAATAAAATAGAATGTCTAATTCTTCAAAGTCTAGCACATGAAGTATGACAAAACACAAAACCAAAAAAAGGTGAGGTAAAATGAATGCCAGATAAAGGAGATGTTTTGTGTAACTAGGATTCCCTTTGGAACCAATTCCAAATAGATTTGCATTTTAAATAAATGCAAAACGTGGAACATAAAGTGAGCATCTGAGGGATTATACATTATTACTTGCATTCCTGGGGCCTTACACCGTGGTCTGCATGATACATACTTAATAAATGATCCTTCACAGTTTAAGTTTAAAAAAAGCAAAATAAAAGCAACTCCCATCCTGAACACATTACAGCATACACACAAAAATCCTGTATCAGGAATACTGGAGACTAAATTATATACCTGGTGAACTTAATTCTCATTAAGGAAATCTTAAAATAATCCTTAAGTACGATGAGAGAGGATTTAACCAAACATCTGATATATCAGTGTCAGAACCCTTTCATCTTAATCACACCCTGTTACACTCAGTCCGTTTTCCTGTTGTTTCCCGTCATGATCCGTTGTATTGTACCTGAGGCAGTTATAGAAAGATTTCTTCAAAATAACTTAATTCATATGGGGGGGAGAGGGTCAAAGTGAGAGGAGGATACCATTTGTTTGTGCCAAATGCAGTGCCTCTTTACTGTCCTGCAGATTTCCACCTGTGATCATAAACTGAAACAGAAAGAAAACATGCCCACTTTAACAGAGTATCAACAAGTTTCCTAAACACGCCTCCCTGCTGCTTTTCCAGAATGCTTTCCTCTCTAAGACTGTCACACACTTACCTTCCTTTAAAATTTGGCTGAAAGGTCACCTCCTACGTAGAGTGGTCCCTGACCACCCCTCTCCACACATACAAGCATACATCCAACACGGAATGTGTCACTCCTTCCTATTAAAGTGTATTCATGTCTGTTTTACATTGAATGACAGAGGACAGAGATCACATTATGCTTAACAGACCGAGCCACCCAGGCGCCCCCCCAGAGATCACATTATGAAAGCCTGACTAAATACATCTGAATTTAGAATTCTGTTAATCTAAGTTAGAGATTCAACAGTGTTTGTTAATTCAACAGTTCTCTAAGTGAAGTCCTGGGACATCCAGGGGATATGTGAGGTCAAACCTATTTTCAAAATAATACCAAAGATGCTATTTGCTTTTTCACCCTCAGT
Source organism: Panthera onca (assembly GCF_046562875.1). Classification (NCBI taxonomy): domain Eukaryota; kingdom Metazoa; phylum Chordata; class Mammalia; order Carnivora; family Felidae; genus Panthera; species Panthera onca. The sequence continues at coordinate 67,604,291 of NC_138356.1, forward strand.
CACAAGTGTGCAGGGAGTATTCCAGAGGCTACATGATGTGTAATGTCACAACAGACTGCCTGCAAAAAACACATACCCAAGTTCAGCAGTCTTAAGAGCTAGACAGGAAAGGGACGAGATGTTTTTTAAAAAAAAAAAAAAAAAAAGGTAAAACAATTCCATTCATGTCACTACATTTTTGGGAGTTGGAAAATATTTGTTTTTCCTAAAAATATGTTCCTTATGTAATATATTGGTTTATTGTTAATAGATATTTTGAATTTTTCCTAGTTTTAATGTCTAACACAGTATATATTAACAGATAAAACCAAAACAAAAGTTCTTTGGGGTCTTCAATAATAGTGAAGAATGTGAATGGGTTCTGAGACCAAAAGTCTGACAATCTCTGGGTTAATGTATATTGATGACTTCTTTGTAAGGAAAATGTATGGCTCTTAGCAGAAAAGCACAATTCTAAAGGGATAGCCCTTAGGGTCCACCAGCAGTCAGAACAGTGTCTTTGCTACTGTATTAAAAGGAAAATGTCACCAAAGAGCCTGTGTGTTGACGGTGGCCACTGAGGCAGTGCTGATAAGTGTACATCCTTCTAGAGCAGTGATTTAAGTGCCCCGATGTATATTTCTTTAAGCATCTCACTTCAAGTGCCTCCCTGAGCTAAAATGAAGAATTCACTCTAGGTGTATGCCTAAAGAGAAAACAATAAAACACAGGAGGAAATGCAAATGGCAAACAGACGTTTTTATAAAGCAACTTAGACTTCTAATATACCAGACATTGAGTATCTTACTCAGGGAATGCATAGGCATAATTAAATCCTCAACTTTTGGGAAAATTTTACTGTTTACCAACATTCCCTAATTCTTTAATACAAGACCAGGTGCCCACATTTAGTATTTCAGTTGTGTAAAATAGTTGCTAATTAATTCTACCTTTTATCTGTAACTTTCCCAAAGAGATTAGAAAAACAACAAGCAAGGACAAGACGAGAGGACATAATTTCCTCTCCCAGTTCACACTGAGGACATTAGGCCGATGGCCTCTGCCACAGACTTCACAAAATACAGGCTGCTCACTTCATGCAGGTACAATAGCAGGTGCTCTGCACTCCTGCTTTAGTTCACCCTCACAAGTCTCAAGTAGGCGTTATTATCACTGTCAGACGACGAATGGCGCCGGCGCTGGAAGCCAGCGGTGCCACGATCACTGTGCTTTCAGTCACAACGTAACAGCAAGGCACCAAGTTAGATTTCAATTTGGAAGCATGTCCAAGTTATTCCACTCCTGTCATTCTTACGTGTGTGTGTGTGTGAGTGTTTACAAATGTTAAGACTGAACTACTCATGGCCGACGCGCGGAAATTCAGGAGCCTGGTATTCAGAGTTTGCAGAAAAGCATTTTATACAGCGATCTGCCAAGCACAGAATGACTGCATCATGAGAGAGGAATGCTGTAACCTTTATCCTTTCTTATTACTTGTGAATGAGAGCTATAGCGTTCCGAGTTGGGACTGAGAACTCATGAGTCAGCAGTGTCATCTTTTAATTTTTTTTATGTTTATTCATTTCTGAAAGAGAGAGACAGAGCACAAGCAGGGGTGGGGCGGAGAGAGAGGGGGACAAAGAATCTGAAACAGGCTCCAGGCTCTGAGCTGTCAGCACAGAGCCCGATGCGGGGCTTGAACTCACGAACCGCGAGATCATGGCCTGAGCCGAAGTCGGACGCTCAACTGACTGAGCCACCCAGGTGCCCCAGTAGTGTCATCTTTTAAAACTCAGGTTATTCAACTTAGCAGCCACAGTCACCAAGTGTCCTGATGCCATACTATGGAACTTCACCCGATTTCTTGTGTGTGTGTGTGTGTGTGTGTGTGTGTGTGTGTGTTGGAGGAGGAGGAAGGATAGCTTGATATTTTTAAAAAAATACTAATTAAAAAGAAGTATCTATTCAAAGAATTTGACACAGTGCTAATATTCATTTGCTTAGAACTCTCTAAAAGATAGAATTTTCCTGATAATCAAATTAGTACTGTAAAAATTAAAGTGTTCTCTCAGTTTTTGAAATGGTATACCCATACTATAAGAGCTAAAGGTGGTGACAGGATACACATTTTTTTTTTTTAATGTTTATTTATTTTGAGAGAGAGAGAGAGAGAGAGAGAGAGAGAGAGAGAGAGAGAGAGAAGAGAATCCCAAGCAGGTTCTGTGCTGTCAGTGCAGAGCCCGATGTAGGGCTCTAACTCCAGAACCATGAGATCAAGACCTGAGCCAAAATCAAGAGCTGGATGCTTCACCAAATGAGGCACCCAGGTGCCCCAGGATACATGTGTTTCTGATGATCACTTAATTCTAACAGATGCTAAATTACATTATAAAATTAAGAGTTGCATTTTGACAAACCTGGCAATTCAGATAGGTCTTAAAATTTTTTTTCAAAGAGATTTTGCCATTTACCATGTTTCTGATCACATGGAAGAACGATCCAAGCATGAGGTCTGTATCACTTGAATAGTTGTGAACAGAAAATTTTGGTATTTTACTTCATTAACTTGCTAATATTACTTGCTGACAATACATATCCCAAAATGCCAAGTGTGGCCTGAGCTCTTTCTCTTCTATTCTGTAGTACCTTAACCAAAATTTAATTTCTTAAAAAAAACTTAAGAGTAACAAAAATGAAATGTTACCTTTTTAACACCAATCTGGACAGCTCTTTCTATTACATCTTGTAAGTCGTCTATAAAAGCAAAAACCCCACATTAAGAAAAGCTAGTAAAAATTTTTTTCAATTATCTCTTCTTGAAAGAAAAACACATAGAAACAATCATATTTACCAAATCAATACCATTTGATGAGTACTTATGATAACAATCAGTGATAACCTTAAAAAAAACAAAAAAAGGAAACCTATATCAGTCAAACTAGGTGACTAGTTATCCATTTAATTGTATTTTATTCTGTTGACCAAAAGGGAGAAAAATGACAAAAATCAGGAAGTTCAAATGAAAGGTGAATTTGCTCACTACAACTTAAATCAGTTGCCTTAAAATTGAAACTTGTTGGTATTGTATTTTTTTTAATAAAAATAAAAGTCATTAAGATTGCTTATTTTTACTAGGGCTTTTCAGAGTGTATCTGTAATGCTTCCCAAAACATGATAAAACCTCTCTTTGTAAATTTCAGTTAATACCGTATTATTATAATTCCCATTCCCATTGAGGAAGGATAATTTTTATTTTCACTGACAGTTTTTTTCTTTTTCCCAAAATTTCTTGTTAAGTAACAATAAGCTTTCTGGGGAGATCAATTGAAGGCTAAGCTTTAAGAGGCTTGAGGTAAATGGACAGCAATATTAAAAAATGACATAAATCCATGTATTCAGATTTAAGTATCACAGTAAATTTGGTTAGAATTATCATTACTTCTAGAAGCTATAAAATTTCTTTTAGACAAAAAATATCAACTTAGTGAACTTACACTAAGACATCCAGTTTTGCTAAATATTGTAAACCAGAGGGATACTGATAAGAATAAAACTTATTTCATAAAAACACACATACAAACATACATACACAGAGTCATAAAGCATGAAATCTATTAAGTGCTACAAAAGCAAGAAAATCAATATAATTACATACTCTAAGATGTAGTACCTAACATTTGATAAACATAAAAACATTATCTAACCTTCTAAATGAAGTAGAAAAGGTATGTTTTGAGGTAAGGCTTGTGAAAGCTAACGTTTAACTTTCTTGTAAGTGACATCTAACATTCTCTGTATTCAGAGAAGCTTTTGCTCATTACCACCTAGAAGCATAGTAAAATTATCTTGACGTAACTGCTGAAATGTGCACTTGCACTTCACCCAGGCCTCAAAACCAAATTTTCCTGTTTGCATTCACATAGTAACAAGTACGGTAATTTTCTGAGGCAATATTCACAAACCAGTTTATTGGAGAAATTCTTTCAAAAACTTGTTGTTGCCATCATTTCCTGCTTACTCACCTCAGCTGACAAAATATGCTTTTTAAATGAACTTGATATGATAAATATAAGCCATTTTGCTTTTGGCTAAGCTTTCCATCAACCTTTGAGAGACTCCTGTCTATTCCCACCTATCCCACAGGTATCTGGGATTTAGCAAGATTTAGCAATCTGGGATTTAGCAAGGAAAGGGGGGAAAGGTAAGACAGGGAGGGTGGACAGCAGCACGCCTACTCCTTAATACCATTACCTCTTTGTCGCTTAGCGGAAAACGTTTTCAAAGGACTAGATACTGATGTTCAACTGCAGGTGATTTTTTAAATTATGTGCCCTACTGTTCAGATGCTTAAAAGACCAATTAAGCAATCAGCGATTGTTTGGCTTTTATGCATATGGTTAAAGTTCTTTATTCAAAATCATAAGCTTCCTCAGAGAAGACCTTGGTAACACTTTGTTATAATAGGTGCTTTATAAATGCTCATGGCCGTGGCTTACCAATATAGCTTATAAATGTTTCACTTTGTTTATAGTTTTATCCAAGTTGCATAATAAATCCTTTAATATTTCAGCTGTAAAGTGGATTATGCTTTCCATCATCTCCCTGAGGCAGAAAGCTTGTCTTTATTTTATCTTAACAACAGAAACATTTACCTTGATGCTTCTGAACTCCCCTATAAATTCCTCTGAACATAGGATCTGTCAAGTTGATACCAATATCTGTGGAAGGTAAAAGTAAATAATTAAGAGCTTCTATTTTAAACTTCTATGATAAATAAAAGCTGTTACTAAATTTTTCATTCAAAGTCTAAGTGCCACCACTTGTCTGTTACTGTGCTAGACACCTGGGATGCAAAGAGTAAGATATAGTTCCAGCCCTCAAGAAACTCCCTGCAGAATTGGGAAGGCAGACGCATTACAGACAATTAAGAAATATTATAAGTAGACACTGGCACTGTGGGACACAGAAGAGGAACAACTACCTTAGTCTGGTAGGTGGCCTAGAAGTTTCCAGAAAGAAGGGACCCCTGAACTGAATCTTAAAGGGTAAGTTAGAGTTACCCAATAGAAGAGGGGAAATGCAGACAGAGGAAGAAGGAACAATGCATTCGGGGTGTGAAATAGTGATTGTAGAGAGCTATAGACTGTTCTGGCTATTGGGAGAGAATTATAGGGAAGGGAGTAGCCAGAAAGTCCAGACTCAGCTATGTTACAGACATCTGTCTTTAAAATACCGGATGCAACAAGAAGCACAGATGGGTTTTAGGCAGAGCAGCAAGAGTTGTCTTCTGGACATCTCATTCTGGCATCTTTGCAGAAGGCAGGATTTGAAGGGGCAGACTGAATCCGTTTATCTCATTTGGAAACAGGCGAGAGCTCATTTTCACAACGAAGAGAAACTGAATTGAGGTAATGTAGGTCGAGATGCAGAGAGTGGAATAAACTATTTTTTATTCACCAAATATTACGAAAAGCATCTATCTCTGTGTCAAATACTATGTAAGGAGTTAGGGGATATAGAAATGAGTAAGACCCAACACTTGGTCCCTGCCCTCCAGGAATTCATAGTCTATATGGTAACTAATATATAATTTGTGATCCAGTAGCCTAGACTAAGCAACACAAGGCAAGAATATTTTTCTTTACTGCTGTATTCCTAGAACCTAGTATAATGATTGGCACATAGTAGGAGCTCTATACATGTTAAGTTTGTAAATAATTATTATGTGCTTGGGAGCACAAAGAAGGCGCAATAACAGTTTTGGCAAGAAAACCTTCACAGGCGGGCTAGATCTTGAACAAAGCTAAAGCTTGCAAGCTGATGAATGGAAAGGGCATTCTGCAACATGGATGTGTGGAAGAAAGAAATTCTGCATCTAGAAGAAAGAAATTCCTTGTGCCTGTAGAGCAGTGGTCCTCAGTGGAGAGCAATTCTGCAGCCCCTCTCTTCTTCTAACCTCCCTTGTTGCACAACATTTAGCAATGTCTGTATTCATTTCTAGTTGTCCCAACTGAGGGAGTGCTATTGGCAACCCAGGCTTGTGGCCACAATGCTGCTAAATATCCTACAATGATCACGATAACTTCCCCAAAGAATGATCTGACCCCCCCCAAGTCAAGTGCCATTCTTGACAAATCCTGCTGTAGAGTATACGGGAGCCAGGGGAATAACAAGCTGTGAAGTCAGACTGTGACGGCCATGGGCAATAATAATGCCTTCCTTATTTAAAATCCACTCCCTTTAGCTTTCAGAACTAGGACAAGTTCACAATGATAAGGGGCAGTTGCCTACCAACAGACCCTTATGTTAGTTCTGCTTACTTTCAGCTTCCTCTGAGGATATTCTCACTCTGATTTCTGCCAACCTGGCCCTCAGTAAGCTGTGCTGCTTCAACATTAAGGCAGACCTTAGACAATGAATGGGAGTTTGGATAATCCAAGAGATGATGTGGAGACTATCCCAGGTATTTGAAAACAGCAACAAAAAAGGCAGAAAGCATCAAAGATATTTCAGCAACAGTATATATGCCAATACAGGGTAGGAGATGAATTCGGACCTGGTACCCTTTAAAAGGACCATGGACACACAAACACTGAATACTATAAATTCAATATAGGTGTTCAGTGGGATGGCTCAGATCACAAGAATTCAGCAACTAGTTTTTTTTCAACTAAGGAAAGGAAATTAGATAGGGAAGGGTGCAGACTGAGAAGGGGAACCCAGGAAAGAGGGGAGGTCTTTCTGCCTAGAATAATCCTTCACAGGGGTCCGTCTACAATCACCCACCATGGATGATGGTTAGGAGCACAGATCCAGTGTGCATCGTTTCTACCCATTTCTCCTTTGCACAGCTAAGAGATTTGTATTTTTCCAAAGCAATCTTTCACTACAACACAAAGTGAAAAACAAAGGAAAAAAAAGCAAGCAAATTTAACAAGTAAACTTCATGATGCTCATTTTAAAAGCAACCTGGAAAAAACCAAAAAGCAACCCGAAGACTAGCTTGGAGGCTCAGTTTATGAAACCTTTCCATGTCCTTGTCTCATCCCTCACTGGACTGGATGCTAAACTGTTCTTCAGGGCTTGATCCTGAGGCAGATATGGCTGAAGCAATTCTAGGTGATACCACTACCTCTGAGAACCTACTTCTTCCAGGTGTGGGTCAGTCCTTTGGGCCCTAAGTCACAGTATACTTCAAAAATCTGTATTTGGGGGGCTCCTGGATGGCTCAGTGAGTTGAGTGTGCTACTTCACTCAGGTCATGATCTCATAGTTAGTGAGTTCGAGACCCACACTGGGCTCTCTGCTGTTAGCATGGAGCCTGCTTCGGATCCTCTGTTTCCCTCCCTCTCTGCCCCTCCCCTGCTCATGCTCTCTTGCTCTCTCTCTCAAAAATAAACAAACATTAAAAAAAAATCTGTATTCAGCTTTGGACCCAGATGAGCCTTGGCCTTTAGAATATCCTGCACTGACTCAGTCACCAATTTCTTCCCTCTTCTGCAAGACACCTCTTGTGACTTACACCCTGTGGCCCTTTTCTTTCTGACAGTTTGCCTGAAGTGTCTTCCCTAGCCAGTTGTCAGAGCGGCTTTCTAGCCTTTGAATAGAATGCCTCACCTTATTCAGGTTTGGTGAAGGAGATCAGAACATACCACCCCAAAATATCAGTTATTTTAAGCTGAGTGCACTGGAGAAACAGCAGATGCGAGCAAGGCTCTCTGCTCTCCCCCCGAACTAAAGATACCCTCCCATACCAAGAACAGAAGAGCACTGTCATCACTAGACTGGGAGTCAAAGACAAAATGAATCTGTATGAACAAACCCAAATAACCCTCATCATCTTCCATTAGTTTCCCCTAGTTTCCTAGTCATTGTCCCACAACTTAGACGATTTAAGCCTTTTTTTTTTTTTTTTGGTCACATTGCCACTTATGCTGTAGGGCCTAACAGCTGCTTTGGGGCTTCATTCTCCTTCTGAAGACTCCCATATACACAAAAAAAAAAATGTATGTGCTTTTCTCCTGTTAATGTCTTAATGTCAGTTTAATTCTTAGACCAGCTACAGAACCTAACAGGGCAACAGGAAGTTTTTCCTCCTCTACATCTACAGAGGCAAATATGTTCTTTTTCTGGACTCTGAGTCACTTCTGTCTCCTCTAAGTTCTCTCCTCTACGGGCTGGCCAATGGCCCTCCCACTCCCCAACCACCCACTCACCGGCAGACACCTACAGGGTGATTAAGTAACAGGTCAACATGGAGGGATCAAAGAAAAGTTTAAATCGACAGATCACCAAAAAGTAAATCCGTAAGCAAGTTCCAAGAAGTACAATAAAACGGAGGAACTGCAGTTCTGGAAAGAGAATGAGCTCTGGAGTCAGAGTCCTAGGGGCGCCTGGGGTAGCTCGGTCGGGTTGAGCATCCGACTCTACTTCAGCTCAGGTCATGACACTACTAGGGTCATGAGATCGAGCTCTGCGTTGGCTCTGCTCTACTCGAGCCTGCTTGAGATTCTCTCTCCCCCTCTGCCCCTCCTCTGCTTGTTCTCCTTCTTTCTCTAAAACAAGAAAGAATTCCTGGTATTGTGACTAATAAACTGAATGACTTTGGGCAAATCAGTGGGCCTTCTGAGCCTCAGTTTCCTCACTAGGAGAGAGGGCATAAAGTTTCTTCTTCCAGGAATGAAATGTGGCTCAAACTGGAAAATAAATGTGAAAGCATTTTGCAAATTAAAATCCTTATAAAAAGGGGCGCCTGGGTGGCTCAGTCGGTTGAGCGTCCAACTTCGGCTCAGGTCATGATCTCACGGGTCTGTGAGTTCTAGCCCCGTGTCGGGCTCTGTGCTGACAGCTCAGAGCCTGGAGCCCGTTTCGGATTCTGTGTCTCCCTCTCTCTGACCCTCCCCCGTTCATGCGCTGTCTCTCTCTGTCTCAAAAATAAATAAACGTTAAAAAAAAAAAACTTAAAAAGGGGCGCCTGGGTGGCTCAGTCGGCTGAGTGTCCGACTTCGGCTCAGGTCATGATCTCACGGGTCTGTGAGTCTGAGCCCCACATCAGGCTCTGTGCTGACAGCTCAGAGCCTGGAGGAGCCTGCTTCGGATTCTGTGTCTCCTTCTCTCTCTGCCCCTCCCCCACTCATGCCATGTCTCTGTCTCTCAAAAATAAACATTAAAAAATTTTTTTAATCCTATAAAAAGTACTTAACTATTATTACTGAGCACAGTATACCTTCTGTAACGTGCCAACAACACATGGAATTTCAGTCAACATTAGCTACACTTCCATACCACCTCAGGTGGCTAACACTCTCAATTCATTATTAAACAGCCAATCTTTTTGTACCCAACTCATGACACAATTATGAAAATAAAGCCAGTCAAAATCTTACTCATTTAACAACTTGTTCAAAATATCCTAATCCATAATAAGGGACAGTCTCTTTTCAATTAAAATTCCTGTCACAAGTATGTCTACTGACAACAAACTCAAAAAGGTAAACAAATACTACATGAGAAGCAATTTCCAGCTTGAAATAGCCTGAAAAGCTAAGAAAGTGAGAGACTAGGTAACAGCACAACAGGAAGAAAGACAAGGCAGAAACTGCTACTTCTGACTAGGGGGAAATTGAGGCAGTTATACAGTTAGGAGTATGTCATCTTATAAGGATTAGTAATATTTACCTTTTTTTTTTATAAACTAGCTGCCTTTAAAAGCAGTACCTGCTTTATTGCTAAAAACTACTTCTGGTATTAATGAGTTTTATTTTTCAAAACAAGAGTGGAAAACTGCTTGCGGCCAAAACAAAACCACATCTCCAAACTAATGCCTCACTGTTTGGGCTCAGTGAATCATGTCTATCACTGTCACCTATGATCTAGGGATACAAAAGGACAGCAAATAGGGCATTTAAAATAGTTTCAGATTTGCTTAGCCCTCTGACAGAACTTCGACTTTACAGGAAATACAGGAAATTAGGAGACAAACTAACCACCACCACATAGCAATCAGAGGAATCCAAAAGACAGACTTCCGTGCGGCAATCTCTTGAATTTCTGAGACAGGGCCATGAAAAAAGAAATGTGCTAGGTTAAGGGGTTGGCAAGCTCTCGCCCACAGACCAGCGCCTATTTTTGTTTGCCCCTGAGCTAAAAATGGTTTTACATTTTTAAATAGCTGGGGGGAAAAGGCAAAAGAATAAAAGTATTGTGTGATACATAAAAATTATAAGAAACTCAAGTTTTAGTCTCCAAAAGTTTTACTGGAACAAAGCCGCACCCATTTGTTTACGTAGTTGTCAATGGCTGCTTTTGAGTGACGAGATCAGAGTATTTCCAATAGAGATCATATGGTCCACAAAATAAAAAATATATACTATGTGGCCCTTTAAGGAAAAAGTTGCCCAACCTCTGTGCTAGATACAAAACTGAAGGACATCCAAATGCATGGCTCTGGGTTAGATACTGTTTTGGACGTGAGCACTTTTGATCTTGGATTTCCCAGACTCCGGAACTGTGAGAAATATTTGTTTATAAGCTATCCAATCTTCGATATTCTGTTAGAACAGCCCAAATGGACTAAAGCAAATCTAGGACATCGCCTTTTCTCTCAAGGTATATATACCAAGTAGGTAGATTTTATCTCCCAACCAAACCTGTATACTCTTTTCCAACTATCATAACACTCTAGTCAACCAATTCCAGTCCGAATGCCACTCTGACCCCTTTCCACTCTGTTCTCCACCGGACCCAAATTTTCTTTCATTCATAAATCAGATCATGATACCCTCAATCAGACTCCTCACTCTTAGGATAAAAACTGAAGTCCTAACATGGTATGATCTTGGCTCTGCTGATCTCTTTAGCTCATTCTGTACCGTCCTCCTATCCACTTAGCCCCTTCCCCATTTCTTTCTGCTCTAGACCACTGGTCATTTTTCAGTTCCTCAAAAAGTACCATGTATCCTCTTGCCACAGGATATTTGCATTGGCTGTGCTGTTTCGAACCTTCTCTCTGCCTATTTTGCCTACTAACTTAGTCTTTCAGAGCTCAGCCCAAGGGTCACTTCCTCAAGGAAATCTTTTCTAACCCACCAGAGTAAGTTTTGTTCCTCACCAAACACCCAGAGAACCATGTTTCCTTTCTTCAGTGTCCCCTTCTCTGTAACTGTGGTAAAGCCATTAGTGCACTTATGAGGCTGTCTCCACCACTACACTGTGACCCGGTTTCTGACCCCCACTGATTCCTAGCATTCAGCACACTGGATGGCACAGAGACTCGGTAAATATTTTAGAATGGATGAATGACTAGGTTGCTCAAGGCAATCAAAGACGAAGAATAGGAAATAGGATCCAATCCCTAGGGAAACAGAATTTATACAAAAAAGGTGGCCAGAACTCCCAACCAGTCTGCTTCTAGGAACACAGGGCAGGATGAGAATCCTGTTGAAAGAAAACAACTACAGATAAATCTTAGGTGCCTAAAAGCCCCCAGCTGGATGGCCCCAAGAGGTAGTTAGGTCACTAACTACTGCCAGCTGCTCTCATTGGCTCATGGAGGGGCAGGAGGAAGGGCTAGAACAGGAATCATCTAAAGCTGTGCTTCTCAAACTGGGGGTGTTCCAGAGTTTGTAACATTTTGAGATTTCCTGGAGTATCAATTTTACTTTGGAAGATTTAGAGAACAAAATACCTTAATTTAAAGAGAGCACTACATTATTTCAAACATATACACAAAACAACCAAAGAAATGTAAATGCGTCAAGTGTTACACACCACTCCTGTCACTGCTGGAAAATACTTCCATGTATAAATGTATTAAACAACTAGGGAAGGATATATACCAAAACCTTGGATTGTGAGTAACTTGTTCTGCAAGAGAAGCAGACATTTCTAATAAATTTTAACTTGATAAACGAGCAATGTCTTGCAATACAGGTAGTACATGACACTGAACATCACATGATCACAACTGAACCAATGATTCTTCTCTCTCTCGCTGCGGGATTGTGAGTGACCTCTCATGCTCAGATGCTCAGTCTCAGGCCACGGTGTTTGGCAGAAATCAGTGATTTTTCAGAACACTGGAAGGTGCTCACAATTGGCACTAGTGTATTTTTTGTCACTTCAAAGCATCTATGGACAGTCCTTTGGTTTTCCATACAAGAGTAAGCTTAGGAATGCTCTGCTTCATTCTAGGTCAGGCTGCCCGCAGATATAGACACTTCCCTCTGCTGCCTTATCGCCAGTTGCATTAAACACAGTAGATGACAAGAGTTTATTAATGCCGTACTGTAGTCAGCATCCATTAGTGATCGTGAAATTCGTCCTACACAATAACCCCCCTCTCTCGTCTCTCTCACACCAGCCACGATGGTTTCCAAAGGTAAGTGGAGGTTAATTTATTTTTCTTTATATTTTGTATTTTCTTTTTTATTTTGTACTATATTACAAATCTTCTTCTAAGTGGAACTAATCTTCTGAGTTTCCATTATTTCTTATAGAGAAATTTGCTTTGATCTACAAATGCTGTGGATTACAAGCATGTTTCTGGAATAAATTAAGCTCCCAAACCAAGGTTTTACTGTACTTAAAAATTTTAACACCAGCTATCTCAGAAAAGTAGAAATGAAGATCCTACAGGAAAAAGAATGGATTCTAATTACAACCACCTTCTCCAAGAAGTCTTTCCTAGCTTAAAATTCCTTCATCGATTTTCTTATCACCATAGTACTAAAACTACATATATTGTTTTACCCATCCCTACTTCCATTGAATGGTCACTGTACTAAGCCTCTGGGAAACAAAGAAATATTACTGATTATCTGCCTTAAAGTGTGGGCTAATGGGAAAGGCAGACACATAAATATCATAAAATAATGTTTTAAAAGGTGTAGTTACAAAGTCTGAAAAAGCAAGCAAAAATCAACCAGGCAAGATGGTAGTCAGTAGGATATTAGAGGCAGATGTGACTTTACGGTTCCAAACTGCCACTCTAAAACCTTGTCAGAGGCAAGAAACAGCACGTCCAAATGTTTCAAAAATAAGAGGGATAAGGCTGGAAAAGTGGACAGGACCAGAACATGAAAAGGTTTTGTATTCTATGTCAAGGTACTTCAACTCTCCTGAGGACTGTAACTGAAGGATTTGAAGCAGAAGAAAAATGTAGTTGATTTTTATACAGACCACACTGGAGACTATATGTACAATGGGTTGAAGGAGACATGACTGGAGGCAAGGATTTAGTTTTATATCACAAATAAGTCTTTTCTTCGTGTACTGCTTCATGGCTCTTGGCCCACCTCCCTCATCAATTATATCACAGATTGGAGCGGGGAGGAGGACAGACACCACACCTGGAAAATGTCTGCGACCACTGAGGGCTGTTCCCCCCAGCCCCACCCCAGGCTCTCCTACACCATTTTTAAATTTCTTTTGTGGCACTTGACACATTCTCCCCTGCAGTTGCTTTGATGGTATATAAGTCTTGACTGTACATAGCTCTTCAGTCTGAAAATTAACTGTGCCACTAGATTCTTTCATAGTTCCACAAAGTTAGCACAAAGTCCTTGGTAAAGAATACTGCTCAAAATAACTCTGATTGGGGCACCTGGGTGGCTCAGTCGGTTAAGCAATCGACTCTTTGTTTCGGCTCAGGTCATGATCTCCCGGTTTGTGGGTTACAGTTCCGTGTCGGGATCTGCACTGACAGTGCGGAGCCTGCTTGGGATTCTCCCTCCCCCTCTGCTGCACCGGTGCACTCTCAAAATAAATAAACATTTTTTTGAAAAGTAGAATTGACAAATGTAGTAAAAATAAATAACTCTCAGGTCTAAATTTATAATCCTGACCTCTCACACTACATTTCCAATTGCCCAGTGAACGTCTTCAGCTGGATGTCCTATTAAGACTCTCAAACTTGGGGTGCCTGGGTGGCTCAGTCGGTTAGGCGTCCGACTTCAGCTCAGGTCACGATCTCGCGGTCCGTGCGTTCGAGCCCCGCGTCGGGCTCTGGGCTGATGGCTCAGAGCCTGGAGCCTACTTCCGATTCTGTGTCTCCCTCTCTCTCTCTGCCCCTCTCCCGTTCATGCTCTGTCTCTCTCTGTCTCAAAAATAAATAAAACGTTAAAAAAAATTAAAAAAAAAAGACTCTCAAACTTAAACCTAAATCACATGGATCTCGAGACATCTCCTACCCATTGCCAGACTAATCATGCTTCCACTCATATTTAGGTACTTACCCCAACCCTGAGTCATCTCTGACTGTTCACGCTCTCTTACCGCCATCAACACGCTGCTGAGAAATGCTGCATACGGACATCTCTTGTATTTCTCTCCCCCTTTTCCACTGCCCTAGTTCAAGCTTGGAAACGTTTCCCTAGCTCTCTCCCTCCCCCACCAAACCTACAATAGCTATCAGGATTGCCTTATTAAAAGAGAGATGTGATCATTGCCATTTTCCCACCTTCAAGTAGCTGGAAATTCCACGATGACAAGAATCATGCCCAGCTTCACTCACTGCTGTAATAACGCACAGCCCAAGGTTCCTGGTGCATAACTGGCACCCCAAGATTTACTTAACCCATGAAGGTTAAAAGCCTTCAGCGAAGCTCCACTCTATACACAGTAAAAGTAAAGTCAGCCAGACATTTGAGTCCCAAGTTACCCTTCCAATCCTAGCTTTCACAATGTCTCAGGTTTTCCTAGGTGCCTGGTAGTAAATACTCTTCCCCCTTTGGTTCCTGTCGCATTCTCCCTCTTGTTCTACCGATGGTGAACGGATTATTGTACTCGTCAAGTAACAGAACTTGTTCTTCTCCCCACTATTTGTGTCCTCTAGTTTTCTCCACCTGATGGTGATCCCAGCAGATAAGGGTCTTTGTGCCTTGAGTTCCTAGACCGGTGCCTGTCTCACCAGAGGCGCTCAGTAACTGGGATATGAACGCATGAATTAGTGAACGGGTCCCTTGAAGCTGTCATCCTTTCCGTCATGGAGGGGGAAGGGGCGGGGGGGGTGCGCATAGGGAGGGAGGGGAATACAGTGAACGGCCTCTCTTTTTGTAGTTTCGCTTCCTCTTATAACTGAATAGAACACATATGTTGAAAAGAGCATAAATCGTAACTGCACAGTTTGTTAATTTTCACATATGAGCGCACCGTGAAACCAGCACCCAGGCCGAGCACCAGAACTTTAACGGCAGTCAGAAGCCTCCCTGCGCCCTCTTCCACTGAGTGCCCTTTCAACCTTCAAAAAGCGGGAGCGCTCAGGTCCTGGGTGCCTGGCCGCGGCGAGCGACGCGTACAGTCCGAAAAGCCCAAGAATCCCCAAGGCACTCACCCACAAACTTGAAGCGACTCATGACTGCGGCCCGGTTCCTCCCCGGCGGAAGCGGAAGTGGCGTCCGTCGTCCCGCCCTTCCGGCCGCCCCGCCCCTTGGCCCGGCCTCCCGCTTCCCGGGAGTCCCCGCGGCCGCTGGAGGAAGCGGGCGGTCATGGCGTTCTGCGCGCCGGGTGCCTACCTGACCCACCAGCAGAAGGTGTTGCGGCTTTATAAGCGGGCGCTGCGCCACCTGGAGTCGTATTGTGTCCACAGGTGGGAGAGGGGGACCTAGGGTGCGGGGAGGGGATCCCGGGGATCCTCAGGCCTCGGGGGACCGAGCGGCTCAAGGACAAGGAGGACAAAGTGGGAAGCCGGCCGTAGGCCCGAGTTCGAATCCAAGCTTGTCGCCCCTAGCTGCGAGACCTTGAAGAGTTGTTTATCTGGCTTAGGCCTCAGTTTTCTGTTCAGGAATACCGATGGAAGTCCAGCCCTTACTAAATAAGAGCCTTCTTCGTGACCTTCTTGTTCTTAATATAAGCAACAGTAATATGTGTGTTGTTTTTTAGTTCTCAGAACAACTCTAGGAGTCAGGGATTATTTAGCCTTATTTTGCAGGTAAGGAAATAGGCAGGGAGAGTAATTTGCCAAGTCCCTCCAGCTGGTGGCTGGGCCAGGATTAAAACTCAGGTGCCTAACCCTAAAGCATCATCAGTCTCTCACCCCTCGAGTCAGCTTTCCTCTTCAGCTTCATCCAGCCCTTTCCAGTGTTTTCACATTCACATAATTCTTTACCAGCCATGTAATTCTCTTCTTTCTTCTCTCTCTCTCCATCCGAGAGTAGTCTTAGGACATAGTCTTCAGACATACAGATTTTCATGACCTGGATGCAGTGCATGGTGGGGTGGCAACCCAAGATGTGTAGGTGCCAGGCCTCATCGGAATCCTAAAGCCTAGTCCCAGGAGAAGAGCTTCTGGGAAAAAGCTCTAAATGATGGGAAACCAAGTAGGTCTGGAAAAGTTGGGGAGGGTTATGCTTGAAGCCCAGATCGCACATTTGTGATTATTGGAAAGCCATTGACCTGCTTCTCTTTGCCAGACAGAAAGATGGCCAGGCTCAATTGTGGAATTGTTAGTTTCTTCCCTGATGTTCCTCATTAATTCATCTGACAAAATTTGCATTTCAGGTTCTTTGCTGGCTACTGAATAAATAAAAATTAGTAAGTCCTCTTTCTCCGCTGTAGCAGCTCATGGGTTAATGGGGAAGATGGACATGTAAACAGATAACAGAGAATTAACAGTCTTACGAAGATGAAGGATTCAGGTAACACTGAATCGCATCTGGGATTTTTTTTTTTTTAATTCATTTATTTTTGAGAGAGAGAGAGAGAGAGAGAATCCCAAGAAGGCTCCCCACTGTTAGCACAGAGCCTGATGCGGGGCTTGAACTTAACCAGCCGCAAAATCATGACCTGAGCCAAAATCAAGAGTTGGATGCATAACCAAGTGAGCCACCTAGACTCCCCTGCATCTGGGAATATTAAAGTCCATAGTCATGGAAGAAAGAATGAAAGCATCTCCTATGATAATATTGACTCAGCGTTTTTTAAGACTTACCTCCTCTCTTAGGACTTTTCTTTCTCCTTTTGTCCTCAGTGCTCTTTGTTCTCCATGGTTGCATCCCAGGTCCTTGGTTTTTGGTGTATATACTTCAGGTAGCCTCATCTAATCATCTAGGACTTGAGTTACCACCTACCCTCGCTTGTCTCTAGAGCTGTTTTCCAACTGTTTTGTTCTTTGAAACTCAACTTGTCTTAATGCCTTAAAACCAGACTCTTTGCTGCCTCATTCTGATCCTTTTCCCCAATTCCCTGTCTCAGCTGATGGTATTGTTAGTAATGGCATTATTCAGCCACTCAGCGTTAAGTTTTAGAATTGTTCTCAAATACTCTCTACCTACCAACTCTGCCAGTGACACATGTACTTGTGTGCTGTGTATAATTGGATACTGATTTTTGTAAATTCTCTCCACAGTGTAATAATGTTAGTAGCTGACATTATTGAGCAGAGGAGGTACCAGGCACTGTCTGAAGTGTGTTTATATGATTTGGTTTGTCAGATCTTTAGGATAACTTTAAGATCTAGGTACCGTTACTAACACTTATAGAGGAGGAACCCATGGCCTAAAGACATTACCCCCAGGTTACATGGTGAGTAAGCTAAGATTTAGTCCCAAGCAATTTGATTTTAGCAGACACTCTCATATTCTGTAGCATAAGTGTCTTTCTCCTGTCTCCTACCATCACAGTTGCCTGCTTCATGCTCTTCTCATCTGTGGCTTGGATTATTGAAAGGCTTTAAATGATCTCTGCCTACCATTTCTTCTAGAACCTGACCTTAATTTGCCTATAATCCTGCAGTTAGTGTTGGAGTCAGGATTCAAACTTCTATGTCTCTGATTCAGGCAATATAATTGTGTAACACCTCCCTTCCTACTCATCTTTGTATCTCCAGAATTTAGCACAGTGCCTCGCACAAAGTAGGCGGAAATTCAGTAAGTTGTCATTTAATGCGTGTTGAATGATCCTACAGAGGCTATAGTTTTTCTCTTTTGCAAATTATCTTTTTTTTGTTGTTTGAATCTGCATTCTTTTTTTTTTTTTTTTTTTGGAGGAGAAAGTGGGGAAAGTGGTTAGGTTGTATTTAATACAGTGTTTTTAAATTTTTTTTAATGTTTATTTTTGAGAGAGACAGAGTGTGAGCAGGGGAGGGGCAGAGAGAGAGGGAGACAGAATCTGAAGCAGCTCCAGGCTCTGAGCTGTCAGCACAGAGCCCAATGCGAGGTTCAGACTTACAGTTCGGGAGATCATGACCTGAGCTGTAGTCAGAAGCTTAACCAGCTGAGCCACCCGGATGCCCCTAACACAGTTTTTTGTTTTTTGTTTTTTGTTTTTTTCCCCCCACTGTCGGGGGCAGGGGAACTGCGGAGGAAGCAGTCCTAACGATGTGGCTGTTCCATTGGCAGGGCCTGGGGAAGGTCCAGGTAGTCATGCTACATAACCAGAAGGGCTTAGTGGAAGTACAGCCTCTTGTCAGGCAGTAATCCTGCTCAGTTGAGTAGATAACATTTCTAATCTCCAAAACCATTTTGATTTAAGGGACAAATACCGCTACTTTGCTTGTTTGCTGAGAGCTCGGTTTGAAGAACATAAGAATGAAAAGGATATGGTGAAGGCCACCCAATTGCTGAGGGAGGCAGAGGAAGAATTCTGGCACAATCAGCACCCTCAGCCGTACGTCTTCCCCGAGTCTCCAGGAGGGACCTCCTACGAGAGATATGAGTGCTACAAGGTGGGCGAGCATCGCGGGGGCAGCCGCAGACTCTGTTCCTCCCATCCTGAACCCTTGGCCCCAAAACCACCTGCCCCGTGGGGGGCAGGGAGGCCAACTTCTTTCTGACAATTGTGAATACTTTTCTGCGGTGTCTGTTTCCTCTCTCCCAGGTGACATTTAGGCTTTTCTTTTCGAAATTCAGCTCCAGAGTCTTGCGGTATCTTTTTGACAAAGGAAGGGGCTAAATTACTTGGTGTATATCACCCACTTTTGCATCTTAAAGGTAACCGATTTGGGTTGTGCTCACTATTTCTGAGCAATTACAGGTAACAATTCCACGTAGCAGGAAGAGTGCGCGGGTCAGGGAGCAGTGGTGCCGGCTCTCTTTGGGCTGGCCTTGAGGTTTCTCGGCCCTGGGCTCTTTGACTCTGAGCTGCCCTCTGCTGCTCGCTGCGTTGTGCCAGAAACGGTCTGGTGTGTGCGGTGCTTCAAAATATCCCGTCAATTTTGCCTTCTGCCTCCTGGGCAGGCCCTGTGGCTGGCACGTCAGTGCCTCCCTTGGGCCAACGCGGTGATTTCATCTCCGGACAGGTTCCTGAGTGGTGCTTAGACGACTGGCATCCGTCCGAGAAGGCGATGTATCCAGACTACTTTGCCAAGAGAGAGCAGTGGAAGAAGCTGCAGAGGGAGAGCTGGGAGCGGGAGGTGAGTCCTCCCCGCCTTTCGCCCCAGAGCTTGGCCCGCATGGGTGGCACGGGAGCGCGCTCGGGTTTTGTTCCCCGTGCGCAGAGGCCCAGGTTCCGGTGATGACAGTCACCGTGGCCCCTTGCCTCCCAGATATACTTCCTAGTATATCTAGATGTTCCTAGATGTGTTAAATGTAGCACTTACAGGCTTCGTGCAAACAGGTGACAATGTGTCGCTGGTCTCTGGGTTTTCTGCTATTTTGCTTCTGCCCTCCTCTTCCTCAGTCCTTTGCCTGACCTGCTTGCCATCCCCGCCTGTCCCTAACTTTCCACCCGCGCCTCAGACACTTTTCACTGCGGAGGTCTGAGTTACGTTCTTAAAAGCTGAACGTTGCCATAGTGGGAAGGGTGTGCTGGAGAGGGTGGGAGGTGAGATGGAGAGGCCGGTTGGGGGTTGCACCAGGGCGGATGCAGCGGATAGGGAAGGGGCCGATTCAGGATGTCATTTGGAGGGACGTGAAGGCTGACTGGATGCAGCCATGAGGGGGTGCATGAGGGACAGGGAGGAATCGAGAATGAGTTCCAGGTTTCAAGCTTTAACACCTGGAGTTTGGTGATGATTTATTGAGCTAGAGAAGATGAGGGAAAAACAGGTGTCAGAGGAACAAGCAACCGCTTGGTTTTCAGTTTGTTAAATTTGAGAATACTGTGAGACCCAAGTGCAGATGTCAGTAGGTGACTTTGGGTGTACGAATTGCGAACTCAAAGGAAAGATTTTAGTTTGAAATAGAAATTTGTGACATATCCGTTGTTTTAAAAGCCACAGAGTGGCACCTGGATGGCTCAGTCGTTTGGGTGGCCGACTTCAGCTCAGGTCATGATCTCACGGTCTGAGTTTGAGCCCCACATCGATCGGGCTCTGTGCTGACAGCTCAGGGCCTGGAGCCTGCTTCGAATTCTGTGTCTCCCTCTCTCTCTCTGCCCCTCCCCAGCTTGTGCCCTCCCTTAAAAATAAATGGATAAACATTAAAAAATAAAAGCCACAGAAATGTGATTCTTAAGAGAGTGGAGAGAGACAAGCAAAGTCACAGGTGCTCCCACCTGTGGAGGTCAGGAAAGGAGATGGCAGAGCCCCCTGCAGGGGAGAAGGGTGACAGCAAGTCCAGGACAAAGTGTTTCAGGAATGGCCGGTCAGCATTGGTCACCTTCGCCGAAAGTTGCTAAAAGTGGAATAGAGTGACGCCTGGAAATAATGACCACAGATTGTGGCCACGGGAAGGGCATTAGTGGCCTTGGCGAGAGCCTTTTTTGGAGGGTTTAATGGCACTGGTGGGAGCAAGTGGAAAAGAGAAGACAGCTGTGGGGTTGGGGGCGAGGGATTCTTGAGAAGTTTCACTGGAACTGGAGACCGAGGCATTATTTTCTTTTAAGATAAATATGGATGCATGTGTACTGATGAGGAGATGGGGTGGGAGAGAAACGGACGGGATTGAAGCGAGGTGAAAAGGTCAAGGAGGAAAGCTTTCGAGAAGAGGGATGGGATCCCAGGCATACGTGGAGGTCTTTGAAAGGAGAACGGGTTCTGCCTCCACGAGAATTGGACGAAAGATGCGTGGAAGTACATTTGGGCCAGAAGTTTTGGTGACGGGAAAAGGAGAGTCGTACGGAATGGCTTCTCTTTTTTGCGAGGAGGAGAAGGCATGAAGTGGGTGCAGCCTGTTTGGAGAATGTGGGAAGGATGTGGTAGCCGTGGGAGAGGAGCACGCCGGGAATAGGAAGATCGCCAGGTGGTGGTGAAGGCCCAGTTGAAGCTGGGAATAGCTCGTGTGTTATGATAGCAGTTGTGCCAGCATTTTCTTCTTTCTAGCAATACAGGCGGTCTGGTGCAGACTGGAAGTGAGTGGTTACCGTTTGTCCAGTCGAGAGTGTCCCAAGACCAGAGGCTGTTCAAGTGATTGTTCTGGTGGGATCTAAGTGGGTAGAGGAGGCACGGAGACAGGAGGCTGGTGGAGAGAGAAGGGCAAGCTGGGTCAGGAGGTCTGTGAACCGGCCATCTCTTGAGTTTCAAGAGCATCTTCAAAGGGACATTTAAGCACGAGCCGGAGAGGGGCACTGTGTTTGTATAGTGGGATATCTGATTCATGATTCAACAGTCATATGGGTGCTTGTGATAAGGTCCAGGATGTTGACGGCAGGAAGTCCTTGGCCAAGGCCGAGTGGAAAGAAAGTCATTGTGACCAGGGAGGGCAGTGTTTGCTAAGGGATGTCTCCTCTTTGGGAAAGGGGGCAGAGGTGTACTTACTCATGGAGAGCAGTAGGTTCATTCTGCAGTCAGTCACCGGTGACCCCTCCGTAGAAACGTTCTCCCTTTACTTCGTCCGCCTGACATGATTAAACAGCACATATGCTGGAGGCGCCGGTCACCCACAATCCAGAACTTTTTCTGAAGGAAGTTCCAGAAAATCATGGCTCTGGCGAGTGGGTCTCTTTCATGTCCTCTATCAGGACAGGGATAGTCTTGGAGGTCTCTGGAACCGGGGGGTGACTGGACAACATCAGGCAGAATGGAGCACGTTTTCACGTGTGATTTCACTTTATATCTTGTTCTGGTTGCTACTTGGGGGGCTTTAAAATGAACATCTCTAACATAGAAGAATTAAGGTTTCCTAATGGTGCTTTTGGAGAGCTCTTAGCTGAGACACAAAAATGTCTTTTTAGGGAGTACAGGTGGGGGGACCATAACAAGGGGTAATTGTCGCAATTTTGCTTAATGAGTAAGGGACAGGGGCAGAGGGTTTCTTGGCTCTGCTGTTTTAAGAATGGGAAAACCTTTAAGGAGAATTGTTTCTCTGAGTTAAACTGTGGGTATAAAAATAAGGCAGGTATATATAAAAAACCCTTTGCAGTAGTGAGAGCCAGAAAGCATGTAAATGTGACACAGATTCAAAGCAGATACTTCACATTTTCCAGTGAGTTTGACTCTAATTGTTCCTTCCCCCTTCTAGGTCAAGCAGCTGCAGGAGGAAACCCCACTCGGTGGTCCCAACACTGAAGCTTTGCCCCCGGCCCGAAAGGAAGGCGATTTGCCCCCCCTGTGGTGGCATATTGTGACCAGGCCCCGGGAGCGGCCCATGTAGAGAGAGAGGAAGACGCCTCGCCTGTCACGCTTGCAAGTGAAATAAGTTACAGAACGGGCACACACGTGCCGTAATAAAAATAACTCCATGTGGTGTGACCGATGTGTTCCTCTGCGCGTTAACGTGACACCAAGTGGCTGTGCCGCTGTTGTCTCCTACCACCTGTGTCAGAAGTATGCGGAGTGTGGTCAAGTGTCCTCTGCCCCGGGGAGTCCTGTCGATAGCGCGTATCATCAGGGACAGCTGCACAGAACCAGATACAGGAGTTACTCTGAAGAAGAGTTACAGACTCCAGTTGAAGGCTCAGGGGCTGCAATACGAAGTCTAGGGAAGGGGTGTGAAGATTGAGGACTTGAGATACCATTTTTGGTTTTCTAAAGGTGCCACGAATGAGATTTTAGGTGGTTAAAAGAAAACCTCGAAGCAGCACACACTCAAATAAGTATGATGGAGTTTGTGGGGTTCACGCAGGATTGGAGGTTTGGGGGTTGCAGTGAAAGGGTCCAATCTGAAACTGTGACACCTATTTTGGAGGCAGTGTTGCAGCCTTGCTTCCTCTCCTGTGGCCTGGATTGTCACAGGGAAGGGGACAGCAGCACTCTTTATATGTTGGAAGAAGCTTCTCTAAAAGCTAGAGCCATTTTTACCATCATCAGCCAACCCACCTGCTTTTTGTTTGTGATAGCTCATTAGAACTGTGTTCAAATAGTTCATCGATTGAGGCAACTCGTGTTCTCGGGGGTTCACGGCCATCACAAAAAGAACGTTCTGTGGGTGTTCTGAGTAAGCCCAACCGGAGTCTCCGGGTGTCTTCTAACAGCTAAGACTTGCAACTGAGTTTTAATAAGTCTTGAAATACCGTTTTTTGTTTTCTAGTGGTTCTTTATTTATAATGTAGGCTGAAGCAATTGTTACAAGGTAGAAGGGAGACACATTACACAATTGTTATTTATACAAGTTTAGAACAAAAAACTGCACAGGGAGAGGTCAACTCTCAGTACAAACTAGCAACTAAACCACAATAATTTACCTTGAGAAACGATTTCTTTATTTTTAGCTGTGACACTGCTTTTACAATATGCAAAAACACAAACAGAACTACCCAAGGTGTTTTGTCACATTCTTTCTACATTGAATTTGGCAACATTTTATATTAAATTTATTCAGATTATACTAACGTTTAAAAACTAAACACGTGAAAAGCTGTACCAAGGTACAGTCCCATCCATTTATTTCGAAGGTTTAAAATACCACTTTTATCTATTGTAATTACCTTGCAGTGATTTCTGCTTTTGCAAAAACCATCTCAAGCATCATATGCACAATGCATCAGCTACTTTTAGTCATCAAGATTGGTGGGCTAAACCACAGGCACTACTGTTGCTTATATTCTGTAGAAGGAGCTTGTTTTTCAAAGAAAAAAAAAGCTTAAATAGTTTCTAATAATCATGCCTTTGCTTTAAAGCCGTAACATAAAATGCCCTTGAGCAATCACAGCAGTGTTAAGTGTTAATATACAGAACAGTGACTATACAGGTACGTTACTCTCACATCCAATGCACTTATGTATTAAAGCATAAGATTATGTAATTGAAGATTAGAGCCAACAGAAACCTGCAGGGTCTGGGGGACCCACCAAGCTCCTATTCGTTCAGAGGAACGGACCCCAATTGCTTAAGGGACCTGCTTGGTTTTTTCAAACCCGGCTGTCTTCTCCAAACAAGATCCCTCTTAAACCTACAAATCTCTGTTGGCTTTAGGGAATGGGCATTAGAACAAATCGAACTTTCACTTAAAGAAAAGACATAAATCCATTCCAAAAACATTACCTAGAATACAAAAAAAGGGACAGTAAGTATAGTGGCCAGATTCCCAGTGACAATAAATAAATCCTCCTCTCTTCAATGTTCGGTATGATGCCAATTCACTGCCATTTGTTGAAAAGAAGATAAGAAAAACAAGCCCCCAGATTGGTAAACACATTGGCAAGTTGCTAGATTCCAAGCTGGTTACCCTTGTTAAATCCGCTCGAGTTTTTTCAAAATATTTGGGCTTTTCAACGCGCCCAGCCTGCTGGGCACAGTTAAGTAAAAGGCATTTATTTGCTATATCTAAGAATTCCCTGCTCTCATCATTTTAAAATGTTCTTCACATTTTTAAAACTGCCTTACCCTTTTTGGACGTATTTGGATCCCATGAAAGTGGGTACAAGAGACGAGTAACTGAAGTGGGGGGTTCTAGGTCTAACCGGCGGCAGCAGCATGCACGGGATTGGAGGTGGGTGCTGTGCAGTCAAGAGGAATCGTGGGAGAAAGGAAGTCCTTAAACACCCTACAGAAACAGACACTGCAATCCAGTATGGCTTGTTCGGATGCATTTACCATGAAGATACTAGAAATTCAACCTACAAGGCTACTCTTAAATGTTAACAGGATCGGCTATGTTGACAGTGTGCCCCTCCCACGGCCCTCCCCCCAATCCCAACAGAGTCTACCATTTCCAGATTCACTTCGCTCTGAATATTGCTCATCAATTGTTACTCCTGCTTTTCTCAGCCAGAACATACTACATTTAAGTGAAGATTTTACCCCTTTATCCATTTTGTTTGTACATTAAAATAACTTGAATTTGCTTCTAAGCCAGACTACTAACAATGCATCTACAAAAGCTTGCAGGAAAAAGAAAAGAGAGAAAAGAAAAAGCGAAGTATAGTTATCCTTTTTTCTGAAATTAACTACTTCGTGGTTCCCCTGCCCCGACCACCCCCCCCCCCATTATGCATTTAAAATTTTACAAAGACTTGTAAAAAAGTTAAATGGAATTTGGCACCTTCAGAAAAATCAAAAGGGAAACTAAGATTAAAATGTGCAGAAAGAAAACTGTCAATATTTACAAATTAAAAGATCAAAGTTATGTCAGTTACGTATGTTGCTTTTAATTCTTAGCTAAAGGTGTCGAGTACTTTCAAAAGAGCTGTATTCTGAGTTGCCTACAAAATCTTTTGTTTGATTACAGATTGGAATGGATCGAGACAAATTAGGTTTTATGAATTAAACAGTTCCTTCCCCACTGGCAGCATTTCTTGGGAGCCTAAGCGAGCCTACGAGAAGCGAGGGGCTGAGCGGTCGTTTGTGGTGGTCTTCTTCAGTTTCACGCCCCTTCGGATGGCGTTCAGCATGTCTTCCCCTTGCGGAGCATCTCTCGGGCTCGGGTCTGCAGCGTCACTCTCTGGAATCTGGCCTGGGGAAGCAGTGGCACTTGAGGGATCCCTTTCCTGGTCTTCGGCCTCGCTTTCTGGAATCGCCTGTCTGTGCTCCTCGGGGATACTGGGCTTCGGGCCTGGAAGAGGAGGGTTGACGGAGGCTTGGCCACTCCACATTGAGGAGGGCATGCTGGTGACACCCTGGGGGCCCTCACCCACAGAGGGCGACTCGGGGCTGTGCTCACCCCTCTCCTCTGGCCCATCCGGAGGTGCCGGCAGCACCCCGGGGAGGTCTGGGACGGTTGGGGTCTTGACAGGGATCACGGGTGTCTTGATGGGGATGGGACCGGCTCCGATGGTCCCCCGGCGGACAGAAGGCTTGGTGGAGGGGGTCCGTCGGATGGTTGCAACCCCTGGGGTGACCATAGCAGGTCCGAGGGTGGTGGGGAGGCCAGCAGTTGAGGCCGGGCGCTTGGCTTGGAACATCCGTCGGTAAGACTGGCTGATGTCACTGTTTCTCGGAATGGTGGATGATTTGTCAAACTCCTGCTGGTCTGCCTCCTGGTCACCGCTTACAGAGAAATAATCATAATCTGAAACTGATGATAAGATTTGATTAGGAATCTCCAAGGCAGCAGCTTTGTTTTTTGATTCTTTTGTGCTAGAGGACAAAAGGCACGAGAGGCCAGGTGCTTTACCCACAGCCTCATCCCAAGCACCTCCCCCAATCTCCACACCGTCCTTAGAGGCCCCCAACGTCTGAGAACTCCCCCCCCAACCCCGCCACCAGGCAGGGATCTTCGTCCTGCTCCCGATGTAATCCTGGGCCCTAGAACGGGGCTGGACGTCACAGCACACACGCGATCCTGTTGAGCGGTGAAGCATGCCCGAAGGCCGGGCTACATCAGGGCTACCCACCCAGCTGCTCTGGGAGGAATAAAGGAGGTGAGCGGGAAGAGGAAAGAAACTCCACAGACCCTCCAGCCCGGAATCTGACAAGAGAAACAACCCTTAGACAGACGATCGCAGGCCTTACTCTCTCATAAGGGACTCGCCAGGCGAAGGCTGGAAAAAGAACGGAGCTACTGGCAACGAGCCCCTAAAAACAGGTACAAAGACAGGCTCCGTCCGCGAGGTGTGTGTATGTGCTCTCAACACTGGGGTCACACGGGAGGCAGAAGCACACAGAGTGAAGGTCTTTGAGCAGGTTTCTGAACAGCAGCCCCCCCGGCATCTGGGGCCAGGCGAAAGGTTTGTTGCGGGGACAGGGGGCCGTGCTGTGCATTACACGACGTTTAGCGGCATCCCTGACCATCTACTAGATGTCAGCAGCACCCCCTCCATGGGTGACAACCAAAAATGTCTCCGGACATTGCCCGATGTCCCCTGGACAGCAAAACGGCCTTTCGCTGAGACCCACTTAGTCCTAGAAGTTCTGGCCAGTGGACCGCAAATACGTTTGCTCAACTCCCCCAGCTGCGCCCTAGCCCCGGCCACCATCTTGCTGGCCTGCGTGTGCTGTGGTGAGGGGGGCGGGGTTAGTAGAAGAGTTGGCTGGAATAGGTGAAGAACTCGGGCCTTCAGAACTGAGGTTCAAGCCCAGGGCTGCTCATTAATTGTTTGGGCGAGGTACTGAGCCTCGCTGTCCGATGCGTAAAACGAGGGCGAGAATCCGTACCACCATAAGCTTAAATGGGAAAAGAGAGCGCTTAGCACCAAGTGCTGCGACACAAATGACCTGATTGTCATTCGCGGCATCTGAGTTCACCCTGGGAGCTATCCTGCACCCGGATGGTGAGACACGGGAGAAGCTGCAAAAGTCCGGTCACCGGACGTGGCAGCTACCCGCTCACTACAGGCCAGCTCTCCTGAGCATGCCCAGAGGATGACAGTGGCTCTGAAGCGGGTCTGCTGGCCAGGGCTGACGCTGTGCTCCTTCTTCTGCCTCGTCCCGGCAGGGAGGGCACCCCTTCTCCTCACCTGCCAATGCTCAGGAAGCCCCGGACCGCCTCGTACCTTGGGAGGGGATGGTGTCCTCAGAGCAGCATGGGGTGGTCGTCTGCGTGCTGTAGCCGCTGGAGCACTGGAGCGAGTCCCGGCTGCTCCTCTGCGTGTCCAGCTGGAGGCCCCGCGACAGGGCCAGCGCCAGTTCCTCGCAAGCCTCCATCTCCTCACCAGGCTGCACGCGGGAGGAACGAGAGAGACACAGACAAGCCACAGGGGCCGTGAATCCCCTGTCCGGTGTCCCCAGAGCCTTTCCGCATACTCCTGCAAGTGGGAGCCTCCGTAGTGCTCCTATTCTGCTCCCGCGAACATCACCCATCTACGGGTCCTACCCGGGCTCTAGAAAGTTCTACCAGTCTGATGTCAATACAAGGCTTTTCCCCGGGGGTGCAGGAAGTTCGGGGTTGGGGCGGGGGGAACAGGGCTCAGGTCCTTCCAGCTGCAAGGCTGACTCGGCCCCCTGCTGCTGGCCAGGTCTAGAGGGCAGAGAATAAAAGCGTCACCCTGGTGGCAGCTGACACGGTCATGCTCCGTGGTCTCTGAGCTTCCTCGGCAGCTGCAGGCGCACCACCCACAGCAGTGGATCCTCCTCCATTGGGGTCCGGCTCCCGCTTCTCCTTGCGGCGCTGTAGGGTGTTCACCAGGGGCTGATCATAAGGTCCTGGCTTGGCCCAGTCCTAAGTAGAACAAGTGTGGTCAAGCACCAGGGCCTCGGCCTCCACGTGGAGGGCCGCAGAACCCTCCAGACAGCTGCCCGCAGACGGCAGCTGGCCCCGGTAGGGGCAGCTCAGGCTAGGACAGGCCAGCAGGCCCTTCTATGTCCTCAGCCGGCTAGAAAAGAAGGCAGTGGAAAATCCTTTGGGGGCCCCCCGGGTGCCTCCCCTTTCCTCATATCTGCCCAAAGATGAAAAGCCCTCAACAACCAGGCAGGTGGGTACCTGTGGGAGACTCAGCCACCTAATGGCTGACCAACTGTTTAAGGTGTCGGAAGGCACCAGCCAGTGGAGACCCAATCCCCAGGGACAGCGCCCCCCACTTCTGATGTCTGAAGGAACCCTCTCTCCCCCAGCAGCCCAAATGTCTTCACTTGAGTGAAGTGGCCACCAGGAGGCACTAAAGGAATTCAGCCTCGCTCGGAGGCTGAACCTCCACTTCCTGGATACTGGACCCCCCACCAAGGGCCCACAGGATGTGCCCTCTGAGGCCCTCACATAGGAAAGGCAGGCCTCTGGGGTCAGCAGGAAGACCCTGAGGAGCCTGAGGGGACCACACTACCTGTGAGGGGTTAAGCCAAGACCTGCTCTAGATGCCACAGCCTAGGCTAACCTGCGATTCAAATTCGGGGCACCTCCTTGTAGGATATCCTCCCGGCCATCAATTGGACTCGCTAGGAAATAATTTTAAAACTTTGCTTTTATATTAAAGCAAACATGTTTTAATATAAAACAAATGAGACTAAAAATAAAGTCTGCATTCACACTGAAGATAAAACATGATGATAAGCCAAAAACATAGTTTGGATTATGGTTCCGTTACCATGGCCCAATAAGGGACTCCAGGGACAAGTCTGAGGCACATGGTGGAGAAGGGCAGTCCCTCCCAGCCCCTGGTAACAGTGACACCCTGCGGTGGCCCCAACAGTGTAGAACTGCCTGCCGGCCCTGCAAGGCCATGTCTGGCATCACCGTCTAACCACCTCTAACCGGGCCGAATGAATGTTTCTGAAAGGGAGCCTCGCCCAGCTCCGCTCCACGTGGACATTTCTATCTCAGATCTGCCTGCTGCTTTTTGGTTCTTCCCAGCGGGAATTTTCTTAGGGAGAGGTGTTATATGGGGAGGAAGGCAGAGTGTGGAAGGAAGGGGCAAGGGGGGGGGGTCAGGATGAGGACCGTGGGACAGAAGAGGGGGGAGCACAGAGCCATGAAGGGGGAGGAGGGAAAGAGAGGAGGGAGGAGAGACACAAACCTTCCAGCTAGGGATCTGAGATGACGGGAACATGCCGGGCCCAATGGTGTAATAATGAGCGTAGTCTGGAAGGTGGACAGAGGTGACCCGAGGGAGCAGGCGGGAGGCAGGCAGGCAATGAGGGGAAAGGCTTGCCCCCACGGGCCCCACATGGGACTCACTTGGCAAACTACAGTGAGAAAACCCGTTAGACAACTGGAAACAAAACAAACAAAAAAGGGGGGGGGAAGGAAAATAAAATTAATATAACAGGATGAGTGAGGAGGTACAAGATGGCATTGACATTCAAGGGAGGAGGGAGACCTGAGTATTTATAAATAAAACAAGCCGCTCCTGGATGATCCGTGGTGCCAGAGGAAGGGCCACGGGGCAAAGAACACATACTGGACGGCAAGAAGTGTTCAGTCAAGCAAATAATTTATCTACATTTTAGAGTAGTGTGGAAATTGATCGGTGTCCTTAACTTTTTGGCGTTCTCAATGGTTTTGGATGATTTATAACCAATGGAGCTTAATTTCACGGTGATAATGATTTGTTCATCTCATTATGCAAATTTAAAACATTCCCAAGCAACAACTGAAAACTGTTCATTCTGGGTTTCTGAAATCATCACACTGTTCAGGAGCAGAATCCAAATCGGGGTGAAGGGGGAGGAGGGGTTGGCGAACTAAAAGGCAGAAAAGCGCACAGCCTCTGATGCAGTGAGATGTCCTCCTCCGATGGTACCGCAACAAGGAGGCCACGGTGGGTGGGGTACTTGGGAGGGGGAGGGGGGACAGATGAGCGCACGACACTTCTGAGAAGGAGCCTTCCACCTCCGAGCTCCCCATACCCCTTCCTCTCCCTCAGGACACTGCAAGGTCATTGCCCAGGAGCCAGGCACCCTTTCAAGAAAAAGCCCTCAGCCTTGTCCCTCTCTCTGGCCCCAAAAGGGACTGCTCCTGGGATGCATTTTGTAGATTTTGAGTTTCAAGGTCCTGGTGGTGACAGTGACGGTAGGTGGGGGGGGCAGGGGAGGAGGGGTTGGCCACGGTGGCCGGGGCCCAGCCGGTCACCTTCTCTGTGGACGCCCAGGCGCCCATGGTGGAGCCTGAGCTGACTGAGGTGGGCGAGCTGCACTCGCTCACGGACTGGCAGGTTTCGGAGGCTTCAGAGGAGGCCGAGCTGGACGAGTTCTGCAGCAGGGAGGGACCACATGCCACCAAAAGTAACAGGAAATCAAAACAAGAAGATGGGGTGGGGAAGTGCACGCACAGAGAGAGAGACAGACATATACACAGAAGAGGGAAGGATGAGAGAAGCAGAGGGTTAGGGTTATTTTTTCCCCTTTGCCAAAGCTGCACCCACACAGAGGCTTTCAAGCCCTCGAAAAGCAGCATGAGACACCTGCCAGATGGTCAGCCCCCCAGGACCCTGATGTGTGTGTGTGTCTAGTGTGTGCCTGGCACTGGTCAGTGAGACTCCCCGTGTTCCTTTGGGCATTTCTTCTCATGCCACAAGTCGAGGTCCCAGGGGAGGCCTGCCTTTGCTATCTCTCAGGTGCACAGGCATACTTAGTGCCTGAGGACTGACCCCCTCCACCACCACCACCCAGCTTGGGCTTCTGCTCCATACCCTTCCAGTCCCCAGCCTCTCCCTGTGTCACATGCAGCCTCTGCACCCATGCAGGGTGGTTTCCAGCCATGAAGCTGCATCTTCACAGGGCAGGTTTTTAGGTTTCTCTGCCTGGGAAATGATTTTGAGGTTTGGCCAGTGAGGCCTTGAGATCAGTGCAATGTTTCCAGGGGCCATCTAGGGAGGAACGGAGCATCTGGAGAGATCTGGGGCATTACAGAAAGGAGGTCTGACTTGGGACAACATGTCCTTGTGCCGATCTTTATTTCACCTCCAGTCTTGCCAGTCGCCTGGTGTCAGCCGGGGTACGTGCCCCCAGCTCAGTCTCCTGACATTCGGTTCGGGCAGGGACCATGCCCGTGGGCTCACCATTATGTCTCAACTTTCTAGTCCTGTACTGGCACGTGACAGGTGCTCAAAACTACCGAATGGATGAGTGATGAAGACCATCTCTTCCAATATAAACTTCCAATATAAGCACCAAGATAGTGCTTCGGGCACACCCAGATATTTAAGTTCTGTTTGCTGCTAATGCCAATCTCCGGCTCATCCTTTTGTTTAAATAAGCCCAACCCTACCGGGGTCTACTCTTACTTCCTCAAAGTGTTCCTGAATTCACTGCCAAGGAGGCCAGGTTCACGTTTCTGTCATGTTCGTGTCCACCTCCTTCACAGCCAAAGAAAGAAAGGTTCCGGCAAAGGGACAGAGCTATAGCTCTCCATCCTGCAAGCAGCAAGGCTCCGAGAAGACACTCCACTGCATGGGGCCCCACAGAACCAAAGCAAGGACACGCTACCCACTGGACGCCCTGATGGCTCCTCAAGCTCAGAGTCTGGTTGGTGGTTCCGGAGCCAAAGTTTGAAGGTTTGTATTTAAGTTACGATTCTGTCACTTCTCAGTTGAGGAACCACAACCTTAATCTAAAACTCCAATTTCTTTCATTTTGGGCAGAGGGATCACTAATATCTAACAGAGGAAGAGAAAATGAAATTTTCTATGTGTCCATCTATGTATGTAGCACTTAAAAAAGTGTACAGAGAGGCCAGTTATCACTATAATTTACTAGGGCTGTTCATTTTGGTCCCTCTAATTCAAGTATGTTCAACTTGAAAAAAAGAACCAATAAACCATTCCAAGACTGCAGGTTCCTATGTCTTTTGGCTTCTGTTCATTTTTCCTAAAGAACCTCTTGCCTCCACGGAATGAACAGCTCTAGGACGAGACCCTCACAACAGACATAGTCCCACTCCTGGGCACAAGCGGATTAAGGTTAAATTTGAAAAGGGCACAGTGGAGGAAAATGGGAGAATTCTTAACACATTTCATCACTTGGCACTGGTTGAGACCCACGTGACCGAGGAGAGAAAGGAAGGGCTCTTTCCCCTTAGAGATGTGTGTGCCCTTCCTCATCCTAAACAAAGGTAACATTTTGGGAGACTGGATCCTCTGGCCTATGTGATTTGTACAATTTCCTTAACTTCCCCTCTACCTTACCATTATAAGCAGCTGTAACGCCTTTTTTTTTTTTTTTTTTTTTTGTAAAAATAGAATTCTGTTTTAAATTTTGCAGCATCCCTGAGCCTATTAAAACTACCCTAGAGTACCCTAGAGTTGGTAGCCAAGCAACTTGGGCACCAGCTTTCAGATTTAAGTAAATCCCACATGCCGACTTCTGCTTCCCTCGACATTACCGGAGGCAGAAACGCTCACTTCAGCCTGATCCACACACAGTCTTTGTCAGGGAGGCTGGAGCACGTGGCCTCTCTTTTTTTTTAGAAAGGAGTGTCAGCACACAATACTATGTTAATTTGTCAGTTGATTCAAAACACACACAGAATTAGGCTGCACGTTAGAATAGCCTTGGAAGAATCGCAAATTCCTGTTTTCCTTTCAACCATTCACACTCTGCTTTCAAGACACACAGGTATGGTTTAGCTCTGCCGCATGGCGGGGGACGGGCAGGTGACACCTTTCGGACCCAGCCAAAGCGCCCCAGCTAGGACAAGCACATTAGAACTCAAAGTCGTGGCCCTTGGCCCGGAATGTCTCTGTTTGAAATGAAGTCTCTCTCCCACAAAGACAGAGAGAGGCCACAGTCTCCTGGGACAGCTGGAAAATGCCAGAGGGACCACTGAGCTGAGAACCTCCGGGTTCACCAACGTCAGACACATCAGGCAAGGAACCGTCTGGCTTAAATTCCCAAAATACTTCAGCTGCTTGCTCTACACGAAGTGTTCCCCAAAACACTCTCCCAGGGACACCTCACGGCTGAGACAGAACAGAAAGGACTCTGGACTACTGCTCGCCAGAAACCCTTGTTCCAGGTCCCCAACCTGCAGGTCAGATAATTGTGCAGCTTGGGTAAGTCACATCTCTGAGCCTCTGTTTCCACAGCAAAACAGGGATAACAATGCCGCACAGATAGCAGACGGAGCATGTCCTGCGGTGGTGCCGGGGACACTGTAGTCAGTGACTGTGAAGCAAACTGGATACCTGGATACAAGAAAAGCACGCGACCTTCTAAGTCCAGAGGATCTCGGGCCAAAGCTGGGTCAGCCTCAGAACACACAGCAGGCACTGAGCCACATGCTCCCAGCAGATGGCACTGTGGGGCACCCCGGATGGCGTCTGCTGTTGTGCTGCGTATTACTAAGTAGGAAGCCAGACCCCTGGCACTCCGAGAAAGAGGACGGAGAGGGTAGCACGGGAAGGGCGTCACCATGCCCTGTCCAGCCCCTGCCTCCTGCTCCAGCTGGAGCCACGGGCTGGGCCGGGTCTGGCGCCACTTGACCCAACTGGGGCTGGAAGATTCCCCGCCGGCCCCTCTCCCAGGAGCAGAATGCCAACGGAATTATCTGCAAGGGCTCTAAGGATTCATTCTCATCCTCACACCAATTGCTAAAAGGAACCGGAGAGGGCCAAGGAAGGTTTCCAAGGCACCGTTCAAGGACAGAATCTCCGCCGTTCAGAGAGAAAAGCGGACGTGCCGGCGGCGAAGGTGCCACCATCGCACGCACGTCCGTTAATTAAGCATCATGTGAAGCCGGGCACTTACAGGGACGCCGGAGGGTGGCCAAACTCCCTTGAGTCCGTCTACTTACCCGCGAGGACTCCCCAAACCAATGTGGCGACTTGACCATCACCACCATGGAGACAGGCTTCAAACCCAACTTACGGTTCTCACCCTTTGGGGAAAGGACACGTCTAAAGATGAGAAATTAATCCAGAGGTTTCTCGCGTCGAGAGGACAGGGGTCTGCCTGAACCGACATCTTCCTTGGCATCCGGCCAGTGACGGTGGTCCAGGCACCACAGCCACTTCTGGAGCCGAGGGCACCCTTACCTGGTTGGGGGCCTCTGGCGGCATGGGGGACGGTGACTTGGACTGGAAGGCGTCCTGCGAGATGAATCCTGAGTCGTGGGAGGACACGCTGGACAGGCGGACGGGCGCCTGCTGGGCCAGGTTGGAGCCGCGGTAGCGGTAGTGTGCACTGGGGGAGTGAGTGTGAGAGCCGCTGGAGCGCGAGTCACTGCTGTTGACGCTGTTCAGGCTGCTGTGGGGGCGGAGGGAACGCGGGCGTGCGAGGTTAAGGGGCAGGGACAGGGGAAGGGGGGAGACAGAAGACAACGGAACGGGGGAGGGGGGAGAACATAACATAGTCAGCTGGGTACCACGGAGAGCTGGGCAAACGGTGAAACGTGTTTCCAAAACACCAAGTCATCGAGCTAGTAAACAAAAGGTTTTTATCGTGTGAGCAAGCGGGGAGAAGAGTGGGAGTTGTCAAAAAGCAGGTCCGCCAAGACTCACTTCTCTGATGGTACGATGAGGTGTCCCTGGCACCAGGTGCCAGGATTCTGAAGAGTCAAGTGCTACCCAATTAATTCAGCTAGGTCATCTACCACCAAAGCTAGAGACCTAACATCTGTGGCAGGAAAAGAGACGGGGCCGATCTTATCTGCTCATCTGCTTGCAGAATCTCATGAGCGCGGCGCGAAACCCACTAAGGCTTCAGCATCATCTGGTTAGTGTATTCAAGGCTCTCCCTCAGATGCACCATCTGGGTCCAGGAAACCAAGGTCCACCCAGACAACCGTCACTTTGGGAGTGCAGGTGCCACGGCGCCCCTCAAGGAGACTTCATCCTCGACGAGCCCGGTTCAAGACCGTCATAAAGAACACGGGCAAATCAACTCTGTGTGTTCATGTCAGCGTGTTTTACCTCTTCTTACCAGAGTCGATGCTTGAATGAATGGCTTTTCCCTGATCACAGACATTTCTCTGTGAGAGTATCTGCGGGCCTGGTGTTACAGCACACGTGGCAAGAGGCAGGCGGCTTTCAACAACTACAGGCAGCCGAGGCTGAGCTGTTTGTTTCCGAGGTGAACAGTAAACAGGATGTTGAGAAGCGTCACACACCCTCTGGGTGTTCTGTCTGCGCTGCGTCTCCAGTTCTAACAAGTATGCGCTCTAGTAACTCAGAGTGCAAAAACCAGAAAACCGAACACAGCCCCACGGTCCAAACAAGCAGAACGGACAACGGGAAGCCCTGGAAGGGCCGGAATAAACAACCCAGCCTGGGATTACCAAGTGTGTGGTTTCTGCTCCCGGCGAGAGAGTCTTGTCAGATTTCACAGACCCTGACAGCTAATGAGGCAGTCAGGACCGTGACTGCTCTACGCTAGAATTACTTGACAACGAATGTTCCGACAGATAGAGGGGAGTGTGCCAGAGGAAATCACTGCCGCTGGGGATAATTACCATAATTTTTGCTTCCCCCAACCCCACCCCCCCACCCCACCAATCAGCCAGAAGAGGGCATTTGGGGACTGGCAGTAAAGCCCACAGCAGCTGCACTCCAGCAAGCTCAAGGCCGATGTTGTCAGTGCCGCATGATTTTTGACTGAAGCTAAAACTAGAAGAAAGAAGAGAGAACTCGTGCAGCTTTGTTTTGTATTAGTGAGATAGTTCTCTTTGTTAGCAAAATGAAAACCCAACAGATTTGTCAAACACACACACACACACACACACACACACACACACACAGCGCCCATAAGTGATGACAAGGAACCAACCAACATTTTCATGATGTAGCATCTTAAGTCTGAAATTACTGCTCTGTGTTTACTACCCAAGGTTAAATATGACACCACACACACACACACACACACACACACACACACACACACACACGTGTGTGTGTTTGGGGACATAACCAGACACAGACCAGGCAGATCCACCCTGCTCTTTCCTCTCACTGCTAAATTCGCAAGAAGTGGAAATCTACTTGGCTTTGAAAAGTCAAAGAGAAAGGTCAGTAGGTTGCGTACATCAAGAAGGGTTAGTGATGCGTGATGAAGTTGCCATCCTTCAAAAAGAGAATACGCTTTGCAGTCAGCAGGCCAAGAATGGTCTTCTAACAGAAAACCGCTAGAGAACAATTTTGCAGATGGCAGACATTTCCGGAGGATTCTCGCTGCAGGTGAGTAGGGGCAGAGCCCAGCTTTACTTACCTGCAGACACTAGACTTGCGGGACATGGTGGTGCTGGGAGAAGAGGGTG
Organism: Panthera onca; assembly: GCF_046562875.1. Classification (NCBI taxonomy): domain Eukaryota; kingdom Metazoa; phylum Chordata; class Mammalia; order Carnivora; family Felidae; genus Panthera; species Panthera onca. Next base: position 67,641,079 of record NC_138356.1, read on the forward strand.
GTGTCTGGTACGACCAACTATAATCAGAACCTTTCAAGTCCAGAATCACCTAAGGGGACAGAGCCAAGTGGGTAGGTGAGGTGCTGAGAAGGGAAACATCATCCATCAAATCTTTAACCTGTATCATCAAAATGCTGTCATCATCAAGGGGTGGGGTTAACGTACAAAATGTTGTTAACGTCCTTTCTTCGGTTAAAGAACAACAGTACCAATCCATCAATGTCATAATCCTTTTTTCTGAGACAAGCAAAAATATAAAAAATTGGAAGGGGGGAGGGGACCATGAAACGTCAGTCTAGAGGGAGAGGGAGAGATTTACAGCTACAGATTAACGATTTACAGGAGTCAGGTATACTCAAGGCCAGAATTTGTAGGATTCTTGTCTTACGGCACCACAAATTCAATGATGGTGTTAGGATTTGTCGGTCTTGCACGTTAGCCGCCTGATATTCAGTGGGTCACTTCTGGCCCTGAGATTTCAAAACCTGACAGAATCAAGAGCAAGCCAATTTGCTCGCAGTTACTTCTACATCTGGCTCCCCTGCTTGACAAATAGCTATTTGAATGTGAGGTCTACCTTTCATTCACGTAGTAGATTCTCAATAAATGTCTATTCACGGAGCAAACGCGTGCCTGCTGTGATTTGACAAAAGCAATTTCATAGAATGGAAAACGTAAACTCTTGTATTTGTCCTCTGAGTTGGTTCTCCAGGGAGGCAATGAGAATTTTCTACAAAGGGCAAAAGCCAGCATGTGATTCATCAGCTGTCCCCCCAAATACGGTCCTTCCCACTTGATATGTTAATGTCATATGAACCAAATGAATAAGCACGAAAGATGTCATCTTTTCTGTAAAAGAGACCCTGTTTTAATCCATCAGAATGGGAGAAATTCAGTGAGAATGGTTCACAAGGATGACCAAAACACATCACTATCATGTTCCTGTGAGAGTTTATTTCTAGAGGACAGGTGAACACAGTGGTTAAGGCCATGCATGGGCTCTCGACTGCTGGGTTCAGATCCCACTTCTACCACTAATTAGCTAGATGAACCTGGTTAAAGGACTTTATCTCTCAGTGCCTCAGTGTCCTGCTCTGTAAAATGGGAATAATACTGAAGATTAGCTGAGGAAGTCTACGTAAAGCGCTTCGAACATACATGGCACACAGCAAGTGCTCTATAATGGCTAGCAACGATGGTTACGGTATTTCACAATATAGCGAAACACAGATAGGACTTTAAATGCGATGCCTCCGGGAACTCTCGAGACCTTGAACCTTTATGTCTTTGGTTTGCCCTCCCGAGTGCTTAGCCCACAGCTCCTACCTGTTCACTTGAGGAGGGCAATTTGTGAGGGTCCATGGTCAGGCTTTTCAGATCTTCTGAGATGGTCTGAAGGTGAGTTATTTCCCCTAGCATGGAGATTTCTTCTTCCTGAAGGAAAGTAATCCACAACGTGTCATCATGAGTGATTCATTCATGGTCTTGGCTCAACTGTTTTTATTAGGGTTACTGTCTAACCCTTTCAACTTTCCAGAAAAGTCACCTCGAGACTGGTACATCTTGGCTAAAGCCCTTTCTTTTGGGAAACGAAAAGGGAAAAAGGAATCTGCCATAATTATGGAGTGACCTGTCCCGCCCAGACAGTGGTGAGCAAGTCAAAGAAAACACGTGGCCTTCCTCATGGTGTCTGGGGGGGGGGGGGGGGGGTAGCTGCCACATCTTCCCGGATGGTCCGCCTGTATCTTCTCATGGAGTCCTGCAGCATAGCCCCCTCCATGGGCCGAGGCCCTCTGAGCTCACTCAGCTTCGACGGTTGACACGATTTGGAACAATTTTGGTCCAGATCTGATAACAGCTCTTGGTGACAGCACATGTGTGTGCAATAAAGTTAACTATCCCCTCCCCCTTCTTTCTTATTTTTTCCCCACCTACTTAATAGAAAGTCACAGCAAGTGAGATAGGGGCAGGAGACTGTGGAAGAAAGTCATTCACTTCACCCAAGTACCAAGCTGGGACTGCAGGCCTCGGCAAGAATGAGCCATGGAAAAGCTCTGTGCTCAGAGGAACGACTCCTACTTGGGCATTTTGCTAGGGCTGAGGGAAGTGAGCTGGGGTCGTTGTATCAGCTTCAAGAATGCCTACAGCAAAAGTCCTCAATTATGGCAATGCAAATGATTTACTTAAAAAAATAAGTCTTGGGGAGCCTGGGTGGTTCAGTCGGTTAAGCGTCCGACTTCGGCTCAGGTCATGATCTCGTGGTCCGTGAGTTCGAGCCCCGCATCGGGCTCTGTGCTGACAGCTCAGAGCCTGGAGCCTGTTTCGGATTCTGTGTCTCCCTCTCTCTCTGACCCTCTCCCGTTCATGCTCTGTCTCTGTCTCATAAATAAATAAATGTTAAAAAAAAAAAAATAAGTCTTGCAGGGGGCACCTGGGTGGCTCAGTAGGTTAAGTGTCTGGCTTTGGCTCAGGTCATGATCTCACGGTTTGTGGGTTTAAGCCCCACATAGGGCTCTGTGCTGGTGGTTTGGAGTCTACTTGGGATTCTCTCACTCCTTCTCTCTGCCCCTTCCTCTCAGTCTCTGTGTCTCTCTCAAAATAAATAAATAAACTTAAAAAAAAAATCTAGGATGTCTGGGTGGCTCAGGTGGTTAAGCGTCTGACTCTTTGATTTCGGCCCAGGTCATGATTCCGGGATCATGATCATGGGATCGAACCCTGCATTGGGCTCTGTGGTGTGGGCATGGAGCCTGCTTGAGATTCTCTCTTCTTCCCTTCCCCACCCCTCGCCAACTCATGTGCTCTCTCTCAAAAAAAAACAAAAACAAAATAAGATTCTCTATCTGCCCCTTTCCCTGCTCATGTGTTTGCTCTTTCTCTCAAAAATAAATAAATAAATAAATAAATAAATAAATAAATAAGAATTGATTTGAGGCTCCTCCCATATTAACCTCATGGTCACTCACTGGTGTTGAACCTAGCCACTGGGTCTCAAAATCACCTGAAAGGCTTGTTTAAAACACAGATGACTGGAGATCACTTAAGTGTCCAACTCTTGATTTCAGCTCATGTCACGGTCTCAAGGTTCAGGAGTTCAAGCCCCACATCGGGTTCTGCACTGGGCGTGGGGCCTGTTTGGGATTCTCTCTCTCCCTCTCTCTGCCCCTCCCCTGCTTGCTTTCTCATTCTCTCTCAAAATAAATAAATAAACTAAAAATAATTTAAAAAAACCACACAGATGCCTGGGTCCCCACCCCTAGAGGCTTGGATTTGGTAGGATTTGGATTCAGTAAGGTCTGGGTTGGGCTCGAGAAGCCGCATTTGTAACCAATTCCCAGGTGACACTGCTGGCCAGGCGATCGCACTTTAAGAACCACTCTGCAAGGCCTTCTAGACTTGGGGGGAAAAAGAGTAAGTCAACAACTCGGGCTAAGAACTGTGCACCAGCAGTGGCCATGTGGTCATCGGCAACTCATGGAGAATCACTGCTCTACAGAAGTGATTCCACCATCGTGATCCCTGAGACACAGCAGATTCCTGACGACTCAGTGATGGTTGGATAAATAAAGGAAAGTCTCCTCCACACCAGCAGTGTAAGCCTTCCAGAGCCTTCCACTGACTTACAATCACAGGCCGCAGCATAGAGATGAAGGTACAGAATCGGCCGCGTTCTTCAATCAGTGCTTTCCGGACTGCCTGCTTTTCGGTCTCTTCCAACAAGAGATACTTGTCGTTGACATCTTGGAGAGCGCTGTCCAACTGAGGCTGGATGTCACCTCTCCCTGTAAACAAAACAAAGCCCCAAGCGTGGCTTGCTGAAACACCAGCTTCTGGAACAAATGCCCTTCCTCCCTCGAGTCCTTGCGGGAGTGGAAACCACAAGTTGCCAGGACTTAAAACAATTACTCAGTTATACTCAGGACTGAAGGTAGCTATTTGTCCAGTACCAGCCATTTCCAGTTTCCAGTGCCCAAAGGGCACGTTTATCCTCGTGACAAGGAAGATTTCCTGGGATGACTCCTCCTGACTTGCCTTCTTGCCTTATGTAACCCCCTATGGAGACTTCTGCCAACAAAACCCCAGGATGTGGCAGCCAGACAGTATTCTTTCTTTGTAGAACATTCTGAAGAGGCCAAGGGATGAACAAGGTGAGGGCCTGTGGAGGTTTCCCGAAATGAGCAAAAAGTGGCTTTGTGGGGTCAACCTCAATCAAAGAGCCTCTGTTTGGACAGAAGTTTCTGTCTCTGAAGACAAAGATGGAAAGTATCAACTGTCCTAGCCATGGCGTGGGGGTGGGGGGCGCCTGAGACTCCCTGGCAGTCAGCTTAACTCCCTGGTGGAGTCCTGAATGTTCTTATAAAACAAGCCCAGTAACAAACTGACCTACAGTCAGGTCTCTGCTGGTGCAAGTCTAAAGGGAGGGTCAGTGCTGAGCCTGACCCACATGCGGTAATCGTCTGGCCACATCCAGACCCCAGTTACGATGACACAACCCCTTCTAGAGTTTAAGACAGAGCGTTAACCTTTCAAACTAAACCTTTATAAAATAGTTAGCAAACCATGTCCATAAATAAAGTTTAATTAGAACGCAGAGATGCCCACTTGTTCATATACTGTCTCTACTTGTTCTTGCCATAACTGAAGAATGGAATTGTTATACCACATACTGTATAGCCCCTGGGCCAAGAATATTTACAACTGGATTCTTTAGAGAAAAGGTTCGCTGTGCTAGAAGAGAAACACTGGCACCACGACAGAAGGAGAGGCTACTGCAAATCTGATTTGTAGATGGGGATAAGGGGGTGACCAGCCGAGAGCCCAGCTCACGGGCTTCCATACTGGTCTCCCTATGCAGGGGCTTCACCTATCACCTGAACCAGGGAATGTTTTCTAAACTCCTTCAGAGCAGGGACTTGGAACTCTCCCACCCAGCCCAGCCCCTGGTACAATGTCATGTGTGTATACAGCAAGTACTCAATAAATGTCTGATCATTTTCAACACAGAATGCTAGACATGGAAGGGGCCTTTGGGGCTATCCAACCTGTTTCCACTTCGGCAGAGGCTGAGAGAGACTTGCCCAGCGCTGTTCAGGGAAAGGTGGGAATCCAGGGAAGAGCCCACACAGCCTGACCCCTCTAGGGCTGGACTCGTTCTCCTCTGTCCCACTGCCTCGAGCCACATGAAGGAATCAGCAAGGGGCCTGAGCAGTCACCGTTTAGCCCTCTCTAAAATGATGTGTCCCGCTCTTGATCTCGGCTTGGGTCATGATCTCACGGTCCGTGAATTTAAGCCCCAAGTGGGACTCTGAGCTGACAGTGCAGAACCTGCTTAGAATTTCTCTCTCCTTCTCACTCTGTCCCTCTCTCACTCAGGCATGCACACACGCTCTCTCTCTCCAAATAAATAAATCAACTTAAAAAAATTTTAAATGATGTAGAGAACATTAAATGCAATGTGTTATTTGGTTTGAAAAAGGAAAGGGTCAGGGGAAATTGCCTTGAAAGTAGGAACATGTTCCATATTTTCTCTCATAAGCAGATGAGAAAGCTTAATATGGAGCAAGAGGTTGACCCAGGCTTCAAGAACATCCCACCAGAAAAGGTCTTTGGATTTAATGAGGGAAACATCACTTCCTGGGCAGGGACTGAGCTGTAAGTTGGCACACAAAAAGAAAGTCCTGCCTAGTCGAAGGTCACCCCTGAAAACGCCTTGGATGGCTGGCGAAGTACATGCTGCATGCAGGACTCTCGCGAGTCAAGCCAGTACAAGTTCCGGACGGCTATAGCAGGCAGCACTGAATTCCGTGCAGGGATTTTATCCAGTGATTCCATTATGGGAGAGTTTGCATCTGTCCAATGACCCTTCACCCATTCCTCCATTTAGTCAATGTCTACCCTCAGGATAATTATAGCATCTCCTGCAGGTTTCCCAGCTGCCTCCCCAAGGATGCAGGGCGCCACCGCCCCCCAGCCCCCCTACGTGAACCTGGCCTCAGACCATGGGTTTCTCGAGTCTGCAGCGGATGGGAAACCTGTGAGAGCCAGGGACCATCTAGGGAGGGGACAAGTGCACCCCACTGAGGACACCCACCGTCTGCGACTCAAGCTCTAGGAGGGAAGGCTGGGGCATCAGCAGCCCTATGAGAACCGGGGGCTTTCTATTAAATTGCTGGTTTGGGGCGCCTAGGTAGCTCAGTTGGTTAAGCATCCAACTCTTGATTTCAGCTCAGGCTCATGATCTCACAGTTTATGAGATCGAGTCCTATGTCGGGCTCTGTGCCGACAGCATAGAGGCTGTTTGGGATTCTCTCTCTCTGTCCCTCTGCCTCTCCTCTGCTGGCATGTGCACACATACTTTCACTCTCTCTCTCTCTCTCTCAAAATAAACAAATAAATAAGCATTTAAAAATTATTGGTTTGTGCAACTGAATCCACATACACCTAAGGTACACCTGACACAAGCCTTTGGTAGAGAAGCTCCAGGAGGCTGAAAACGCTCTCTTTTGTTCTGCAACCTGCAAAACTGCCTGGTCCGTCCCCAGCCCTGCCGGGGGAGATGGAGTGATTTCAGGCTGGTCTAGGGCCTCCTCATGTCTCTCCATCTCCTCTATGATGTTCTAACAGAACATGAGGGGCCCCAGCCATCAGAATGTTCTCAATTCCTGGGGAGGGTGGAGGGGCATCAGGAAGATAGATTAAAACCCACAACGCTTGACCAAACCCACTTGGATGTGCTTCGATTATGGCAGCAATGTCTTTTCATATCAGCCTCTAATTATAAGAAATTAGGAAAACGTGTATCTTCCCTTCCTTTCACAAAGTATAAGGCACGTTTCTATCTGTAATTAATCACACTGACTTTAGAAAACATACCCACATAGGAATGAAAAGTGACGGGAACCAAGTGTCATCTAATCTGGTAAATATAAATTTAAATTATTCTATAATTATAGCAAAGTTATCTCAAATATGTATTATATTGTAATTAAAGGACTTGCAAATTGTAGTATTCTAAAATAAGTATAATCTGTAAAGACTGCTATAATTATAGGCACAGTGAGTACATTTCCATTCAGGATATATCATAACCTAAAAACACAATGTTTATTTCTTAAATTCACCAATATAACATATAATTATATTTATAAAGAAAAAAACTGTAGGAGAAATTATTCCATGTCCCAGTTGGATGCACTAGCTTTAAGATTCAATCCAGAGTTGTAGGAGTACTGATTCAGTGCACAAGAGCTCATCCATTTGGCTCCCCCAGCACAGCTGGCCGCTCGAGTTCCCTCTGGACTTGACCCCAGCCTCTCGTTCCACCTCTGCAATGGCCACCCTCACTGGGTCACCTCGATCTCTCGTCCGGACAGCTGCAATGTCCCCCAATTTGTCACCTAACATGCTGGCCCAGAGCAGTGCCAGACTCTTGCAAAAGGCAAAGTACCACTTCTCAACACCGCCCAGCGCTTTCAGGAAAAGTCCAATGTCATCAACATCGCCTGCCCTGCAAGGCATGCATGGGTCAGCCCACCCACCGGCAGCCTCTGAGATTCTTCTCAGGCCACTCTCTCTCCTCCCTGCACCCCCACAGACCCTTCTCCAGAGTCCAGGGTCTGGCTGCATCCAATCCTCATACACGCTCTCCTCCCCCTCCACAGCCACCTAGGGCCTGTTCATCTGGCAACTCTCTGTCCTTCAGGAAATCTCTTCTGGAACTCTCTCATTAGATTGGGGTTTCCTTCCTTGATCTCAGAAGTGCCCTCCATGGATCCCACAGGACATTCCTCCCAGTACAAATTCCATCTTTATTTCTTGAGTTCTTTGACTGAGGTCAGTCTGCCCTACTGATCGGAAACCCCACGAACGTTTCTGCTCCGCGCTGTACCTTCTTACCGAGCACACAGGCTCTCAACACGTGCGAATGAACGAGGCACTGGTAGGGTAACTTGGCCCGAGTTTGCTGAAAGGGCTCGACCATCCTGCCCTTAAATGGCCTAACATTATGAAACACAAATCCCGGGACCCAGGACTGCCAGGCAGCCACAAGAAAGGAGAGGAGTGCCTTCAGGGGACTTTCCAGACAAAATTCCCGAGTGAAGAGTTGCTTGTGACCTTTTCTCTAAACCTAAGTCACCTCGGTCTTGAGAACGGTCTTCCCACTGCCAGCTTCCAGGTCTTGGTTGTATTCACGCCGCAGAATTCCAACGAACAACACCCAGGAGGCTTTTACTCCCCCAGAATTCAGAAGATTATTTTCTTTACAGAAAATGCTGCGGGGACAAAGCACCATTAATGGGCACAGTGCCAGGGGCCAAAGCAGCATTCCCAAAGGAGAAAAGATTTCATTTTTCATTTTAATTAAGTAGGGAGAGATTACAAAGTGGTCTGGAATGATATGAAGATGCCATATCTTGCAAACATTTATATTCTGTTTTCCTTAATCTTTATGTAAATGTTTAAGGCAGGAATTAACACCCCCTATTCAGAGAAGGGAAAACCGAGACCAAGGGAGGCTACGTGGCTTGCATGGAGCCCCTGAGCCAGGAATAGGCCCGGCCACCCTCCACCTGGAGGTCTTTCCTGTTCAGGGGCCGCGCTCTCTGTACTTCATGCTCACGGCAAACATAAACCCTGGGAACAAGTCGCCAGGAGCTAAATGCTCAATGTCCCCAACAGCCCAAAGCAAAAACCCAGTCCACTGTGAATCTCATTATCTGGAACCTCCCAGCCTTCTCATCACACCCTGCAGCCCACGCCTGAGCCCTGGGGCTCGACCACACCGGACACATTCTCAGGCAAAGGGCTTTCCCACGGGGAAGAACCAACACACTGGGTCAAGACCGCTGTCAGGAAAATATCCAAGGTCACCTGTTTTTCCTGAGACACAAGTACAGGGAAACAATCAGGATCTAACAAAATGCCTTCCATCTGCCACACACACACACACACACACACACACACACACACAGTACTTCATTTGGAGGCACCCATTTTTTCTCATTTTTATAGCTCACAAATCAGGGTGCGTCCTGTAATCAATGGTGTGCCAGAGTTCAGTCGGCACCATCTTTTCCCCTCTTTTATCGCGGTCCAGAAAAAAATGGTGTGTATCTCATGGCATCCTAGAGTCAATGAAATGTGGGCTACAAATACAGAAACGGACGCGTAAGAAGAGGCTGGAGATGAGAAATGGAATAAGAACTCCCCTTCCCCATCGAAAGGCGGCTGTCCTTGTGATCCCTGGACAAATCTTCTATCCTGATAGCCTGTAGCAGTTTTGGATTGATTCCCCAAAGTGAAAACAAGCAGAAGTCAAAAGAAAGATGGATTCGATCAGACAAGATGGGAGGCGTTCTGACTTAAAAAAATTCTCAAACCAACTCAGTTTCTGTTATTCTTTCAACGTGCTGTGTGCCTCACTGTCCACTTGTCTGTGAGATATACATAATAGTACCTTGCTCACAGGGTTGTTTTCAGACCAAATGAGTTCATTCGCGTGAAGCGTGTAGCACAACGCCCAGTACGTGGCGATCGCTCGCTCGGTACGTGTCAGGTGCTATCGGTGTCTCTGAAGCCATCCTCCCCACGCTGGGCACCTCAGCCGGGGGCAGTTTGCTGGGCACACAGGTTGGTTTTTTTTTTAATGAGCTTTCAGTTCAATGTCTTCTTTGATGCACAGAAATGCAAAGGATCCCATAATCCTTTCACTAAAAGGTGGGGGTTTTGTCACCAGGATTCGCTGGTCCCTGGACCATCAGCTGCTTAATCAAAGCAAAGACAGCTTAGAGGAAACTAGGAAACAGCCCATGCCAACGCGTGGCTCACCACCCATGGCGTCTCAGAACCCTCCTATCTTTGACATGATTCCTTGACATGATTCCTCCTCTGTGGTCAAAGAAACACTCTCCCATTTGTCAACCTGGTTGCCTGAAACCTGCATCTTCTTCAACTCCTCTCTCTCTCACATTTCCCCTAAAATGCTCTTTCTCCATCCCTGTGGCCACTTCCCTGAGCCCTGGTCACTGTCATCTCCCGTGTGGATCACAACAGCCACTTGTTAACGGGTATCCAGCTACGTCACTAATCCAAATGCACAGAACCTTCACAGAACCTTCTAGAAGCCAAGGAGCCTTCAAGGGCTTCAGAGTCCTGAAAGTCTTAAGTCTTTAATACGGTAAAAAAAAAAACGGCCCTGCTCACCTCCCTGCTCACCTGTGGCTAGTTCTACACCTGAGGGAAGATGCAAGAGCCATGCCTATCCAAGGTAAGGTCTTAAAGGTACAGCGCACTCCTCCATCTTCCCTGGGCATGGGGAGAACCGGAGCCTGGCATCGAGCCCCTGATGGACACCTACCAGGCACCAATCAATATTAAATGGATGAAATGTCAACGAAACCAGCCTTCTGCTTCCAGCCCCACTGATTTTTCTGTGTGCCTCTTCCCGGAAAGTACACTCATCTCTTGTCCCACCCACCCCTGTCTCTACAAGAATTCGATTCAACCTTTAGGAGTCTGCTTGAGTATTTGCCTCCTCCTGGAAGCCTTCACCTCCCCCAAGGAGAATCCAGCCCCAGCGTTTTCTTCATAATGAACTGTACTGTTTGTGTTGCCAGGTCACGGTTGTCGGTAGGACGCCAGAGTGTTGTGTTAGGACAGAAAATATGTATATGTTTGGTCTTTGCCCCAGTTCCTGGCACAGAACTTCCCCAAACCCTTGGAATTTCCAGAATGACAGGAGTGTCTTTGTCATCCTGATGACCTGGGGGTAGGGGGTTAGATAAGTTCAGGATGGGAGACACTTACAAGGAAAACCAACCACAGGATTAGAGGCTTGAACTTTCAGCCCCAACCCCTGACCTCCAGGGAGGGGAAAGAGGGTGGGGTTACATCACCAATGATTAATCAATCGTGACTACATAACAAAGCTTGGTAAAAACTTGAATAGCCGGTTTCTGGAGGCTTCCTGGGCTGGGGAATATACCGAAGTGTTGGGAGGGTGGTATGCCCAGAGAGGACAGAGCAGCTCTGCACCCTCCCTGACCCCACCACCACCCTATGTATCCCTTCACCTGGGTGCTCCTATGTATCCTTTATAATAAGTCAGCAATCCCAAGTACAGAGCTTCCCTGAGTTCTGTGAGTCGTGTTCATGAATCATCAAACCTGAGGGGAGTCCAGAGGAAATCCCGACTGTGAGGTTAGCCAGGCAGAAGTGTGGGGAGCCTGGGGAACCCCACTCGTGGCAAGTGGCTAAAGTGGGGGCAGTCTTGTGGCACTGAGCCCCTCAGCCTCTGGGACCTATGCCAACTCTGAGTAGTTAGTGTCAGAACTGGGTTTAACTGTACATGTCAGAAAACTGATGTGAGAACATAAATGCCTTTGCCGTCCTGGGGACAGCTTGAGGGCAGAGGCTTCCTCTGCTTCCTTAGCTGCCCACAGGGCAAGTGGAGGAGGCACTCACACCCCTCTCCTCAACGGGCTGGCTTCCCAGGGCTCATCCGGAGCCTTCCCAGAGAACGGATATGAACGAGAGATAGCACACCAGATGTGAACCAATTAGCCCCGTGAAAACCAAGGACGGCTTGCAGCTCTAGAGGGGCACACCTACCATCCACCCCCCACTCACCGCACCAGCCACTGAATGTTCGCTACATAGATGAAAACCAGATTGTACAAGGAATCCGTTTCTCCAAGCAAGCTGTTCTTTAAATTCTTGGCCTTTTTGCTGGGATTCTGTTGTAACCTCTCCACGCCACTGTAAATACCTCTCCCTCGGCTTCTGAATGTAGCCACTGGGAAGCCAGGTGCTCCACACCGAGATGACAGTCTCACCGTGCAAGAGACAGTTCAGAATTTCAGCCTCCTGAGGTCAGCCATCAGCTGACCAGAGTCACGGGCAAGGCACCTGGTGGGCTGCGTCGGGGTGAGGCTTTCCTCGGAGACCAGCTCTGCACAGGAAGGGGGTTCGCAGCTCTGGGCCTCTGGGGGTGTCTGCGTGGCCTGTCTTTACTTACATTCTCAGTTGTGAAATATGGCCAACGAACCTCCCGGCCTCTGAGGACCACCTGCTTTCTTCTCCAAATGCAATAGCCCTTTGAAGGAGTTTTCCAGGGTTCAATTCCAAGGTCTCAAGTGATTCTAGGCAGGGACAGCTTCCGAATGCCACACAAGGTGTAAAAAGGAAAATTCCATCACTCCTGCTTTCGCCAAGGCTGCCCCTTTCTCTCCCGCTCTGCCCGCTGCTCTATCTGGGGCTTCCCAGAGCCAGAACGTTCGTCAGGCCATGGCTCCCTTGTGCTGACTCATTATTACAAAGCCCTTCCCTGTCCATTTCACACAGGTTTCCCCATTAAGTAGGGCTTGTACCCATTCAATTATCTGCTGCATAATTAAATGTGTGTGCTCCTATAATGCCTTCCCCAAGCCTGGAAAGAAGCCGTGACTCAACCTTCCCCACCGAGTTACAGTTGGGTGCAAATACCCAGACAGATCTCGAGGCTGCATGTGGTCAGGCCACCTCTGGAGGCCGAGGCCAACACCCGACCCCTGACTTCAGAAGGAACTTTTCCAGCTTTAGTTTCTGCAGGGAACAATCATCTGTTCAGGCCCAAGGTCCACTTCTACCATTTGCACAGGTGTGAGCACAGGTCGGGGAAGCAGTCTGGACCACTCGCCAGCCCCACACCACAGAGGGCAGTATTTAGGAGGGGTGGGATTTAGGAAGGATGTTAGACTGGTTGTTGCTCTGCAGACAGTCGACTCGTGTTAGTGAGGTGGTGACCACAGGGGGTATCCAGAGTTTTCTAGGCTCTGCCACCCCCCTTCCAGGACCAGGTCTTAGGACCTGGACAGCAAGAAGCAACCAGGGTGGGCTCTCAGCTCCATATGGATTCCAGTGGCCCAGGAGCTCCTAAAGGGGATGGCGATTCCTGATGACTTTCAGAGGCCCCATCCATGACGCTCGTGGTTGACAGCCATGCAGGTCCCCTCATGCCAGCCACACCGGCTTCTGAGCGGCCGTTTATCCCTCCTACCCAGCAGCAGAACAGAGGAAAGAGGTCTTCTGCCCGTGTGGGGCAACAAAGCCAGGTGATTCGCTAACAGCTCAGACTTTAGATTTTTAGGTGGGAATTCCCTCCGGGGAAGAGGACTTATAGAATTATTCCTCTTCCCAGAACCAAAGGCAGGGGTGCCTGGAGAAGACCCAGACACATCCAACTTTTTACCACGGAGACGGGGAGAACGACCCACACTGACTACAGTCTCGGGGCGTTCTTAGAGCGGTTTCTGCTGGTTCTGTAGGTACAGAAGAAACACACATGGGAATGTGTGCATGCACTTGATGTGGCCACAGGACATCAAAACCACTGCTCCCGGTGAAACGGACGCTGATGGGGGAGAAGTTTAGTCCAGTTCAGGGTGTGAGCAGAAATAAGGCCCAGTGATAGAACCATCTAGAGGCAGGTCAGGGTGGCCAGGCAGCTGAGGCTGAGCAGGCGGGATCCCTGTGGTTCCCCTATGGGTACTCCTGAAAAGCTGACTCAGGGTAGTGCACACAGTTGCCCTCAGGGTGCCCCTTTGCAACATGGTCACCTTTTCCCATGGTTCTGGTGCTTGCGTCTAAATGGTGACGACCATGTGTTGGCACATGCTTTGCCCCTCCACCTTGAACGTCCCCCACCCTATTCTCCACCGGCTGACCCCTTTCCATCTTCCCATCACCGTCCACTCCAAGCTCCGCTGGGTTTCTTCTTCTTTGCCCATCGCTAGACCCTTTGTTCACACTCATCACGACACTGAGCATACCAGATTAAACAGGGTGGTTTACTCCCACTAGAGTCTCAATTCCTTGAGGGGGCGGTATACGCCTGGTGGAATACTTTTGGAGTTGTAAATTCCTTCCCTCAGGAACCACGCTTATGCAGAAACCTGGGGTTCAAGGTAAATACTTCTAACTGGATCAAAGGAGGGTTTTGTATAAATATTTTTTTTTTCTCTTGTCAAACCAGGACACTTTCATTACTGAGAACCTATGTTAAAATATAGACGTTCAGGTTCAAAAATGATTTAAAACTTGTTTACTCTTATGATTACATATCACTGTGGCTTAGCCTTGTGAACTGCTTGAGTAAGAAACAGAGGGAGCCGTGATTTTTCCTGAGATGAGCCGCATGTAAGTGACAGAGCCAAAGGGCTGTGCGATTTCTCTCCTCATCCCCAACCCTACTGCCCATCATTCAAAACGAATAAACCATGCAGTTTATGCCACAGACTGACTCACCCCAGACTCTTACAAAAAGTTCTAGTAAAACTCTGTGTCATCGAAAGGACACATGGTACAGATGCCTTTATATGAAATGTCCAGAAGAGGTAAATCCATAGAGTCAGAAAGCAGACAGGTAGGTGTCCAGGGCTGAGGGCAGGGGGAATGGGGAGCAGCTGCTCAAAAGGCAGGGGGTATCTTTTCGGGGTGGCACTAATGTTCTGGAATTAGTAGTGATAGTTGCACACCGTTGTGAATGGACCACAAGCCTTTAAGACGGTGAATCTTATGTTATATAAATCTTATCACAGTAAGCAAGAAACCAAAAGTGGCTGTCTTACCTTCCTTCCAAAAGTACACTAAAAAATGTTCAAACTGTTTCATAATCACAACACTGAGGACTGGAAAAGATCATCATTTATAAAGTTGGGGACCATCTCGGCCCCACTGGTCATAGGAGACCTATGTCGTTTGGGTTTGTCGTGGATGACAGATTCCAGTTCAAGAACCTCTCTGGAGCTGTTCAGTAAAAATGTTCTCAGAGAACACTCAAGCACATTCAAGGCAAGGATAAATCACACGGATGCCGCACGGACAGACCTTTCCGAGACAGAGGGACAGCCACAAGACTCCAAAAGCAGATCACCCGGAGAATGAGGTTCAACATTTAGGCAAGAAGAATCATTTTGATTATTGAATTTGAAGATCTGATACCTTTGAAATGAAACACTGCACAAACTCTGAAATAAGAAATACTTTCGATTTTTTTTTTTATGGATTATTCATTTTGAAAAGAACTATATGGTCCCAGGGAGACAAAGTATAAAGACATTTTGCTAGCTTAATGCAACCAAATCTGATTTAGGAATTATTATGAGGGGTTATTTAGTGCAGTTCTACATATTTTGTTTGTGATATAAATACACATATACATATATAGCTCAGGTATATATGTATGTATAAATACGTTTATTTCCTGTGCAAATCACTCTGTATTTCTTCTTTCCATAAGTCTAATACTGAATTATGGTGATGCAAAGGCCCTCAGGGTGTTGGGCTAACCCGTGAAAGGGCCAAACACCGCAGAAAGAAAATGATTACACACACACACACATACACACACACACACACACACACAGGATTTTCTTAGTTATGGAAAATTAAGTAGGCACAGCTGATTGCTCTGAGCCGGCAGGAAAACTTGGGCAACTAGCATAGGTCTGGACAACCATGGAAAGCCCACAGCAAGGACCACATCGTGACCAGCCACCAGAGAGTCAGGATGGTACACTTACCGAGAGCGTCCACTGGCGGGGGGCGCACGGTGACAAAGTGCAGGATACACAATTGACACAAAAAGGAAAATAATAAAGTCAAACTGGTATTCGAGCAGCAGGCTTACCCTTCTTTCATGTGTTACACAGTCCGAGGCTGGCCACCGAATTTTGTTTTAGGGCAATTAAACCCACCTCCACCAACAGCCGTGCGCCCAGGTTCCCTTCCCTGACTCACTCATATTCTTTCCTTCACATCTAAACAGAAATCTTCCTACTTAGTAAGCATCACCCCTAGAGAGGACAGGACGGCTCCTAAGAAGAGAGATGACTATATTCCCAAAAGAAGCCAATTAAGGTATCAAGAAAATCCTTCAAGTATAATTTATTATAACTTGCAAAGTAATTAGAGAAACCCAAGGAAGAAAACTTAAGCTAGGGTGAAAAAAAAAAAAACTTAACATTTTAGCTTAACAGCAAATACCACATTAGTCTGGAATTCTGTGAGTCTGTTTGTTAGGTTTATAGTATTTGCTTTGCAGGGTCTGGCTGAAAAGGATAGATTGAATCTGTAGAAAGGTCAGGCTCAAGGGTTAATCCAGCAAAATGTTCCAGTCTCAGCGCTCCCAAAGAAAGTCCCTGATAAGCTTTTAGTAGTTACAGATTGAAACAGAAGGCTTTACCATAATTAATTTTTACATTTAAATTAAGAGTAACATGGGAGTTAAAGGAGAAGGTTGCTGACTTCGTGCAGTACAGCGGCAGAAGCAGGCAAATGCCGTCAAATGTTTCCCACACCCAGTCCACACGCGCTTCGCCCGTGAAGGTATGGCCGACCCCAGGAGCCCAAAGGGCCATGAGCTGACATCAAACAGCAGGGCTTGATGGGGACTCATGAGAGGCCTTTCAGAACGTGGGCTACTAGGCCAGCTCCACACCATGTCCCTGCCTTCCTGCTGCCTGTGTCTTCTCCCCATCAGCTGTCCATAAGGCTGGCTCTGCCTGTGTCCCAACCCCGGACACCAGCCTGGAACTTCCCAGAGGGCAGGTACCGTCTCTGTAGCCCCCAACATCTGCCTGGAGTTTACTCCTGGTAGGTGTTCAATGAACCTGCCTTCCAAAAACTGGGTACATTCACCCACAGCTGGAGCATCTGTCAAGTTGGTTTTTTTCCACATGTTTATTTATTTATCCTTGACGGGAGGGGGAGGGGCAGAGAGAGAGGGAGATAGAGAATCCCAAGCAGGCTCCATGCTGTCAGCATGAAGCGTGTCGCAGGGCTCAAATTGACGAACCGTGAGATCATCACCCGAGCCGAAATCACGAGTTAGGCACTTAACCAGCTGAGCCACCCAGGTGCCCCTGCCAAGTTGTTTTAAAATGGTTTTGAGGTGCACCTGGGTGGCTCAGTTGGTTGAGTCCAATTCTTGGTTTTGGCCCAGGTCTCGATCCCAGGGTCATGGGATCAAGCCCAGAGTTGGGCTCCGCACTAAGCTTGGAGCCTGCTTAAGATTCTCTCTCTCTCTTTCTCTCTCTCTCTCTCTTTCTCTCTCTCTGTCTCAGCCCCTCTCCCTTGCTCACCGTGCTCTCCCTAAGATAATAAAATAATAAAAATCTTAAAAAAATAAAACATCTAAAACAAAATGAAATGGTTTTGAAATTAAATCTAGCCAAATCTACCAAAAAACATTCAAAGTTTTTTGATGGTAATATTTAAATACCTTTAGATTATAAATTACCACTCTATATTACAGTAAAAAAAAAAAAAGAGTTAAATAAAGCATGTGACAAAAGGTGATTATCTGCAGAGTGAAAATTAAGGTAAATTAGTCACATACAAAAATTACACCCCAGGGCCACCTGGGTGTTTCAGTCACTTAAGCATCCAACTTCGGCTCAGGTCATGATCTTGTGGTTTGTGGGTTTGAGCCCTGCATCCAGCTCTGTGCTGACAGCTTGGAGCCTGGAGCTGCTTTGGATTCTGTGTCTCCCTCTCTGTCTGCCCCTCCACCGCTCACTCTCACAGTCTCTCTCGGTCTCTCAAAAATAAATAAATGTTAAAAAAAAAATTGCACCCCATATGTGTCTGCCTATGTCAAAGGCAGTGCTACAACCATGCTTAAGTTAAATGCACAAAGGAATTTGAAATTTTGAAAAAAAGAGTCAGAAGAATTTTTAGATCAAAGATCACAGTTTTTTTAAAAAGGCACGGCAGAATGCTGCTTGGTGATCTCCTGAAAACACATTAAAAGGTAAGTGATTATTTGGTTATCAGATTCAGTTCTATCAGGACAAAAAAAAAAAAATGTATCCAAAGCACGTGTCTATCCCAACATATGGTGTAAATCTCAGAAGGAACTACTAACACTTTATAAGCCAAGAGTCCAGGAAGGGACCACTTGAGGGAGATGATGCAGATGCCTCTATAAGAGTCCTGGCAGAAAAGGGAAACTACCGGTAACCAGACCCAAAAATTAACTCGAAGCCTCAGATAACCAGATTTCTTCTGGCCCTTGTAGCATTCCCGCTCCATTCTCAGGCTACCCATCTTCCAGGAGAGCGCTCCATTCTAAACAGTCAGAATGACGACTCTGGTACCTTCTAGAAGGTTCCATTCACCCCAGAAATACACAAATGTGTGCACTCAGGTCAAATAAAATGCACTTATATATTGTAGGAAAAAAAATTATAAAGGATAGAAATAAAAACTGCTTTCTGGTTGTACTCTGGAGTAACTAGAAAATCATCTGGAACATTCCAAGCTACTGATCTGACTTGGCTCATAGATGTAACTACACCACCATGGCCACCTTGTCTGGAAGGACATGGTGCCTGACACCACCAGGTACATGGCTAGGGGCTGAGGGATGGATGCTTCAGAAACCCTTGGTCAGAGCCTCCACTCTCTACCTTCAGGCCCAAGGGCCCCACGAAGCCCCACAACCAATGCCAATTATTCTGAATCCCAGGACCAGAAGCATCTATCTCTTCATGTTACCCAGTCCAGCACACTAGGTGTCCTGAAACTTTCTACCGGGTGCCTAAAAGGGGAGCTCATTATCCTCTCCAGGCAGCCCGAGCCAGTGCTGGGCAAGTCTAGTTGCCAGAAACTTCCTTTTGTGTGGCACTGTAATCAACCCATCAGGCTTTTCCCGTAGGTCCAAATTCTGCTAATTGGACAATGCCAGGGACTTTGAGTGACAGATGAAGACTAGTTCAGCCTCCATGGAGCATTCAGATAAAAGGATTATCACTGCAGCCAAGAACTTAAGGCCTCTGGAAAGACAGCTCTGGAACAGCTCCTTTTTAATTCCCTCATCCTCTTCACCAAACTCCCAGACCTTTCCCGAGCTGGAAGTATCTCCCCTGGACCTTCCTTCCAAATCCCTTCTATCTCAAAGTTGCTAAGCTGTCAACTACATGGAATTCGGTTCCAACCTGTTCTTCCATGGGACCCCAGATTCAATGGAAGTGGATGACTGGCTGTTTTACTTATGAACATTGACCTCTGGACACACTAAAATGTTACTGGCCACAAACCCCATTCGTTGTCCAACACTAGCTCCCTGGTGCACTGAGAAGATATAATGTACATTCGAGAAGCACTAAGACCAAGAACACACATCCAAAACTAACAACTGAGGCCAATACTAACAGAACATCTGATTATGAGTGAAAACTCTCCTGCCTTGGGGCGCCTCAGTCGGTTAAGCGTCAGACTTCAGCTCAGGTCATCATCTCACAGCTCATGGGTTCAAAAGCCCATGTCAAGTTCTGTGCTGACAGCTCGAAGCCTGGAGCCTGCTTTGAATTCTGTGTCTCCCTCTCGCTCTACCTCTCCCCGACTCATGCTCTCTCTTTCTCTCCAAAAAAAAAAAAAAAAAAAAAGAAAAAGAAAAAAAAATTTAAATTCTCCTGCCTTTATCTTGAAATGGTCTTATGGTTTTTCACAAGAACTAGGAGGGCATTTTTTAAAAATGTCCAAGCTTTAAAACTTTGTCCAGTCCTCACCCCACCGTCCACCAAACTACTCCATCTCTCCAAATGTATTTTCCTCAAATACCAAATGAGAACCTCTCATTTAAGGAAAAGAGGAAATTTGGTTTGGGGGATTTCTACCTAAAAATTTCCCCAAACAAACACTAAGCACAGAGCAGCCTCAGGGGAAAAACAAAACATTTCATCAGTTGTGAGACAACAACTTCAAAAACTTGTTATCAAGAAGAACAGTCTGGAAAGAATGTCACCTTCTCAAGTTTGAGTCCCTACATTCTGGGTCTTAGTAAAACATCACAAATGCTTGCAAAGTGGATGTAGCTAGATTTTTCTGTGCACATTCGAAGTCCACGCTGGAAGAGCAGAGTTGGGTCTCGTATCTGACAGCGGGCCAGCTGGTGGAGGACAGTCAGCAGGGAGGTGGGCAGACAGCCACGAGGCACCAGGCTGGTGTCCCCTAGAGAGCCCCCAGACTCACGAACACCCTGAAAAATCTCTCTATACAACAACAGCTCCCAGCTTCCCACTGCAGCCGTTTCTAACATTCTCACAAGACTTAATAAAGGGTTTCGGAGATTATAGGCTGTGAAAGATGGAGGAGAAAATGACATAATTTCTGTAATAATTACTAGAGGACATTTGCATGAAGGCTTTTATGCGTTATCCCAAGGCTTCCAAGAAATTTATAGGTTTCATTACAACGCACAATAGGGCACGGAAACTGTCAAATTTTGGAGACAAAGGTGGGGGGAGGGAACAAGTCAAGCACAACTTTGCAAGGGCCTCAAATTAATAGATATTCTGCACTTGAGAACTTTAATTCAGATGGATTCTATTTGCTCCTGTTCTCCAGGGCTGTCACAGCCAAGGAAGTCTGAATCGAATGTTTTCTGCTTCAAAGACAAATCAAGCACATGTTCATTTCCCCAAAGTAACACTATGCAAAGCAGAATTTGTAGAGTTACCTTTTTTTGCTTTCTTCTGCAGTTTCAGCGTATCTGAGGACTTCTTTTTTATCTCTTGGCGGGCTTTTTTATATTCTAAGAGAAAGAAGAATTATTGAATAATTTTACCACCTTGCTCAACAGAAAATCTTTTAGGAACAACCATTACTTTCATCACAGAAAGAATGAACAATGATACGCAATAAACAGCTTAATCAGGGTACTATATGGTAAAAATCTCCTGCTGAAGGGGTTATTCACATGAAAACCAACAAAATGCACCCTGGTCTTTTCCTGATAGAATTCACTCATATCAGCTGTGAGGAAAGACATCATTTGGGAATACTTTACTAAAAGTGAAAAATCCACAATTTCTCAGCTCGTGTCAGGAAATTGAAGAATAGGATTTGCTTTCCCAAGGCCCCCAGTTTGCAGTGCTCTGCTCAAAAAAGAACCCATGTAGCAAAACACTGACCAGATGTTACCATTCAGAGAAGAGCACTGAAGACTATAGCGTGAGAAATCAGACGGTGTCAGGGGGGAAGAAACTGCGAAACGCCCAGCTGCCTTAGCCTCATTCTCACATCAACACCAAGGCCGGCACCAGACCCCCCAGAGGAGGGGGCGACCCACAAACACCACACTTCCCCTGACAACCACCTCCGCTTCCCCTACAGGTCTACACCTATTCCTGGATTTCTCATTTCTGTTGCTGGCACCTCCATCACCCAGATTCAGACGTCCGAAATGACAGCTGCCTCTGACACTTCTCTCCTTTGCTGCCCTGGTATGCATTCAATTGACTGCCAACTGCTCCAGTTCCCTTGCAGCCTTCCCCGATGCCTCCCTCCCTGCTGGTGCCATGCCACCAGACACCTCAGTCACGTGCTCATGCGATCCACTGTTAGCCAACCCTTTCATTCTGGTTCACTCCCCCCAGATCCACCCACGAGCTTTCTCTCCCCGACACTTTACTGCAGTTATGAGCCTCCCAGCAATGAATGGCTCCTGCCCCTGCCACGATGCCAGCACCCCCACCCATGGGTTCCAGGAAGACCGGCTTGGGAGGTGTCTGTCTGGACCACTCTGCCCCCGGCGGCCGGCACACGAGGGACTGGGACATGTTTGTTGAAGCATTTCCAAAGAAGGCAGCAGTTCTAGGGGTGCCTGGGTGGCTCAGTCGGTTAAGCGTCCGACTTGGGCTCAGGTCATGATCTCGTGGTTCACAGGTTCGAGCCCCGTGTCAGGCTCTGTGCTGACAGCTTAGAGCCTGGAGCCTGCTTCAGATTCTGCGTCTCCCTCTCGCTCTGCCCCTCCCCTGCTCTCTCATGCTCTCTCTCTCTCTCTCTCAAAAATAAAGAAAAACATTTAAAAAAAATTAAAAAAAAAAAGAAGGTGGCGGTTCTGGACAGGAGACCCAAGGATAGCTTGTATCATTAAAAGTTTGGTTTTCAAGATGTGTTGTGATGCCTGAAGTATGAATCTTTGGCAATTCACATTTAATTTACCTGATCGCAATTAATACCACCAAGAATCTGGGCTCTCAGCAACGGGGGGATGTTTCATGGGATCACTTTTGACTCCTTATTCTCCAACACAGAAATGCCTCCAGGAGACATGGGAACAGAGTGGGCCCTTAGGATGACACCAGCAGAGGCACCAGGCGGCAGCCGGCAATACCCGTGCCTCTGCTCGGAACACGTGTACTACTACGCAGAGGACAGCTTGCCCCCCTGTACCTTTTGCGTGGTCTTTATCCAGCTGGTTAGCCACTTTCTTCCATTCTTCCATCTGTTCTTGAAGCGGGTTTATCAGACAATCAATTAAAGCGCTTTCACCAAAAAGAAAGAAGAAATTAGATACATTCTGTTGTCAAGATTTACACTTGGCTGTCAAAACTACCTAAATCAAGGATTTCATGATGCAAGACAAGGCAGTATACTAAGCCCAAGTTCACACCCAAATCCCTCCATTTCGTAACAACCTTATTCTCAGAACGCGCTTCAGAGACTGTTAGGAAGCCATAAGCATGACTGGTTGGAGCAACATCTCTTCTTGTTTCCCCTGCTTATCTTCTGACTCTTGTATTAATGAGCACGGATGCAGACCAGAGGGGTCACCCCTCTGGCTGCACAACAGAAGCACCTGGAGAGCTTTAAAAAGGCAAGGACGCCAGGGCTGCACCCCATACCTAATGCCTGGCATGAACTTAGAGGGTGGGACCCCGTTATTACTAATTTTTAAAAAGCCAGGGGTGCCTGGATGACTCAGTCAGTTAAGCAATCTGACTCCTGATTTGGGCTCAGGTCATGATCTCATGGTTCGTGGGTTCGAGCCCCACATCTGGCTCTGTACTGACAGTCTGGAGCCTGCTCTCCCTCTCTCTCTACCCCACCCCTGCCCACATACTCTCTCTCTCAAAATAAATACACTATATATATATACATATATATGTATATGTATATGTATACGTATATGTATTTGTATATATACACATATACATATGTGTATACATATATGTATATGTGTATATATATATATACACATACACACACACACATACATATATAAAAGAGCCACATGAGTCTGATGTGCATTCAGGATTATGGTCATGACTGTAGGCTAACTGTGGACAGCCTGGAGAAAGAAAAGCTGAATGATGAGCTCTTAGATCAGAGGGTATCCCCAGGGACTCCCTGTATTTTGTGCAGGGTCCCAAACAGATCACACATAAGCACGTGGAAAGGCAGCTCCCCACCCAGAGGAACCATGCAAGGCATGGACCCCCGAGGTTTTTGTCTGTGTAATGGAAGGAAAATGGACACATTCTGACATTTACAGAGATCCTGTAGGAAAATTAGAAAGTGCCCATAAATTGCCTAAATTGCACTGATGAGACGTACTAAGAAGGTGTTCTCAGACTGCCTTTTGATCACAGAGCCTCCTGAAAACCTTCAAGTTCTCGGTACAGTTCCCTCTTTTCCTCCTCAGGGTCTACGTGGCACTCCCCCCTTCGTACACACTCCCTCCAGCCATCAACACAGCTCACTCCCTTATTTCTTCCAGGTGTCTGTTCAGATCTCTCTCTGGAATATACTCGCTCCCTAACCACCCAGGGTCGAATGGCCACCACCCGTCTCCTCTCCGTGTGCCTCCCCTGGTGGCATTCAGCAGCCCCTGACGTCATGTCACGTGTACATAGTGCCCAGAGCGTAAGTCCCATGAGAACAGGACATGGTCCTATTTAGTGCTACACCCCACACTCCCTAACTAAGATAGTGCCTGGCACACAGTAGATGCTCAATAAATCATGGTCATTGAATTGGTGTCCCCTCATGACTCAAATGTGCAGGCCACAGGCTTGCAAATAAACCCGGGAGACAAGCGTGAGAGGAGGTGCTGCATGGTCTGGGGAGCATCACCCAGGAGCCAGCAGGAGGGAAGGCAGGCAGATGTCATCACCTGCTATCCAGGCACTTTCTGCTGGAAATGTGTAGATGTTTCATAAATTTTCACAAGAACCCTTTAGAGACCACTATCCCCATTTTATAGTAGCTATGATTCCTGCATGATTCCAGCGCCTGAACGGCCAGTCCAGGGCTCAAACCTAGGCCTGGCCATCTCCAAGACCAGGCACTTCCCAGAACATTCTGCCACCTCCCACAGTGGCCCAGCCAGGGCCAGGGTCAGAGGCATCTCACTTGGGCGTATCTGTAAAGCAGAACGCTATCCGTAAAGCAGAATGGTATGAGAGGGGTGAATTCTGCCCATCTTCTTGGAAGAATGCCCCCCTCCCTCCCACTGACTGGAACACGGGTGACTCCACATCCTCGTGCCAGCCGTTGCCATTTCCACCATGCTGGCAGCGCGGGGCGCTCGATCGCTACCGCTGTCCTCCATGGAGGGTGGGCCCACAGCTGCTCCTCCAGGGGTTCCTGCAGGGGGCGGCTGCACCGCTCTTCCACCAGCGGAGGGCGAGCAGAGACACACAGGAGCACAGAGAAGACCCCCAAAGTGGGGTGCAGGATCCACGAGGGCAGGGACCCAGGCAGGCTGGTTGTCCGCCACATTCCCAGCACCCAGGCCAGTGCTGGCATGCAGCGGGCGACCAACGAATACTCGTTCAATGAGCGAGCAGAGCGATGGGCAGTGGGGACTTCGATGCTACGGGGAGATGATTGCTGCTTCGGGTGGGCTGGCGAGTCACTGCCTCCTTAACCTGAAACCAGCAAGGGCACACGCGATCGGGGCAGGATATGCTCCTCACCTCGAAAACTGCCTCAGCTTGGCTTCTATGCTTCTGTGCCTCATGCACATCCTCGTCAGGGCAGAACCGATCTCCCTGGTACCACCTGAAACAGAAACACACGCAAAGTTGAGGGCAGGAGACACACTGGAATCATTGAAATCCTTAAAAAAATTTTTTTTAAGTTTACTTATTTTGAGAGAAACAGTGCCAGTGGGGGGAGGGACAGAGAGAGAGAGAGAGAGAGAGAGAGAGAGAGAGAGAGGGAATCCCAAGCAGGCTCCGCACTGTCAGCACAGAGCCTGATGCGGGGCTCGATCCCACAAATCATGAGATCATGACCTGAGCTGAAACTGAGAGTCAGACGCTTAACCGACTGAGCCACCCAGGTGCCCCAGAATCACTGAACTCTTGAAAAGAGAATGAAATAATTTGAAAACAAGCCATATTTCACCATGTGATAAAACCCAAGCCACTGCTTCTCACCACGCATGTGTGCGCATACACACACACACACACACACACACACACACACACACAGGGTGACACATTTTCCTATAATCACCAAAATAGAAGTTACTTTTACTGTATGCAATGCCCAGTAACATTTTCTATTCTATCTGATTTTCTTTAAATGCTGTGACCCAGAAATTGGTTTTACAACCCACTACTGGATCATGACCTACAATCTGAAAAACACTTCCCAAGGAAAATGATCAAAATAGTATCCTGACTTTCAAGGAAAAGCTGTTGTTTTGTTCTGTTTTCCACTTCTGGCAAAATAACCCTCTTCACGTTATTTAGAACAGCTAACAAGGCTACTCCGGCTAATTGTTTCAAGATACATATTCTAGAATACGAGTAATTCAGAGACTAGCAAGGCCAAAGCAAAACGAAACAAGGGAGCATTTTCTGAGGGGGTTGGGTAGCACTAGTGAAAGGGGGTCCCGCACTGAACAAATGTCAACGTAAGCTGTAATTCAGTTTTATTTTCCCGAAATTCTGGTCACGCCGCTCCCTTCAGGCACACCCTCTTTAAGACTATTTGTGAAGTGCCCTTCCTGCCCCCTCCAAGAAACAATGCCCGAATCAGCACTTACTTGGGCGTGGGGAGCACGTCACATCTACAGATGGGAATTCTGCACCAAGCACTGGAAAAGCTCAATTATAAATGTTATGAAAACATTGGGGCTCATGAAATTGGGGAGGGGGAATGTCACATAAAGCACTATTTTTCACAGACAAGGCCTTCAAGGGAAAGCTGTAGGCATTTATGGTAGGTTTAACGAAGCCAAGTTAACGGGAAAGAAATTCCCTCCTTTATTAGTGCTGGTGATGTTATTATGGTTCGTATCTCCCCCTCTGCCTTCTCTTCTAGAAAGGTCAATGTGCTATTTCAGTTCCTCTTATTTGCCATTTTATTCTGCAAAACTAGCAGGTTTCCAGAACCAAATAAATTAGTGTTAATAGTAATGTGTTCAATATGAATATTTCTATATTTT
This sequence comes from Panthera onca, assembly GCF_046562875.1. Classification (NCBI taxonomy): domain Eukaryota; kingdom Metazoa; phylum Chordata; class Mammalia; order Carnivora; family Felidae; genus Panthera; species Panthera onca. Next base: position 67,667,306 of record NC_138356.1, read on the forward strand.
AGTCTGAAAAGAGAAGTCTTCTAGAACAATTCTCCCACTCCTCTAAAACAGGGTTTCTCAGGGGCGCCTGGGTGCCTCAGTTGGTTAAGTGTCTGACTCTCGGTTTCAGTCAGATCATGATCTCATGATTCGTGGGATCGAGCCCTGCATCAGGCTCTGTGCTGACAGTGCGGAGCCTGATTGGGATTCATTCATTCATTCATTCATTCATTCATTCATTCATTCTCTCTCTCTCAAAATAAGCAAGCTTAAAAAAAAAACCTCACAGGGTTTCTCAGCCTGAAGACTACCCACATGTCAGTCAGATGATTCTTTGTTGGGGGGGGGGGGGGGCTATCCTGTACATTGTAGCATGTTTAGCAGTATCCCTGGCCTTGACCTTCCACAAATCAGTAGCAGCCCCCAATTTTGTGACATCTAGACATGTCTCCAGGCAGTACAGTGTTCCCTGGGAAGCAAAATCCCAGTTGAGAAGAAGCACTGCTGTAAGAGAACCTGAGCAAGACCTAAAGGTCACCGGAGGCTGACTTTTTAAACGGCCGAAAGTCTTGGTAAAATGTTGCCCTTTAGCTGCTGGCACCTGCAGCCACTCTGGAGTTAGAAACCACCTGGGCATCCCCATCTACTGCAGCTCACCATGCTCCACCCGGGAAAACCAGTAGAGGGCGCTGTTTGCATGCGCACTACTTGCCTCCTGGGCTCTCTACAGGTTCTCCTAAGCCTTTATTGCTTATAAGCAGGGACGAGGAACACTTTATCCCCGGGGAAATATCTCCTATTTTTCCTGGGCCTTCATTTGACTCAAAGTTAATAACCCGGCCATGCAAGGAAACCGGCACACTCATTCACTGCTGGAAGGAGTGTAAACGAGTACTTTTCCGGAGGAGAATTTGGCCGCGTCTATCCAGAAAAGCCTTCAAGACAAGTCCCCTGTTTGACCTAGCAAACCTACTTCTAGAAATTTAACCAGAGAAAACAATTAAGGACGAAAGCAAATCCCCACCTATGAGGACAGTCATCGAAATGTTGTTGACGACAAGAAAAACCGGAAGCAAAATCTCATTGTAGGGAGCAGGGCAAATAAAGCATGGAGCACAGACATACCCTGTCATAGCACGTTGTTACCTAAAATGCAGGACGGTGGTGTTTAAGGTCGTGGGAAGGTATGGCATCTGTATAGAGCTTAGGCTGTACCAGGCCCTGGGGTAAGCGCTGTGCACACATGAACTCATTCAATCCTGCAAAATCCTGGTTGTGCTAGTATGATTACCCCCGTTTCCATCAGTGCCTTGTGGAATTTGTCCAGGGTCGCGCTGTCAGTAAGTGGGATTCCAACCCAGACTCAAGCTCCAGAGCCTATGTGTTTAACCACCCAGCACACGGCGTTTACTACAGACCCAGGAAGGTAGGCAGGGGCAGGACGGAGAGCCTAGAATGAATCCCGCTGAATTTACTTAGCGACACGCTATTATGGGTGTTAGGCCCTTAAAGCCCTGCTCTCAAATTCTGGTTCCGGACCCTAGAAATGTCGAACTGGTCCCAGAGGACTGAGCTCCAATCCTTGCTAGGCTAACACTGAGAGCTAAGTGGTGGGCAGCTGCCTCACTGACAACCTATGCCTCAGTTTCCTCAAGATTGATTTCTAGGCTTGGAAATGATCACCTCAAGGTTGGTTCCCTCACCCCATTTCTCTGCTCCATTCTTTCTCTCACCTTCCCAGACATTTTCCATAGACGGCCACCAGTCACGTGTCATCTCCAGGAAAGCCCAATGCTTCCCAGAAACAGCTGACCTACAGTGCGATAACCAGCAGTTTCTAAACATGCTGTCTGTGCTCACCCCCGGACCCTGTGGCACAGGAAACCCTGAGAGGGGAGGAAATAAAAACCGCAAAGAAAACTTCCAAATGGCAGTTGTCTCCGTCCAATTGGCACAGAGCAGATGACATCCTCTGTGGACCCCGGGACCCAGCCGCTGGAGGGACTGCTGATCTAAGCAACATGGGGCACCCTAAAAATAGCTCTATGTGTGGAGGTGCTTAACATCTTATGCTCTTCCTGACCCTGGCTAAAACTTAAAAAAAAAAAAAAATCAGCAAGTTCGAAAGAGCTTTCAGAGGAAACCGGCTGTAGCTACAAAGACAGAGCAGACATGTGGAAGGGCTCTGACTTGACAGTGAGAATATTTATGGAATCAAACGGCTGGGTTGAGACGCTCAGGAGCCTGTGAGTGAGGACAAGCTCTTACTCGTTTCTGTGCTGCCTGTACCCAGCACTGGTGCCGGATGAAGGAACCAACATTTACCATTCTGGGAGCAAATCACCACGCTGGCTCTACCTGGAGGCAGGACCACGGACTGGGTTTGTCTTTTCTTTAATCCATAAATCTTGGTGTGTGTTATAAGTGCACACTATACAATGTCCAACATCAACAGGAGATTCTTCTCTTAGAAAAGATCTACACTGATGCGAGCTCAATCTAAAGAGAGAATGGTATATTCGCTTCCTATTGTTTTTGTAATAAATTACCACAAACTTACTGACTTAAAGCAACACACATTTATAATCTTATAGTTTTAGAAGTCAGAAGTCCAAAATCTGTTTCACTGGGCTAAGATCAAGGCCTTGGGAGGGCTGCAGTCCTTCCAGAGGCTCCAGGGAAGAATCTGTTCCTTGCCTTTTCCAGTTTCTAGGGGCTGCCTGCATCCCTTGGCTTGTGGTCTCTTCTAATATCTTCAAAGCCAGCTACTTAGCATCTTTTGTCTTCTCTGACCTCTGTACTGTTCTCACATCTTCTCGGACACTGATTCTCTCTACCTGCTTCCTATAAGAATCCTTGTGTACACAGACCCAGCTGGAGAATCCAGGATAATCTCCCCGTCTCACGATCCTTAACTGAATCACATCTGCAAAGTCCTTTTGCCTTACACTGTGGTAACATAGTCACAGGCTCCAGGGGCGAAGATGTAGACATCTTTGGGGAGGCATTACCCTGCCTACCAGCACTGCATAAGAGTTGCTCATTTGGAGAGTGCAGAGGGGCAATGCGTGTCTCACCAGAGCCTATGGATTGTCAGCTGGTTAAGTCTGGGCCAATGATCTAATTCCACCCCCACCCCCCACTCCCGGCAGTGGCTGGTCTAGGGATGGGACAAGGAGGAGAGGTTGTCGTAGAAGCCTGTGGGGAAAAGACCCTGATCTGAACATCAACACAACAAAGAGACACCACAGGATGTAAACAGAAGCAGGGTGCCCAGTTACTGCAGTCACCTATCATCATGGCCATGGGGACACCTGCCTCAGGATGAGACCCGTCCTCTGAAACTAACACACACAGCCTGGTCTTCCTCTGGACCCAGAGCTCCTGTTTTGTAAGAGCATACATCTCCTTTTTTTTTTTTTTTTTAATGTTTATTTTTGAGAGACAGTGTGCATGAGCAAGGGAGGGACAGAGAAAGTGGGGGACAGAGGATCCAAAGCGGGCTCTGAGCTAACAGCAGACAGCCTGACATGGGGCTCGAACTCACAAACCTTGATGAGATCACGACCTGAGCCAAAGTCAGACGCTTAACGGACTGAGCCACCCAGGGGCCCCACATCTCCTTATTTTTAAAGCCACTTTGATTTGGTTTTGTTTCTCGCCAGTTGAAAGGAGAAAAGAGCAGGGAGCAAGGGCCTCCCGTGCTTCCCCGTAGCACCAGGAAGCAAGTTGCTGCTGAAAGAAATAACGGTCTCCAGTGGCTGCGGATGTAGATACACTTTATGGCAAAAATCTTAATTCTTTTCCATGTGGCACATGTAAGAGCTTTCTCCTGTAACAAGCAAAGGTTTTTCATAATAAAGTAGCACAAAATCAGTCAGTGATCTAAATTGGATGGTTTGCAAAGGAGCCCAACAGTGGAGAAAAAAGAATAGGGTCCAGAGGCTAGACTAGCAAAGTACGAATGTCGGGGCAGAATACTATGGTTTGCACCTGAAGACACTTAAAAATTCCATAAATGTTTGCTGAGTGGTGCACCAGTTTCCTGGGGCTTCCGTAACCAAGCACCCCAAACCAGCGGGCTTAACACAGCCACAACGTACTGTCCTCACACGTCTAGAGGCCAGGAGTCTGATGGGGCCGTGCTCCCCTGGGAACCTGCAAAGGAGAATCCTTCCTGTCTCTTCCCAGCTTCTGGTGGTCCCAGGCAATTCCTGGCTTGTCAAAGCTTCACTCCCGACTGTGTCTTCATTTTCGAGTGGCGGTCTCCCCTGTGTGTCCGTCTTCACATGAGGCATCTGTGCCTGTGTCTGCATGTGTCTGTGTCCAAATTTCTCTCTTCTTCTAAAGACACCAGCCACACTGGATTAGGGCCCACCCTAATGACCTCACCTGAGCTTGATTACACCTGCAAAGACCTTATGTCCAAATAAGGTCATATTCACAGGTACTGGGGGGGGGGGGGTGGGGCGGGGAGGACTTCAACCTATCTTTCTGGAAGACTCAATGCACCCATAATGGGGATCTACCATGCAGCAAGAATTTTAAAGTGATTCTGAAGAGGACAACAAGGGTCTGACCCTTAAGGGGCCAGCAGACTGTCAGGCAGGGATAGTTACAAAATGAGGCAAAGGAATGCAACCTTTGCAGCATCCCTGTGGGGTTGGTATTTTCATCCCCATTTTATAAATGGAAAAACAAGCTCAGGAGAGTTCGCTAACTTGCTGAGGGCTACAGGGCTGGGAAGCGCAGAGCCAAGATCCAAGCCCCACGTTTACTGATACTGAAAGGCCCTTTCCCACTATGATAAGCTGGAGACATTCCCAACTGAGGACAAAGAGGCACGCTAAAATAACAGAATGCAAACTATTTAATGCCATTTTGGGGACGATAAGGGAAAATAAGGAGCTGCTATCATCCCTCCCCCCCCCCCCCGCAACAAAGTCCTATAGGGCTACACCCTTCAGAACGCAACTGGCCACAGTGGCTTTGCAAAGGCGGGACCATGGTGCACACCCAGTGGCATCGTCCCATCCGCCCACGCTGCCTCATTTGCAGGCGGCTTCCGTCTCCCCACGCAGCAGGGGACTAATGCACAGGCCATGGGGGGTCTACAGCATGCAGGTGGCCAGGGAGGACTGAAAAGCCAGTCTGTCAGGCCCAGCTTCTGCGGCAGAAGGGGGGAGGGGGGAGCAAGATTTAAGAATCGCTCGAGTCGAAGCGCAGGGTGACAATAAGTCACTGTGCGTCCCGGAGGCCCTCTGAGAGCTCATGTTGTTGGGAAGCCTGATTAGTAGTCAGAAAGAACCACTGGACAGGAGGGCTCTCTCTGAAGCCTCTGCAGGAGAGGGCTCAACAGGACAGGGCCCCCCACCTACTGCGGGGTTTGTCGACCCCAACACTGCCTACATCTTGGACCAAATCCTCTGTTGCACGGGGCTGCCCTGAGCACTGCTGGGTGAAACACACCCCAAGTCGTGATGACCAGAAATGTCGCTAGACATTTGCCAGGGTGGGGAGGGGGGGGCAAAATGGCCCCTGTCGAGAACCACCGGCCAAGGGGGAATTGTGACCTTTTCCCATAAGAGGGCTCGCTGACCTTGGTGTGGGGTCTTGAGAAGCCACAGGTGACATATTCAGCCGTACCAGCAGCGGCTAGGAGAGGGGGCTAAGCTCGCCACCCACCCCCGGCTTCCTAAGCACAGAGGCAATAGAAGCCTCCTGTTGATGTGACCAAGAAAATACTCCACTCGCCGTTAAAGAAACATTACTTTCAAAACACACGGCTGACATTCCCCACAAAGTCAACAGGCACTAACTCCCTCCCCTGCAGCCTTAGGGACACATTAATTCCACCAGAGGCAGCTTATGTTCAACTGTAAAAACAGCTATGAAAGGGAGGCGGAAAAGTCCACGTGAGGCAAGACCCCAGGCACAGAAGATCCACCCCGGGTGGAGTTAGGAAGGGCTCCTTTGTGGGACCCACGAGAGCTCAGAGGAACAGGGCGGTGGAGTAAGTGACCTCCGACCGCCCAGCAGCTCGTGACTTCTATCTGGACGCAGGCCAGCAATGCACTGACAGCCCCAAAGCGTCTCTGAAGATGGGTGACACCGCACACCAAACAGGCGTCACAAAACCCTCACTCTGTCCTTGCTGCACCCGGATGCATGAAATTGCTTCCTGCGCCCATCCGGTTAAAGTTTAAAAGATCTAAGATGGGTGGCCGTGTGTGGTTCCCAGGCATATGACCACCAATCACACCAAATGCACCAAACACATCAATTTCAGACTGGAGGTCACCCCTGTGACACATTTTTATCAGGAATTTTTTTCCAAAACGTATCTGCTTTATCCACGCCAAATCTTACCTCTTGTGGTATGTGACCCTGTCCCCTTCCCCCACTGACCTCAGAAGAGTTCTGGGGGCCCAGTCCCAGCTGCATTCCACCCACCCCACGCCACATACCTGACTGACATGTGGCCCCCAAGCAGCCTGCAGGCCCTGGGGCTCCCACAGCCCCACTCTCACTGTGGCCAATCCGGAGTCATGGCACCAGCTCCCTGTCCTCTCCCAGACTAACAGGGGGATCAAGAAGAAAAGCAGTAGAAAGGTTAAGAGAGTTCGGCTTTGAAGTCAAACAATGTGGATTCAAAGCCCAGCTCCCCTCCCGCCCCCCCCCCCCCCCCCCCAGCTCACTAGCTGTGTGACCTCGGGAAGGGTCTAACTTTCTTAGACTCACATGTGGATGACTGTACTCTAACAAACAGCGAGCCCGACTCGTGTTTCAGGTCATCTCTGTTGTGCACATCACACCCGAAGAGCATCACCTGTGATTCAGGGTTTGGGCTTCTTGTGAAACAGTCTGAGTATCCCAGATTTTTATAGTCTTGTCCCCTGATCTTTCACAATTGCCTCATCCATATGTCATCTGATGGCGACATTTCTGTCTAAAAGCAACTTGCTTCTAGCCTATCTTTTAAGCATTCCACTTACTGTGCAGAAATAACCAATCTTGGTTTTTACACTCATATTCCAAAGATTTACCGACCTTATAATTAAATAATTTCATGAGGGTCCGTAACATGTGGATATACAGAAAAAGATCTATCAGCTATGAGCTTACGAAAGGCAGGGGTTGGTATAGTTTATAGAGAAACACGGAGTGCTGGATACATCAATGGGCCAGTTAAGTAGGGCTTTGGTGTGGCAATAGTCAGCCAAGTCCTACAGGAGGGCAGACGCCAGAGGAACTGTGGCCTGACTGGAGCAACCATCCACATCAGTGCACAGCCCTTACTTCTTCCATGTGGAATATCGCCCTTCTCCAAGGAGCTGGCTAATGAGAACATGGAAGGCAAGTTAACAGTACAGAGGGTGGTTTCTGCAAAAGCCCAGATAATTCCTTCTTCCCAAACATCTCAGGAGACCAAAGGCTGGGAAGGAGCAGTTCAGAGGGTCTGCCTTGGAAAGGCTGTACTTATGTTCACATCAGCGAAGTGGTCATTTGATGGTACTCAAAGCTCTAGCTTTGAGAGGTTCATGGTCAGCCGACTGCAGTGTGCCTCAGTCTCTCAGTGTCCCAGGTCTCCAAAACAGGCAGGCAGCTGTCCTTGACTAGCCAGCGTTTGAAGGTGTCCCCAGCCTTACTTCTCTGTTGTTTATTTTTACGTTGCAAAGATCAGGACAGTTGCGTCACTAGCCTCCTTCCAGCAAAGGATGGAAAGGAAAGGTCCTATGGAATCCACTGCTTGGTACCATCATCGGCCACTCAGGGGATCCTTCTGCAGTGGCTCATGGCAGGTTGTGGTATCACAGGCTCAATATACGAGGAAAGAGTGTGTCTGTCCTTTCTCTCAAGCCCCTGCTCTTCAACAGCGCAGAAGTCTTAAAATGTCAGGTGTCTTTCACCTTGATGACCGGCTGGAAGATTGCCCAGGCATTGCATCACAGAACCTGCCTCGGCATGCGTTAGCTGCCACTGTGGCCAGACGGAACAGGGCACGGCTGGGGACACCATCTGCCGCCCTGGGGGACGCCTGGAGGCCAGCACGCGCCACGGCCACCGTGGCTCCACACGCACAGCAGTGCCACACCTGACAAGGAAGCTGGAACCCCACTTCTGCGATCTTGCAGGTGGGTTTCAGGGTTCTTACAAGTCTAAGTGATGGTACCTGGACTCCAGAAGGGAAAGTAAAAGTGTCTCAAAATGGCACCTGAGCGTGAGCCTGAATTCGAGTAAGATTATGCCTGGAAAAGCTCAACCATGATGCCCTGGCTAACAAAGACCACATGCTATCCAAATATCCGGTTCAAGGGGCCACGTCCAAAGGCCACCACTGCCACATGGATGAAAAGATGGGTCTGTAGGGAGCACTCTGGCCCTCCAGGCAGGGGACCAACTGGACCTCAGGAGGAGGTGGGCATACCTGCTGGAGGCTCTAGAAACTGACCTCCAGGCTGGACCCGATGACCCTCCCTCCTCCTTCGAGGGAAAGCATCCCATGGCAGCCAGGATGCTGGAGAAGAGACGGGGCAGCATTCCTGTACTCAACAAACACTGAGGAAATGTCACCGTGGTCCCATCACTGTGCTATGAACAGGGAGACAGCCCCGGCCCTCATTTCACCTACACGTGGAAGCAGAGAATTTTCAGGGTGACCCTTGGGCTGGAAGGTACCTTAGAAAACTCACAAAGCAACACACCAGCAGTTCCCTACCGCTTGGCAGCACACTCTTGCCTTTAATTAACAGAGAAGCTTCTGATGCCCTCTCAGGAGTCCCACACTGGCTGCCCTCCCTCTTGTTTGGGAAACACACCCTTGCCCATCCCTGTGCACTTTTGAGGCGGATGGCTCCTGCCGGGGGCCCCATCCTTTTCATTAAAGGTCAAAGAAGGCCACTCAGGATATTAAGAACAAATTAGCTGCGTTTCTTTTGGCTTCATCAGCATTTTATTTTTATCCTCGGACACAAGAGAAATGGACGACAGGGAGGAGGTGGCATCACCTGATGCCCTACATTTGTTTAACTACAGGGAGGGGAGCGTCAGGGGAGGGGGAGAGAAAAACAACCAGTTCCTATTGTGGTTACCACACAGACCGTTTACCATTTACATCAGCCACGTAAGCTCGCTCCGCTCCGTAGAGACACTTTCAGGCTTCAATCTCACTGAACGGCATCCACACGCCTTATGTTAGCCCTGGCGGTGGTTTCAAGAACCCCCAGCGCTTCTGTATGAGCTACTTGGCTTCTTAGATCACCCAAACGTTCTTGCAACAGATACACGATCTGATTTCAAGGAAATAACGGATGAGAAAGGTGCGTACTGTTTTAAGCAGTGGAAGGATCTGCCCCTTTGTCCTCATGGGGTCCCTTAGGACAAAAGTGAAAAACATAGAAGATTTGTCAAAAATAAACCCTTACAGCTCCCCGCAAAGGAAGCGTAACTTCCCTTTTGCTACAATGGCAATCCTAACAACCCGCTTCCATCTTCACGGAAGAGACAAACACATGGAGTTTCCTGTTTGAAAAACTGGATTGTTCAGCTACTGTATGTGGCTGAGGCAACGGACAATCCAGCTGGTGTTTACGGGACAGCTAATACTGTGCGCTCAGCAAATGCTGGAGAGGGTCAGCGGCACATTTTGGGAAGACACCCTCGTGCCCACGTGCGGGGTGGAAGGCACTGCAAACTGTTATCAGCTGACACTCTTGCAGCCAAGCTCACACTCCCCAGCCTCTCCCACTTCACGACTTTTCAAAAAGCAGAGGAAACAAAACCACACACAGCCCTACCACCATCTGGCGGCTTCAGCAAGCACGAGATTCTGGCAGGCACGGCACTGGCAGCCACAGAGACCAATATTCCTCTTTCTTTGTTGCTGTTTTAAAAGCAAAGCGAGAGTGGTAATATGGAAACACAAACACACGGACCCGCTCACACTCTGGGGAAGACAGAGCAGCAGCAAACGCATTCCGACAGGGATCCTTCCCCACCGTCATTTCAGGTGGAAAGGCACCAGGCTGAAAGACGCCGTGGGGGGGATCACCCAGGAAACGTCTCCGGCCCTCTGCCACCTGCCATTGGTAACGCCCACCACGAGGGTCTGCCTCTGACCCGCGGGCGCAGAGAGGTGCTCCCGCTGGAGGCAGGTGCACGACTCAAGGATGCCAACTCGGGCCAGCAAAGCAGATGTGGGCCGCTGTGTCTTCTTGGCTGGTGAAATTGAACGGTCGGGCAGATAAGATGCTTACAGCCACAGATCTGGGCATTACCTCTCAGGAGGCCTTCAGGGAAGGCCAGATGATTTAGAAGGGGGCCTGATGAACCCTACAGACACAGAACAGGGCAGTTATTCTAGGGATCAGAGAGAGCCTGACACATCCATCTCCTCAAAAGGGATGACACCCCAGAGAGTGAGCCCTTGATGCTGACTCTTGAGCTATGCCCTGGTTCTGCTTCTGCTGGTGACCAGACAGACCCTCCTTGGGACTAACAATTTATGCTTAAAACCTCTGCTATCCAGGGGTGCCTGGGTGGCTCAGTCACTTAAGGGTTCGACTCTTGGTTTCGGCTCAGGTTGTGATCCCAAGGTTTGTGAGTTCAGGCCCCACATGGGGCTCTGCACTGATGGTGCTGAGCCTGCTTGGGATTCTCTCTCTCCTTCTCTCTCTCTACCCCTCCCCCACATGCGTGCTCACACACTCTCTCTCAAAATAAATAAATAAAACTCAAAAAAAAAAAAAAAAAAAAAACCTCTGCTATCCAGAATCAGGCTACCCTCATGGGTTGCTGGCTTAAGAACTATTCTACTCCTTTAAGGGGCTTCTGTACATCCCCGAACTCTGCCAGAATGTGTCAACTTTATCAGCTCTCAGGAAGCAATCTTGCTGCTTTCCAAGTTATTAGGAACAGCTACCATTTTCTGACTGCTTGTAATCTAATAGCACCTGCAAGCACATTGTATCAATTTTTAGAACCTCATTCTACTCCTCATATAGGTATCATTATAAAGTAGGTATTCTTATTCTCATTTTACAGATAAGGGCAAGGAAGCTCAGAGAAGTTAAGTAATTTGCCCAAGGTGCCACAGTAGAGTTCAGGTTTGGGATCCAGGGCTGAGTCTACAGAACTTTTAAACATTCTTCAGGATATCTCACTATTACAAATACATCTCAAAATATTTGACAGATGAGAAATTAGGTGTTCACCATCCCCACCCCCCGCCCCCACTGTTTAACTCCACTCAAATATCTGTTTTATCAGGCAGACTTCACTGTCACCACTTCCTTGTTGGACTATGAACAGGCCCTGGCTTCAGGGTGGACACAGACTCAGCACGTCACCATCTGCTAGCTTCCTTTGGAGGGGGTGCTATTTATTCGTGCAGAGGACCCTGGACCCTTCCTTACTCACTAGGAGTATCTTTCCCAAAATCATCCTTTCAGCTTCTGCCCCATCCCAGGAGGGACCTCTGGAGTAGTTTCATGGTGATGCTATCTTTACTCAGCCAAACAACAGACTTTTTCTTTTCTACTAACATGGTGTCTCATAAAACAGCACAGGATGGGATGTGTGCATATCCCTGGACATAGCAGGTGCTCAGCAAACCTGAGTACGTGGGAAGTGGGAGGAATGCCAAGCTGCGAGTTCCAGGCCTCTAACACTGGCTCTTCCAAATTCTCTTAGCACCCCTCCCTGCTCCCCACTCCTCTCCTGTGCCTGCTGCACACCCCCTCCTACCACTGCGACAGGGAACTAATCAAGAGAAGCTAAGATATAAGATTCTAGAGGAAGAATGGCCACAATCAGCCTAGATTCCACCTGTGGCACACATGCACACAGTCAGACTTCTGGTCACTGACAGGGACTCATCTACTGTCTCATACTCCTCTTCCCCTCCATTTGTATCTCAAGCTGCACCTTCCCCAAATGGTTTTTGGGTGAATGTTTGGATGGCTTCTGATCTATTAGAAACCGGAACACTAACCAGAACAGACAACAGCAGGCTGGCTCGTAACAACCAGAGAAAGCAGGTATAGGGCTCAGGCGGGCAAGAGAGCAGCACCATGATGCAACCCAAGCATCCTCAGGGCCCTATAGGCCCCCAGCCTGCTGTTCAACGCAAGGGCATAAACTGGTTTTAGGGTCTAGTTCCCCAGCTGAGTCTCAAGGTCAACAGTAGCGATGTGAACCCAAAACTATTTTCAGTTATTTCTAGGTCTCCTTACTGCTCCGGCCCAATTTTCATTAAAGCAAGATACAACTCTAGCATCCTAATGACCCTCTGAGGCTGACCTAACTGGCCTGCATGATATGCCCCTGAGAGCCGGTCACGGGATGGGATGTGAACTTTCTACTCGATGATCAGAGCTACTCTTGTCCTTCTTCCTGCTCTGTTCTCCTGTGTCCTTCTCTTCCCCAGTTCTTCTAACAGAGCACAAATACTTCCTGAGGACAATAACTATTCGTGAGTGGTTTAAACCTAACTGTTGCCCAGTCATCAAACAAACCCAACAGGAAGTTGCCAGAAAGCACGGGACTGACCCTGTGTTCTGAGGGGGACTGCAGGAATCAGGGTAACACAGGGGCTTTCCCTGCTTCGTCAAGTTCACTGCCTGACCGCAGAGGACTAGCTGGGTTTGGTTTAGTGCCACTGCACTGTGTATGTTCCGGTTGCCAACAGCTGTTCCTTCAGTGGGCTCTTGTGTTCCTTTCCTCTTCCCTGGGGAATGATTAGGGGCATGATTCTTAACCCTTAAGGTCTAGGCAAAAAGCAATTTCCTTGTCTTTTCACACAGGTGGGGAGGGGAAGCAAATGGGTTTTACCTTCTGGGATAATTCCAACTGCCTGTTAATGATGCCTGGAACACTGAGTTAAGAAGGATTCTGAGGCTGGATCTGGACTTGAAGGAAAAGAGGGTGCCTAGATCAGCTAGCAATGTCTGCCATGCATGCCTTGTATTTGCTACTCTGGCCCTAAAATCTCACAGGAACTAGAGCAGTAATTTTTCAAACTTTCATGTGATCACGCAGGGATTTTGCTAAAGTGCCTATTGTGACTCAGAAGGTCTGGAGTGGACCTGAGATTCTGTATTTCTAGCCAGCTCCCAGGTAAGGCCAACTTGCTGCCAGACCAGCAGCTACACTATGGGTCGAGGGTCGTGCACTAGCCAATATACCTTTCCCAAACTCCCTGAGAATCCACCACCACAGGGATCCCCCACCCCCGCAGGCAAAACGTAGGTGGGCCAGATGTCCTAGACTTGGGAGGAGGGACACAGGGGATGCCATACCCCCACAGGACACTGGGGCCTGCTGTTGGGACAGCCTCCTGCTGGTGAAGCTTCCTCACCCCTCACCAGAGGTTCCCCTGCCAACACACGGAACTGCAAATCTGGGTCCAGAGAGAAAAAGAGAGCTCAGGAGCATTCGACAACAGGTGAGGGCAAAGCGGCTGGACACAAGCTAAGTGCGGGTCACAAAGGGGTCCTTGATTCCCACTGGCCTCCACGTCCCCCCATGCCTAGGACATTAACTAGCCTTCAGAGTGACTCAGTATAAAAAAGTGGGCACGGGGGGTGCTTGGGTGGCTCAGTCGGTTGAGTGTCCAACTTCAGCTCAGGTCATGACCTGACAGTTCAAGAGATGGAGCTCTGTATCGGGTTTGCTGCTGCCAGCACAGAGCACGCTTCGGATCCTCTGTCCCCCTCTGTCTCTGCCCCTCCCCGACTCATCCTCCCCTCCCCTTTCTCTCTCAAAAATAAACAAACATTAAAAGAAGAAAAAAGCATGGAGTAAGCTTTCCCCTCTGCCTTATGGAGGATTAGTACCTCATAGGGCTCCAGTACATGCAGTTAAGGAGGGGACAATGGAGGAAGGGAGACCAAGGGAAACTAAGGGGACCAGACGTTGCTAGCTCACCTGCCTCTTTCCTACACTGTGATGCGTTACCACACCGGTAACGCCGCCCTGGGCTTCCTACTTCCTGGGCCTGGGTCCCCCACTCCTCACGGACAGCAACAGCGTCCCAGCCAGCTCTGAATTCCCAGAGTCGGGCAAGATGTGTGGCCCAGAATAAAGGCTCCAGAGATATTTGCAGATAAAGGAAACCAAAACAGAAATAATTTTTTTTTTAATTGGACAATAACTCATCCTGAAACGTAACGCAGATACTCCCAGCATGTGGGTAGCTGGGTTACATCTGAGCTCCCAGGAGGGGGCAATGAACAGTTCTTTATCAGAGTTACACTCAATCGTGGGTCCTGGCTGTCCCACGGTGTGAAAACAAAAGAGGCGGGAGTTCTGACCCCTGTGAGCTCTGGGAGGCCTACCTGGCTTGAGGTTCAAGATCATTTAGTGAAAGGCTATATCTAGATGCTAATCTAATAAAGAATATTTAGATCAAAGCTCGGCTGTTTTGCCTGTGCAAGTAAAATTACAGGGGTACCTACTATGTGCACGGCATTATGGAACAATGGAGTCTTCTACCATGTAGGAAAGTGCACAAAAGAAAAAAAACAGGGCAAAATCAAGAGGAGTATTTTTATTAGCCTTTTTAGACAGGGGACTGATACGGCCCTCGGAAGTCCCCATCAGGATGGAACAGGGCCCATTAAAATGTTCACCATATTCAGAACATATTTTTTTTTTTTTTAGAAGATAATTACTAACAGTCTCAGGAAGCTTCAGATCCCCTTACATGCTATTAGAAAAGCCTTTGCAGGCGCAGCTCTGTTGCCATGACAACGATCACTTGGCTGAGGTATAAAGAAGGACGAGGGATCCACCAAATGGTATTCTCAACAGTAAGCCCAGAGGTTTCTTAAAGCCACTTTCTAAAGAAGCTTCAGCATCTAGAGGTTAGAGAATGTTACACGCCGAATGAGACCTACAGGCAACCCAGTTTTAGCATGTTGCTGGCATTTTTTTTGTCACCCCTGCCAAACAGTCACCTAGACTCAGGTGAAGTATCTCCCAGGCCAGAGCACTTCCTCTGTCCCATGCTTGGAGGAAGGGGGCGGGGGACCCGTCCTCTGCAATCCTTGGAGTGAAGTGAATACAGGTGAGGCTGTGGGAGGGGTGGGAGCTCTCATCCGAAGAGGCTCTCCCGTTCCAAGCAGAAGGTTTGGGTAAAACACACTGACCTCTTTGGTGACACCTACCATTAGCTCAATGAGGCCGAACAAAACAGAAACAGCCACGGAAGATAGTTTGTCCTAGGTATTAAGTACAGGGCCAGTTTCTAATTCCAGCCATTAAATGCCACCCGGAAATTTCATGACTTCACTGTCCTACTGTTACCCTAAACAGAAACAGCACACCAGGCACCCTAATGGTATTACTCAGTGAACCACTTGGGAGGCTGTATATGGCAAAAACATAACCACATGCCTTGTGTCCACATGTGTCAACAGTGCACGGACCCACGGGAGAGGAACCCACCATGACGTGCGCCTCTCCAGTCACCTCTGCAGAGCATCACCGAGGACGGCCTCTCCCAGGGCCCCAGGCACCAGACACCTTTGAGATGGATGCAGAAGGATGCTCAGGGAGCTCCCAGGGGAACACATCTATGCAGAGCAGGTTGGGAGAAGGGGACAGGGCGGAACCGGGGGCACCGCCAGCTAAGTAACTTGCATCATGAAAGTGGATGCAGGCAGTGCTGGAGGGGGACCCCACATTCCACCCATGGGTGCTGCTGTGAGGAGTGGCACAGCCCGAAGAGGAGCCTTCCAGAGCCGGCCCATCAGAACAGATGCTCTCCTGGGTGTCTACTCCCATCCCGTCCAGGACGGAATGGCCCAGAACCCTCGTCTACCTTCAGTACAGCACGCCCCTCTGCTCATCACTTCCCAGATGGCCTCTGGACACCATGTGCATCTTTCCACGGTCGCCCTGCGCAGCACTACCTGGCACCACTACCCTGAAGCAAGCTTAAAGGCTCATCTCACAGGAGACAGAGGCAGAATAATTGAAATAACCTGTTCTTCAAACTCCGGTTTATTTAGTGCCTTACAAATAATTTCTACCATCCTAAGGCAGGACTGTGAAACGATCTGTGTGACCTATACGCTGCTCTCCACAAAATCAAACACCCCAGTGGGCTTCCTTTCACAGAAGCAGATTTGATATGAAGACCGTACCAATGAGCAGGTGTTTCTCCAGAACGCTGCAAGGCACCCCCCAGGGTTCCCACCAACGTTCCCAATCAGGAACCCAGCCCTCGTTCAGGGAAGGACCCAGCAACCCTTAACAGCACTGAATCAGCAAACTGGCTCAAGTTGGAGGCAAGAATTAGCTCCTGTAAGAATCAGCGTTGATTTGGTGAGCATCCCACAGAAAAGACACGGCACCAGCCCAAAACGGTGGTGACGACGGGGGAGGACAGAAGCACAGGGAGCGGCTCCTGACCAGAAGGCAGAAGACAAAGGGTGGAGGGACTGGCAGGGAGTCAGCATGTTCCTGTTACAGAAAAAGAAGCTGGCCCTCCCCCACCGTGGGACTGTTAGCCACGTTTCCAGATGACTGCACACGGCCACAGGAAACGGCACAGGCACTCAGCATCCAGATAGCAAGGAAGGCAAGCTTACAGCCCTGGGGATGCTAGTTTATTTTAAGAGACAATTACCCAGTTATTACAAACCTGAGACCGACCTTTCAGCTAGAAAGTTTGGCATCAGGGACCTTCTTGTCTCCAGAAAGAAAACAGGAAAAGCAACGACGTACGAATGGCTTCCAGTTTAAAGAGTGTGTGTGTGTGTGTGTGTGTGTGCATCTGTGCACACGTGTGTGTGAGAGAGAGACAGACACGAGTGAACCCAAGGGCAGGGACAGACCCCCCAGCAATATACTAGGCTGCCAATAACACTGAACTGTATTCAGCTCACCAACAAGCATTCAAAAGTGGACGAGTAACTGTTGGAAAAAGAGACTGAGCAAACCCAATGTTCGTATTTTTGAAGTTCAAAGACTGAGCCCCATCAAGTACATTAAGTTACAGGACAGACACCAGCCAGCCACGGACACCCTACTGAACAAGCAGACAAACCCTGTACTCAGGCTGCTGCCCCCAAGCTCATTCCTCCCAATGAACGGATTCCTTGAGGCTTGATGCTAGGACAAAGGAGCCCAGGGGGTGTTGCTCTGGCCCTGGAAAGACAGCATGATTCCTGAATGCCCAAGAGGACAATAAAGGTCCCGCTGGTTACACATCTGCGCCCAGTCCCCCGGCTATACCAACTCTAGGTCAGCTTGGCGTGACCCAGCTGAGCAGCCATGTTCTAAGAGAGGTTCAGATCTGGCTTCTGGAGTTGAGCATCCCAAGTCACTGTTCCAGCTCTTCCTCCAACCAGTGGTGTAACCTTGGGCACCATCCACTCTGAACCTCAGTTTCTCCATCCAACAGCACTTCTTCCCACAGAGGACTGAGTGAGATAATCCACATAAGATGCTTAGGCACCTGTGCAGGCTCTCTGCAGACACGGTACTCAACAGACACTCGCTGTTATCATGCTATTAACATTCAAAACCACAGCCGCCCGATTCCAGATCTCTTCACTTGAGCCTTTGTGTGCAAAGCTTCACACAAGACTCTTTCAACTAAATCTGGTTTGGGATTGACATCCCACCTCATTCCCAGATGCATTTGAGTTTTCTGTTTAAAACGTCAACTGCAGCAGAAATGTCTGTAGTGATCAATTAGGAAGAGGAGGTCACTGCCTTCAAAGACGGCCACAGAAAGGCCCTTCAAGCCTCTTGGGACGGGTGTGTATGGCTGCACAGGTTGTGCACTGCATGACTCCAGGGGATACCATTCCCACAGACAATGAGTCATGAGCATCCAAAAGTCTGGTTTCTACCCCAGTCAAATCCAGAATGAGATGTGAATGGAATCTGAGTCACAGCACTGCCGGCTCTGTTGCCCCTACCCTGCTCCGTTCCTTTCCCTTTGTCTGTTGGCAAAGCTTAAAATAGACTAATTCAGGGGCGCCTGGGTGGCTCAGTCAGCTGAGTGTCTGACTTAAGCTCAGGTCATGATCTCACAGTCCGTGAGTTCGAGCCCCACGTTGGGCTCTGTACTGACAGTGCAGAGCCTGGAGGCTGCTTCAGATTCTGCGTCTCCCTCTCTCTCTGCCCCTTGCCTACTCGCACTCTCTCTCCCAAAACAAAATAAATACACAATAAAATTTTTTTTTTAAAAAAATAAAATAGACTAATTCACTCTCAGCAAAGGGACAGCTCCCACTCCAGATGGTTCGAAGAGAACAGGGTGATTATCTGCCACTGACACCTGGTTCCAATGGGGCCAGGTGTGACTGCCGATGGCCCGCCGCCTCTGTGAAAAATCATACGTTACGTTCTCAGGAATCACTTGACTACCACTGAAGTTGCCACACCTTTTTCTCTCCTTTCTGGGTGGATGGGTAGATTTTTTTTTTTTTCCCCTGATGTACAAAGGCCAACTCACCTTTGTCCTCATTACGGGGATGGAAAAACATCTCCGGCTTCCAAACCAAATGGCACAGTCACTAGGAGACCTCAACTTATCAGAGAGGTGCGTGTTCCAGAAGCCTGTTTACATTTGGTGTTTTAAAAATGGACATGGCGGGCACCTGGGTGGCTCAGTCGGTTAAGTATCCAACGTCGGCTCAGGTCGCGATCTTGAGGTTCGTGAGTTCGAGCCCCACGTCCGGTTCTGCGCTGGTGGTGTGGAGCCTGCTTGGGATTCTCTCTTTCTTTCTCTCTCTCTGCCCCTTCCCCGCTTGCGCTCTCTCTCAATAAATAAACTTAAAAAAATTTTTCTTTTTTAATGGACATGGTTTTTTCCCTGTGAAGAAACAATGCCCCAGATGGTAGTTAAGTTCTCAGGCTAGCCCCCACGCTTTACCCATGACATCCCTGAGCCAATTACTACTGAACGTGACCATAGCCTGTTTCTAGGGGGGAAAAGCACTCAATTTCAACGTGGGACAAAGAGAAAAGACAAAGAGAAAAGGGCAGTAGGAGGCAGTGAAGATCCTCCTACATTTGAAAAGACAATGTTTCTCATGTGTTTAATAAATGTGCCACACCTACCATGAACAGATGCCAGGATTAGTCAATAAAACAGTCCTTGCTCTAAAAATGGCTCACAGGCCCCTGGTACAAAACAAGAACTAAAGAGAAATGGACAATACGACGTGCTAAGTTTCCAAATTTGGGGAAATCAAGAAGAGCTTGTCTACGCTGAGCACGCAGGGGCCCAGCCAGGCTAAGAGAGTGTGCCGGTGGGTCGAGAGGGTGGGGAAGAACCCACAGTGAGGGGGGACAGGTCTGGAGGCCTCTCAGGAGTCCAAAGTGGCTGGAGCCTTGTGGATGTGAGGGCAGGAGCCAGAGGATGAGGCTGGAGAGAGAGGCAGGAAGAGGCCCAGCCTCGAAATGTCCTGAGCAACAAGGTTAAGGTTGGGGGAGAAATTTTACCCCAAGGCAAATGGAGAGCCACAGAAAGGTTTGAGAGAAGCAGCATGGCCAAGAGGCAGAAGCAAGCCAGGTCCATCAATGGATGAATGGATAAATAAGATGTGGCAAATCCATACAGCATAGAACTACATAGAACTACGTAGAACACAGAACTCAACAACATCCATAGAACTCAGCCTTAAAAAGAGATCCTGTCACATGCTACCACTTGGATGAACCATGAGGATGCTACGCGGAGTGAAATAAGCCAGTCGCAAGGAGACAAATCCTGCCTAAGTCCACTTAAGCAGGGACCTACAGGGGTCCAATTCACAGACTCAGAAAGTGGAATGGTCGTTGCCAGGGGCTCGGGGATGAGGAAAACGGGGGAGGGGGGGCGGGCTCTTGTCTAATGGGTACAGTTTCAGTCTTGCAAGATGAGAAAGTTCTGGAGATTGATTATATGACAAGGTAAATACACTTACTACTACTACTGAACTAGACACTTAAAAATGGTTAAAAAAAAAAAGATGGTAAATTTTACATGACGTGTATTTTACCACAATAAAACTGAAATTACAAAAAAATTCAAAAGATTTCAATGATCTCGTCTCAGCTCCAGCTTCCGTTCTGGGAACGGTTTTGGACGACAAACTAACACAAGGACAGGAATGGGACGCCTTTCCTAGACCGGATCAGCCCGGTGGCTCGCACTCCTCCGGCCGGCTTCCTCCGTGCTGGGGCAGCTGGGCCCCAAGACCTTCGACCTTCAGGGTCCACCTGTCCCTCCTCAGCATTACTTTTCCCATTGCCTGCATCAGAGGTGACAGTGCCACACGTCAGGCCGTATCTGCCTCTGATTGAACCAGGAGCACAATTTCACGTTTCCAAATGCAGGGTCCGGGGAAACCAGACCAAATCGGAAGACACTCGACAGAACAGGGCCAACGCTCTGTGTGGCTCTACGGGCTACCCGGGGCTTGAGGGTGCAACAGGTAAGGTGTCACCTGCAGTGAGCTGTGAAACTGAGCCAATGTTCATTTGCATTTGGGTTGCCAGGGAAGCAAGTGGAGGTAAGAGCACTGGCTCAAGGCACCTTCTCATTCGGTGGGCGGTTCCTCCCCTGCAAATGCGCTTGTTTCCGGCAGTAAAAAGACCCCACTGGTGCTGCTTTGTTACCTGAGCTCGGCCCATCAATACGCCTAACTACAATCTGACACCCGGCCTGGAGCTAGTTGCCAGTGACTCCGCCCCCACGTGCCAACACAGGGTATGGGACATACGACAAATAAGACCATCCCTGCTGTTGGGGTGCCTGGGTGGCTCAGTCAGTTAAGCGCCCAACTCTCGGTTTCCGCTCAGGTCATGATCCCATGGTTCGTGGGTTTGAGCCCCACGTCAGGCTCCACACTGACGGCAAGGAGCCTGCTTGGGATTCTCTCTCCCCTGCTCTCTCTGCCCTTCCTCCACCTGCTCTCTCAGTCTCTCTCTCAAAATAACTAAATAAACTTAAAGGGGGGGGGGGGGAAGACCATCCCTGCTGTCAGTAGTCCACGGTCTCATGAGAGAGTAAGCTCCATCAAGTCACAGGTATGACTGAGTAGGGGAACACGAAAGCAAGAAGGGGGACGAACAGGGCCCTGTGAGCCCCCGGCCCCTCCAAATCCTCTCAACAAATTCCTTTTCGGAGTCTGCGGTGATTTCTCTGCTACAAAGCAAACTCTTGACTGATGACAACGTCTGGGAGAGAATTGAGCCCTTCTCAACTAACCCCTTGAGCAATGAGGCATTTAGCTATTGAAATCTGGACTGCTTTTTCCTTTCAATTTTTGAGCTCCTTTAGGAAAAAACAAAACAAAACAAAACAGGGATTGATTAGCAAACAATCAGATTAAACTAGCAGAAATCCACACCTACTGACCAGCATTTCATCTGCCCTCCAGCCTGCGACAAATCCTAATGTTTTTCCCATCAGGATTATGTAAGCAGGAACCCACAGCTGGAAATGCCGTCTGCTCGCAGAGTGAGGGCAGGGTGTCTCCGTCTGGCACACAAAGTGCGTCGGACTTAAAGTCTGTGCCCTAATGTTCTTCCCAGGACTCCTTCCCAGAACACTGGTGGCAACAAGATGATTTTCAGGCAGGGCTAGGCATCCAGTGAGGACACCCTCCCTGCAGTAAGAGGTGGTGATACGGCCACCGGGCAGCTCTGAGTCAGGGAGACCAGCAGCTGTGCCCAGGGGCCCCAGGACTCTCCCATTTCCAGGGGAACAAGTACTCACCAAAGGGCCATGAGATTGGTAGCAGACTTTTAGGCCCCAACAGGCCATTAACTGCTTTAACCCATTCACCTTAATTTCCCTGGCCTATCAAGTACAAAAGACCCGATTCCCTTCTACTTCTTACAAATTAGAGAACCACAAGATCTGGGCCGGTCCTTGAAAAATCAGCTGGGACTTCCTAAGGGATCTCACCTCAACCTGAGATTTGGAAAAGAATTTTTTGAGCAGCAAAACCCTATTTTGACTTCAGATGCTTTACAAAGAAAAGAGGTCCAGTGCTGGCCAGAGGGGGTAGGGGAGCATGGGGGCTCCTCACAGACTGTTCTCCACCCCAATCCCCTGGGCACCACCTGTGAGCTCACTTATATGACAATGCTATTCAAAAATTAGAGCATAGCTGCCATTTTAGGGTCCTCGGAGATCTAAGGAAGTCAGCTGGCAAGATTTACCTCCACCTTTACACTCTTCACTCGGGGCAGAAACCTTATACTAGGCAATGTATATTCTTTCTTTTTTAATTTTTCAAGTGTTTTATTTACTTTTGAGAGAAAGAGCATGAGCAGGGAGCATCAGGGAGAGAAGGAGAAGAGGATCCGAAGCGGGCTCTGTGCTGAAAGCAGTAAGCCCGACATGGGGTTCAAACTCAAGAAACACGAGATCATGACCTGAGCCGAAGTCAGATGCTCAACCGACTGAGCCACCCAGACTCCCCTATTTTTTTTTTAATGTTTATTTATTTTTGAGAGAGACAGAGACAGCAGGTGAGAAGGGGAGGGGCAGAGAGAGAAGGAGACACAGAAGCCAAAGCAGGCTCCAGGCTCTGAGGTGTCAGCACAGAGTCCGACGCGGGGCTTGAACTCACGGACCAAGAGATCATGACCTAAACTGAAGTCGCCCGCTTAACCGACTGAGCCACTCAGGTGCCCCTATACTTTATTTATAATATTTATGATAGCTCTGCATGCTGGGCATTAATATTCCCACTGTGGATGAGGAAACCAAGGCAGAGGGACCAAGGCACTCACTCCAAGAGGTGGCCTGGCACGTAAGCCCTCACCCCACCCCAACTGTGTTCGGGAAGTGGGATTCTTTATGTAGGCTCTGCAGATTTGGTGTAAGTGTTATGTAGAAGAACTCCTTCCAGACCCCTACCTAAACACTTGTTTTGTTTTGCTTTGTTTGTTTCCTAAACACTTCTTATAACAATACTCTCAAGCTGCCTGTGAACAGAGAGGGTAATAAGTAACTTGCCATGGGTCACAAAGTAAACATAAAGGACCTGGGCTTTAGGTCAGATTGTGTGCCTGTAAAGTCCATGCTCCTTCCACCAAACCCCACTGCTTCTCAAATCCCTCAGGCGGCTGCCTAGGCCTCAGGGGAAGGTAGCGACCACTGGTCACCACCCTCCATGTACCAATTTTCACAGGCGAATGGACAAGTACCCAAAACACACTCTTCTGTTTTACAACATTCCTGGTTTTCATTCACGGAAAGAGTAAGCTGCTGGTGCATCATTCTGCATTATCACGAGACAGATTTCCAAAGATGATGTCAACAGGGCAGAGTCTGTGCCAGTTTTTTCATATTCGATCCGCAGTTGACAAAACTAATACTTGGACAGCTGGCAGAGCAGATCTGGTGACCCGCTCCTAAAGCCACACGTGCTTTTTGTGCATTGTGACCAGGGCGACGGATGGCAAAGAACAGCAGCAGGGGGCCGTGGCCATTCCTTTCATTCCGGAGGGACACCAAGTACGGGGTTTCCTGCACACGCCTTCCCCTATAGGCTCTGCAGTGACCCTGGTACCCAGCAGCTCTCCGCAACGCAGGTGCCATCGGCTTCAGCGCAGCACCACAGACACGGAGCGAGAAGAACAGCCTTCTCCAGGCCCAGGGAAAGACAAAAGAGAAGAAAACCAACACAAAAAGCAGCAACCGATAAGCAAGCTGAAATACAGTTCTAAGGAACAAACGGGAACAGATGTGAGACAGTCTCAGACTTAACGATGACTTTTACACAGCCTCAAAATCATTTGACGCTAACAGATTTATAACATTTGCGGGGTAGGATGGCTGGGAAATGCAAGGATGAAGTGCTTTGCTGCAAATGACTTGAACAGATGTTTGCTAAGTTTATCTCAAATCTTCTCGTACGTGTTAACGGGAGGTAATTAGCATTCACGGGAGGAGGATT
This sequence comes from Panthera onca, assembly GCF_046562875.1. Classification (NCBI taxonomy): domain Eukaryota; kingdom Metazoa; phylum Chordata; class Mammalia; order Carnivora; family Felidae; genus Panthera; species Panthera onca. The sequence continues at coordinate 67,691,203 of NC_138356.1, forward strand.
TCACCTGAATTTCATAGAGCTGACATCTATTAAAGTTAACAGACAAAAAGGCAGAGCCGTGAATGTTCTTTTAAACTGGCACCTGAGAGTCTTCGCAGAAAGCAAAACAGGCACAAACTGCCAAAATTTGCACTCCAGATGACAGGCATCCTGGCAGCTCCCAAATGCCCAGCCCTCCCTTCCGCTGTCTCTCAGCTTCTGTACATGCCATTCCCTCTGCTGGGACAGTGCCCTTCTTGCTGACTTCCACGCACCCTCGTGACCCTGCCTGGATGTCACCCAGATGGGAGTGGCACTCCTGGAGCTCTGCCTCCAAGGAGCCCCCTCGCTGTGGGAACTCTGCACCCATCACTACCGGACACACTGTTCCGCCACTGTTCCCCGTCCCTCTCACCCCACTCACCCCATGGAGCATGTCTCCTCCACCGCGACTAAGCTTCTTGCCGCTGGGGCTCGTGTCCATGGCATAGTGCCTGGTGTGAGCAGCGCTCAACAAATACTTGCTGAATGATGGAAAATGGAAGGAAGACATCACCGGGAAATGGGGGGTGGGGGTGTCATTAAAGACAATAGAAATGTGAACAAACACAAAATAGATCTGGTTGATCCTTCTAGATCTTTCTTTAAAAAAAAAAAAAAACCTTTTTTTTTTTTTTAATCTCCAGCTGGCTAGATAGAAGTATCACAGAATTTAGACGCCTGGAACTGGAAGGGATCCTGAGTCACACGGCCCAATATCTGTATAATGCAGGGAACATGTGTCTGCCTTGCCCAGAGTCAAACCCATCGCTGATGCTCTGTTCTCCTGGCAGACGATGCTCCCCGAAGAGCCATAAGCTGCAGGCCTGTTTTTCTGCAGGAGAGTAACAGTACACAAATTAGAGCAGAGGGTTTTTTTTTCCTTTCCACTGTTTCAACTTTCTCCAGTTTATCATCTCCAACCGATGCCAAAAAACCCACAAAAACTTAGAGGAGTTAGGACTTCATACTCAGAGGTGGGTGTTTTTGTCCTTGGGAACATGGAAAGTATCAGTGTTCTGAAAGGGATGCTTTTTGCTCCTCTCTTCTCGATAAGGCATTCATGAAGGGCACTGGAAGGGAACTTTAATTCTTAACGGTGCCCAGCAAGGTCCTGACACACAGCAGATGCTCAAAATACCAGAGTTGGTCTTTTACCAACATAAACCCAATGTTGACCACACCCGTTTAACGTCTGAGGCCCTCCATTCTTCTCCTGAAAATCCCGTTAGATGGCACAGGGCAAAGCGCTTTTTAGGAGTCACCTAAAAAGTTAATTAATGCCAATCAATTTTATTACTAGGATAATAAAGCTAGGATCCAACCATTGTGTGAGGAGAGGCGTTACAGTGGCAATGGCCACCTTATGCGTACAGAAGCAACACTCTGAGGAAGGAAAAGCCAGTAGCAATGTTCAAACATCGTTTCTTCTTTCTGCATAAAGAATTACGTTAAAAAGCAGAACAACAGAATTTCAATGCCTCACCAAGCTCTGATAGTACAAATGAAACCCTATCTTGAAGACTTGACACAGAATGCGATTCCTTGTATTGAGCACGGTTGCCCAGTTCAAAGGCCACCCTCGCCCACGTCCCAGCCCCTTCCTGCCATCCCTCTGGAGAATCAAGACGAAGGGGAAAAAATATATATGTATATATATGCATATATAGCTACTCTGATCACCCGGAATCCCTTCACCCATAAAGGCAACTTCTAACTATCTTCCTTCCCGCACATTCTCTTCCTTCCCATTCCCTACGCAAACCCACAAGGAAGGAAAACAATGAGTTCACTTGCAATCACCATGACTTTGACCTTTAAATGTTTAACCAGGGATGTTTTTTAAGGGCCAGATAAAGAGGCAGGTGATTAGTTTTCAACATGAGTCACAATATCCCCACAGTGAAATAATTCAATTAAATATTTAGTGGCCTTCGGTTTTGTTTGAGGCGCTGTGTATGTCGGGGCCTTGTTAGCTCTGGCCACCATCTCACGAGTGAAGAGTCCGCTCCCAGGCAGGGCCGAGTTGCTTAGGAGAGAGAAGGCAGCCCTTCTCTCCAGCACTGGAAAGCATAAGTGTCTCTCACAAGCAGAGGCCTCTCACAGAGAAATCCTTACTAAGCCTTGGAGGGCCCCCAAAGATTCTCGCGAGGGTTCCCGGCACTTAACTGTAGGTTTCAGGCTTTGGTTGGGTTTTGCTCGTCTCCAGGTGACATGTTACCATGAGCTGGCTTTCCACCCTCAGTTAAGACGACTCTCCCCAAGTAATATCCCAAGAAAATAAGGGGAGGGGGCCTAGGGTAAGGTCAGAGAACAGAAAACCCATCCGTGTCCAAGAACAGGACAGTAAGAACGATCGAACCTGTCTGCCTTCATTGGCCCTTCCAGAAGCTGGAGCCACAGGGATCAGGCAAAGCATTCAAGTGCTATCTATTCCAGAGGACTGTGTCATCGAAGGACTCTAATGATGAAAGATTCCCCAAACTACTCCGTGTGGTTGTTTTGAGGCATGTTTAACTTTGTCTGTTATCGTATGAACTCACACAAATGTTTATCCTTCTCACAGAGGCCACAGGGATCAAACTGTATGCATTTGTGTTCATATGTATGTATTTCCCCAGAGAGTTTCCATTAAGATATTGATCAATCACTTTTGTGGATGGCAATCATGAAAGGCTAAAATTATCGGGAAACACGGTCAGGCTCAATTCTGCGAACACCCCATTTTCTTTTTAGCAAACACAAATCAATCTGGCACCTGAAATAGTTCGGTGCTCTGACCCTCTCCCAAAAACAACTCATCTGCACAATGAACTTTTGTTTGAATTAACAAATCACCGCCAAAGAGTGAAATTTATAACATTAACCACCCGGCTGAAGCATCTGACTTTAAAACAAAACAAAAAACAAAACAAAAAAACCCAAAAAACAAAGAGCATCTAAAACACAGAAGCACCTTATAAAATATGCTGCCTCCCTGCCCTTCCTGGGGGAGACAGGAAAACTGTCTCCCCTTCTCTTATTATCTACTCAAAGTCATCAACCATTGCTTCCTGTCTGTGAAGAGGTAAGCACTGGTTAAACGAGCCTAAAACAAAGGAGACAGGCGTACTTGCTATCTCCATCAGACACGCTAGCCAGCACTCGTGCATGGGTTCGAGAAGGCTGGACACCGCGCAGAGGCCTGCTAGGGCAAGAGAAGAGTAAGACCCCGCTCTCCAGGACTGGAGCAGAGCGGGAGAGACAGGAACAGGTGCACACTCTTTACTCTCAGTGACACAAGCGCTCCAAACCAAATGGCACCGTGTGTCCATGGCAAGGGAATGCCATGTTTTGAGCAGGGCAGGGCCTCTACTCGAAGATTCGCCGCCCAGGTTGTAAGAGGAGACGCAGTGAGCAGCAAGGATCAGCGTACGGAGAGGAGGCGGCCAACAGCAACCTGGTCTCGGTGGTGACGTGCTAGAGAAGCAGAAAGGAAAGGGGCGGACACAAGGGAACTACAGGGAGTATTGGCTCCCGGCTAGACAGGGCCAGAGGGATCAAAACACGGGACCAGGGGACCTCAAGAGGGCCAGGAACAGACATGGAAAGCAGGAGGAGGCAGTTTGGTTTGGCAGACTCCACTGGGTGGACTGTACTGTGCCAGGCACATGGATGGCACGGACATCAACGATCGAACCTGTCTGCCCTCACTGGCCCTTCCAGAAGCTGCCTTGTTTGGATGGATGGAGACCAACCAGCAGACAGCTGGACTAGGAGATTGGAAGCGGACCCAAGGAGGTGGATTTGCCCAGAAGAGGGATGTGTGGGCACCAGAAAGAATGTGCCCTACACATAAAGCGCTCTCCTCCCCTCCACATTACAAATGGCAGATGTCTGGCAAACGCCTGGAAATTTCCTGACACGCACCTCATAAATGCTATAAACAACATGCCCACATTTCCCCAGCCACAGACCTCGCAGCTGGAACAGCACATGGCCCCAGAGCTGTCAGCGCCAGGACGTGTGGATTTCAGATCCAAATATCCAAATCACCCCCTTTCAGGGAAATGGTATTGTGGGCGGGGCTCTGGGCTTGGGAGCCTGCAGGAGAGTCAATGAGAAGGTGCAATGTTAAGTGATCGTCATCCTGTTGAACATTATCAAGGACTCTCCTCGTGGCGCTGCCTCCTGCTAGTTACATGCCCCCTGAAAGGATTTTTCTGAGCCTCAGTGTGCTCATCTATAAAGTGGGACGCTCTCCAGGCCTTGAAAGACTGCAGTTAAGGAACACGTGAGTTAAACCTCAGAAGAATACACTATAAAATGTTAAGCCCTCCACAAGCACAAGGGATTCTTGCTAAGAAGCAGAATCCTTCTGATCCTTGCATTGAACCTACCACATCAATTCTGACTCATTTTTACAGGTGGAATTTGGGTCCAAAGAAATGAGTGCACGCTCAAGAACTGAAGAATAACAAAAGCTGAAACTTTAGACAGACCAGTACTTTCGGACTCTAACCTTCAATTCCCCAACACAGACGGCTTTCGCAGCAAAGTTCAGCTGGTACAGACCATCCACTTTCGAGGCAGCTCTACTCCCAGAGGCAGCCCAGTCCTGGCTCCAGAGAGAGAAGGCCAGCCAAGTCCCCCATGCACAGAAACCGCAGCTTTGAGAATCGTCGTGAAACGGGCTGAAACACTCCAGCTGCAAGCACAGCTCTCTGCTGCCTTTCTTAAACACACCTAGTTCCTTTTATTCCCTGATGAACACACTCCCAGGCTGCAGAAGGCTTTGGAAGGCTACACGCCATTTTCATGAGCAAATCCTCTTACAGGGAGGGCCTTTTCCAACCAAGAAATCCAGATGATAGGATGACGTCCCTGCAATATCTCCCCTGCCTCTCTGCACCTCTCAGTTTACAGGGTCAATGTTCCACGGTCTGTGCCTCTGGCTTATGCATAGCGAGCACCTACTGTGTGCAGCAGAGCCTGCTGGCAGCCGGAAGGGAGGGGCCGTGTCTAAGCTGGACTGGAGGGCGGGTCTTGTAATCATGGCCCTGTGCAGGCAAGGATGCTGATGAGGATGATGGAGGAGGAGGAGGAGGAGGACGACAACGACGACAGTGACGACGGGGGACCCAACAAAAGCACAACCACAGGGACCCTGAAAGGCTATGGGAGAGGAAGGTGCAAGGGCGTGGGTCCTCCACAAGTGGAATTAACTTCTCACACATTCTAATGTGTCACCAGTTCTTGTCCTGGGAACATTCTACGTGCAGTGCTGGGCAGTTTCTCAGCTGCCTTTTCTGCCAGAATGCCTGAGCTAAAGGATAATCCCATGGTCCAGGCAGCCCCAGTCAAAGGGGCCCCGAGAAGCATTACATCCAGAAATTAGCCACCTTGGCCACGGAACTGGGGGGGGGGGTGGGTATGTGGGAGGGGACCTTGTGAGATTCCATTCTGTAATGCAGTTTGTTGGGAGCTACTCAACCTGGCACTGGAAAAGAGGTGACATGAGATGGGGTGATTAAAAATGACCAAAGCCCTAGGGGCGCCTGTGTGGCTCAGTCAGTTGAGCACCCGACTCTTGATTTCGGCTCAGGTCATGATCTTAGGGTCGTGGGATTGAGTTCCTCATCAGGCTCTGCGCTGACAGCACAGAGCCTGCCTGGGATTCTCTCCCAATGGCGTGACACTGTCATTGTCTACACACAGAACTGTTCCATGGATAGAACACTAGCCAGGATGCTAGTGCAGCACAAGTCATAAAGGAGCAGGCACTAAAAGCTTGGCAGGGGGCAGAGGGGTGCTTCCTGCCACAATCAGCAAGTATGAACTCCATCAGCCTCGCTGCTCCTGGGCGTCTCGCTCTCGGATCGTGTTCCCCAGAACACAGCACCAATTATCTCTTCCAATTAAACCACCACCACAGGACACTAAATCCAGTGACACAAACCGGCAGCAGGATGCTCGCTCGGCTTCGGGCTGGCATTTATGACCCTGATTAGCAGGAAGGCTCCGTCTCCTGCTCCCCACAGCTTGCCCGAGGAACCCAGAACGGCAGGTGAGCCCAGTAGGACCCTCCACCTCCCTCCCCCACAGGCCCCTGAAGCAGGGGCTCTGGAAAAGGGCAGAACGACACTGATGGCAGAATCCAGAGAAGCCAGGGCTCCCTCACCTTCACGTGTGCTGTCCTGCACGACAGCAGGGCTTTCAGGATGCACGAACCCCAAAGGGGGTTCCTTCCCCGTTGACGAGAGCAATTTATAAAACATCAAGTTACAGGCATTTTGTAAGCTAGTATATTCCTGTGACTGGGGGCATACAGCGGGCCAGAAACCGTGAGGAGCACTGACAATATTTCATTCAATCCTTACGGCAAGCCTCTGAAGCAAGTGGGGTGTTACCCACCCTCCATTTCCTTTTATTTTTTAAGTGTTTATTTTTGAAAGAGAGAGAGAGAGAGAGAGAGAGAGAGAGAGAGAGAGAGAGAGAAACACATTGCACAAGCAAGGGAGGGACAGAGAGAGAGAGGGAGACACAGAATCTGAAGCAGGCTCCAGGCTCTGAACTGTCCACACAGAGCCCGACACGGGGCTTGAACTCACAAACTGTGAGATCATGACCTGAGCTGAAGCTGGATGCTTAACCAACTGAGCTGCCCAGGCACCCCTATTTTTAATTTAATTTAATTTTTATTTTTTGACAGAGAGCGAGCACAAGCATGGGAGAGGCAGAGAAAGAGGGGGAGAGAGAGAGAATCCCAAGCAGGCAAGCAGGTTCCATGCTGTGCAGAGCCTGATGCAGGGCTTGATCTCACAACCCTGAGATCATGACCTGAACCAAAAGAAAGAGTCAGACACTCAACTGACTGAGTCACCCAGGCGCCCCTATGTGTAATCCTTTTAAAACATATTATGCACGTTTGGCTTTCGGTCAACAAAGCCATCAACAGACAAGTGGGTTCCCATTACGCAGACAGCTGTCAACCACACGGGGACAACGGTAACAAGGGGCAGGAGCAGAGGGAAAGAACTGCAAGAAAAGGACATTTAAGAAGGACTGGGGGGGGGGGAACAAAGGGATGGAAGGGCCACTGATAATTTCCATTAATTTGATTTACAAAGAGTTCACATTTATGATCTGGTTTCTAATGGCGATTCTAAGGAAGAAGGGACAAGTGATAACACATCTGCCCAGTTTACAGATACTGGAAGTGAGATTCAAAGAAATTAAGCTGTACACCAGGTAGTGTAGACACTTGCTACACCGTGGAAGCAGGAAGACATGGGAGCCCCACTTCAGGCTTCCTGCCTCCCGCCTGCATTTCACCACGACCCCAGGTGATTCTCAGGCTCTTTAAGGTGAGAAGTGTTGATCTAGTGCATAGGCTTTGGGGTCAGAAAAATCTGGGTTCTGCTACTTGTATGTGACCTAGAGTAAGCTCCACAGCCAGAACCCTCTCATCTGCGAAGCAGTGCTCACTTACAAGGTCAAGCACAAGTGAGCAAAATAATGCAGGTAGAGCACTCAGCACAAAATCCGCTACAAAAAAAAAAATAAATAAAGGAGCAGTTGGCTGTGCCATCATCAACACTTGAAGGTAGAGCCCAGGTCACAAGATCCCACCTCCTGTCACTTTCATCTCTCTGGAAACCTGTGGCCATGACACTCCAGAACCTGCCCGATACGTTGGAATGCCCCTCCCCCACCCAATGTGTTCGCTGACATAAAGCTGCCAAACACATTTGGAGCCAAAGACACACTTGTATGATGACAAAAGGTGGCATTTAGAGTCTCCGTCAGCCAGCACCCTCCAAGGCTTTACCCCTGAGCTTAAAATACCTCACACACCGGGTGCTTCAGTTCAAGACAAGGAAGCCGGGGCTGGGGATGGGGGGGGGGGGGGGGGCGGGGGCGGGCAGGCCAGCAATTCTGGACCCTGACTCCAACAAGCTGCCACAGCTGGGGGCCCTGAGGGCAGCACAGACCAAAGGCCACTGCCTTGACCTGAGAATCTCCCCAGTGACACAAAATGTCCTTTACTTCCAGAGCCAGCAAACACAACACGTTGATTTCACAACGGGGGAGTCCTTCCAGGCACTGGAGGCACATACACGTACAAAATAAAGGCAGGGTCTACACATCAGGGCACAACACCTCTGCACAGGTCACACTCTGTCCTGGCCCTGTCCACACCACATACCCGACCTGGCATCCCGGTCAACTCTTGCCTGTCCCTCACTCATCTCAAGGCTTACCATCCTAGGAGGTCTCTGGCCCTGCCCTGTCCTCGTCACTCCCCAAACCGCATCTTAGGTTCTTGCCACAAAAGCCCCGGGTCTGCACAGCTCAGTCCTTGCTCAGCACTACTCTGCTGGTCAGCCCCGTACGACACGTCCAACCCCACCACGCCCTTGGGTGGCTCTTGAGTATAAACCCAGGGTCCTTCAAAGGCAAAGGCTCCCAGCGCTGCCCATGCACCCCCTCCTGGTCTTCCGTGGCAGCCCCTGGAGTGGGAGATCTAGAGTTTGCTGGTGGTGGTTATTTGCCTGGTTTGGTTTTAACAGAAAGCAAACAGAATGGGGCAAAAGGGTAAGAACCATGACTGTCCACGCTGCCTTTTATCTGCACACACACGCCACAAACAAAAGTCAGTAGAAAGAAGGCGGATCTTGCCACGAAGTCTGAATTTCTCCAACCAAATGGTGGTTGTTCTCTTTGTAGCCAATGATTTAATAAACCTATTGTTGGGCAAAACCTTCGGGGAACTCCTATCTCAACGGCATTCAGAATCAGGTTCGTAAGGAACTGAAGAGCAGCCCTTCTACTTGAGTCAAACACGCTTTACGGACCACAAACGTTACTGAGCAGCTTTGTCACCCACCCTGGCCCCAAGATTTGGCACTGACTCTTACTGCTGAAGGGAAAAATGAGGTCCGCTCTTGCCATAACAAATGGTTTTAAAAATAACATTTGTTGATTCCAATTTGATATCGTGTAAAGTTCTCATAGCGGTTCTAAGGGAGGGAGCCCCCCAAAAATCTGAGCAATGGCCATGCCGATGAAGCAAGTGGAATTAGCTTCCAAAGGTAATTAATCACTTCTCTCATGCTTCAAGGTGTGATCCAGATCTAAATTTATGTATGAAAATGTAAGTTATTCAAAATGACAAAAGGGCAATGTTCTCTAAGTAGCTTCCTTTGAGATCAGTAAGAAGGTTAATATACAGGCCAGTCCTTATTTAAAATGGAAGCTAGAGGGCGCCTGGGTGGCTCAGCTGGTTAAGCGCCTGACTCTTGGTTTCGGCTCAGGCCATGATCTCATGGTTTCGTGAGTTCAAGCCCCACCTCAGGCTCTGTGCTGGCAACACAGAGCCTGCTTGAGATTCTCTCTCTCTCTCTCTCTCTCTCTCTCTCTCTCCCCCCCCCACCCCCGCTCACATTATCTCTCTCTCAAAAATAAACAAACTTTAAAAAATTAAAATAAATAAAACGGGAGCTCTAGAAAGTGCCAATTCCCCCTAGGTTTCTTCACGCCTCTCTTCTTCATCCTCTCAAACCACACTGAATAAATATTTACAAATATGAAGAGATCTCAATCTGTCACCAAGGAAGGACACCAACTGGAAAATAAAAGTCACCAGGCCTGGTTTTCGCGACGAGCTGATGAGAGCAGCAAACTTTCACATTTCCTTGATCTCTCTTTTCTCCCCTGTCGCTAGAAACAACAGCAATAACAGTAACTAGCAGGTGTGCAATCCAGGCCCTGGGGACTCAGAGTGTGGTCCCTGGACCAACACCCAGGAGACTTACTGGACACTCAGCATCCCAGGCCCCACCCCCGACCTGCTGAATCAGAACCCGACTTTTACAAGATCCCGGGTCATTCCTACCCACGTTAGAGTCTGAGAAGTGCTGTTCTCTGGGATAGGCTGAAAAGATAGCAAATGATTTTTTTTTTTTAAAGTCCTAACGAACTTTGTGGTTTTACAAAGTAAGAAACTCTCCTCTGACTCTTGGTTCCCCATCTACTGATAGGAAACACCATCCATTGTCCCCGGGTCTTTTCCCTCCTCCCTCTCTCTTCCCATAAATAAACCGCACTTTGGGTTAAAAAAGGTAGGAGGAGACAAAGACAGGAGGAAAGAGACAAATGCGGAGCACAAGCCACAGAACAGAGCTACACTTGTCCGCCCGGAAAATAAACTTGCGAGGTGGGAGGAGGCACACAGAAGCCGCCAGGTGCGGCCCCCCTTCCAGACTGCACGTCCGCTACATTTAATCCTAGAAGCGTGGCCGTGGTCCTCGAAGTTTTAGAAGACTCGGGACCTCTTTGCTGCATGGCTCAGCTCTAAATGTATATGTACACAGAAATGTGTGATGCTCGATGGACATACACCAGCCAAATGCCCAAACACCTCTGTTCCTATGAAGTCCCCCGCCCCCCCCCCCCCCCCCCCCATCCAGAGCACATAAAAACCCTGATCACGCAGTTGGCTACTCTGATTTTCAGCTTTCAGCTCATCTCCCAACTGCCAGGCTAAGTTGTTTGAGGCTAAGAGTGGGTTATTCATCTTCGTACCCTCCATGGCATGGCACGATCTAGTAGACAGCAGGTGCTCAATCACTGTTGTCACATGGCCGTCTTGAGCTGTTCCCGTCTCTGATGCAACTTCCCTATTTTTAGGGGGAATCAACTTAATTGATGACTCCCGGATTTCTATTTTATTAGACTGTTCTCATGCCTTCCGTCTGGCCGCTAAACAAAATAATGAGCAAGGTTGCCTGATCTCAATATTCTCACCTGGGCCAAATACAATGCCCAGCTGCATACACCAAGCATCCGGATGATTCTCTGAGCAAAGTCTTCGACATTCCGCACTCTAAGGTTAAAAGGCACAAAGGTTAGCAGGCCTGTTGTCAGGCTCCTCCGGCTTTGAGCACAAAGCAGCCTCGGATAAGGATCCCGGGTGTAATCAGATTTTTTTCTTTCCTTCTTTTCTACTCAACAAGTTTTGAGAGTCCACAAAGACTAGGCCAATGAAACAAAGGTTATTAACTCAGGGAGCCTGCCTCTGAGAAGTTTTCCAAAGGGCAGCCAGTGTCACACAATCATTCTGACAGCTGTGACAAACTAAGCTTTATTTGCAGAGAGCCCTCACTGTTCATTTAGCGCGATCGCTGGGGCCTCATGGTACTTGTGGAGGAGACGCACCCAGCTGACCACCGAGAGCTGCAGATCTCCCAGGCCGAGTCTTCAAGAACTGCCATACAACTAACTGAAGGCAGCAGCCCCACTGGAGAGGGCTCCCTTGAAAGCGGGCAGCTTCACCCCCTGGCGCGTAGGGCTCTTTGCCCTGTCACAGCCTTGCAGGACCGCCTTAGAGCCTCTGTAGAGGCACCTACAGTTACCACTTGCTCTGGGTGGGAGCTATTTATTTGTGCTCCTCTCAAAAGCCATCCCACTCCCTTCAAAACAAAGAGTTCAGGGGCGCCTGGGTGGCTCAGTCGGTTGAGCGTCCGACTTCGGCTCAGGTCATGAGCTCGTGGTTCATAGGTTCAAGCCCCATGTTGAGCTCTGTGCTAACAGCTTGGAGCCCGGAGGCTGCTTCGGATTCTGTGTCTCCCTCTCTCTCTGCCCCTTCCCAGCTCGTGCTTTGTCTATAAGAAATAAATAAACATTAAAAAAAAAAAAAAGTTCAGATGAAGACAGGTTTTTAAATGAACTTATTTATTAATCCAATCCATCCTGAGGATATATTTTGTACAAGGGAACAGGGAAATGGGGTGGTAGCCAGGTAAGGAAAAAGAATCAAGGGGGGTTTTGGATGATGACTTTAACGACACCAGTGGCTAGTCCTGAGTGCGGGCTGTACAGGGTGAGCAGCATGGTAGGCTGGGGAAGCAGGAAGCAGAGCAAAGGGCTCTGATGTGGACAGGCTGGTGCTAGGCTGGGTATGGGCAGCTGAGCATGCAACACTGGCAGAAATGCAGGAGGGAGGGGTGAGGTCATCTGCAAACCCCTAGCTGTGGCCCAGCTGCCGTTTCACGCGGGGGCCTGCAGGAAACAGGTGGTCGGTCGTCTCCACTCACATCCTGGCAGGCATGGAACCTCTGTGTCACATTTGGGCCTCGGATTCTTTGGCCAAAGTAGCATTATTGTGATGAGTCTTCAAGGGAAGGGGTGACCTGGCCCTCAGAGTTACAGGGCTGGTCTTCACAGGTGCATTTTGGATGGATGCACTTGCTCATTCGTTCATTTTACGCAAATGTCTACTGACCCCCAGCGTGAAAGCTGCTATGGGGACGTGAAACCAAACCAGGCTGAACTTGCCCTCAAAGAAAGTGTGCTCTCAGAGAAGACTTACCCATAAGTTAGATCAGTGAAGGAGGGGAAACAGGTTTGGGAGGTTAGAGGTGGTAGATTAATTCCAGTTAGGAGTATAACAGAATTTCTGAAACTTTACCATGCATAATACAAATCACCTGAGAAGCTTTCCCTATGAGGTCTCTTCCTTCTCATAAAATTCTATGATTCCTGTATCATTTTAGGGAAGAAGATGCTGACTATTTCACGGTATTATCCTCAAGATGGAGAATGTAACCTCTGACAATAAATCTAATAGAGATGTTAACCATAATTCTTTCATTATCTTTTTATATTTATTTTTGAGAGAGAGCACATGCACATGAGAGCAGGAGGGGGGCAGAGAGAGAAGGGGAGAGAGAATCCTAAGCAGGTTCCGTGCCATCAGCACAGAGCCTGACATGGGGCTCGATCCCATGAACCGTGAGATCAAGACTTGAGCTGAAATCAAGAGTCAGATGTTTAACTAACTGAACCACCCAGGTGCCCCAATCATAATTCTTTTATCCTAAAAAAAGCCAAGGAAATTTCACATTTTATAACTACCAGGTTTAAAGCTTGAACCCTGCGGCCCAAGTTTAAGGGTCTTTCTCTTCAATCAGTGGAGAAGATAGAGTCAAGAGGATACACAGAAGTGTCTGTGATCAAATCCACTACCCCTAACTGGCCCCACCTTAGAATTTAGTAATGCTGCTGAGTGGAGCTTCAAAGGAAGCCCGAGTCATACAAAAATCAGCTTGGAATGAGAAAAGTCCCATCTGAAACAGTAAAGGGGATCACATGCAGACATCCACATCCAGAATGTGGTGGAGATTCACGCCCTTTGGAACACTGTCAGGAAATGTATGGTCCATGATGGTATAAGCAGACACCTTAGCCTCAGGAGGGCAGTTCTGTTCTCCCTGAGCTGCCAGAGAACTGAAGGGGCCACAGAGCTAATTACCACCACTCAAGCATGAAGTTGAGATCTGCCCCAAATGCTTCCCTTCTAATAACCTGGGGGCTTTTATTTTTTTTTATTTATTTTTTTTTTTTAAATTTTTTTTCAACGTTTTTTATTTTATTTTTTGGGACAGAGAGAGACAGAGCATGAACGGGGGAGGGGCAGAGAGAGAGGGAGACACAGAATCGGAAACAGGCTCCAGGCTCCGAGCCATCAGCCCAGAGCCTGACGCGGGGCTCGAACTCACGGACCGCGAGATCGTGACCTGGCTGAAGTCGGACGCTCAACCGACTGCGCCACCCAGGCGCCCCAAGGGGGCTTTTAGATTAACACCCATCACATACATATTTCCTACCACTTTGGTCAGGACACAGGAGGGTGACAAGGGCCTCAAGGCCAGAGAAGAATTGGGTAAGCAGAGGAGGATGCTTTTCTTAATCACTAGTAATTATTGCTAGTGTTACAAGCAAACGAGTGACAAATATCATTTTGGAAAAATAAAAACAGCCCCTACAAGAGAAAGAATTTTAATTAAATGGGAAGACCAGTTTGAACTCATCAAAAGGCTGACCTGGCAAGCATTAACTCTACATTTTAACAAAAAAAGGATGTTGGGGTGCCTAGGTGGCTCAGTCAGTTAAGGGTCTGACTCTTGATTTCAGTTCAGGTCATAATCTCACAGTTCATGGGATTGAGCCCTACATCAGGCTCTGCATGGACTGCACAGAGCCTGCTTGGGATTCTCTCGCTTTCTGCCCCTCCCCCACTCACACATTTGCATTCTCTCTGTCTAAATATATATATATATTTTTAATAAAAGGACTTCTAGGGGCACCCGGGTGGCTCAGTGGGTTAAACATCCCACTTCGGCTCAGGTCATGATCTCAGAGTTCGTGGGTTGGAGCCCCGCATCGGGTTCCGTGCTGACAGCTCAGAGCCTGGAGCCTGCTTCGGATGCTGTGTCTCCCACTCTCTCTGGCCCTCCCCTGATCACGCTCTGTGTCTCTCTCTCAAAAATGAATCCAACAGTAAAAAAAAATTTTTAAAAAACGACATCTATTTTTGAAATGCATACACAGTAATGAGCTAGGTTAAAAAAGTGTGGGCAAGCAGAAGTCCTGGAACGCCTGCTTTAACAAAGATATAAATCTCTAACAAAAGTGTGTCAACAAGCCCCTCTACATTGCTGTAAGAGTGTATGCTATTAATCTTTCTGATAGTGCTGACTTAGCAATTTCTTTTCCATGTAGCATTAAGGCAGTTATAGTCTAAATGTTTATAAACTTGGGATCTGGAAAGTCTAGTCAAGTAAGATTTTCACTAAATTTCTTGCCCCCAAACTCACAATCATATTAGCGAATAAGACACACCAGTATAATGAGCCTAGCACAGTCAGCTGACATTTCATGAGCACCTACTATGTGAAAGGTACTTTCACGTATACTAATTACTAGCTGGACCCTCCCACCTGTGGTGCTGGACAGGAGCTGTTCATCCCATTTTACAGATGAGGAAACTGAATGGTTTCCCTTTGGTCTCAGAACCGGTAGGTGGGCCAAGCTGGGGTAAGAACCCAGCCCAATCACTGTTCTTCCATCCTCTGGCCTGTTTCCCACCAAGCAATGGGGCGGGGGGTGGGGGAGGGGACAGGGGAAGAAAGGCAGTGACTCCAGCTCAGCAGAAAGACTATCCTGTCTGATGTGATGGCTGTTTATTTTAAGAAGTCAGAGCAGGAAAGGACTCAGAAATGAAATCTACACACCTTAAACAATTTATTTTAACTTAAAACATTCATTCCTCAATCCTGTGATGAAGGGCCAAGGTCTTTTGAGTATGGATCTGTTGACTAAAGTTCCATGGTTTTTCTACAAAAACCATACCCACAATGCCTTGGTACAGTTCCTTCAAGGAAAGCTTCACTGCTTCTAAAGAGAAAAATCCCTCCTCAATTTTAAGCACCACCATCATGCCCCTTCTTTATTTACACTGATGCATCTCAACCACACCTAAAACGATAGCAATTTTTTTCCTAATAACATTGCTTTTCAAGGCTTTCCAAAACACATAATGTACTTTTCAGGAAAACAACTTCTCTTCACACTCAAATTTTATCAGTTTATATAATACTTCAGTTACATAATTCAAGGGGCAAAAACAAGTTTGGAGGGAAAAAACACACTGACCAGTAAGCACGGCACTATCGGGAGGGAGGGAGCAGACGCGCCGGGGGACAGGTGACAGAGCAATCCCAGACCTCAAGGGAGCAGTGCCTAGCAGGCCCACTGGAGGCCAGTTAAGACAGCTTCTATCACACACACCTGTAAGCACTTTGGGGCAAGCACTAGGTGAAGTTTCCATCAAAAAGCAGGACGGTGGGGCAGACGCCTGGGTGGCTCAGTAGGTGAGGCATCCAACTCTTGATTTCAGCTCAGGCCATATGATCTCATAGTTTCATGAGTTTGAGTTCGAGCCCCACGTTGGGCTCTCTACTAAAAGTGCAGAGCCCGCTTGGGATTCTCTCTCTCCCTCTTTCTCTCTCAAAATAAAGAAAGCAGTTTCAGAGAGAAAGAAAAGGTGAGCCCCAACAAATGTGGATTCATATAACCACGACTTTGGCAAGTCCCAGGATCTCTCTGAGCTTCCATTCCTGTAATGTGTGGTTAAAACAGTGTTTTCCCATGCAGCTGCTGCAAAAAATTAAATAAGAACATATAAAAGCACTCAGCCTTGGCCCCAAAACACTGAACTACTCAACAAACATAAGTTCACTCTCTGCCTTATGTACCTTTCTTCCATAGCACCTAGCAATGTACTTCAAGGTAGAAAGCTATAAAGATGATGGATGGATGGATGGATGGATGGATGGATGGACAGGCAGCCTGACAGACAACTGGTCCAGTGAAAGAACTAAAAACACTTCAGTTTAATAACTTCTTTGGCTCAAATGGAACCAAATAAATGAGTTAAGAAGCTATATCCTAAATCAGAATCTTCCCTACCCAAAGACGGACGGAATTTCTAACTTTAACAATGAGCTTGGAAAGAAAAGAGGAAGGATAAAGGAGAGAGGCAAGCAGAAGAGAACTGTGAAAGTATCAGCCCTAGATATTAAGCAAAAGCCCTGACTCACTGGTACATAAATCTCTCCCCCTCCTTCCTTCTAACCGTAGTTCTTGAGAACGAGGAAACATTAGCACGGGTGTGAGGTTTTCAAGGCACAGAGAAATGTACAGACAGCTAAATCCAGCATAAAGGTTATGTACTTTTAGTTTTCAATAAACAGCAAGTCTCAAAAGTTAAAAGGAAACAAGTCCAGAAGGACAACCACGTGGTTTAGTTTCAAGTACTTAGCATTTCCTGAAAGGCACAGTTAACTGGAAAGATGTTCAAATCCTGAAACGAAGCAGGTGCAGGGTACATGCTTTCAATGGTGCCAGTGATATGAATGGAAAGCAGGCAGAAATGGAAAGCCCTAAGCATAGCATGTCTTCGGATTTTTTTTTTAGAAAATGAATCACAACAGATAAAGCTTTCACTCACTCTGGAGATTCTTTGTTTACAAAAGCTCAAAGTGCTGGAGAAGACACACCTAAAACCTGGGATGCGACACTATATTCTGGGAAGAAAAGCATCACAATTTTAAATAGGAGCCTCACACATCAACTTACCTTTCTCAAGCGCTTTCGGCTAATTCCCATCTTCTTTCTGACAACCCATCTTTGGTGGGCCCAACTAAGCTTTAAAACTATTAGGTCTCCAGGCATCTCCTCAGCTAGTAACGTTAAGCATTGACTCACCCAATTTGGGAATAGGAGTCTCTTAAGACAGTTTCGTTTGTCCTCTGTGTTTTTAAAAGACAATATGAAAACAGTCAATGGCCTATGTTTCTCTAAGCCTCAGTTTCCCCATCTGTTAAATGGGGATATGGTGGGACCCATTTCAGTTGGCTGTTGTGAGAACCAAAGATACCTAATTGACTTAGTGCATGCTGTGCAATAACTCCTTAATCCTACTATCACTCTTCTGGTCTATAAAATTAACAGAAACCACCAAAACTAAGGATCTCTGAATAGTCAAATTAGCAACGTGGAAAAAAAAAAAAAATTGGTAACACCTAGTCTTAATGAGATACCCCACTGCCCGGTGGGGGATTAACTAACCAAATCCTTCCAAAAGGAGCATTTGGCAAGAGGGCAAAAGCCTGGGGGCGCCTGGATGGCTCAGTCGGTGGAGCCTCGGGCTTTTGGTTTTGGCTCAGGTCATGATCTCACAGTTGTGAGATCGAGTCCCGTGTCATTCTGCGTGCTGGGTGTGGAGCCTGCTTACGATTCTCTCTCTCCTTCTGCTCCTCTCCCCCGTGCACTCACACTCTCTCTCACCCGCTCTCTAAAAGTAAAAAGAATAGAGAGGGCAAAAGCCTTAAAAATGCGACTGCCCTTGACTCAGTGATTCCACCTGAGGACCCTAACCTAGGGAAACGAGATCTGCAAAATGATGAACAGAAATGCTTAGTGCAGCATCATTTGTAAACACTGGAACATCGGAAACATAGTAGAACAGCGGGGAGATGGCTAACTAAATTGTCATCTGCTTGTATGAGTGTTTCTGCAGCCATGAAAAAATTATTACAATATGGTAATTTAAAAATTAAAATCTGTAGCTAAAACTTGGGAGACTTTATATGTAATATATGAATATATTTAAAGTATTATGCATTCACACAGTTAAATTATATACATGTGTGTGTGCATATATGTACATATGGAAAAATATTCTCAGGAGTACAAAATATTATATTAGCTATTTCCAGATGGTGAAATGACAAGGTAGTTTTCATACACTATAAAAAGATGAGTGCTATAGTTCTGAAATTCTGTAAAAAGAGTTTAAAAATCAGGAAAAAAAGTGTACGAAGTATGTGTGACAAAGAGAAAAAGTACATTAAAGAGATGTCCCACAGCCCATTTCCATGAAAATCAATTGGAAGCACATCATTAGGAGCTAATACTTGAACACACAGAAAGAAGGCACAGAACACGATCCCCTTAGGCCCACAGCTTGAGCTACATTGAGCCCGGGGTCATCTTCTTTAAGAACAGGCACATGGGCTTTGCTCATTTCCATGTACTATCATCTGTGTCTCGGCAGGTGTGGAGGGGGGCCCCTCCCAAACCTCAAACCACATTTAAATGCATAAACAGCACATAGTTATGTAGCACTTTGGTGGTTTCCCTGGCAACCTTATCTCTGTCTTCTTTTATCTCAGCTACACATGATACAGTCTTGGTCCTACAAAGTCCCTGAGATCACTGGCTGCTACCAAGGAGCCAACCAGGGCAGGACGCTCACTTGCTAAGAAATCCCAATTAACAAATCTGTTCATACCGATCCCATCCCGCAACAATTTAAAAAAATTTTTTTTAATGTTTATTCATTTTTGAGAGACAGAGACAGAGTGCGAGTGGGGAGGGGCAGAGAGAGTGGGAGACACAGAATCCAAAGCAGGCTCCAGGCTCTGAGCTGTCAGCACAGAGCCCCACGAGGGGCTCGAACTCAAGAACTGAGAGATCATGACATGAGCCAAAGTTGGATGCTTAACTCACTGAGCCACCCAGGAGCCCCTCATCCCACAACAATTTTTAACAAGAGAACCTTGATACACATTCACCATTTGAGTTCCAAACTGTGATTTTCATGTTACCAAAATTTAATTTTACCATCATGTAAACACAATTAATCTTTTTCACTAAGTGAAAAGAAAAAGGAAATTACATTTAAGTCTCCAACTTTGCTAAATAGTACTAGCGTCTAAACACATACCTGCTGTTTCCGCCTCAGGCCCCCCTGAGTAGCAAGGAGGGGAGTTTCCAGACCTAATTTTAACAGGGGAATGTCAAACTGGCAAGGCTCCCACCAGGAGCTGTGAGCAAGGCTTTGACATCTGAATACTACAGACAGAATATTACAAAGAGACCGGTGGATCATTTCAAACAGGATGGAGAAACTTAAGTCACCTATTTTATTTATTTGTTTGTTTATTTGTTTAGTTTAAGAGACAGTGTGTGCAGATAGGGGAAGGGGAGGGAGAGAGGGGGGAGGGAGAGAGAGAGAAAGAGAAGATCTTAAGCAGACTCCAAGCTTAGCGCAGAGCCCAACTCGGGGCTCCATCCCACGACCCTGGCATCATGACCTGAGTGGAAATCAAGAATTGGACCGTCAACCAACTGAGCCACCCGAGCGCCCATAAGCCACCTATTTATGATTCAGTAGCTATCAGGGGACTTTATTTTTTTTTATTTTTTATTTTTTGATGTTTATTTATTTTTGAGAGAGGGGGAGACAGAACGTGAGCAGGCGAGGGGCAGAGAGAGAGGGAGACACAGAATCGAAGCAGGCTCCAGGCTCAGAGCTGTCAGCACAGAGCCCGACACAGGGCTTGAACCCACGAACTGTAAAATCGTGACCTGAGCCGAAGTCGGGCACTTAACTGACTGAGCCACCCAGGCGCCTCTGGGACTTTAAATATTTCACAGAATTTGTGTCTTCCCCTTAAAGTGGTTTTTCTACCAAAATGTCTGCCTCGAGAAACCTAATGGAGTCAGATGCATCATGCAGACCCATTCAACCATCAACATGTATCAGAGGCCTGCTATTAACCTGGCACGGTGATAGGCCTCAGGACCCGAGAGATGAAAAGGGGACACCTGACCCAAAGAGGGTCTCAGGTTAGCGGGCCAAATACATCAAGTGTACAGAGGTGCATGGGGCTCCCCCGCGCACAGGGTGGCTCGCGGGGTGATGTCTCCTCTGATGGCAGCTGCACTGTGGTATCACAAGCTGAACGCGCACCCGTTTACCAAGTTGGGTTGATTTTTTTTTTTTTAACTGTTTTCCCCAGATCTCATTTTCTCCACTAAGACTCAGCATGATTTTCAATGTTAAGCCCAAACCATTGACCTCAACTCTTTATCTTGAGTGCCCAGAAAGTGAAAGTGACCATGTACATTAGTATTTTGAGCACTCTATGCTTTCAATGAAAACAGTTGCTCATATTCCTAAGCAGGAAAAAGCCCTCCCCCCCCGCCCAGCACCCAGCTTCCTCCTCCACCCTCAGGCCAAGTGGCAGCAGGAGAGGACCATTCCTCATTCAGGCCCGGAAAGCCACAGACTCTCGCCTCATCTCAGAGACTGTGGTACCTTCAGGAGCTGCTGAGGCAAACGGATCCCAATTGCTCCTGCTATATCTCTCCCCCTTCTCTCCATTTATCTATTTAGAAAAAAATGAAGTATTGAAAATACATTTAATGGACAGTAGGGTTTTTTGAAAATTGTACTTAACTCATTTTTTTGAAAGCATTCTGGGTCATGCTGAAATCTCAAGTTGTTTGGGCTTCTTTGGGGAACCAGGAATCAATTCCCTCTGTGTCTTCGCCCCTTCTTTCCATTGTGACATGGTCAAGGCCAAGCTCACAAGCTTATGAGTCCATTAACTCAAAAGCTGAGCCAACTAAGCTTTAGTCAATTACATGTTAAATAGCTGATGATCTGGAAAATGTGTAACAATGAAGACAGCTGACATCTAATCAGCATTTCTGTGTAAATAAATGGAATAAACGATCAGATACAGGAAGCCATTCTGTGTCAAATCCATACTTTCATTATTTAGACAACCTACAAGAAATCCAATGGCAAGATCCTCCAAGGCTTCTCAACTGCTTTAAAAGAATAAATGCCCCTGAGTTTTAAGCCTTCCGTACAGAACAGTCATTAGAAAGCTGTCACCCAGCACCTTGAAGGAAAATTTGTGTCAGCCATTTGTACTACATAAACATGTTGTACAACTTACTGGATTATAGCTAATAGCTATTTTCCACACAGTTAAAAAAAAAAAAAAACACTGCATCATTACACATACCTTCTTTAAATAGAAGGGATTTACCTACATGTTCAAGAACTACCTCAAACTAGAATTTCCTATTATTTAAGTTTTATATATGTATTACGTTATTCATGTCTGGATACATCCAAATTTAAGATCTTTTATTTAACAGAATTTTTTGACCTTTATTAGATATCAAAGTTTCTGTTTTTAACAGTTTTTAACCTTAATAAAACAGGTTCTACTACACCAAAAAAAGGTGTGTGTGTGTGTGTGTGTGTGTGTGTGTGTTGAAGGGTTACCATTCCTCTAATCTTCGTTGTCGTATTTTAGCCAATTTCAAAAGTACTAAGATAATTTCTCATCTCTTCATATTGACACAGCTTTGTTACAGCCACACACGCCCTCATCTCAGACTTAGGATACAGGAAGCAAAAGCCACCTTCACCTCAAACAGCAGCCATTCATGACTCCTGACCAGGAGATGTTTCAACACAAGGTAAGAGAGAGAAGGTGAGACGCCCTTCATGGACTGCAGTGAAATGGGCATCACCAGGCAGAGAGTTCGCCAGGATGAAAAACGCTATTATTGACCCAACACCTGTGGAGTCCACATCTGCAGTCACCAAGTAACATGGGGTGTGCCACAAGCCTGCCCTCCCAAGACCCTCTACAATGTCCAACCTCTCTGAGAAGCCCCCCCAGGCAAGAAGGGATCATGATTTAATCTTCTCCAAAAGAGCTACCCTTTTCTATCTTTTGTGAGCTACTTGCCATCATTCTCCAAAAGATTTCAGAAAATAATAGTGATAAACAGCCATTTCCATTCAGACTGAACCCTGAATCAGGAGTTGGCAAACTGCAGCCATCAGAGCAGATATGGCCCACGGCCTGTTTTTGTAAATAAAGTTTTACCGAAACACAACCCGGGCCATCCATTTAGCTTTTTTCTATGGCTGCTTTTGTTCTACTAGGGCAGAGTCGAGTAGCTGCATTTGAGATGCTGTATCTCTCAAAGTCTGAAATAGTTACTCTGTAGCCTTTCAGAAAAAGTATGCCCCAAATGGTACAAAGCATCTAAACCTCTAGGAGGTACATGACATTACCAGCAGGAGGCAGCTCTTACCTAAACAGTACCCTCACGTGGTGCAGTAGACTGAGGGGCAGAGGCTCTGAGACAGGCACTGTGCCTCTTACCAACTTTCAGGACAACCACATGACTCTGGCAGGTCTCAGCTTCTCCGGCTACACCATCAGGGCATCGAGATCTACTTCACAAGGCTGTCGTGAGGATCAGACATGACAACACATATAAAAAGCCCCTAGAACCAGGCCTGGTATTCCTCAAGGCGCTCCGTGAATGCCAATGACCCACCATCCATCCTTCACCAACCGTGGTTACCTGAGTCAGAGCTTAGTACTGAATGTGAATCACTGAGATACTCCCCTTCGATCAATGACACCCCTATTGCCGTGATCTCAAAAAAGATCACAGACTCAGTGTAATCCAAAGAAAAGATGCAATGCTCTCTTCTTTGTTGAGCCACAGAAAGTTAAAGTCTCAGGATTTTATATTCCGGTGTTTGGGGAAAAATACTGTGGACTGTTTCCGGATGGAATCTTTCAATGCCAAACTTCAGGCGGCCTCTAGGATACGGAAAGACCCAGAGCTTAGCCACCTACAGTCAGTCTTTGAAGGCTGTGTGTTTAACCTCATTAATAGGAAGCAAGTAGAACAGAGTATCCCCACACAGTGATAAAACCACACCCTGGACTAGCCGGAACTGTGAAGAGAGGATGTTTTAAAGGGCTGTGAAATCCCACTCCTGTTGCTTCATGCTGGTAGGAGGTATGACTCCAGCCAGAGTACACAGCAATGACAAGGAACGAGATCATCAGGACATGGTGTGGGGCAGGTGCCCAATGGGACCAAGTCATGAGAATGCCCTAGGTCAGGGGCAGCCACGTCTCCTCAGCCCTCTCTCCTGTGCTCCCTTTTGCACCCCGTCCCCTCTGACATTTGCAAACCAAAACCATGCAGCTTTCAACCACCCCAATCACATTTCCCTGCTTCAGGGCGACTGATCCAAAAAACAAATCCTATGAAGTAGGTAGGGCAGGGTTTGGGTGTCAGCTTTACAGCTGGGGAAACTGAGGCTCAGAAAAACAGTGTGGCCTGGCAGCAAGGTCACAGCTATCTGACTTACCCACCACTCCCTACCCAACCCCAGGGCCTCGCAAGTCCTTGGCAGTTAATACAGGTACTTAGTCAACAATTGTTTAGGGCCTAGAATCAAATTCCAGCTATTCCATCGACTAGCCGTTGACCTTGAGAATGTCAATTTACCTCTCTCTACCCAAGTTCATCCATCTGTGAAATGGAGATAACAGTTAACCTACCACACAGAGTTGCTGTGAGACCTAAATGAGTTAATACATGTGGAGAGCTTAGGACAATGCCTGGTGCAAAGCAAGTGTCCGTTAAATGTTGGCTACTGTTATTTGCTGAACTGAATCTACCTGACTTCAGTCCAAATCTGTGGACCACCTTTTGCCTTCTCATTCACATAGTCCTTCCCTAAACACACATACAGCAATTTTTTAAACTATGACCTGAGAAAAGCCAACTCCTAGGATGTCAGTATTAAAGCACAAGGCAACAAGAGCCTTTTTCAGAAGGACATCTGGTTTAAGCTGATAACATGCCACAGAGTAAGCTGATAGCAGCAGTCGGTCACGTGTGGAAGTCTCAAACGGAAACCTGAGCAGGATGTGCCCACTCAAAGAGCATTGCTTTAATACACTTTGCACATGCACATAAATGACACTGAACCGCTGTACCTGTCCCTAGTCACCAAACACCAGTTCTGTGGCCATTTTTTGCCAACGGTGACTACAGTTGTGAACATGTTACATCAGAAACATTTCTTAAGGCTTCTGCCCTCTAAATAAAGGCTGCTGCTGATTCTCCAGCTGCAGAAGGGCCCTTCCCTGAAACCACAGACCAGATAAAGAACAATGCGAAAGGGTTCACAAGAAAAGAAGTCATTTCGGCTGCTCTGGGACATGAATCTCCACTAGGTCACAGAGTTCCACCCAACACCCAGTTAAAAAACAAACAAACAAACAAACAAACAAACAAACAAAAACCTCGCTCAGGAAGAACTTGCTAAATCATCCAAGGGGCTCGGTGACAGGAAAATGCACTGAGTCTGGGTCCCCCTGATCCCTGGATCAGGGGGACCCAGTGACTTCCTGTTTGCTGGGGCTTTGTCCCTTATCTCAGAGCCACAGCACACTCCCTCCCAGAGGGAGAACTTCTATGGTTCCTCCAGACTCCCACTCCTCCTGGGGAGCAGGGGAGACCTGATTCTGTCCATTTCATTTTCCTTAAAGGATTTTTCACTCCCCAACTTCAAAATTCAGTTCTAAGTATACCGCCCTCCAGCGCCCTTTCCCGGCTGCTTCCACAGGTTTTAACCACTGTTACATCCACCCTGTCCACTAGGAATCACACACTGTGTAATAAATGGATGGGACCCAGGACACATCTATTCCAACTTCCAACCCAGTAGAGGAATTTTTTTCTGTACACTGGCATCGTCCAAGAGAAATATAATGCAGTCCACAATGTAAGCCACAGGAGCAATTTTTAAATTTCTAGGGGCAACGTTACCATTAAAAGAACCAGGAGGAATTAATTCTCATAATATATTTTATTTAACCCAATACAGCTACAATATGGTCATCTCAATACGAAAGGCAATCTACAAATTACTGACGAGATGCTTTAATTCTATTTTTTATACCAAGTCTTTAGAATCCAGTGTGTATTTTCCACTTAAAAATCTATCTCCATGCAGACCAGTCACATTTCAAGTGCTCGACAGCCATAAGTGGCCAGTAGCTACAGTATGGGACAGGGCGGTTACCCCATTGTCTGTGGGCATTCCTACAGTGCAGGGGAGTGTGTTCCTTTAAACAATATACAGGAAAAACACAGTTCCTCCCTACAAACACAACACGTTGGTTATGTCAGTTAGTAAAGGCTACTACGGGTGAGAAACACAGGGCATACGCACAGACCCAGCATTTCCTGGGTAATTTACTACAACAGCAACTTTAGAGATCTCGTGGTCTGACTTAACAGGTAGGAGACTGAGATCCAGAAAATGGGAATAACCTGAAGTCACACAGATGAGCAATAGAAGTGGGAGGCCTGAAATCTACACGTCTAGTCAAGCATTCTTCAAATATTAAATATCAAACACACACACACACACACACACACACACACACACACACACACACGAGTCATGTATCAATATATTGGGTTACCACTGTCTGCAATAGATGCATAATTTAAGATTAAAGCTGTTGTAGAAGGCAGCTTCCTCCCAATAAGCTCTAAATTTCTGAGATCTAGGAAATACAACAGAATCTCACCCATTCACCCCAACATCCCACTTCCCTACCCTGACCTAGACTTAGGAATAGCCTAAGAAAACAAAAATAAGGAAGATAATCACAGACACACCAAAGCATGCCTCTTAATTAGGGGTAAAGCACAAAATGTGCAGAATGTCTCTACCCTAGAGGCTCTTAAGATGTATCCACCCCTCCTTCCACCACCAATGGACACACTTTAAGAGAGCGAACTTTGGGAATCTTACAAAAATGGGTAGTAACCTGTAATGACTGCCATCAAAACTACTTCTCAAGAGTAATCCCACTGAATCTGTTTTAATGAATCTCTACCTGAACACCCTGAAGTCTGTGCACCCCCAATACCTGTGGTAGGTTACCTATCACCTCTGCAATCTCATTCACACTGTGACTTGACTGCAGCAAATTCTCTGCTTTACCTTGACCACCTATCCGAGTCATCCATTCCTCTGGAGACAAGTGTCAAAAGGAACCCACAGATCAAAACCCCAAACATACTCAGTTCTGTGCCCAGACACATGAGGCTGGCCTAGATCTGGAAGGCCTGGATGGGAAAGCCCAGATCAATTTGTGTGTCCACAAGAGGGAACCCAGGAACCCTCTGAGGGATGACAGCTGGCTAGGGCCAGGAGAGAAA
Organism: Panthera onca; assembly: GCF_046562875.1. Classification (NCBI taxonomy): domain Eukaryota; kingdom Metazoa; phylum Chordata; class Mammalia; order Carnivora; family Felidae; genus Panthera; species Panthera onca. The sequence continues at coordinate 67,717,477 of NC_138356.1, forward strand.
GGTATCAGCTCAAACTTATGTGTCAGTGAAATGTGTGGCTTAGTCCACCATTTTGAAACAAACTGGTTGGCCAATAACTTCTCATATACTATGTCTTTTGTAAGTTTTTATTCATTACAACCACGTAGATAGAATATCCAGGAAAAGGATATATATGCTGGCTTTAAAAAAAAATACAAAAAGGCCTTCATAATATGTACTTTGCATAAAAATACCCCTTTTCTGCTTAGGAGATACTACAAGGATGACTTTCCATGAGGATGCTGGGGTAGGTCCACAGTCAACAGAACCACTAGAAGTAACCTGCACTCAAAGAATGCTAAAAACTTAGAAAATCTTAACTCCCTGATCGCCTCAGTGCCCACCACGAGGCAGCTGTAGCCTTGGCTGCAGGAAAAGGCCTCTTTCCTATCACAGATTCTCAGGCAGACTGGCAACATCTCAGGTTATTTACATTCCAGAGCTTCTACCATTGGGCAGATGCTCCCGGAAATATCTTACTGCTACCCCACGTGAGGGTAACGAGGTGTATCATCGACATTAACCCGCCAGCTAAGAGAGGAGTCTCAACTCCAAAGAAAGGACAGACAGGCCTGAAGCATTCCTGCGGACAGCTGCCAATAATAGCCCAAGGATGAGACTCTTTGCTAAATGAACTATTAACCTGTTTTTAAATGTTTGACCCTCTTTTTCCCATCCAGTTTTCATTTTATTTTATCTTTTTAGTGTTATTTTTGAGGGCGGCGGTGCAGATAGGTCTAAAGTGGGCTCTGCCCTGACAACAGAGAGCCCCATGCCGGGCTTGAACTCACGAACCCTGAGATCATGACCTGAGCCAAAGCTGGATGCTTAACCAACTGAGCCACCCAATTTTCATTTTAAAGGAATGTGTTCTTAGGAAAGAAAAAACTCACTGTTTCAAGAAGCATTACAGAAGCAAATGTTCCCATCTACTCTCTCACAGTCCCTGTCATGTTTAATGGTGAGAATAATAGTGTCTAAAATGTAGGGCACATTAATAAATTACATAGCAGAAAAGGTCTCCCCTCCCCATAGATCAGAAGAAATGACAAACCAAAATTCTGAAGAACTTGGAGAAAACCAAGAGTTTCATAAAATGTAAATATTCGAAGGTTTCATACTAAACCCCATGAAGTATATTCTTAGGTCAAGAACTCCAGGAGTTGAGAAATTTTGTCCTAACCTGGCTCAATCACTACTAGCAAGATGACCTTTGTCATCTGGGAGCCCTTCTGGGCCCCAGGTACCTTACTAAAAAAGGTAGGACATAATTCGTAGGACTATTCTGTGATAAGCATAACATGACATTATCTAGAGATGGTCCCCAACTTACAATGGCTCAACTTAGGATTTTTTGACTTTACAATAGTGCAAAAGTGAAATACAGACATTAGAAAACATACTTCTAATTTTGAATTTGCATCTTTTCCCCAGCTAGCAATATGGGGGACAATCATCTCGCGATGCTGGGCAGTGGCAGCGGCTGCGGCTCCCACTCAGCCCTGCAATCACGAAGGTCAACGACCGATACACTGACCACCGCTCTGCACCCATTCAGCCGTTCTGTTTGTCACTTTTAGTACAGTATTCAAGAATTACATGAGATTTTCAACACATTATAAAATAGGCTTTGTGTTAGATGAGTTTGCCCAATTACAGGCTAATGTAAGTATTCTGAGCACATGTAAGGTTGGCTCCACTAAGCTATGATGTTCTGTAGGTTAGATGTATTACATGCATTTACAAATCACGGTGTTTTCAACTCACGATGGGTTTATCAGGATGTAACCCCACTGTAAGTCAAGGAAGATCGACATTAGCAAACCTGATAACCAATGTGAGCAGCCCTTTATAGCTTACTTATACTTCCCATCAACTCTGTGAAGTATCTTCTACCCATTTATTTATTTTTAAATGTTTATTTTATTTTTGAGAGAGAGAGAGAGACAGGCAGAGAGAGAGGGGGACAGAGGATCCAAAGCAGGCTCTGAGCCAACAACAGAGAGCCCAATGCAGGGCTCAGACTCACAAACTACAAGTTTATAACCTAAGCCAAAGTCGGATGCTCAACTGACTGAACCACCCAGGTGCCCCGCTTCTGTCTTAGACAAGAACACCCTGAGGCTCAAATAACTTGCCCAAGGCCACAGTTAGAAAGTAACAGAACAGGGTGCTGTTTTCTAATACTGAAACCTCTAATAGTCTGATAAGAATGCCTAAGATCAGTCAGGCACTCTATTCTTAATCAAAAACGACTTCCCAAGTGAAGCACTACCCCATTCTCCCTTTTCTGCTCTGCGGTCCATAAAGGGCACAGCAACGTGTGGACCAGAAAATGATGTGCTTACGAGCCAGGCGTGGTAACTGCAGCCACTCTGTGGCTCAGCCCAGGCACAGGTACTTGCCTGCCTGCGGAGGGGACCGGCGGAGCCCTGCCTGTGTACAAACCACGTCCACTGACACCTTCTGGGGAAGCATTTGTTCCCCAAATCACCGCAAATGGTTCTAAAAGGCAAGATGTCAGATGCCAACACTGTTGGAATAGTCAGCTGGACAGAGAATGGCACTCCTGAGTATCTGGGGCTTTTGACATCCTCTCACTGGATACGGAGGTCTACGGGATTCCCAAGAGTAGTCAGACAGCCCTCCCTCACCTCAGCAGAGCGCAGAGGAGTCTCCAGAGTGGCCGCAGGCAGGTGAGAGCACTTAGAGTCCTAGAAACTCACCAACACCCACCTCACATCAAGTGCCAGAACATGGACTAAAGCTTTCTGCCTTCAAAGAACTGACCGATGAACCGCAAGAGAGATTCCTACAACCACCCAGGGGGCAACCTGGAGAGTGACATACAATTTAAATAAAGAAGAAGGGGCTGTTGCAGACTAGATGAAGAGAGATTTGAGCATATATCAGCAAGTACGATGATGGGACTTGGCATTCTCATGGGAACAAACCAACGTGAAAGACGTTTGAGTCAACTGGGGAAAACTGAGCACGGACTAATGATGTGAAGAAACGACTGTTAATTTTGTTCAAAGTGATAACAGCGTTGTGGTTATGGGCTGTTGTTTTGTTTTTTGTTTTTTTCTTTAAGTCTAATCTGTTAGTGGTTCCTGCTTAAGCATAGATGGGTAAAATAAAGTGTGCATTTCGCTTGCAGATACCGCAGCACACAAAACAGGAGGGAGGGCCACGCGTGTCGGAAAGTAAGCATAGCAGCCAAGTCGACAGTGGTTGACCGGAGCGATGGCTACACGGGGTCCATCAGAGTATTTTGTGTATGTGCTGAAAAATGTCCATACTAAAAAGCTTTTTAAATGAAGCCACAAAAATTGGAATAGAAAAATGTTTTTCCTTCCTCTTGACACACAGATCATTTTAAAGGCAGAGTCAGCTAAAAAAAAAAAAAAAAGAAAAAGAAAAAAGAAAAGGAAATTTAGTCACAGATGGACTGTGTGTGAACAGAGGCTAGTTCCCTCTGCACTGAGCCAAAAGAAAGCACAAAGACACAAAGGCTCAGCAGCAGCTCTGTGCCAAAGAGAGTTCCAGGGTCACCTCCCCCCGCCCCCGCCGCCCAAGCCCGCTGCACAAGCATGGTGCACAATGCTGGTACACACAGCCCTTTCCCCAGTCCGAATTTAACCAGAAGACAAGGGCCTTCTAATGACACACAGGACCCCAGGTACCAGCCTCCTTACAAGAAGCATGAGACCCTTAGCTCACACATCCATCCTGGATGGAACCCGGCCATAACCTCATTATTAACCCATTTCAAGTTGTCAAATTACAAGCGTTACGAAATGGAAGTCCCTCTCCATCTGCTATGGACTGAATGTTTTGTCCCCCCTCAAATTCACATATTGAAACTCTAATCCCCGAGGTGATGGTATCTGGAGGTAGGACCTTTGGGAGGTAAATAGGTCATGAGGGTGGATCCTCATGGATGGGATTAGTGCCCTTACAAAAAGGGACACAAGAGGTAAGATTTCTTCCATGTGAAGACATAGAAGGAGGCATCCAACTACAAACCAGGAAGAGCCTCACAAGGAACCGAATCAGCCAGCACCTTGACCTTGGATATCCCAGCCTCCAGAACTGTGACAAATAAGTGTGTTGTTTAAGCCTCCCAGCCTGTGGTATTTTTGTCAGAGCAGCTCGAACTGACTTACAGATCATCTTTGCATTATTTCAAATGAATGTGAACAAACCCCAGAAAGTCTGAACTGTGTTATACGTGACATTAATAATTTACCATTTAACTCGAATACATAATTCCTTTATAAGAACTCAGTGCTAGTTAAGAACCTTGATACAACTAGAATTGTGGATGATCCGAGATGAAATCAACAATTTGCGATGAAAATTACCTTTCTGTCCTGCTCAGAACAGTTCTTTCTCACAGTAGGAACTCTAAATTCTCTTAAAGTTCTCACAGGGAACTTTAAATAAATAACAGCCAAATGGTATCATGTGGTAACTGACACCACACTGGCTTAAGAGCTCAGATTTTACGTATCTGTGGGCTTTGGTTTATTCTGTTTCCCCCATGACTGTTGATCTATTTTAGTGATTCACATCTCAGCAATGATCATATACATTCATGCTTTTACCGGATAACATCAGAAAGTTTCTCTTTAAATAAATTAAAACACTTGGTTCCCAACACATGGATCACCACTCTAGGCTTATTCCAGAAAAGCTACCTAAAAATCACATGGAGCTGCTCAGCTCATTTCTCAGGAGATTAAAGGCTAAGAATTATGATTTGACTCCAAAAGCAAAGAGCCAAACACTGAAACCACACTGTTTCCACTGCTTAAATTATGAACTCTGCAGAAATTCTTGGGAGGGAACAGACAAGGTACAAGCATCATAGCATCAAAGGGGACCACGTAAAATTAACCTGGTCATCTTCTGGATCCTCTCCCTAAGCAGAGTGATGAAATAACATCTGGGCCACTCCACTCTCACCTAGATGCCCTCCCTGCCCTCTTACAGAAGCCTCTCCCAGCCTCTGGATCACATTCTCCCTGGAACTGGTTTTCCAGGGATATTTCCATCTTGACCCAGGCCCTGAAGGAAAGGATTGTAATTCACGCATCTTCAAATCAGCAGCATCTACCATAGTCCCTGGCTCGTGGCTGGCACTCAAATGCCTACTGAGTGAACAGAAGGTGGATGGATGGATGAGTGGAGAACCCATAATCCCGAGGAATTAATAAAACATACGGAAAAGACAGAATGTACTCAAGTACTATGAAGACATGAAAGAAAGGAATGGATATTAAATCAACTTCAGACAGTGAGAGTTGTCCTGAACACAGAATTAAATGAGAGTCCAAATAAAATGACTAAACAGAAATAAATACAAGGACACACCATTGTCAGGCAAATGTGCTAACCACTACGCCACAGGAACATCCATCAGGGACGCACCGTTGTAAGGAGTAACCCTCTCCCTGACTCTCTTACTGTTAAAATCAGACCTTGTGATCCATCTCCCGTGGAAGTTGAGTAACAACAGAGTATTAGAAACACTCTGTGTCTTCACCTGCTCAAAGGTACCACCCTCCCCCCACCAAAAAATATGGCAGGTGGGATGGCCATTCTAACCAGTTAGCTCTCAAAACCATGCAACTGTCCCAGTGACATCCTTGGACTTCAAAACCATCTACACATGTACATTTCAGAAAAGAACTTTGAAAAAGCCCCGTTCTGGCTTTGGGCTCAACTGTGCAAGATGACAAGGAGCTGGGCAGCCTAGAGTCAGGTTTCAAAAAGTACAGTGAGGGGCAACTGGGTGTCTCAGTCTGTTGAATGTCCGAGTTTGGCTCAGGTCACGATCTCACGGTTCATGAGTTTGAGCCCCGCATCACGCTTTCTGCTATCGGCGCAGAGCCCGTTTCCAATCCTCTGTCCCCCTCTCTCTCTCTGCCCCTCCCCCACTGGCTCTCAAAAATAAATACACTTTAAAGAAACAAACAAAACGGTACAATCATCTGAGCAATTTGGAATAAGTTGTGCCACAGAGAAACAACCCCTACAATGGGGAGGCATTTTGCCAGAAGAAAGTCAACAGGGGAAGGAGAGGCAAGAAACCAATGACACACGTTGTAATTAGAAGGTATGTTTTGGTATTTAGAAAGAAGCACACATGCACACACATACCCTCAAGCAGGGGCAAGGCAAAATCAAGGCAATAAATCAGCAAGGCCTCCCCCACAACAGCACACATCACTACCCTCCTCCTCCCACAAAAAAGGAACTTCCTGGGTTATAGCTTAACCCCACTGCCACTAGCTTGGGCCGAGATGCCTCCCACTGTACAAAACTGAGGCTGTGGCTTAGTGAGGGAATTCAAGTAGCCCCACTATTTCCATAACGGATGTTCTAAGTGCATGTAATGTGAACGGCTCTGAAATTCTCAATGTGGTATACCACGTGTGGTTGTGATGGGTCAAGTACCAGAAGCCCAGCACCCTTCCCTCTGATAGGATTTTCTCCCCTAAGATATTCTGCTTCTCCCCACTGTGAAGGCTCTTGTCCCCGTACCCGCCCCCCACCCCCCCACACCCAACCTGGGCAAAAGGGTGAGGAACTGATGCCCCGGTGCTGTTTCAATCAACAGAGACACAGACAGGGAGGCAACAATCAGTGAACAGGAAAAACCAGACCCAGCCCTGCAGCAACATGCCCGAGGGGGAAAAAGAAGCTTGGCCATTAGAAAGTTTATCTCTCAGAACCTTCATCCTTTGAGTAGAGTTCTCAGTAAGAAAAACTCACTAACACATCTATGTTTTAAAAAATAAAGTCAATCTGCTTTTCCTAAAATGAAAAGGTAATACTATAAAGTAAAAAGCCCATGAAAACGTCACCCATAAAACCCACCGCCCAGAAACAACTCCAAAATTATATAGGTTTATTTCCTTGTGTTTTTGTTTTGTGTTTTGGTTTTTTTGTCCTGCAAACAGATGGCTATTTGTGAACAGTCCAGGTCTGCACAGGCTGATAGTTACAGTATCGAGACAAAGAGCACACTTCATGACCCAGTGCCCCCGTGCCCACCAAAGCATTCATTCTTCTGTTTCTCAGTTGGAGTTGGGAATATACATACAACCACCACGCATGAAGACCGGACAGGCTAAATGATTAGGCAGTCGGATCCTAGCAAAGCCACAGGTACAGATACTGCTGGGAGAAAACACAAACCAAGAGCCTTCCCAGCCCAGGTGAGGGGCAGCAAGCCTTCCTTCCTGGACCAGCCCCTCCCTACAAATGCCACCCTTCTAGGATGGGGCTGGGGAGGAACCTGGGAAATCCACCCAGCACAGCGGGGCCTCACGCGCGGAGATTTTCCTAGTCATTAAATCTACCAAAGTCGCTTTAGCGAAGAGCCTGTTCACAGTTTGCTCATCACACATTTAGAACCAATTACACTTCTTTGCATTCATCTGTTCCCACATCTGTCTCCCCCACTTGACTAAGCAACCCATAAGCTTGGGGGCTGTGATTTACCCTCGTGTCCATGTTGCCTGGCACATGGTAAGTGCTCAAGAAACGTTTGTTGAGTGAATGTAAGAGGCATTTAAAATGGAAGAGAAAGCCAACCTCAGCTTCTTTTTATATTAAAGAGAAAGGAAACGGATCCACTTGTCTTGTCTTCAGGCTCTGCTCTTTAGTCTCAAAGTCAATGGGTAAACCAAGGGTGGCGATTTAGATCTACGTATCCCATTTTCTACTAACGCTGACAATACTCCAGGGTAACTCCCCAATGGTACATGGGAAGACCACAATTCAGTGATGCCTGAGGATGAAGAGAGGCCAGTCTCCACATTTCCTTAGCATCTAATACAAACAGGCACCCTCAGCCCCTTTGGGGGCTCCAGAGGTACCAACAGTGATGCTCCCCATTGTATTCCAGGGCCTGGCCCATAGCAGGTGTTCAATAAATACCTCTGAATGGTACTAAATGTCGGGTACAGTAGGGGACACCAAGATATAGAGGGCTCAGGCTCTGCCACCAAGAAGCGTTTCCATCTAATGCAGTGGTTCTTGGTCTAGGGCACCCATGACAATTACCTGGGGATGGAGAGCTTTTCCAAAATATTCAGGAGCCAAACTCTGCCCAGACCTCCTGAATCACCTCTGAAGACGGGGTCTGGCACACCTACTTTTCAAATAGCTACCCCAGTGATTCTGATACACAGTTGAGCACTTCTGCTCCAGAGAATAAAATAAAGTTATTGTTACATTTATAAATATTGGGACATAGGCACACAGAGAGGAGTGAGGCAGGTAACAGTTTTCTACTTGTAAGCATCAATGCTTCCCTCCTGGCCCTCAGCCTTCCCATAGCTGACAGCACTCTGCAGTCAGACAAAGCAGGCAGAGATCAAGGGCAACTTCCTAAGGGTCTAAGTGACTGAGAGATGTGGCCCTGAGCCATTTCTGATTCAGAGGGCAGCTGCTCACCTTTAGCCAGATGAGGACACTGGTTGTCAGGGCCCCATCCCCACCCTGACAGCCCCACTCAGAGGCACTGTTTCAGGTGCCTTCTGGATGGCCTCCAGCCCAGAAACAGGTGACCTGCAGGGACCTACACCAGAGGCCCTACAAGCATGTGTCTTCAGAAAAGAAGGAACACCTGCAGCCTGGCCATAAACTCCCTTGTGGGAACCAGCACATTGCTCGGGAAGTTTTTCCTTGGGCCACTTGCTACAACCTCATGCTAAGTGAACAACACACATTTTGTTGAGAAAGTCATAGCCTCAGGTGCCCTCTACTCAAGGAGGCTTCCCACAAAGGCCTTGGCAAAGAGCAATACGTGAAACTGATGACACTCGTCCCCTGGAGGGGAGGAAAATCCCCAGTGTCCTCCATCCGTTGGCCCAGCCACAGTCCTCTCCTCCCCGAAGCCTCCAGGAACATGGACTCAGGAGGCTGGTAGGAAACCTAGGCTTGCATGTGCATGATCCGCCCCAAATGACCCACCTGCCCCATCCATGCCCCTGCCAAGGTCAAGTGTAGGGCTGCTCCCCCTTCTGCTTTCTCCCATACTCCTTAATGCAATAGATTTGGTCAATTCTTTTCCCCTTCTTGGCTCCTCTGTCACGTGACCCATTATTCACCTAATGCAAAGGCTGCTTTCCTCTCCTTCCTCCTTGAACCAGCCTTCAGAGTATCACCTTTTGCTATTTTGTCTTTGTCCATTCCAGTGTCCTTCTGTAAATGGCCTACCACGCACAGAGCACAGTAGATACAAAGAAAAATAGGATGCAGTCCCATTCCTGAAGATGGGCCGAGACACATAGAACGGAAAATTGTGATAGAAAATGCAATGGGGCACCTGGGTGGCTCAGTTGGTTAAGCATCCAACTTTGGCTCAGGTCATGATCTCACAGCTTGTGAGTTTGAGCCCTGCGTCGGGCTCTGTGCTGACAGCTCAGATTCTGTGTCTCCTTCTCTCTGCCCCTTCCCCACCTCTCCTTCCCTCCCTCCCTCCCTCTCCCTCTCTCTCTCTCTCTCTCTCTCTCTCAAAAGTAAGTAACATTAAAACATTTTTTTTAAATAAAAGAAAATGCAATGAAAGAGATAAGCCAGGGCATCAGGGGAGCACAGGGGTGAGTACAGCTCACAGAAAACCTTCTCAGGAGGTGAGGCCCAGCTGGAGTCTAAACACCAAGGATGAGCCGGTGATGGCCAAGTGGTATTGGCAGGCAAAGGACACACTGGGAGCAAAGCACGGAAGCAACCCCATGCCCGGGCGGTGGGAAGGGACTATAGGCCCTGGAGTGTGACCATAGGTGAAGTCCAAGTGAGGTAGGGCAGGGGAGCACGCTGGACTGACGGGCAGGGGCCAGCGCCTGCAGGGCACCCCCTCAAGTCCTTGGGTGCCACCCACAGCTCTGCTAGGCTCTTCCCAGGAGTCGTTTCACGATTTAGAACCACAGGCCTTCGTTCAACCTGTCATCACAAGGCAACCAAGTCAATGGCCCTAATTAAAGTCCCCTGGGAGACAGGCGTGGCCACCCCCTTCCGGCAAGGCCCGTCTCTAGATAAAGGCTCCTCCACCACAAGGCCCAGAGGCCCAGTTCTCCGAGCGGCTTCCTGCTGGCCTTTAATTTCGTAGCACCCAGGCAGTCCAGTCTGAACCCGACCATTTAAGGTTACAAAACGTCTCTCTAATGGCTGGGAGTGTGTACATCAGAGCGGAGGGTGTGCAAGATTAAAGGCCATACTCTAAAACTGAGCCCTTCATTTTCCCTCGGGTTTGGAAAAGGCAGAGGACCACGGGGCTGTATCAGACCTCAAAGCACACACACTCCCAGCCCCGGGTCATGTGGAATTACAGGCCGCAAGGGCTCTTGCTCATCAGCAGACCCAGCTAGTCTGAAATCTGCAAAATCTGCAGTGAGTGCACTTTCCAGACAGCTTCGGCCTACACCAGGCCATTAGTCACTGCAGCCTCCAGGACCGTTTTCCCCCTCTATAAACACCACCACCACCATCAACACGGACTGAGTAATGACTGTGCGTCGGGCACTGTCCACCCGAACCCTGTGAAGCAGACGACCACAGTTCATGGATTCTAAGCCCATGCCTGGACTCATTTTATGGTCAATCCTTTTTCTCCCCACATTTTAGGATCTCGAAAAAGCACGTCATACTTTAATTAGCAGGCCTTTTTCTTAGGGGTCCAAAAAATACAGGTGCAGCTTAACTGACAGTATCTTGGGTTTGAGGAAGTATCTCTCTCAACCACCCTCCCCCCTTATTGATATGGACGCTGAGCACAGAGAGGGTAAATAACTCACCCTCAGGCAAATGTTTGTACCAGATAACCCGCAGGGGGCCTTTCAGCACTTCAGTTATTTGAATGCCCGTATATCCAAGCAGCAGTGCTGCCTTCCAAACCTAAAGACAAAAATCAGTCCTGCAGGGTCTCTCTCGAGGATTCTTCAAGATTCCTTAGCTCAATTCAACAATCAGGAGAAATACTTCTTGTTACTCATATTAGCATTATTGCTTCTATTGTTAAATAGATTAGCCCAGTTTTAAGTTAGGAGTTAGTTGCATTTTTTGACATTAAGATGTTTTGATTGTTGAGCTTGAACGCTTCCTTAATTGATGGCTGCTTTTAGGCCAACTATGGTTTGTATTTATGTGTTCAGTGTCAAATTCTATTTTTCTTCCTGAATCTATTCAATGAACACTGCATTCCTTTTTCCTCTCTCTCTAGACCTCAGGGCATAAAATTTCATCCAAAGTTCACTCATTCACTCAGTCCCACCTTTTGGCCTTTGCTTGCTTGGTCTCCATCCCCATTCTGCACCCTCATCCAGGAAGCCTTCAGTGATTTCATCCTGGCTTCTCTCTCTCCTCTCCGCTCCTCTAGCCTCCTGTAGGGTCCTGACTTGGCCAGGCTGGTCTTAGAAAGCCTAGCAATAAAACACCTGGCCCCTGGAGACAGACCGCAGAGTTGAAGTCCCACTGTTCCCACTAAGAAGCCTCATGGTTCAGGGCAAATTAGGAATGTATCTGTGCCTCAGTTAATTTCATCTGTAAAATATTAGTACGTACCTTACAGAGCTGTTGTGAGAATTCAGAGGTGGCACATAAAATGTGCTCATTAGCACCCAGCACATAGCAAATGCTCAATTAGCATTAGCTATTGTAATTCCACAGTATTCAGATGGCCTGTTTATCAGCACACATTCTACATTAAACTGAGCACCCTGGGGTGGCCAGTGGATCATATCCCTGAGCACATCTCCAGGGCCCAGCACTGTAGCTAGCCCATAAGGGCTCAAAAAACATGTGCTGGATGAATGTGCACACGAACGCATGCCTGTGTGCACAGCACGAATAAAGCACTTTGCTCTGGAACACATGGGAAAGGCAGTCATGCAAACCATCAACTTTCACACAAATGTTAACCAGGTGTTCCAGGGGCGCCTGGGTATCTCAGTCAGTTAAATGTCCGACTTCTAGGTGTTGGCTCAGGTCATGATCTCACGGCTCGTGAGTTCAAGCCCCGTGTCTGGCTCAGTGTTGACAGTGCGGAGCCTGCTTGGGATTCTCTCTCCCCCCTCTGTCTTTGCACCTTCCCCTTTTGTCCTCTATCTCTCAAAATAAATAAATAAAAAAAAATAGGTGTTCCAATAACGTGCTGTGCAAGAACAACAGAACAAAAACTTATTTCTGGCTAGAAGGTGCACTGAAGAAAAATACTAGTGGAAGGGGAAGGAACAGAGACAGGTGGCTATAAGGAAAGAGCACGGGCAAAGGCAAAAGGCTTCATATGCACAGTCTTCCCAGGAATGGCGCAACGCAGCGTCAGGCAGAGGTCGCAGCTGGGATCCAGAGACCTTTTGATATTGAATGGACAGTTAGCTGGGTGAATACATATCTTTCCAGGTAGAAGGTCACAGCTTTCCTTACCACCTCAAAGGGAAGATGAAGGGCCCCTGGGACAGTGTGTCCAGTTGAGGGACAGGGACAACAAAGGGGGGGGGGGGTTACTCATTTCAGGATGAGCCATGTGGCAGAGGGGTTAGAACGCCACTCAGCAGAGTTTGAGCTTTATTTCATCGCGATGGGGAGTCACAGAGGGTTTTCAGATAGCAAAGTGGGGTGATCAGGTCTGAACTGCCAGAATACCCATCTGCAGCAGGAGGCTGAGGGGGAGAGGAGGCAAGGGAGACCAGCAGAGAGGCTGCTGGTGGAGTACAAAAGGGAGATATGCTAGAGGCAGTGGGAGTAAGAACAGAATCAAGATCCCCATTTAGGAAGGAACAGTTCAAATGAACCCCAGACTGAAGTCTAGCCCCGCCAGTTCTATAAAAAGGAAAAAAAGAACGAATTGGGGAGCAGGCTGGGATTCAGGAGGAGGGGAGAGCAATGCCTTCATTTCCTCGTCTCTTAGAATCTGGGTTTCCATTGTGAGCTTGGGTGTAGGCAGGACCCCCATGGGAAGCTGTCCCTGGGTGATCTGGGGCTTAGCTGTCACAGGCAAGAACTTCAGCCTCACTGGTTCAGACTCTTAATTCACCCACAAGGACATATCAGGGATAGGGTCTGAGGTTATTCAGAAAATGCATTTTTGTAGATAGTACCAATTAACACAACAGATTCTTAGGAGATGTCAAACATTTAAGACAGCAAACCCTCTTGAGTTGTGCTATGGTAGAAAGAACACTAGACACATGGAGCCTAAAATCCTGGGTTCAAATCCCAGTTCTTTTAGGGGAGAATGGGGAGTTATTACATAATGGGCACAGAGTTTCAGTCTGGGACGGCTACAAGTTGTAGAGATGGATGGTGGTGATGGTCAAACAACAATGTGAATCTACTGAATGTCACTGGAACGTATACTTGAAAATGGTTAAAATGGTAAGTGTTATGTATAGCCTGCCACAATAAACAAACAATAACCTGGCAAGGTAGGTATTATTACCATTTCAGACAAGCGAGGAAACAGAGTCTCGAAAAGGTTCTGTAATTAGCACAAGGTCGCACAGCTGCCAAGCTGCAGAACTAAGATGCGAAAGCTCCAGGGCTTTGAGCTCCACCGGCTGACTCTAGATCCAAGATAGCGCAGGGCAACCAGCTACGCGTGTTCCTACAAAGCCACTGAGTGGGCTGAAGGAGGGTGGTGCCTCTACTCTCCCCGTTTGGTTTTCTTACAGGCACAACCAGTTCCGCCTGCCACATCTTTTCCAGCAGGTTTTATTCTGGCTACATGTCTTGGTGGAGGATGGTGCTGTAGATAGGAGGTGTCAGCAGATCTGCTCCATCTTTAAAAGACACGAAGCTGAACTGCCACCCCTCAGTTCACAACTACAGCAGAGATTCATCCCACTTCTTCCCCATTCTCAACCCCCCCCCCCATCTTTGCTTTCCTTCCCTTGTGGGTCTGCAAATGGATTCCTCACTCCATGTGGCCATGGACAGCTAAAAACTTCACATCAGCCATTTTTTTTCAGGATGGCAAACAGACCTGCAAGGTCAATTTAACATATCCTGACACCCTTCAACAGTATCCCAGATTCGGTGATGGGGCGGGGGGGGGGGGGGGGGGGGGGAGGGGGCGGGGATCAATACCTCCAAATGTGACCAGAAAACAAAAATGTAAAGATACCTAAAGCAGTTCAGTTGAAACCAAGATTTCTGTGTATCAGGGCAACCAGTCAACTGACCACCATTTTGAAAATAACTCCTGTACCCAGAACCCAAACTCGATTCTTAACTGTATCTACAGGATCTCACCTGACGCGAGCTTTTACCAGCAAATTCTACAAAGCTTATCAAGGTCTGACTCACTTTGTTCCTGTGATGTAAAAGAAACACCTTTCGGGACACACGGGCCCTTTCCCACACAGCTATGTACCCTCAGTAATGTCCTGCACATATCAGATTCCCCATCAAAGCTGCCGAGTGAACACCAGCCTCATGGTTTAGACAGGTATTTTGACTATATCTGGCTTTTAAACTCTTTTCAAACTGGGTTTACTGCCACTGGATTTCATTTTGCTCCACTCGAAATGTTGAGCACAAAACGAATCTCTCAGTAAACACCAAGCAGCAAAATAAGACCCCCCTGCCAACTACCCACACGCTCCAAAAATGCAATCCCTAGGACATCATGATAACACAGTACAATTAGAAAAGGTTTCATCCCCACAGCTTTAGATTCTATTTTCTCTATAAATACTTACTCATTTTCTAATTAAACAAACAATTAGCAGAAAGCACAGTCTGAGAAACTGCGTGGGTGTCACCATCTTACTACACAGATATTGTGACAAATGATGCTAACCACGGGGTAAATAAAACATGGTTGACTCTGATGTCTGCCCAGGCTGAGACGACCTCACAGCCCAGCTTTTACGACACAGCCTGCTCCAAACTTGAAATATACACTTGTAACGATAAACATCTTCAATAGAACAACAATTCCTTTAGATAAAGCCCAGATTTCTTGGACTGGGGGGAAGAAAGAACTAGCTACAGAATACATTCCAAGCAGTTTTATTTTTGTTTGTCTTATAGGATGAGACAAGTACTCTAAATGGCCCCAGTCAGAAATGAGTAAAAGACAATGAACCACATATTTTTGGCTGGCTTTTCCTAATGTTCAGCGTCTCTGTGACCACATACTCAGGGATACAAGGCAAAGCGATGGCCTTTCTAGCTCAGGTGCTAAATCTGCTGGTTCCACTTGCCAAAGCAAAGTTAATATTTGCTCTTCTTAGCTGAGTCCTGGTAAAAGAAAATGGGTAGTTGGGGCGCCTGGGTGGCTCAGTCGGTTGAGCGTCCAGCTTCGGCTCAGGTCGTGATCTCACAGTTTGTGGATTCGAGCCCCACATCGGGCTCTGTGCTGACAGCTCAGAGCCTGGAGCCTGCTTCGGATTCTGTGTCTCCCTCTCTCTTTGCTCCTCCCCCACTCGTGCTCTGTCTCTCTCTCTCCTTCAAAAATAAATAAAAACATTAAAAAACAAATTAAAAAAAAAGAAAATGGGTAGCTATAGCACTGAAGTCTCCTACACTACGTCAAGGCAGACAGTACAAGCGTTTTGCTCCTGCCCTACTAATAGTATCCAAATATCATCCCCACAGAAGGATGTTTCTGTAAGCACAGCTATTTTTAAATCCATTCATTTAAAATTCTTATTCATTCATTCATTCATTCATTCATTCATGCAACAAACCTTTACTGAATGCCAGGTACTTGTGGATAAAGAGGTACATAAAGTTCTGTCCTTGTGGAGCTGACCTGCTAGTGGAAAGGAAACAGATCAAAGAAGTCATGCAAATAAGAATTTCATATAACTCCAAGAGCCATAAAAAGGGAAGTGGAAGAGAGAGGGAATGGGGGGCACAGAGGAAGGGGGATGGGATGTTTAACCTGGGGTAGGTGGGTGTTCAGAGAAGGCCTTTTTGACATCACATTGGAGATGAAACTTGTACAAACGTCTGGGGAAGAACATTCCAGGCAGAGGATATTGCAAGCACAGTGATCCTGCAGTGGAAAGGAACCAGGCCCTTGAACACAACAAGCTATGGAACAAGTGGGGCGGGGGGGTGGGGGGCGTAGCAGGGGCCTCTCATGGAGCCCTGTAGGCCCCTGGCAACTTCCGATTGTGTTCTGTCTGTAAAGAAGTCTTACAAATGAACAAGGAGCTACTACTTTAAATACAAATGTGCGGGTGAGCTCAGGAAACACGATCCACTCGGAACTGATCGTTTGAGAGGATACAAATAAGGAAGTGGGCTTATGATAAACACCATTTGTAGAGCACCCTAGGGGCTACCAAGAGCATGCACCACATCGTCTTATTTGCTTGGTTATAGCGGGGCAGTGAGCATCAGAGGTTAAGGACAAGCAGTAAAAAGAACTGCTAGCTCTTAATTACTAAGAAACCAACTCATCCTGTCTCTAAAGTGGTTAAAGAAGAAAACTCCAGAGGCTGTAGATGAAAGAGGTGGCTTCCGGGCTCTTGTGCCTCTGAAGACTTCAAATCATCTCTTTAACGTGGCTTGGGGTATGAACCCAGGAATGCCAAAAGGCCTCATCACCAACACAAAACACACAGCTGCCATTTTCAGGACGAGACACAGGCAGCCTTCATTTTCCACTGTGATCAGTTCAAATGAGACCTTCTGGAACACATGCCTTTTCAGTTTTTGTTGTTTTCCGAGGTGCCTCTGAATCCCTACTGCTGATAAGCTCATAGGGTCTGGATCACTCCAGGTCCATCTCGTCAGGCTAGCCTCGTAAAGACTGCTCTCCCCAGAGCAATTCTAACCTCAAGAATCCTCCACAGAGCCCTCCTCCAGAAATCAGGGCCTCCTCTACTGCTCTGATGGTGCCAGCCTCTGTTTCCTCATTGTTTCCACCCACCTCCAGAGAGGAGTCCCCCTATGGCCCTCATTAGGGCCAAGCTGGGTACACATGTCACATGTCAACACTGTCCCCCATCGTTCTACCCAAACTCAGTACCGCTGGACCAGGAAAGTCACATTTCTTTCATGAAGTCTTCCTTCATTATTCTCCCCTTGGCCGGCTGCCTTGTCTTCTAAAATTCCACAGCACCAGAACAGGGACACTCAGAGTTCCCATAAAGAAAGATAACTTTTTGAAAGAAGACCAAAGTAGAGACAGTATTCAGAGACATTCGCATTCCCACTGGTGGCTCAAACTCTGGAGAAGGATTCATGGCAGCAGCAAATTAGTTCAACGAGTCCCAAGTACAGGTTTGAGACTGTGTGACTGTAGACAGCTGATTCCAGATAGCGACTCTTGGACAAGGAACATCCATCCGATATCCCTTACATAACTGCCATCATATAACTCGTAACCAGCATCCTGCCCCAAGAAATACCTGCCATGGGTCAACAGCCATTTCTCTTATAAACATAAGAAGAGATTGAGATGCTCTATCCACAAACACATCATGATCTACATTATTTGTACAGGACAATAAGATACACAAAAGCTCGACTTTTGCTATCTTCAGTGACTTTACAGAAAAATCCCTACCCATTGCAACACACACTAAGGGTACATGCTTCTACACTTAGTAAGCACTATTCTGTAGAAATTTTAGAAGAATCGGGCAGCCATGTCCGTTTGATATCTTTAGGAATGTCAACTGGAATACAGGCTTCATGATTATCTCAAAGAATGCTAATTAAGGATGTACTCTGCCAGCCTGCGTGGAGTGAAATAATAAGATGCACTCAGATGCTAAGGGGCACAAAGATTGTATTAAATCAGTAATATTATTTTCGTCCACTTCAAAATATGGAGAAGGAGGAAGGGCATCTGGAGAAATGTGGCCTTCTACTGCTTATCCAGGAGAGAGAAGGAAGCTGACTTCTAGGTCTTTTCCACTTGATTTTTTAAACCTTAAGAACCAAATCCATGCCCATGGCTCTGGACTAAGCAGTCAGGGTTTCCTTCAGGGTCTCCCCAAGTTAGGAAGTGAAATTACTATACATTCCACACTGACTGGTGTGTTCTTTTAGTAAGGTGAGCTGTGTTTTAAAGGGGTACCAAAATGCATAATGACGGTGCAGGAGAGATGGAGAGGGGGAGCCCCGTAAAATGAAACACAAAGCCAAAAGGAGACCACGCACACCTTCCCAGCGTGTGTTCCTCTTGAAGAAGATTGCTCTGGACGATGCTGTAGATCTGCTCACGAGGACACACGTGACCCACACACAGGCCACGTGGACCCAACGCAAGGCCGAGACCCCCAAACGCCGTGTGAGAGTCCCCGGGGGAGGGCAGGGAAAACGGGCTGCTCTCAGCCATTCGGCCCTGCGCTATTTTAAGCACTATGACTTCATTGTTGTTTGTTCTGAAGCGGTGCAGATGGGCTGCTTCAATTTATGTTACTACAGGAAGATAAGGAGACCCAGATCGGGAGCAGGATGAATCGTCTCCTGTTAGAGCATCATGAAGCTGGAACTGGGTCATGTTCAGCAGCTGCAAGTGCGGTTTCTTGCTTTCCGTTTGAAAAGCCTAAGAGCATTTCACACACGCTGCCATGTTTCACGGGAACCAAACGCCAGACCCACCTGGGCAATGGCAGAAGGTGAACTGCTGGTAAGCACTTAAGCTTTTCCGTTTCATGGGTGCCACCCGCCCGTGAGAGTAATTCCAGCCCCTCAAGACTCGGGAAGGCTCCTCCTCAGCAGAGAGCAGAAGGGAAACGCCAACCATCCAAGCTGGAACGTGGCTTATGGGAGACTGGGGCTCCCCCAGGACATCTCCTTCCCCAAACATACCTCTGAAGCCACGAGGCTTCTCCTCAAACCCTTCCAAGGAATGTAACGAACCAGACTGAGGAAGGAGCAGGTATATAACAGATTAAACCTCTCCCAGGGCCGCACATTTTATTAAGAACTCTGGGGGTGCCTGGGTGGCTCAGTCGGTTAAACATCTCTCTGACTTCGGCTCAGGTCACGATCTCACAGTCCATGGGTTCAAGCCCTGCATCAGGCTCTGTGCTGACAGTTCAGAGCCTGGAGCCTGCCTCAGATTCTGTGTCTCCCCCTCTCTCTGCCCCTCCCCCACTTGTGCTCTGTCTCTGTCACTCTCAAAAATAAATAAACACACACAAAGTGTTTTTAACTCTGAATGATCCGATGATCCTCTTATAATTCTTATGATCTCCATTTTATTTTTTTTAACGTTTATTTATTTTTGAGACAGAGACAGAGCATGAACGGGGGAGGGGCAGAGAGAGAGGGAGACACAGAATCGGAAGCAGGCTCCAGGCTCTGAGCCATCACCCCAGAGCCCGACGCGGGGCTTGAACTCACAGACCGCGAGATCGTGACCTGAGCTGAAGTTGGACGCCCAACCGACTGAGCCACCCAGGCGCCCCTGATCTCCATTTTAAAAGAGAGAAAACTAGCTCAAAGAGGTGGGGAAATAACCGGGCCAAAAATACAGTTAGCAAGAATCAGAGAACAAACTAACCCTTCTGCTCCAAGGCAGGTCCTGTCAAGAAACTGTCGTTTACTGGGAGGTAGATCTGAAGCTTCTAGAGGAATAGAGACCCTTCACTAGCCTACCCACTTTGCTGGCTTCTCCCATCACCCTGTCAGCAAATGTCACCTATTAATAATAAAGATGTACAGGAAAACCCAGGAGTCAGTCCTACAACGACCACTTCCCAATGACCTGGCTGTGAGCAAGTTCCATCATCCACATGGGGTCCCCATGTGGAAAGGTGTGTTCTCCTCTGTTACAGGTGGCAGACCAAGCACATCAAGGACTGACAGCTCCTGGCAATACAGCAGGAGTGCCCTATGCAGTGGTATCGATGCAGCTCCGGGGTGTGTGTGTGTGTGTGTGTGTGTTAACAGAAGTGAAACGGACTTAACATAATATGAACCATTTGAAAGTAAACAATTCAGTGGCATTTAGTACATCCTCAATGTGCAGTGACCACCTCTACCCAGTTTCAAAATATTTTCGTCACTCCAAAGTAGACTCCGATGCCCATTAAGCAGTCAGTCCCCATTGCCCCCTCCCACCGCCCCTAGCAACAAATAAACCCTGCTTCTTGTCTCTGTGGGTTTACCTTTTCTGAAAGTTTCACATAAACGGAATCATAGGAGACCTTTTGTGTCTTTCATGGAACGTAACGTTTTCAAAGCTCATCCAAGTTGTAGCAAGTACCAGTTCTTCATTCTTTTTTATGGTCAAAGAATATTCCCTGTGTGTCTATACTTCAACTGGCGTACCCTCCATCCCGAAGGACCGCTGGGCTGTTTCCACCCCGTGGCTATTGTGAGAAGAGCAGCTTCGAATATTCAGGGGACAGGTTTCATCTCCTGAAGCGTTTTTACATTTGATTCTAACAACTTTGTGAGGAAGGCCCTAGGTCTTATGAATGATATTCAGGGTGTGCTGCCTTCTTCATTAATTCATCACACTCAAATCCACACCGCCCCCCAACCTTTTTTTTTTAAATCAAGAAAAATGGTGGGGCGCCTGGGTGGTTCAGTAGGTTAAGTGTCTGACTTCGGCACAGGTCGTGATCTCACAGTTTGTGAGTTCGAGCCCCATGGCGGGCTCTTTGCTATCGGTGTAGAACCCACTTCATATCCTCTGATCCCGGCCCTCTCTGCCCCTCCCCCCACGCACATGCGTGCTTCCACGCACACTCTCTCTCAAAAATAAGCATTTACAAAAAAAGAAGAAACGTGGCAAAAGATTCCCAAGGCCAAGTCAGACACACAAAGACTTTGTGAAGAAAGGAACTAAAAGGTGTTTACTCATGACTTGATTTTTTTTTTAATACAGAATTTTAAATGTTTGCTTGTTTATTGATTGAGAGAGAGAGAGAGAATGAATAAATGAATGAATGAATCCCAAGCAGGCTCCGCACTGATAGCGCAGAGCCCGAGGTGGGGCTCCACCTCATGAACCGTGAGATCATGACCTGAGCTGAAATCAAGAGTCAGATGCTTAATGGTCTCAGCTACCCAGGAGCCCCTCATGATTTTTTAAAATCATAACTGAGAATACAAGAGGACATTCACAAAATTGGACATTATCCCTCACATGTATGAGAAACGGAAAAGCCACAAAAAGAATTAAACTCTTTCAAAAGTAATGAGACTGCAGGAACGCGGAGAGGAATGAGACACGGGGGAGAACAAAAGCAAAGCTCCTCGTCTCTGGTTCCACACTTCGCCGCCGCCGAACCCGGCGACTTTGGAGCACCCGGACCTTCCACCGCCCAGAATCATTTTCATCCAGTACTCTCACTACCGTCCGGAGACTTTCCGCTCAAAACCTAAACAAAAGTGGGCAACCACCAGGCAACTGTGGATCCGAGGGAGCCTCAGGGCCTTCACCACACTTGTAGGGTCAAAGGGAAGAACCTGCTCAAATCTCAACTCGGAAAGGTTGACACTGTCCTCGTTAATGTTGTCATTGTTTGGCTTCCAAGACGACTCGTTATCCAAGCACAGAAATCCACCTCTTCCTGGATGCGACGAGTCTGAAGCTCTCAATAAAAAGGTCTCCGTTCCCTTGAGTAGTTTTCAAGTCTAAGGTTTGGGGCTTCGAATGCAGTATAAAGACTGAACTGCATAAAACAGGCTCCCCGAACGGGCAAAATGCAAACTCACCTGAGGAAGGAGGCCTGCCAGCCGCAGTCCCCAGGAGCCAGCCAGGCACAGGCACAGGGCACAGCCAACGCCAAGAACTTGGCGCGACTCGCTGTACCATGTCAAGTACTCTTCGTTGCATACATAATAAAGTCAGTCAGATGAACATTCTCATACTGTGTTCCCTGTGTGATGCAAAGAGAAAACCTGCTATTCAAAATTTTAAAGGTTCTGGGGGTGGGACACAGAAGAGACGTGAGTGAGAACCGTAAGAATTTCTCTTATGCCACGATATCAAAGCCTTCCTTCCCGCTGCTTCCACTGTCACCGATGATTAATTTTTTTCTTTTGTCTTTCCCAATCAAGACTTTCAACTCAGGGATACACAAAATCAGGAGGGAGGGGGAAAAAAAAACCCACATTTTAAAAGAAAGATTCATTTTGAACATTTAAGTTTTACCAAAAGCAGGGCAAAGGGTAAGGGAAAACATTTTCCACCTTTACCCCCCTCCCCACTATTTCCTCCCAGCCTGCTTTGTTTCAAACCAAAGCAAACTTATTCTCTAAAGGGTCACGTGGCAAATACTGTAGGCTTTGTGGGCCATTTGGCCTCTGTTACGAACACTTCACTCCACCACCGCAGCACAAACCTAGCCAGAGACCAAACATTAACAATAAGGCGCTGGCTGTGTTACAATAAAACTTTATGGATGAACCCTTAAGTCTGAATTTCACATTAATTTTTTCATGTCATGAAACATTACTCTTCTTGTTTTTTCAACTGTTTAAAAACACATTCTGCAGTGAAGAGACGCACTGCACAGGTTACGGTTTGCCCAACTCGGTTTTAAATCACTGATGATAGCTTTTTAGGGATGCAGGGTATATGGGGGATTTTTTTTTTTTTTTTTTTTTTTTTTTAGGAGGGAGGTGGGTGGGGAAGGTTTAGAGGTCTGCATAAACCAAAACAGAATCAGGCATGGGTGATATGACAACACTGTATTTCAGAAAGAAATCACCCACCTCATTACACAAAATCCCAAGAAAAGTTTAAAAACTCCTTTCATTGCTTTTTGGCAGAAGACTACAAACTTTAAGATTTGGGTTGTTTTTTTTTTTAATATTTATTTATTTTTGATAGAGAGCGCAACTGAGATAGGGGCAGAGAGAGAGGGAGACAGAGAATCAAAGCAGGCTCCAGGCTCCGAGCTGTCAGCGCAGAGCCTGACGCAGGGCTCGAACCCACGAACCGTGAGATCATGACCTGAACTGAAGGCAGACTCTTAACCAACTGAGCCACCCAGGCGCCCCAGAAGACTCTAGATTTTTAAATGTGCCTGCTTACTTCTAAAAGTGAAGTATTTCACTCTCTCTCCTTTGAAAAAGAAATCTAAGAATACTATTTATGTTTTCTTAATCAGATTGCTAGGTGCTCACTAGATGCCTCTTGTGTACTCAGCAGCGGAAAAACTGCTGGATATAAAGGATATCAAAACACACCTTTTCCCCTAAAGGTCTTTGATCCCTGAGAGTCTTCAGTGGCATACCCTCAGTATGGAAGTGATAGATCCCTCCCGGAACCATAATCCCATTGAATCCCCCTCTGAGCCACTGCATGCATTTTAAAAATGATTTTAGCTGGAGGTTATTCTACATATGTTTTTCTTTTTTTGTGTGTATGTATGTGTTTGTCTGTGTATGTGTTGTCAGCACACATATTTATGGCAATGAAGTTAGCATGGTCTTGTAGGTACAATTCCAGACTTTAAAATACTGATTCTGGGGGCACCTGGGTGGCTCAGTTGGTTAAGTGTCTCACTTCGGCTCAGGTCATGATCTCACGGTTCGTGGGTTCGAGCCCTGCGCTGGGCTCTGTGCTGGCAGCTCAGAGCCTGGAGCCTGCTTCGGATTCTGTGTCTCCCTCTCTCTCTGCTCCTCCCCCACTCATGCTCTGTCTGTCTTTGTCTCTCAAAAATAAATAAGCATTAAAAAAAAAAATACTGATTCTGCCACGTAGCTCTGTGACCCTGGGAAAACTAACCTCTCCCAATCTTCTAGAAGAACAGACATAAAAACAATCTTGCTCAAATAATCCCAACCTTTAGCGCAGGGCCTGATAGGCAGTAATTCACCCTCTTATTCACCATAGGTTTAATGAGCCCCTACAACGTCTGGGGCTCTGGGAACACACTGAACAAGGCAGACCCAGTCTCTTCCACTTTGGAACTTACAGACCAAAGGCAACTCATTGGCTGTTTTCACTAAACACACACACATGCCTAAAACACTCCTTAAACTATGAAACGCCTATCCTCCCTTGCTTTCTTTACTTTTAATTCCACTCCAACCCGTGAGCCTGGGAGTGGCACTGGCTTTAGAATCTAACAGACGCAGATCAACACACAACGTCTGTCATGTATCTGTCATTCTTGCTCCAGAGGGTGACTTCAGAAGACCGCAGGCATTCGGAGACTTAAGCACTGTCAACTGAGACCATTCTTAAGAAATTTTATGGTCCGTGGCAAGCGTTAACAGATGGTTTTGCCAAGGCAAGGTCTGAATCCCATAAGCAGTGAGGGGGATCAGGATATGCTGCCCCCAAATATGCTACTTTGACATGAAAAATACTTTAAGCTAAAGGGATTTGAGAAGCAGCAGGTGCAGGAAGGACTCTGCCCTCAGAGGGATATCTAGAGGAATCCAAATGAAGAGGCCTTGATACATTTCCCCCAGTAACCACCCTTAGCTCCTTTGTTTTTAAGTTTATTTATTTATTTTGTGTGTGTGTGAGAGAGAGAGAGAGAGGGAGAGGAAGCACAAGCAGGAGAGAGATGGGGAGGGGGGGAGAGAATCTCAGCAGGCTCTGCACTATCAGTGCAGAGCCCAATGCAAGGCTCGAACTCATGAACTGTGAGATCATGACCTGAGCTGAAATCAGGAGTCTGATGTATAACTGACTGAGCCACCCTGGTGCCCCACCCTTAGCTCCTTTTGTCCCATCACGTTTTTCCATGACTTTCCACTCTTCATCAAAACTCGTTATGAAAGCACTCAGGTTTAACCATTTCTTAGGGTCTTCATTTCCTTATGAAGGCTCCCATCTGGTATAAAACTTACATGAAATAAACGTGTATGTTCTTCTCTTGTTAATTTGTCAGTCCAACTTATGGGGCCCCAGCTGGAGAACCGCAGAAGGTATTAGGAAAAAGTTTTCCTCCCCTACAGAGGCGAGGTTAGTCTATGAAGGTAAGACCCTTAGCTAGTAAGCCAGCCAAGCCTGGCACCTGCATCTCAACTCCAGTTTGTTCTTTTTATTTAACAGAAGATTTCATTTAATCCTTGCAACTACTCTAAGAAGTAGGTATAACCATCCTCATTGAACACGTACAGAAACCAAAAATGGCTTTTGAGCATGTGAAAATCCACAAGCATCTTGTACTGTCATCCTGTGATATTCAGGGTCTGAGAGGTCTGTCTGCACTTAGAACCAATCTCGATGCTATAGAAAATACTGATGTCGGCCCCACTTCAGATGAGTTAAACTGGACCAACAGAGAGCAAGACCTAAGTATCAGTACTTTTAAAAAAAATTTTTTTTAACGTTTATTTATTTTTAAGATAGAGAGAGACAGAGCATGAACAGGGAGGGTCAGAGAGAGGGAGACACAGAATCTGAAACAGGCTCCAGGCTCCGAGCTGTCAGCACAGAGCCCGACGCGGGGCTCGAACTCACGGACCGCGAGATCATGACCTGAGCCGAAGTCGGCCGCTTAACCCACTGAGCCATCCAGGCGCCCCATCAGTACTTTTTAAATGCTCTTCTGAGTTTCATCTGGGTGGAGATAGTAGAGTGATAGTCCGTGAGCCAAATTTAGCCGGCAAACTCTCAAAAATCAAAAGACTGCACATAATATCTGGATTCTAGCTTCTCCTACAACTGTGCTGCCCAATATGGTAGCCATGAGTCAGATGCAGCTATTTAAGTTTAAATTAATTCAACTGAAATAAAAATCAAAAACATGGTTCGATAATCCCAGCCACATTTCAAGTGCTCAGTAGCCACATGTGGCTGCCTTACTGGATGAAGCAGATACAGAACATTGCCATCATCAGTACAATGGCCACGACAGTCCTACTTCGGTCTAATGCAATCCTATTGGACGCACGGTTTCCAAAACTCCAAGGATCCAGGCCCTCATTCCAGTAAGACAACAGTGTCAGCACCTGCTCTAGACAGAGCAATGCCTTCCTCCTGGCAGCCTGACTCAGTTCATTCATTTCTGTAACCTGCCCAGTCCCTCAGATACCATACCCAAACCCTGGCTAGCCATTATGCAAGGAAAATAAAACTCGTCCAGAGCCTGATTAGAAATAGATTCAATTCTTTACCTCTAACGCTTAACTGCACGTGTGGTAAGTTCCCTCGGTCCCTCCACCTCCCTCCTTCCATCTCCTTCTGTTTTTACCGCAGTGAGAAGGAGAACCTGTATGACAATAGATTCTACCAACAAATGACCTGGTAGCCGATGGAGTCCATCCCTGCATGAATGTGTACTTGTCTCACATGGTTCCCGGTGCTTTGAAAGATCAGATTTTTAACCTTTGCCCACAACGATGATTCAAGAATACTTCAATTTCCATAGAAATGGACACATTTTCCTGTGAGCGACAGGGATTAAGGTGCATGCATTCTCTCTCGTTCTGGGCAGTTAATCTTATTGAGGCAAAATCCCTGCCTGATCTGCTTCAAAAGCCCTTTCCAGAAGCTGCCCGGCCCTTTAAAAGTGGAATGTAGTCACAGTATGTCAGGTGAACCAAGGAGCCATCTGCCATGTGGTTGCAGTGGAAAAGCTGGATGTGGTGTAGAAACCCACAGTACCCGTTGACTTATATAGCTCCCCACGCCAGGCTCACCGTGAACATCAGAGAATGCCAACAGAAGATTTACAGACTGTGAGAATCTCAAAACCCCCCACACTTTGCAACACGATCTAGGAGAAAGTTTAGAAAGCAGCCCAACTCCTCAATGGGAGAAAATTCATACGACACTCTGTTCCATATGTGACCAGGGCTAACCTCCACAGAGGTACCCGCTAGTACCCACTAGTTTGGGATTTAATTAAAATCACCTCTAACAACTGCCAAGATCAGATCCTGCCAAGGTTAAAAATCTGACCTTTTTTTTTAATGTTTATTTTGAGAGAGAGCGAGCAGGGGAGGGGCAGAGAGAGGAGACGGAGAATCCCAAGCAGGCCCCACATGGGCAGCGCAAAGCCCAACACGGGGCTCAAACCCACAAACCACGATATCACGACCTGAGCCGAAACCAAGAGTTGGATACTTAACCGACTGAGACACCCAGGCGCCCCACTGCCAAGACCTTCTCTAAACTTAGTCTTCCTTATCCTCTCCAGAACTTCTTTTTTAGTGCCTAGGGTTAGCAAAACAGTAAGTCAGGTTCTCTCGATCATCATTTATGTATTAAGCCCTAAGAAACACAAAACTCAAGAGTCATATTGGAGTTTCAGCTGTCAGTACATAAAGTGTGAATGGCAGAATAGTGCCCTAGGAAGAGATTTTTTAAAGGCAACTTCTTTACCACTGGATCAGACCCTACATCTGGAATACAGGATTCTCCTGAGCGACAGGTCCATCCCTAGCTCAGGAATCAGCGCTGAGACAGAGAACCAGGCAAGGCCTGGAGTCGGCAGCCAAACAGGGAGGGGATGAGTCACCAGAAGGCCCTCCCTCCAGATATCCATCTCACGGGACCACTGCCCGACAGCTGCTGCTTCCATTCTCAGCTGAAAGTAGTTAATAAGGAAGCCCCTGGAAGGTGAGCCCCAGGGAAGACGTGCGGGGCAGGTGGAGGGATCCCTCCGAGGTAAAGGTGGGGAAGATGATTGTAAGAAAAAACGAAGGCTATTTTATATGCCACAACTCGGGCACTCAGCTTCCAGAACCCAACAGCCTGTAATAGATCTGTTACAGTAATAGCGTCTTATTTCAACACTTCTATTATACTCATCTCTTTCCAGAACACCCAAAACCTGACCACCAATGTATTCCCAAGACAGAAACTCAACAACCCGCTATATGTGTCGGAGAACATTCACTGGTGCCAGGCCCAGTGCTTCTACAGAATGAGTAACAGGTACAGCCCTTCGTAAAATAGGAGCCCTCCTCCTACCCCACTGCCTGCAGCCTATCTCTGCTCTGCATGGGCTCCTACCCCAGACTCAATTCTCGGGGGCAGCAAGGCTACACCAGGCCACAAAGACCCTCAGGACCAGAGCGGTGGTTTCTCTGGACCCCAGAAAGGGGGCTCCTTAATCACATTTAAGCAAGTTAATAATCTCTTCAAGGCCACCTGGGGATTAAGTGGCAGAGCACAGAGTAGAAAGGTTTCCCCCACACGGAGTAGACTCTAAGGTTCAGGGTTGAACAAAAAGGAGGATTATTGTGCTCAGCTTCCTGCCGAGTGAAAAGCTGGACTTTGGAAACCATATATAAATGTATCTATCAAATCCAAAACAACACAGGAAGCTGTGGCATTCTTTAAGAAAAGAAAAATAAAGGCAAATGACAAACTCCAGTAACTAATCTTTTGTCTCTGATCATCAGTCAAGAAACGTTAACTGCTTCTATGCCGCATCAAGTTTTTGGGGTGTGTGTGTGTGTGTGTGTGTGTGTGTGTGTGTGTAAAAGAAGAGAGAGAGAATAACAGAGAAAGACAGGGAGTGTTTTGGGGCATGTATGTGTGTAAGTTTTTCAAATGTCCACAATGAAAAGAACCCATCCTAAATATATTTCAAATTATTTTAGGGAACCTGACCAGCATTTCATTTAAATCAACACCACCTCAGGGCCCATGGGTGGCTCGGTCAGTCGAGCATCCAACTTCGGCTCAGGTCATGATCTCGTGGCTAGTGAGCTCGAGCCCCACGTCGGGCTCTGTGCGGACAGCTCACAGCCTGGAGCCTGCTTAGATTCTGTGTCTCCCTCTCTCTCTGCCCCTCCCCCACTCGCGCTCTGTCTCTCTCTCTCTCTCTCTCAGAAACAAATAAACATCAGAAAAAATTTTTAAGTAAAAAAATAAATCAACATCACCTCTCTCAGAACCACTTTGTATAAAGATTAGCAAAATCTATACCAAGCACACGGCATAGTGACTGACACAGTCCTATGTGCTGACAAATAGTAGCTCACCTTTTTCGTAATAGCAGCTAATGTGCAAAGGCCTCTATGGCCAGGCACTGAACTAGGCCCTACACGCACGCGTGCACACACACACACTTCCCTGCAACCCTACATGGGTGCTATTATCACATCTAACTTACAGACAAGAAAACTGAGGTACACAGAGATTAGAGCAATTTGCCAAAGGTCGCGCTGCAGAAAAAAAACAAATCGCAGGCCACGGTTCAATCCAAATTGAAGGTGCTTAACCAGCACACTGTGTGATTTCTCAACTCCAATAGCTGGGCAGCACTCACACCAGAAAGACGTACCTTCTTTTACAATTCGCGCTGACGTGGTTTTGGTGATCATATTTCTGTGGCATGTGAGCAGGGTGCATCGATATGCATGCCCCCCCCACCGCCCCCCAGCAGGGGGGAGTGGGGAGGACCTCGCAGGGGTCAGCCCTGTTTGCAGACTGGCCGGCGCTCCCTGGGCAGGTGGGCGCAGGCCGTCAGTGGCAAAGCAGCTGGGACCCAGGGCTAATATGCCCTCCCCTCAGTGCTGCTGCTGCACTCAGGACAAAGAGTCCTTGCCAATCTGCAAGGTCACAGGTATGAGGAGCACAGAGGTAGGGGGGAGGGGCCCTGTTCCAGGGGAATAAGTGTTTGCTTGTGAGGCTTACAGGGCGAGAAGGCTCTGGCCACTGCCTCAATTCCTGCAGGGAAGGATACTGCAAAGGGGCACTGGAGGGGCCAGCCTTGTGAGGCAGAAGGAAGCCACACACGCACACACACACACACACACACACACATAGCACATGAACAGGTACAACAAAGTGAAACACTTTAAGCCGAATTTATACCAAACACAGTCAAAGAAAACCAGCGGGTTTCTGAAGCCAAATCACATCCCTAACCGTGTTCCTGGAAAACACAAAAATGCACAAACTTTGGAAAATGGATAACAGTGCTCTGTCTTGCTTTTCCGACACTGACAAATGGTCATCCGCCCTTCCTTCCGCAGCCTCTGACCTTACCAGACCATCTTGGTTCCGATCCTGGGGTTTCTTAAAGTAATGAGTCAACAGCACATTGAACTGCTGGCTCCATTCTATTTTCAGGCGACTTAAGGCCAACTGGCTCATGTCTAATGTTACAGAGCTTCTCGTTAAAGTAAGCAAAAAAAATAAATAAGAATAACACATTCAAATGAAAAAACGGAAGAAGAGCCGTAACACTAGACATTCTCCCCTGGAGGAAACACGAGCAGAAACAAGGTTTTCAACAGCCTGTGGTGTATCATCCAACATTAGCGCACACACACACACACACACACACACACACACACATGCTCCCTGGGCCCTTAGGCTCCAAACTTAGGAGGGAATTTCCAAGAGTGCTGGTTTCTTTGACAGCCCGGAAGGAGTGCAACACAGGTCCATCTCCAACCTACAAAACCATAGCTGGAGGCCAGAGGAGGCACAACCTCTTCAAAGGCTTCCAACTCCAAGGAACCGACTGCCACATCTGGGTCCATTTCTCGGTCAGCAAACACCACATGATGCAGGGCAAGTGAGAATTTGAGAAACTATCTCATTAGGATGGTCTACCGACAGCTGAACAGACATGATCGGGACAGAGGCAATAGAATATGGTGGCTCAAAGCCTCAAGGCCCTGGAATGACAGCCCAGTTCACCCCCTCCAGGGGTGGGAACAGAAGCCACCCTGTGCATATGGGGAGGCCATAATGAATCAGCACGAACGCAGTGAGGGCTAAGCATTGGGTGGCTATCGACACCCACACCCATCTCCATCACCAAACCCAAGAGTGAGCTTCAGTATAAGAGAAGGCAAAAGGTTTGGGGCACCTGGGTGGCTCAGTTGGTTAAGTCTCTGACTTTGGCTCAGGTCATGATCTCGTGGTTCACGAGTTCAAGCCCCGCTTTGGATCCTCTGTCCCCCCGCTCTCTACCCCTTCCCTGCTCGCTTGCTCCCTCTCTCAAAAATAAACATTAGAAATATTATAAAAAAAAAAGAGAGAGAAGGCAAAAGGTGACCTAAGCCCACAGATTCCAAGTACTGATCATCTAAACAAATGGAATTTTCTGTCAACAGCAGAACATTTTAGAGAGGAGAAAAGATCCAAATCTTTAAGACTACAAATGCATCACGAGAGTAGAAAACAGCCATAGTAAACAAGAACCTTTCATTATTTTGTTCTAGACAAACAAAACCGTAAGCTACATTTTGCATTCCTTTTGTTTCTTTCTTTTTTTTAATATTTGATAATACGGCCATTAAAAATAATCTCTAAAAGTCTTTGTTGAGCGTCAGAATGAGACAGCTGGGATACAGGCACGAGGAAATGTTTAATCTTGTCATTTTGTGAAAGGAATTCATATTCATAATTAATGATGCTTTTGTCCACACCAGAAAGAAAATCTAAAGGCTCAACTATGCTTAAGTAAATTCTACCCAAGCCAACTGCAATGCAATTTTATAAAGTATAGAGCAACAGGGAAGAACAAGATTTTATGAGCTGTGAACATAAAGAAAAGGACTAACATACTTCAAGGAAGAAAGTGGCTTAAAAATAAGAATTTCTGAAAGGTGGCTGCATTTTTTTTCTCATCCATAAAAGAAACAGTAATAGAAATTTTTTAAAGTTTATTTTATTTATTTTGAGAGAGAGAGCACGGAAGGGGCAGACACACACACACACACACACACACACACACACACACACAGAGAGAGAGAGAGAGAGAGAGAGAGAGAGAGAGAGAGAGAATATCCCAAGCAGGCTCCACTGTCAAAACAAGAGTCTGATGTGGGGCTTGAACTCATGAATGGCGAGATCGTGACCTCAGCCGAAATCAAGAGTCAGACACCGAACTAACGGGGCCACCCGGGCTCCCCAGTAATTGAAAATTTTAACATCCTAAGAAAAAGCATCACTACGTGTATTTGAAAGACTCCGTAATTTTGTTTCTGAGTCTGCCAGACAGACACCACCAGGTACAGAATCAGGACCACTGTTATCAACCCAAAACATCAACGAAAAATAACCAAGATGGGCAGATAAACTACAAAATTAGCTTTGGCTTAAGAGGCACCTTTATGCAGATATCAACAGACAAGTAGAAAAACCAAAATCTTATATACTAGTGAAACATTTCAAAGAAATTTCCTTAAAGATAACTTTTTTCACTAAAAATAGACTGTTGAGAGCTGCTGAAGAAATAGACATGAGGCAAGTCGGTGTTAAAGTAAAACCTAAGTGCATTCATTCAAC
Organism: Panthera onca; assembly: GCF_046562875.1. Classification (NCBI taxonomy): domain Eukaryota; kingdom Metazoa; phylum Chordata; class Mammalia; order Carnivora; family Felidae; genus Panthera; species Panthera onca. The sequence goes on from NC_138356.1 coordinate 67,749,608, forward strand.
AAAGGCTTATCTAGCAACAACCATGCTGGGGGCTCAGGGTATAAGGATGAAAAAAATACAACACACCGGCAGACCCTAGGGGAGGAGAACGGACAAGATAGGGATTACGTGCTTAATGCATATGGGTTTTTAGTTTTTGTGGTAAAATATACCTAACATAAAATTTAGCATCATAATAATTTTTTAATTAAGATTTTTTTTTTTTTAGAGCAGTTTTAGGTTCATAGCAAACTTGAGGAGGAGAGACAGATTTCCCATATACGTACCCGCATGTCACCACAAATGCATAGCTTCCCCATTATGAATATCCCCCAATCAGAGTGGTACGTTTGTCATAAGCGATGAATTTGTTCTGGTACATCATTATCACCCGAAGTCCGCAGTTTATTTTAGGGTTCACCCTTGATGTTGGACATTCTATGAACTTGGACAAAGGTATAATGTCGTGTATCCATCATTATGGCATCACACAAGAGTATTTTTACTGCCCTAAAAATCCTCTGTGCATTATAGCCATTTTTAAGGGTACAGTTCAGTGCCATTAACGTATATTCCCACGGTCTTACAACCATTGCCACCGTCCATCTCCACAACTTTTTCATCACCCTGGTGCAGGGTTTAATGCTTTGGGGACTAGACAGGGGTGGCGGTTGTCCAACACTATGAATAAGCAAAATGCCCCGAATTTAAAACAGTTTTATGTTATGTGAATTTCATCTCAATTAAGAGAAAAAGAAAAGCCGTGTTGGACACACCAGGGCGCTAATGTCATCAGTGGGGGAGTGCTTGCCTTGAAGAAGCTCACAGATTAGTAAGATAATGGTGATGGCCAGGCAGAGCACAGGTTCTGGGCTTGGAGCAAAGCGGGGCAGCCTCTAACCCGCTTCAGGACCGAGAAAAGGGTTCCCAGAGGGGAAATGGCCGGAGAGAAGCCTTACAGGATCAGCCAGGGTCTGTGTGAGGGAAGGAAAGGAACATTGCGAGTGTTTGCCAAGGCAAAGAAAGTGATAGATTCCACTGACCCAGGGCACGCGGGAGACAACTAAAAATCTCAAAATTCATTTTTAAAAAATGGTAACTATGTCAGGTGATGGGTTCCTTGATTAACTTAATTATGGTCATCACTTCACAATAAAGAAGTATATGAAATCATCATGTTGTACACCTTAGGATAAAAACACAAACTAATTATATAGTTTTTATTTGTCAATCATGCTTCAGTAAAGCTTGAAAAAATAAAAACGGATTCGAGTTACCATTACAAAACCCCAAATCTAATAGCAATATAATAAAATAATAATACTTATAATTACATGTAATATTTGTAATATGTAAATATTCATTTACAAACAAACAAACTCTAATAGTGCTAAACAAAATAATAACAAAGCCCAGAGAATAAAGGGAAAATTTAAAATGTCCGAAGTCTCTCGAGGGGAAAAACAGGGCCGTAAATGGTCTAGAGGCATGCGCAGAGGTTGGGGACAGAGAGGTAGGAGACAGGGCAAGCAAAGGTGGAATCAGACTCGAGCACTGGTGTCCAAGAAGAAGCCGAGGAGACACCCGTCTGACATGGGCAGGACCCCCAGAAATTATGTCAGATGGGAGCACTTGACCTTGTGTCATGGCCATTTGGGGCTTTTCCAGCCACACCATCGTGTGAGCTCCATGATCACCCTGACAGGAAGGCACGGTGAATCCGAATGTCCCTGAACAGATGACAAAGCTAAGGTGTGTGTGATCGGACAGACCCACCAAAGCCACACAGCTGTGACCGGGCAGCACGGACCTCAAGCCAGCCTCCTGACCCAGGTTCTGCCTTGGCCAAGCCACCTCTCTGTGAAGGAGGCAGGAACGAAAACCCTCCATTCATTTCCATCACTGTTCTTATTAGATTTAATCTTTTAAAAATACGATGCATATTTTCACACTGGGAAATGACCTTCTGCTAAAAAGGAGCCATCTTCTTTGGTAAGATATGGACTCTTCACAAAATTTTATCCACAACTTAGCACAGGGGTCGTTTCTCAAGTGACACAACTACACAGACTGTCAAATGTCTAAAATCAAGACGTGGTTATAAATAACCTCAAACCTTAACTGGAATAAGCTCTCCACAACCGCCTCAAGAATAGGCACAGCCACATCCATTAAAACACCAGAAAAGCCGGGCTCAGTGCTTCTCCACCGGGGCAGTTTGAACCCCCAGGGGACACTGGGCAATGTCTAGGTATATTTTTGGTTTTCACAACCGGCAGATGGGAGCCAGGGATGATGCCAAACAGGACGGTCCTCATGACAAAGAATTTTCCAGCCCCAAATGTCAATAGTGCCAAGATTAAGAAATGCTGGTCTAAATTCTGAGGTTGTTCTATATATACAGCTGACCTCTGAGGTGGAAAGAATGGGAGACTGAACACAGAGCGGATATACGCTCCAGGCTCTGCTGCTTCAAAGTCCTGTGACACGTGAACCTGGTCACTTCAAGTCACCAAGCTGGTTGCCCTTGTTTGCAAAATGGGGTTGCTTCCCCTCCCCAAGATAAAGCAGCTGAGGGGCCAGCTGAGTGTTTCAACAGGTAGGGGGGCCTTAGTCAATCCCCAAGGCCATGGCTGGACTAAGATCCCCACCACCTGTGACAGGCAAAGGCTGGGGTATCCCACTGTTTCTGAAGGACATACACACCCAGTATTTGCTTTGTACAAACACATTTGGAAAAACAAATGTCAGAGCAGCAGGCGTCCATCTATACAAGGTTAGGGTCAACCTTACTCTCCTTCAATGTCATGCAGCAGGAATCTGTTCACGGGCAGTGGGAACCCGGGGCTGGGTATCTGCCATCTCCCAGATGTGGCCCCACCTGTCACCATTATTGACCAATGGGCCTCAACCGGGAGGTCAGGGGGTAGGTGCAGATGGCTCGTGAGTTCCTCCAGTTCTCGTACAAGCCATCTTGCACTTGGCTTTAAACCGTATTATCCAAATGAAGTATTGCTCTCATAATCAGCATCCGCCTTTCAACCAGCACAGATGGCAACCGCGTGCTTAAATGGCAATTCAAGGGCTAAAATTTGGGCAAGCTCTCCAGGATCTCTGATCCGGTTCTCTGGGCAGGTTCTGAGAGAGAGAGAGGTCAGGAAATGCAGGAAGTGGGGGACCATGTGCAAAGCTGAAGGTCTTTTGTCTGCTATCAAGCCTTTCCAACAAATCAAGCTGAAGCCCACGTCAGCCCAGCTTGTCCATCATTCCCAAAGAGAAGCTTGCAGATCACCAGAACGGGAAGAAGGTTCCATTTTGGCCATCTCCTCCAAAATTCTTCTGTATTTTACCAGATACCTTTGGCCACCTTTGGATAATTGTGCTATCCTACTACTGACAATCACATGGAAACAGTACCCAGTGAGGTCTCTTTCTGCCTTAGCAGAAATAGCATTTTTTTAAAAATTTGTAATCACTCAGCTTTCCCCCCCCCCTCCTTATTTTAAAGGGGGAAGACGCAGCATTGTACTCAACTGTGAAATGCGCTCAGATGCAGCTCTAAAGGAGAGGTACCACCCAGTGGCTGGATATTAGTTTCCATGGTAACCAGGGTCCCTGGGCCCTGGCACACACAGCAGAAATGCCGCAGATTTCTACAGCAGTATCTTTTACTAGAAAGAAGAGTCCCGTGGCAATTTTACACATTTGGGAATGAAAAAACATATTGTGTGTGTGCACGGGTGCATGTGTGTGTGCACGCACGCACGGATGGAGATATAATTTGCAAAACTAAGACAACACAGACAAAAAAATATCTAGTTATTCTTACAGATAAATGGGCTTATGTCAAATATAACGATATATTTTCGCTTAAAATATAAGCAAAACAGCCCCCCCCCCCCACACACACACACAGCTGAAAGAAAACAAAAATATCTTCCATAGAAAAATGAAGGACTGAAAGAGTGGAAAATGGCTTTGGAAAACCAGTTGACCAAGGATCCTGCAGAAACAAATAAGTGAGCAAAAATCTTTACAAATAATCGACTGAAAGCACAGAAGAGATTTTTTTTTTTTCACAGCCCATGTTATTTTCTACTTGAGTGCCCTCAGCATTAAACCAAGGGACGGAGTGAACAAGCAGACTGCCATGCGGCTTTCAGAGGAAACCAAGAGACAGAAAGCCCTGTGCTAGAAAGAATCCTCCCCAGGAGCCCCTTCTGAGCTGAGTGGACTTGGGCAAGTGATCTCATCTCCCCTCCAGGAGATTCAGCGTGCCCCATGAAAATGAAAAAGTCCCACCAGACACTAGATGGTCTATAAGAAAAAACCCTGTCCCATCTTAAAAATCAAAGACCACAGGGTTAGGCTAAAAAACAAAACAAAACAAACTCCAGATAATTCTCAATTCAGGCCAGAGATAGGTTTCTAAAGGTAGTGTACAAAAATCTAATTTCTTTAAAATGTATCAGAAGAATGTATGGCCAGATTTGGGGGACGGAAGAGTATCCTTTTGAATAGTCTTTATTCTCTGAGTGATTTCCCAATATCAGCTTTTTTCCCTTACAAGCAGAGCACATGTGCCCAAAGTGAAAACCTTAGTTCAAAGAGTTTCCGCATCTCCTGCAAGTTTCAGGCGGGGTCTTTATCAGAGGGAGGGGAGAAGAGATGGCCACGCAATCAATCAGGCAGAACAGACTCACTAGTATTTTTCGACAACTTCAAGTGTCTTCACGTTTGTTCACCATACATTCCAAACGGTTATTTTTATCTGAGGTGGGCAGACCAAACCAAGTTCACGACTCTAAGGCAAATGATCTTTCACAAAAAAGCACTGTTGAGAAGAGAAGAGAAGAGAAGAGAAGAGAAGAGAAGAGAAGAGAAGAAAAGGAAAAGGAAAAGGAAAAAAAGAAAAAATTGCCTCATCTGTATGAACTAAGATAATTGCATCCTTCCACGAATGCTAATCGATATTTTACCGAAGTGACAACGGCACATTTGTGTGCGGCAGCAGGATGGGGTGGAGTATTACTTATTAAGCCAAAACAAAAAGCAAAGGGAAAGAATTAGGATGGAGAGGAGGGAGGGCAAGGGGGGAGAATCCTTACTGCTTGTGTACAAAGCGCAGACAGCCCAGCAAGCTGGAAGGGATGGAAATGCTGAGCAAACCACTTCATTATGTAAACTGCCTAACGACACAAATAACAACGCTGCACAGATCGACCCAGTCACCCATAAAAACACACATCCTCTCCACGCCTGGATCTTCCTCCCCGCTGCCGCCACTACCACCACTGTGTCGTTCACCAGCGTTTATTAAGGCTGTGGAGGTTAGACAGAACACAGCACACATCATATTCAAGCATCATCTGGGAAAATACACTGGAGCAAAACAGGGTGACACCACCGAACTGAGCAAGAACGGGTGCTTCTCTTGGTTAGCGGTAGGATGAGCCTTAACAGGACATACGGGCTCGGGGGTGGAATTCGGACACCCCCGGCTCTCCCTGTTACAGGATTTCAGGATTCTGGGGACTCCCTGCTCTGGACAACCCAGGAGGTGCTTCCCTTACAGTGGGACTCAGGTTAGTGTGTTTCAGGCTAAAGCACACTAACCACCGTTTCAAGTGTCATTTTGGGAAGACAGTGAAAAGCCAGACACTGCACAGGCAGGACACCGGCTGACCACGATGAGACACCCCATCCCTGGCAACTGTTGCTACCCAACCAAAGATCAATAAGGAAAGGCCACTTGTAGAGCGGGGAACTGTACTGTTCTCAAGCATCAGTTTTAACATCGAGAAAACATCAACAGGATCACAAAGGAGGGATTTCACCGTATCACCAGCGAGGCTGGGTTCACGATCCCAAACCTACCTGAAAATGGGAATGTGCTCACCGAAATAATCGCAGATATTAGCACCTACCTCTTAACCCCTTCAAGCAAAAAACGGGGAGGAAAAAAGGAAGATTTTTTTTTTAATTCATAAAATAATGATACTTAATAAACATATGAATTCCTTTGAGTCCTTACCTACAGCGTAATTTGTAAAAGAAAAAAAGACTTAAAATACCCATGCCTTCCTACTGTCTGACTTTCATATAAAGCAAATCAAACAAAAATCACTTTTAAAAATGGAAAATGGTAAGACAAACTCCACATTCATAAGACCATTTTTAAAATGTTGTTTTGGGACGCCTGGGTGGCTCAGTCGGTTGAGTGTCTGACTCTTGATTTTGGCTCAGGTCATGATCCCAGGATTGTGGGATCAAGCCCCATGTTGGGCTCTGCACTCAGCATGGAGCCTACTTGAGATTCTCCTTCTCTCTTTCTCTCTGCCCTTCTCCCCCACTCATGCACTCTTTCTAAAAATTAAAAAATTAAAAATTAAATTAAAAAATAATAAAAAGTTGTTTTGTCCTAAGCAGAATATGTAGGATTAAACGTACTGTGGTCACGAATTAAAGCGACGCAAGGTCTATCAGAGTGGAAAAGCATCAAAATAATGAAACCCACAAGCAGGATGTGCATTTATGAACCCACTTAAAAAGACATTATATTTTTTTATGTCCCTTCTTAGTAAGTCAAAGACAACTCCAAAACCTCTTTAGGAGATGGAGAACTTATATCCCGAAGCTGTTTACATAATAGACAACACTTTTTAGCTAGGTTGAATATTATCATAAATAGCAGCAAATTAGAAATTTTTCATTTGTCCCTCACGTAAGATTGAGACTACAAGAGGTATTAAACACAAACACAGATGTATACGCACTCCTCCACATGTACACATTTAAGTATGGAGTGGCTTGAGAAGCTGACAGAAGTTCCTGAAGCAACACCAAAGCTATCCGAGGTTGAGGTACCACCACAGCCCTCAGCTAAGTTGCAAGTTATATATAATTAAAATGAATTAAAATCCAAAAAAATTGAGAAATTCAGTTCCTCAGTTACACCAGCCACATTTCAAGAGCTCAATAACCACGTGTGGCTTGTAACTCCCACATTGGACAGGGAAAGGTAGAACATTTGCAGCATCACACGGAACGGCCTGGCCCCGACTGAAGGCTCCACAGGGCCAGGACCCCACGGCATACACGAGAGCCGTCGAGTCCTGGCACTGGGCCTGCAATTAAAGGGAAAACAAACAAAAAAGAAATTCGAGAGAAAAGGTGACTTTGTCTTTGCCGGGCCAATTTCCCACTTCAGCCAAATACAAATGTTCTTATTCTTCCGAGCTCTGTTCTACTCCCCACCACACCCACCAGCATCCTAGCAGGGAGAATTCAAAATGTCAACTACCAGCAGAGGCAAAATTTGCTTAGGGTTTCCTCAGCATAATTCATGTGAATCAAAATCAAGTTCGAAACCCTGAAAATGAAAAGCAGTGGAGAGTTTCTAGGTCATCTTCTATACAGCATGCCTAAACTCATGTTTAAAAATATGAGAGAATACAGCAGCTGGTCCATCCACCCTGTACGCTAGGAAGTGTTTTGTCTTAGGAAATTTTTCAACAAATCAGCAACTGTTTCCCGGGCACTTAAGACATGCCAGGCTCAAAAAAAAAAAAAAAAAAAAAAAAAAAAAGGCATGCCAGGCTCCAGGAAATCAGAGCTAAGGTGCCCCAACTACGGCCATATACAGTTTCCAAGCAAAATTAACCCCTGCCAGGTTTCCACAAGACTTTTTATCCAGGCTCCACAGATGCTTTATGCCAGACTCCTTTTTTTCTCCTATTATCTATAAATCCTCAGAATAAGATCATCAGAAAAATTAATATATGATCCTTGAATTTTTTTTTTTTTTAGAAAAAGGCTCAGCTCTTAAAGAAAAATCACAACTAAGCTCGTTTCTCAAATATTTGTAAGTTCCCTCTTTTCCTAAAGGCATTAAAATCCCAAAGACAGGGGCGCCTGGGTGGCGCAGTCGGTTAAGCGTCCGACTTCAGCCAGGTCATGATCTCGCAGTCCGTGAGTTCGAGCCCCGCGTCAGGCTCTGGGCTGATGGCTCGGAGCCTGGAGCCTGTTTCCGATTCTGTGTCTCCCTCTCTCTCTGACCCTCCCCCGTTCATGCTCTGTCTCTCTCTGTCCCAAAAATAAATAAAAAACGTTGAAAAAAAAAATTAAAAAAAAAAAATCCCAAAGACAACAACCAAAAATAATAGTTTGTGATCCACAGCCATATCTAGAGATTAGCAGACTGCAGTTTTAGACATCTTTATTTTTAATCAGTGAGTAAGTTTGTCGACATTCCCTTAAGGTCATATTCAAAGAATATTCAGTTCCAGGCCTGTGAGAAGGGCTTGATGACTTTTTAAAAATAATTAATTCCCTCTTCCACCTCCGGTTTGTGGCTAAGTAGCTTCCTAGGTAGAAATCATAAGGTTCTAATTACGTGAAAGGGTCTGTCTGACTTGAACACCAAAGTCAATCCAGAAGTTAAGGGCTAGTGAAATTCCAAACAACCTAGTTAAAATAAAACTTGGGGGCAAACAGAACCGGTCTGGCTGCCTCTTGAAAACAGCTTCCCAGTACCTCCTCTCCTAGAAGGGAAGGTTCCGGCTCTTCCCTGGGCTCCGTCTTTCACCCACCTGCCCCTTCCTGTGACCGCATCGAGGAATTGCTAGGCCCCCTTCAGCTACTGAAATATCAAGTCACACATTCCACCAGACTCGACCTCAAGGAGAGGTCATCAAAACTTGAATTCTGAATCCCCAAGTGGAATCTGACCAAGATCCCACCCCACTAGCCTCCCACCGGCCACAAGGACAGCCCTCCTCACCCAGATCCACTGAGGGCACCGTGGGAGTGTGGTAACTGCGACACGCACTCGGTTGTTCATTCAGACGCTGTCTGCACCTGGCCCAATGCCAGACACTGGGCATCTAGGTGCCTGGGCTCCCCAGAGAGGAGCAGGGTGCAGGCCTATCCTGGAGGGGCCTGCGTTCTGGTGGGGAAACGGTAAGGACACAGTGAGGTGCACCTGCCGGCCGCAGCAGGTACCACAGAGGTCCCGAGGCCTGAGGTCTCACTCTACCTTGTGGGCAAAAGTGTCACTGGTGATGTGACTGTTTACCCGGCTCTTGGAAGACGAGCAGCAAATCCTCAAGCATCTCAAGGAGGCAGACGGGGTGGAGTGAGAAGGACATTCCAGATCTGGAATGCACATGTCCAGCAGACACGGATCAAAGGTCTTAAGAGTTTCAGGGAGCCATGAGCATTTCTTTGTGGGTGGAACTGCCAGCCCCTGGCAGAGAGGGCCCCGGACAGGTGGCTTATGGCAGGAGGCACAAACCTCGCCGGGGAGTAAAATCTCCTGAGGAACTTAAAAAAAATCTGAGATTCCCAGGTCCTACCCAGTTATTCTGATCCCACAGGCAGGGCCCCGAAATCTGTCTTTTGAAACAAACTTCCTGGGTGATTATGATCCACGCAGCCAGATGCGGAGACCCTGGCATTTAACAAAATATATACTAAACACACGCAACGTATTTGCAAAAACCACTAAGCCACAGAGGTTTTCTTCACGGACACACAGAACCTTGGCAACCCAGGCTCCCTGATTAAGGCACATCTCCCAACAGTCTGGATCTAGGTGGTGGTCCAAAAGTTCCAGCTTCCTTCCACCTGCCCTCGGGCACACGCAGCAGCAGCAGCAGCAGGTCTGGGGTGGGGGAGGGGAGCCTTATTTTTCTCTTCTAACCCTCCCTTCTCCATAGTCCTGTGCTTTAACTTTGCTTCCTCCACTTCCTGACTCCAGAGCAAAAATTGGAAACTCTAAAGATAGCCTTGTGGAGAGAATTTAGACTGTCCAACTTCATTCATATTTTATGAATTTAATAGGACCAAATGAGGTTTAAAACCATTGAATATTAGAACTAAGAAAGAGGACTTGTGACCATCCAGGACTCTATGTCCCGGGAAAACCCCTTTTATAGTTGGGGAAATTAAAGCCCAGAAAAGCAAAATATACCGTAGTTCTCCCCCTTATCCATGGTTTTGCTTTCCGTGGTCTCAGTCAGTGGCGGTCTAGAAGCAGATGGCCCTCCTTCTGACAAAGCGTCAGAAGGTCCAACGGCAGCCTAACGCTAGGTCGCAGTGCCTACGTCATTCACCTCACTTCATCTCATCACGTAGGCATTTTATCACCTCCCATCATCACAAGAAGAAGGGTGAGTACAGGACAAGAAGATATTCTGAGAGACAGAAAGGCCACATTCACATAATTTTTATTATAGTGTATTGTCAGGATTGTTCTATTATTAGTTTTTGTTGTTCACCTCTTACTGTGCCTGTTTTTATTTATTTATTTTGAGAAAGAGAGAGTGGAGGAGGGGAAGAGAAAGAGGGAGAGAAGAGAATCTTAAGCAGGCTCTGTGATGTCAGCGCAGAGCCTGAGGTGGGGCTCAAGCTCACGTACCATGAGAGCTTGACCTGAGCCAAAATGAAGAGTCTGACGCTTAACTGACTGAGTCACCCAGATGACCCTTACTGTGCCTAATTTATAAGTTAAACTTTATCACAGGTATGTATGTATAGGAAAAAACAGTCTATACAGGGTTTGGGACGATCTCCAGTTTCAGGCATCCACCGAGAGTCTTGGAACGTATTCCCCCGTGGACAAGGGGGCGCTATTGTAATTTACTCAGGGCGGCATAGTTGGCAAAGCCAGAAGACACAACTGGGCATCACAGCTCCCAATCTTGGTTATTCCAAGGTGCTACACAGATCCTTTTAGTACATTCAGGATCAAGTAACTTGAAAAGCAAATATAAGCTTATACTAAATCCAGGAGCTCCTTACATAAGGAATTGTAATTTAACGGTCAAAATTTAGGCTCTGGGCCGGACTCCTTTTACCACTAACTGGCCATGTAACTTCGGTTTAAGTCAAGTTCTCTTCATCCCGATTTTATCACCGAAAATGGAGATCGTGAGCACCTATCTCACGAGCCGTTGTGAGAATTGACTCCGCATACGTGATGTACTTAGAACAGAGCCCGCCCACATTACTAGTCAATAAAGGTTCGCGATCATGATTTCCAATCTCGAAACCACGCCCACTTTTTAAAGTGATGTACAAAGGCTTTTGGACATTAAAGATGATCTGGTCGGCCGGGAATCCATTTCCTTTCTTCATAAAATCTTAAAATTCCTCACTCTGGGTTTGGTGTATCATTATCTAAACAGCCCTGAGATGGTTTTTCAGAGCTATAAAGTAATTACCCAGGCACACAGAGGCAGCCAAAAATGAAAGTCACATAGCATTATGCACTTCAAAGGCCCTTGCTGACATAAGCAAACAATGCAGTGCTGCGCAGGGCCAGTGCTAAGGCAGAGGGTCTCATCAGCTCGGTACCCCTGCCTTCCAGTGAAACAGGGAGCAGGGCCCAGTGTGCAAGGCACACTCAGGCGCAGGAGTGCTATTCCCCCAATATGGTGCCTCTGCTGCCCAAGGCTGAGAAGCACGTGAACACAACCCGGTAGTCCTTTTCTTTTTATTTTTAAGTAACTCAGACAACTGCATACCAGTCAGTTCAAACATTTCTCAACTCCTATAATAGGCCATTTGCTGGTCCATTATGGACACGAAGAAGATGGGGACCCTGCTCCACAAAGTCTGGCATTCCATGCATAGCAAGTGCCTAGACGATAATTCTTTGCAGCCAGTAATACGGGAAAAGGTGTACTTTCATGTTAAATACAAAGGTGTACTTTCATACTAAATGCAAACCGTATATTCATCCAAGAGTGCAAAAATCCACAAAACATGAAACTGTACTATGTATTATGGTGTTAATAAACCCTTAAATTCCATTATAGTTTAATTATTAACCTACACACATTATAATACCAACTTATACACGTTTGCGTGACAAACAAAATCGAGTTCTAACGTATTTCCACATTCTCTTTAACAGTAGTTATATAATGATTAGAGTAATTTTGCTCCTATAGTGAATAGCTTTAAAAGTTTTTCCTAAATACATTATATTAATAGCTAGTGCAAAATATTCGCTAAAAAGGATAGAGGAATTTCAGAGCTTTGGGAGATAATACGGAATGCTAGTATTTTGGAAACCAGGGGCATGCTAACTTGAGATTCTGGATACCTGACCAAAAGAGATGCGCTTAACTTCCCTTCTATCACTTCCAGCAAGAAGGACTCAAAAAACACTTCGAGAAGCTCTAAGCAAAAAACCGGACTTCGTAGAGGGCAGATATCAAACTGCAAACCACATTAGAGTTACAGTCTGTAATGACATCAAATCCAAATAGATCTGCTGCTGACCAAAACCGTTTGAAGCATTTTCTATAGATCGTTTCCATGGAGATGCACACACTATTAAAAACAGGTCATACATAAATCTCCCAAAGGATGTATACACGGGCATCAATTGCTGAGTGCCTTGTAAAAGCAAATAAATGGAGATACCCTAAATTTCCATCAACTGAAGAATGAGAAAATCCTTCTGTTTCCAGACTATGAAATTCCATTTGGGCACTAGAAAGGACAAGGCAGATCCACAGGTATGGACGTGGAAAGAGAACTACAATATACTGTGGAGTACAAGCATGAGAACATGTTCCTTATGGGCTACCTTTAGATCACCCAGATGTACTTTATTCCACATACCATTCTACATACTGTTCTGCAACTAGCTTTTTTCCTCCCGGACGCATTTATGTATACAAAAAAAAAGTATATATAGGACGCTTACTCCAGTCGCTGCAAGGGGGTACTGGGAGGGTGGATTTTACTTTACGCATTTTGTTCTATGAATTTTTTAAACAAAAGCACGTGTTCCAGGTTTTTCAATTTGTAAGTAAAAAATAACTTAGTAAAAATCACTTCTGATGCTTATGGAACATACAAGAAGCACCTCCGTGCTTCTCTCTTACCATCTCCATAAAATACCCCTTCTTTGTTATCGACCACACCCTTTTTAGGTCACGGGAGAGTTCTCACACTCAAGGGAAAGTTATTTTCCCCCAGTGCACATGGACACTAGAGATGGCGAGATGTCAAGTATTCTGGCATCGCTAAAAATGACCTGAAATCAAGTGGTTTAAAAATATATCAAAGCGAGAGTCTGTTCACTGTGACATTAGTTGTCTTCTGTCGAGTACATCACCTCCAAACTCTGACTCTTACCTCTGTCACCACCAGAGAGGCTATTTGCGTTCTTTCCCCACAGATGATTGCTCTGTTTTTCTTCCCTGCAACCAGGAGATGTGCAGGTCCCCCTGGTTTCCTGCCGAGAACCACTCCAGGGAGCAGCCTCTGCAGAAACCCTGGCTCCTTGCTGCAAGCAATTATGAGAAATCAGGGGATGCTGCTTTATTCCATCCTTTAGGGTCCAATCAATAATTCAATATTAAAATAGAAGACCTGATTAAGGATCACAGAGCCTCAAAAATGCAATATCAGCTATCTAAGTTCTTTAAAATAGTAGAGCAATTCTTTTAAGAAATACACATTCTGATGGCTATTCTAGAAAGACAAGTCCAGTTCTGGATATCGCTGGAGAAAATATAAAACAGACTCAAAAACACTTAACAGTGGTGATTATGGCCTTAAAGGTTATAGAATGTTTAGAACATGCACGTATGAAGAAGACTATAACGGACACATGTCAACTAGGTCATCATCTTTTAAGGGATTAAGAAAGATACTAGCTAAGACCCATATCAAGCTGGCGAACCAGATCAAGTTCTTCAAACCACCGCTCTGATATCGCCATCACATTCTCCTAGGGAACCTTTCGAAACACCGTTGGCATCTTGGAAATAAGGAGACAGAAGACCTCCCCTGGGAGGACTCTGGCTCCTGAACTGAGTACATTGCTCACGATTCGATATTCCCCCAGCACACTGTCCTATCGCTAGTACTGTACCACGCATGTTACTTCCACACCGAAATCCTTTATTTGCACATCTCATTTCCCACCCCCCCACTCAACTGCAAGCCCTTCCAGGCCAAGGAGGATAAATAATATATTGGTTTTTGTGGTCCCATAATGGTACCTAACATATTAGCAGGTTTCGGGCTTCTTGAATGAATGAGAAGTGTCCTCACTGCACATCTATTTGAATATTTAATTTTTTTTTTTAACGTTTATTTATTTTGGGGACAGAGAGAGACAGAGCATGAACGGGGGAGGGGCAGAGAGAGAGGGAGACACAGAATCGGAAGCAGGCTCCAGGCTCTGAGCCGTCAGCCCAGAGCCCGACGCGGGGCTCGAACTCACGCACCGCGAGATCGTGACCTGAGCTGAAGTCGGACGCTTAACCGACTGAGCCACCCAGGCGCCCCATGAATATTTAATTAAGTACCTATGGTAAAGGGGTACCTACTGAAACCCACTGGAGGTAGAGAGGTGTGTCAGAGAAGCTAAATCCTCGTGTGACTGAGGGCAACCCCTCAACACTTGCCCCCAACACCCACCTTTTCCAATGTTCCCATGACAATGAAGAGAACAGGCAGTGTAGAAGCAGACCCAGAAATATAAGGCAAAAAAAAAAAAAAAGAAAGAAAGAAAAGAAAGGGAGGAGAGCGTCCCTGGCTGGGAACGAAAAGGAAAGCACCCCTCTTCGAACAGAGGTCTCCACGTTACGGGTAATGTTGTCTTTCCAACAATGGCAGTGGATATAGGAGCTATCATTTTCTCCTTTATACACGTTTTTGTTATTCTTTTGTATGATTCAGTAGTCCCCGAAATTACTGAAAATTGGCACCACAGTCCCCTTTGTTCATTGATTTAATAAGCCGACTTTAAACACCTGCTATGTCGTAAGAACTATTTTTGGGGAGTTAAGACACGACCAAGTCACACTCTTCAGGGGTCTGCAGAAAAATGTGGGAGACACATCACCACATACGACGCACCAGCGCACCGCTTACACGAGGGCTCCTTGCAGAAAAATGGTCTACCCGAGCATTCTCACTGCCCGCTCCCCAGGGAGTAAGGCAAATCTTAGGACAACCCGTGTGAGGAGGGAAAAACAAACTGCAACCAGACACACGGTTCAAGGCTCTGCAGCCGGCATGTCATTAAAAGTGATCGAACTAACACGCCCAGCCACTTCCCGCAGAACCCGCGGTTCCTTTCCTTTAGTTTTCGTTCTTCGCACGTGCTTCCCTGTCCGGAGAACTGTTTGCAACTTTCAATAGGTGGAATCCCACAAAGTGTTCTAGGACGTGAAAACTAGGAGTCAGCTAAGCTCTGATAACTTAAGCTGTATCTCCTCGTGACGCCGCCCAAGGGTAAACAAAGAGGCACATGCTGAACTCGGTTCACGCTGGGCGCCATCCCTCCATCTGCTTACCACGTGTGTTGGTGGCCATGTCGGCCACTTTCTGAAACGCGTCCAAGAAGGCAGCCGCTGCTACTACTGTGGTCCTAAAATGCAAACACATAACAAAAGCATGAGGAATGTCTCACGCTAGCAAATTCATTACAGCTCAAGGGTTAAAACCTCTGTGGAGAACTGAATGCAACCTTCTAGGAGAAACGACCCTGCTGGACGTCGACAACCACTGGCTTTGCAGGCCTACTTTTTGTCCCCACCCCCTTAGGAAGCATTTCTTCCCGATATTAGCGCACTCTCCCAAAAACACGCAGCTCATTCGGTGCCGCTCGGTAAATGCTGGCAAGTCTTCCCATCACGACACCTGATGGTGTAACACAATTACCAGGCAAAATTTCACAAAGGAGGAAAGACAAGTGTTTTTACCTAAATGAAAACCATCATTAAAAACTATAAACGGTATAAGTGGAAATAATTTTAGAGCAGGAAAACAGCATATAGACATGGACCGGGAGACGGAATCTTGGAGAGAGAGCCTCTACTTCAAATAATTCATTTTAGAGATGGGAAAACTGAGACAAGTAGAGTGACTTTCAAGATCACTAGTTTGGGGGCACCTCGGTGGCTCAGTCAATTGAGCGTCTGACTTCAGCTCAGGTCATGATCTCGCAGTTCATGAGTTCAAGACCCGCATTGGGCCTTCTGCTGTCAGTACAGAGCCCGTTTCAGATCCTCCCCCTCTCTCCCTGCCCTTCCCATCCTCCTGCTCTCTCTCTACCTCTCTCAAAAATAGACATTTAAAAAAGATTTTTTAATTAAAAAAAAAAAAAAACATCACAAGTTCATCCCAGGACTGGAACTGGTAGCCCAGAAGGACACACAGTCCCATGCTCATCCCACTGCCAGATCAGATCCTGGCTATGTGACTCTTTCCCCCTAAATCCCATTTACAATGGAATTGAGACACCATTTTTTCAACCATAGAATGCTCTCTCGACTGCATCTTCTGAATTCCTCAAAGCTGACACCAGGGAGAAGTCACTACACTCATTTGCTGCCCTAGAAATTATTTTGAGTTCTTCACATCCTCTTGAGCACTCTGTGGTCTACTGGTTCCTAGCGCTGTGATCTAGCTGTCACCCCATGGAGAGGAAGCACCTCTCCACGCCAGGGTCAAGGACAACGAGAACAAGCCAGCCTCAGGACTCACACACACACACGGGACTCACAATCAAGCATGGAGCCTGAAGCTCATTTCCAAATATTTCACGTATGAATCTAATCTCTACTCAGCACTCCTAAGAATGCAGAGCTGTTGAAGGAAGAATGTGAGAATAAGAACTAAAAAAGAGTTCAAGATGGAACTGAAGAAGTGACTCTAAAACTCAGCAACCATAGCTCTGAGACAGAAGGTTCTGGAAGACGCTGGAAGTCATCCCTGGGAAAACCTGTGCAACAGTCCCTTAGCACCCAACTGCAGAATGAATGAGGCCTGATATTTTCCATTAGAGCAAAAAGCCATTCTGCTCAAGTTAAAAAAAAAAAAAAAAAAAAAGACATACACACGGAACAAAACTGAAAGAAAAAACCCCTTTGAAGCATATTTTTCAAAGAGTTGACATCATACGCAAACCCTGGAAAAGTCAGCTTTATCAAACATCCTGGGATTTATAAACAGCTCATTCTGATTTGCAATTACTATCTGACACAATGGCCGGATTTATTTTCAAGTCAATGCCAATCATCCCAATTTAACGAGCCAGCTATAGAGACGCCTTGTGTATTACTCCGTCACCAGGGCTCCACTGAAAAGGAGGATGGTGGTCAAGTGTGAGGAATTAGGAGCTTTTAAACACCGCCTTCCAATGAGTCCTATTTCATTGTCTGCTGTTGTCATAATATATCTTAGTTCTCTGATGGGGCAGCACAAAGGAGTGATTTGGTGTATGTGTTCCCAGCTTATTTGCCTCTTCTATAGCCTTATCCTTTCTTTACTGCAGAACACCAAACCATGTGTGTGAGGCTCTCAGCTGGGCACTACCAGTTTGACAAAATAAAGAAATGGTCCCTGCCCTCAGGAGGCCTAAACAGTTGTTAAAAAATAAAAAGTGTACTTTGTACTAGTGAGTATAAGATTGCTTTAAAAGTTTTACTGTAACTAATCAGCTGTACTAACCTCATATTTACCTTAAGTTTTGGCTTGCTCTTTGGTAAAAGGGGAAAAGAATCTTTTCATTGGTCGACCCTGAAAAGGCTGTCAGATAATTAAATGAGGCCACATAAGAAAAACGTGTATGTGTTGGGGGGATGGTGGGGGGGGGGGCTACTTAAATGTTTTACTGGTTGATTCCAGCAGGGACCTACAGGATGGAGACTATTTAAAATCAATGAGAAGAGTGAGTAGACATAGCTTGATAAGGTGAGGCCGGTAAAGGCTTCTGCAGGGCTTTGCATTCAGACAGAACAGAGTGGAGCTGGCCCAGCATAAAGTCTTTACAAGTTCTTAAGCACCGAAATGGTAAAGGATCTGACAAACAGAGAAGGGGCTGTATTCCTGAGTCTCCTGGAAGACCAATGACAGCTTGGGAAACCCCAGGTGCATGGGATAGAAATCCCAGGCCCCACAAAGCTGACAGAATGGAAGAGGAAAGATCCATCCTTCTGGAGTTCTTCTCTCCTGACCTACAGGGGAACCATGAAATGTCCAGTCCTATGGTTAAAGCTCTGGGCAGTAACCTCCTGATGTCCATGGGCAAAGGACCAAAAGTGTCATGTCATCCACATGGTTTTTATCCTAGAAAACCCCTACTTGCTTTGTCCTCTGGAAAACCACCTGCATACATTCAAAACAACTGATGTCATCCCCCTTATGCCATGAACAGGAGTCATGAAAATTACTGCTTTTGTAAATGCCCTGTCCCTCATGGAACACCGCTGAGTAGCCTTTCTCCTCACTGATGTAAAAGCATACAGCTGTAACAAGAAGATTCTATTTCACATCAAATGATACATAAACAAGAAACAAGCACAAGACAAAGCAACAATAGCCCCTTAGAGCCGACTGACCCTAGATCTTGTTGTTTAAATAGCTTTATTGAGGGATAATTTGTATACCATAAAATTCAACCTTTGTAGGTGTGTGATTCAACAATTTTTTAGTGAACTTAGAATTTTGCAACCACTAGCACGAGCCAACTTTAGGACATTTCCATCACCCCGAAAAGATTCCTCATGCCCACGTGTACTCAATCTCCTTTTCCTCCACTAGGCCCAGGCAGCCACTAATCTACATCTGTCTCTGCAGATGTGCGTTTCCTAGACATTGCACACAAATGGAAGGATACAGTAGTCAACAATAAGCGGTAAGCTCTTTATAAGGATAGGCAGTAAGCAGAATGGACCTCGCAGCCAGACTCAGGTTCAAATCCCTGCTCTGGCTTTTACTAGCTCTGTGACTTTGCACAGGTTGGTTAAGTTTCTCTGTGCCTCATTTTTTTCATCAGTAAATTGAGGATAATAACTGTACTTACCTCTCAGGGTTGGGAGATTTAATTAACATATGCCTGGCACATAGTGAGCGTTACATGAATGTTGCCCATTATTACCTTACATGTATAACAGCTCATCTGACTCTCAAAATTCCTATGGAAGAAGGCAGAGCAGACAGTTCAGTTTTACCCAAGGGAACCTGGGCCCAAGACATAAGGCTAACAAGTGGCAATGCTCAAATTAGAACCCACTACATGCTTCTATACCTGTAACGCTTCCAAAATTAACCTCAATCTGCATCCTGGGTCTGTCCTATTCCATCCTTTGTCTGTGGATGTTGCCATTTTCTGGGAACGACAGGCTTCTATACTTACCGAAGCTGGGACTGTAGCTTTCCTGCTTTGTTTATGAAATCCTCCCAAACTGGATAGCTCCCCTACAACAAAACAAAGTCATCGATCAGTAAGGCATGCTGTGACTGACACCTGACTAAGACAATAACAGAACACCCAGACTCCAATTACACAGGGAACGATCTGTGTGTGCTCTCTTCCTCTGCAGTCTATGGTATGTTGCCCAGATGATATATAAACGTATCGGCTCAGAAATGGGTTTCGAATATACTCAGGCCCGGTAATCTTATAAATACTACAAACACCGACTGGAACACGTTTGGTGGAATCTAACCTATAGATGGATGGATCACATTTTGAGTAGTAGATGATGGGTCCAAATTCAAGATGTGCAGAACACGTAAGGCTCTGCCCTGAACCACGTGACCATGGCTGTGGCGTTTTTCACCCTTATCTCAAAGGACAGGGAGGAGAGAACCAGAGTGACCGGAGCCCCTCTAGGACAGGCAGCTATTGGGAACCATTATTAGACCATCAGAATCTCAAGGTTGAGAAGATACCTAAATATAGCCACTCAGCTGATGGCTTGAACCCAACATCTACATACAAGATGCCAACAGGTAGTTCCCCACCACATTTCGGCTCACAGGGAGCTCAACACCTCTCTCTGCCACCCTGTCTTTTGTGTCCATGCAGCATTGGCTTGAACCTTCTGGGGACCCTCAGAGTGAAGGCCTACCCTGCTTCCAGAGGGAGGTCTTCTCAGGGAATTCATCCACAGCTTTCCCTTCCCTTCCCAAGTGCAGTTCATTTTCTACACAGGCCCGTTTCACGTCCCTGCAGCATCCTGGGGCACTGCACGATGTCTCTCTGCTCTTTTAAGTGTGGTACTCAGACACAAACTCAAAACTGCAGGTGCCATTCTGACTGGAGCAAACCAGAGTGGACTGTGACACCTCCCTACACATTAAATTTATATTAAGATCAAATAGCCAACTGACCAAGAGGTGATGCAAAATAAACCCAGGAAAGGAAAAACCATGGCTAGAGAAATGGAGCTGGGGGGTGCCTGGCTGGCTCAGTCAGTAAAGCGTGTGACTCTTGTTCTCAGGGTTGTGAGTTCGAGCCCCATGTGTGGTGTGGGGTTTACTTGAAAGAAAAACTTAAAATAAAAAAGAAGAGTTTGGCACGGAATCATTTAAACATAGAACTAAGATTAAACACCTAGGGGGTGATCGTTGCAGGACAGAATGTAAGTGTTAAGAACACTGACATGGTGAGCATAACATGGGCCACCTCCTGATTTTGCAGTTTAAGGAGAGGAGGGAGAAACTCTAATGAAGTTAATCATCTCATCTTTCACTGCAGAAGCCCAATCAGAATAGTCTATAATTGCAACTGAGCTAAAACATAATGATTTCATCTTCCTATTGGTTTTAACAATCCTATTTTCTTACCCTTGGGGACAGTTTCTCAACCTTGCCACCAAGGACATTTTGGGCCAGACAGTTCTTTTGGGGGGTTGGGAGGGGCTGTCCTGTGCACTGCAGGGTTTCTAGCCCCATCCCTGACCTCAGTTCATGAGATGCCAGGAACATTCACAGATGCCACTGATGGGGACTATGAAAAATGTCTCCAGGCATCTGTGCCAGATGGACCTAATGGGACAAAATCATCCCCTGGTTAAGAACCACTATTTTAGGGGTGCCTGGGATGGCTCAGTCAGTGGAGAATCTGACTCTTGATTTCAGCTCAAGTCATGACCTCCCAGTTAGTGAGTTCGAGCCCCATGTCAGGCTCTGCGCTGACAATGTGGAGTCTGCTTGGGATTCTGTCTCCCTCTCTCTCTGCCCCTCCCCTTCTCTCTCAATCCCTGGCAAAATAAACACTAAAAAAAGGGGGGGGGGTGCCTGGGTGGCTCAGTCGGTTAAGCGTCCAAATTCAGCTCAGGTCATGATCTCATGGTTTGTGAGTTCGAGCCCCGCGTCAGGCTTTGTGCTAACAGCTCAGAGCCTGGAGCCTGCTTCAGATTCTGTGTCTCCCTCTCTCTTTGCCCTTCCCCTATTAATGCTCTGCCTCTCTCTCCAAAAATGAATAAACATTAAAAAAAAATTTAAAAAAAAAAAAAGAACCATTGCTTTAGAGGGATGTCTGGAAAACTAAGTTCTTTTGGAGAAGAAATCATCATCTGAAGTTCAGTAATCTCTCCAGTATTACTTCACTCCAGTTTCAATACTGTTACATGAAAGTAAAATTAAATATATTTTTGTTTTACATCTTGTCATAAAACAGTCTCTTTAGGGGAGCCTGGGTGGCTCAGTCGGTTAAGCGTCTGACTTCGGCTCAGGTCATGATCTTACAGCTCATGGGTTCGAGCCCCACATCGGGCTCTGTGCTGACAGCTCAGAAACTGGAGCCTGCTTCACATTCTGTGTCTCCCTCTCCCTCTCTGCCCCTCCCTGCTCATGCTCTCTCTCAAAAATAAATAAACATTAAAAAAAAAAAAACTGTCTCTTTATACATTTCTGTAGGTATCAAGCCTGCCTGAAAATGCACACAGAGATGTCTGGAAAATTCTCTACCAAAATTAAAATGGGCTATTTCTGGAAGTTAAGATTTGGACCAATAGGTTACTTTCCTGTTTGTACTTTCCCATATGGCCAGAATTGTGTGTGTGTGTGTGTGTGTGTGTGTGTGTGTGTGTGTGTGTTTTAAATAAGGATCATGTATCATTTTTATGAAAACAATAGTCATTACTTTTTTTTTAATTTTCAGATCAAACTAGAGGTTCTGGCAACAAAACACCATGAATTTACAACCCACCCAGAGCCTAAAGTCTGTTCCACAGATGCCACGAGAGCACATCCATCAGTTCTGCCTTTGAGACCTGCTTGGCCCAACTGCAGGTCTCTGGATTTATTCCCCCAAGCGACAATTTGCTCCCACGGGGCACTAAGCCACACCCCAGGGATCCTGTCTGACTGGCTCCTGGCAGAGGTCCACTGGCAGCTACTGACACCAACACCCACGCACAGATCCCGTCACCGTCCTGCTAAGCCACACCGCCTCCATCTTGTCTCTGTGCCCCAGGGGGCTGCTTCTACCCAAGAGCACAACTTTATTTTAACTTACGCTGAGTGAACCTTTGACAGCTCAGGCTACCATTCCGGACCCAGCGAGACATTGTGGGGAATTCCAATGAAAACACCTAACATATCTACCATTTTCTTATCAAGTATGAAGGCCCCTTCTACATCTACATCCAAGTAATTAAAGAGGTAAGGGCTGAGATCAGAGTCCTCTGACTGGCCACTGGGGATCCCCGTCCAGATAGACATCAGTCAGCATCCTTAAAAGCACAAGAGTTCAAAGCAACCAATTACAGCCTCACCTAACCTTTTATTCTCTTTCAGATCCACAAAAAAAGTATGAGAAGCTCTTCTGAAAAGCCTGAAGATGTTCAGATATACTGACCACCAACCTGTAGCCAAAAGGCTAGAAGGCATTCATCGACGTAAAGGAGGCCAGGAGTGCTGGGCCCTCCTTTTCCCAACACCAATCACTCCCATACAGGGACCCCTGGAGAAGGTCACTGAGATGATCTAGAATGTTTCTTAAGAAAAAAAGGGAGGCACATTTCATAGAGAACATGCCAGAATGGCAAGAAGCCAGTGCAGGGAGCACACAGTCCCGACTTCTAGCCATGGCTCTGCCAAGTATCAGGGGAAGTCACTTTACCTCTCAGGGCCTGCTCCTTATAATGACAAATAACAAAAACAAATAATTCCATCATCATTCCTGACCACTCTCATCACTGGAAGATTGTAGGGAAGGAGTAAGGGACACCAACTCGGGAATCCCGTCTCCCAGACTGAACCGTGGCTCTCTGGTTCGCAATGTGTTATCAGGCAAGTCGTTCAACTTCTACAAGGGGATAAGTCACCGCTTCTCAGGGCTGGTGTGAGGAATAACTAGGATCGGAAAGTGCTCAGGGCAGGGGCGCCTGGGTGGCTCAGTCAGTTAAGTGACTGACTTCACCTCAGGCCATGATCTCACAGTCTGGGGGTTCGAGCCCCACGTCGGGCTCTGCGCTGACAGCTCAGAGCCTGGAGCCCGCTTCGGATTCTGTGTTTGGGAGACAGAGAGAGACGGAGCGCAAGCGGCGGAGGGGCAGAGAGAGAGGAAACACAGAATCCGAAGCGGGCTCCAGGCTCTGAGCTGTCAGCGCAGAGCCCGACGTGGGGCTCGAACCCATGAGCCGTGAGATCATGACCCGAGCTGAAGGTGGACGCCCAACGGACTGAGCCACCCAGGAGCCCCCCCCCCCAAAAAAATGTTTTTAAAGTGCTTCGGGGCAATGCCAGGCACTCCGTCAGTGTCCAATGAACATTTGATAGAACTGAACCAAGGGTGTGCAGGCCCCTGCAATCTCCCTCAGGATGCTGGCGGAGATGTGAAAACCTCTAAGTCAGACTGTCCATCCAGGCTGGGATCCCACATTCTTAGGCCTAAGTACAGAACCAGCTGTAGCTCACGACTAGTTAACTAGCTGGGCACATGTCAGCCTAGTCTCAGTCACCCCCAAATACATGGCAGGAAGGGTACTCAAACCGACATGAATGTGCCTGAAATCTACTGCTCAAAGCACTTTAAAAAAAAAACAAAAAACTACTTATCTACCCCCACTGCTTGGAGCCTCACTTAAGTCTTTACCAAATTAGCAACAAAAGGAGGGTCCCCTCTCCAGTCAAGGGGTACAGCACATAGCTCTCCACCCACGAACGCCCACTCAGCCAGAAGAAGGCTTCCAAAAGCAGCTCGCTCCTGATTTAATGATATTCGACAGTCTATCAAAGAGTGTCAGGCCCACCTGTTTTAGGCAATATATAATTTAATGGATTCTAAAAAAAAAAAAAAAAAAAGGAAAAGGAAAAGAAAAGAACTTCTAAGAACAGAAGACAAAAAGCCTCCTTATTGAGAATTTTTTTTTTAAAAAGTGTGTAAATGTTATTAAAAGGTAAAGGCAAAGTGATGTTGGATTGTTCGAGATCTGGGTTGTTTTTTTAGTTTCTTTCAAGGTAGAAAAAAGTTTCTACCCACCTAAAAGTAGTTTTACTACTAAAATCACAATCTTGGAGGAAGTGAGAAAGGAGAGAGAAGAAATTTGAACAAAGCGTTAAAGGTAACAGAGAAAAAGCTCTGGCTTTTTCTAGACTCTAAGACTGAGCCAAAGCGAGAATGCTCAAATTTCAAAAGAAATCTGCAGATCAAGATGCAGTATCCACTGAGAACCCTTTTCGAAAGCAATTCCAACACAGTCCTCAATTTTCTGACCTGCACCACCCACCAAGAAGTCCCAGAAAGCTCCCCTCTGAGGCTTCTGGTTCTGACCTGGCTCAGGTCACATTTGAGGTCCCTAGGAATGCATTTCCGGGGCTGTGAAAAAGTCTTCACACAGACCCCACCGTGGGGCTCACCAGAGAACACATAAAAGTTTCACAACTTTCCAGACAGACCAAAATCAAAGCAAATGAGACTCCCACCGGGCACCCGGGTTCTGCCAAGTCCAAAGTGACAGGCAACTTGGAATGTGACTCTCCTCTCCCTGGAACCACTTGACTTTCTTTGGAGAGGAGGGTAGGTTTTGAACCCCTGGCAATTTGTTGAAAATAGACCTTAGACCACACTGGATTCCGAAAAAGGGAAAGTCCCCTATTATAGAAACGGGAAGAGAAAACGAGCCTGTTTACAAACATGTAGAGGACACTCCTTTAATCAAGCTGCAAGACTGCCCCCCTCCTACAGCAAGAGAGGCGGGGCTTCCCTGAAGACCGGCTACAGGGCCCCACCCCTGCATCCGCCAGGTGGGGTGTCCACCATGCTCTCCACACCCCACACAGCACCAAGGGCGGCTCTTCTCTCTTCCAACCTCCAAGGGATGCAACAATCTTGAAAACTCCTATTCCACCATCACCACGTAGCTCAAATGTCACCTCTTCCACAGCATTCTCAAATGCACCTGCTTCCCCCACATCATGCAACTCACCATCTGTGAGCCTGAATCTCCCCCACCACACTGTGGGCTCCAGGACAGAGAAACAGAGGGAGGAAGGAAAAAGGTTTCTAGTAAGAGCAACGGCTGGCACACAGACAGGGAAGCAGAGATGACACAAGGGGGCTCTCGCCAAGGGACACTGGAGTGATGCACTCATGCTGGGGACTGGCAGGACCTGGGCAGGATGGACAAGGTGACCATGAGCAGCCTTCAAGGGCAAGGTCAGAGTTCAACCACAAAGAAGAGAGCAGAATTCCAGGCAGATGGTGAGGGACATAAATCCCACACCACCTAGGTGACCAGAGAACCTAACAGGTCACATACCTAACAGCAGCCTGGTCCCTTAGGGAGTGGGGAGGAAACTGAAGTCATTTTCTTACTTCTGAAAAAAAAGTCCCACCCAATCTGTCAACTTCCCTGAGAGTTTTGTGGCCACTTAAACAAATATGCGAGCCAGCTTACCCACCCCTCCCTCCCTCGAAGTTGAACTCTGGGAACACGCCTGGGTCCCTCTCCTCTTCTCCCCCCTTCCTCCACTCTCCCCACAGCCAGAAGGCTGGACAGGCCACTCGCCTAATGCAGGGCGCAGGGCTCAGCCCGTGGCTGTTTTGGCTTGGGGTTCTGTTTTGCTTTGTTTTGTTCTGTATTAAACAGAGGCCCAGGATGGCATCCCACACACGAAGCAGAAGAATAAACTGTGTGTAACTCATCAGTGCGGCTGGTTAACGATGCCCCATAAATAATGCAGCAATGGCCTCTCCCAGCCCAGCCCGCTGCGACAGCAGAACCTCAGGGGACAGCTGAGCGAATCAGACACCCACGCTGCCACACAGGGAACACAGAGGAGCCGGGAGCTGTGGTCAGAGAAGGGGTGATCTGAGAGGAGCCAGAGCTGGAGAAGACTCTCACAAGGAGGAAGCATTCAGCTTAGATGAGAATAGAACAGTGATTGGAGGAGCAGGGTGCAGGCTATAGGGAGTAGGGTTCCAGCTCAAAGGCCTCTGTCCTGTCCAAAGGTTGCAGATGGAGGCTGGCTCGCCAGTGGTCATGATCCTGAGGACTCAAGTCTTGGGCACACCACCGGACAGGGAACCCCCCCACCCAAGCCCCACTTTTCATCCTGATGACGTCAATGTCACCATCATCATCATTAAGCATCACCATCTTCTAAAGGGTTGCTTGGTGCCAGGCACACATATCAGCGTTTCTCTAACTTTCACATACATTGTTTCTACCACCTGGGGATCTTGCAAAAACGCAGGTTCTGATTCTCTTGGTGTGAGGTGGGCCTGGATGTTGCATGTTTAACCTGAGTGATGCTGAGGCTGCTGGTCCACAGACCACACAGAAGAACACAGCTGGATACACACTCTATTACACGCTCACAACAATCTGAGAAGCAGATGCTGTTATTTTGCAGCTGAGGACTGACGTCGTGACCCAAGTGCTACCCTGATTCTGGGAAGTGTGCTGAACAGAACCGGCTGCCCAGCCCAGGCCTGCAGAAAGCCACTCAGTAGGCAGGCTGGGTCCTGCCTGGTCCGCAAAGTGAGGTGCAAGGCCTCCCCCAACACACAGCTCCCAATTACAACTGCAAATGCTCCAGGGGAGCTATAATGTCACCCTAGAAATGGTCATGATCCTCAAGAACTTGGGGGGAAAAAAAAACAACACAAAGACACAAAACAAAGAAAAGCCCTTTGTGTTGGAAAAGGTCTGATAGGAATGAACCAGAAATGGTCACGGGTGCTGTCATTAGTGGCACGATGACGGATAACTTGATCACATCTTCCGGTTTTCTATGGATGCCGGGACTGATCTGCTTCTGCCAGATCAGAGAACCTGTCTGGAGCACCTCTAAAGGCTGATGCTGTCACCTCCCCAGCCACCAGGTCCTCGGGGCAGGTCTGCGGGAACCTCCTGAGAATGAGCTTGAGCAGTGCAGCCCACAGCATCCCTCCTCCTCCCCTTCTAGGTCAGCCCTTGTTGAGCTCAGCCTTCAGGGAAATGAAAAGCAAAGCTTCCAGAAGAAGCTTCTGACCTGAGCAGGAGTGCCTCTGGACCCCAGGCTTCTACAAGCAGGGGGCAGGAATCTGCAGCTTCCAGAAGTGGGTGTGAAGGATGAAGGACAGGGCCCCTGACTGTCTGTCACAGCTTTGTCCCCCAGACCACCCTTCCCCACCCCATTCTGCAAGAGGGAGGGCCCCCGAGATCCTCAGAACAAATGCACTGTGGAAGCCCATCCATCATAAAAACCATTCCTGGGCTTTTATTCTCTGATTGGGGCTTGCCTAATCCACTAATTATCCCTGTCCATCAAGTGGATGACAGCCTTGGGGATAATCAATGGTTACTTCCTCACACGCCCACCCTCACCCACTTGCCCAAGCTCACCAACAATAAACACGCCTGCAAAAAGGAAGATTTAACCACAAAAGGGGCTTCCTCCACCCAACCTCCCCTCACAAACTTCTCCATTTGTAACCATAACACCCTGCTTAAGTCAAGGCCATCAGCGTCTTCTTCCTCCAGCGCTAGGAGGTTCCATGCCCAGAATGCCCGTTTTCTGACACACGGGTAGGTCTCCACCGGGAATAAAAGAAGAACCAAACAAACAGGTCAACTGTATCTTCAAAGTATGATTGGTTTTTTACATTTTCTACCAAGAGGCATTCCTTTGTCTATCCTGAGCCTTCCAATAGAAGAGCCACTAGCCACCTGGATGGAACTTTAAATTCATTGCAGTTACATAAAATGTAAAATTCAGCTCCTCACTCAAGTGTTCCACAGCCGCATGGGGCTAGTGGCTTCGGTACTAGACAGGGCAGATGCAGAAAGGTGTGCTGGACGGTGGCGGCCATAAGGTGACAAAGCCACTCTGGGCACCCCTGGGTTGTTCTGGAACTGCAACTAGGCTTCCAGTCCTATTATTTAACTTTTGCAAAATCGATGCGTGAACCCCTCTCCTCTCCCTTCCTATTCCCCAAATTTATCCCCCCAATCTGTACCGCCATATTGCCTTTACTATTTCAGATAGACACCTAAGGCCGCCTAGGAGTCCAAATTTATTCCATGATCATCATTAAGAACCCCATCTCACATTTACACAGTACTTGAGAGAGTATAAAGGGCTCTCAAGACAGCCCTGTGTGGGCACTTGGCAGACAGGCATTTAACACTTTTCCTTTTCCACAGGAAAATAAAGCACAGAGGTTAAGTAATCGGCCCAAGGTCAGGGAAAGGTCTGCCCTCGCACCCAGTTTGTATCGTGAAGTGCTCCTAAGTTTGCCCAGTTGTTTTTAAAAAGAGTTTTATGTTTACTTATTTTTGAGAGAGAGACAGAGCATGAGCAGGGGAGGGGCAGAGAGAGGGAGACACAGAATCCGAAGCAGGCTCCAGGCCCCGAGCTGTCAGCACAGAGTCCGACGCGGGGCTCGAGCTCACGGACTGCGAGATCATGACCTGAGCTGAAGTCAGATGTTCAACTGACTGAGCCACCCACGTGCCCCTGCCCAGTTCTTTTTAAAATGCCATTGTTCCAGGGGCACCGGGGGGGGGGGGGGGGGGAGGGGTTCAGTCGGTTAAGCATCTAGTCAAGACTCTCTGTCTCGGGTTGGGTCATGATTTCCCAGTTCATGAGTTCAAGCCCCCCATCGGGCTCTCTGCTAATGGTGCAGAGGCTGCTTGGGATTCTCGCTCTCCCACTCTCTGTGCCCCTACCCTGCTCACATGCACACTCTCTCGCAAAATAAATAGATGAAATAAAATGAAATAAAATGCAACCGTTTCACATATTCACCTAAAACTTACTCCTTCTCCACAACCGGACACTTGTGAACTCAAGATCTAACCACCTCGCACGGGGGCCGGAGGCTCTCACCCAAGTGCTTACATCTATGCCTCCCCGAAATAATACATGTACGTCTACCCCCCCAACCTCTGTCCCACTACGTAGAGTGCAAAGCTTCTGTTCCATCTGTTTTTCCTGTGTATAAATGTCCACATGAAATAGTGAACAAAATACTTGGTGACCTGCACACCCTATCAAATGTTTAAGCATCGTCACCATTATTTCCTGTTTGCGTACCTGTCCTCACCCACTTCTCCCTGGAAGTGCCCTCTCAGACTTGCCTCCACCCAATCCCAAACCCGATTCTGCAACTTGTCAGGTCCACCCCGGGGGAGCAGCGGCCTCACGACTCTGCGCACACTTCGTGTGCTCTGCCACCTTCCACCAAACAGTGCCTCCCCCACAACCCCCAAACCCCACCCCAGGCTGCTAGGAATGACAGCCGGCGGTGGGGCGGGGGGGGGGGGGGTCACCAAAAAAGGCAGTAACCCTGATACGTCTACACCCACCACCCTCTTTGTAGTCTTTCCACTGCACGCCCTCCTCCTCGCCTGGGTAAGTGCCCTGATGGGCAGCCAGACTCCAGCGTCTGAAAGGACCAGTGTGACGTAGCGGTGGAGAGCATGACACGAGAAGGGTGCCTGGGTGGCTCAGTCAGTTAAGTGTCCGACTCGATTTCAGCTCAGCTCATGATTTTCACGATTCGGGAGTCTGAGCCCTGCGAGGGGGCTCTGTGCTAGCAGTGGGAGCCTGCTTGGGATTCTTTCTCTCTCTCCCCCTCCCCTGCTCTCTCTCCCTCTAAATAAAGAAACATTTAAAAAAAAATTTTTTTTTTAAAAAGAGCATGGCTCTAGAGTCAGACTGCAAGATTTCAGATCTACTCACTGGGTGACCTAGGTTACTTAGTCACGTGGAACTGCCCTGTCTTCACCTGTAAACGATGCCCGTGCTAGTCCCCACCTCCAAGGAAAGCAATGAGGATAAGGGAAATAATGCAAGTGCTTAGAATGGTGACCAGCACTTAGAACTCAATAAATCCCAGTGACTGCTATTTTCAGGAGTCAACGCACAATGCCAGCCACCCTAACTCGGACATTTAATGAGCACCTACTATGCACAGGCACAGAGTGGGGTACAGGCCACACAGAGATTAGGAATCAAAGCGTTGAGGAGCTCTAGCTAGTAGGAACGCTGATGTGTGAGCCACCAGTCAGAGGGCACAATACTCCAAATATAAAGCACTAGGAGGTGGGGTTGATGCAAGCTTCCAGAGGTGGGTAATGCCTCACCTAGGTCTTTAAGGACAAAGGGGAGTTTCCCTGGCAAAGAGGAAGGAAATAAAGAAGGGAGAAAATTTTCCCTGCAAAAGAAACAATCAGCAAAGGGGGCGCCTGGGTGGCTCAGTCGGTTAAGTGTCCCACTCTTGATTTCAGCTCAGGTCATGATCTTGCAGTTCATGAGAGAGAGCCCCATTTTGGGCTCTGCGATGACAACAGAGCCCGCTCGGGATTCTCTCTCTCCCTCTCTAGCTGCTCCTCCCCTGCTCTCTCTTTCTCGCAAAATAAATACACGAACTTTTAAAAAGAGAAACAACAAAGGAAAGGAAATACGGGAGATCATGCTACATTTAGGCTTGGGCATCATTTTGGTCACCGGGAACACTTTCCAGGGACGTGTAATTTGGGGGCACGGGAGAGGGGAGCAGGAGAGCTTCATGGGCGGCACAGGAGACTCTTGGCAGGTAGCTCAGGGTGGCCCATGAACCACCCCCCACTGGTATAATCACAACCTACCAGAGACTCACCAGGAATGTTTGCTGAAACTACAGATGTCTGAGCCCCACCCGGGGCTACAGAACCAAAATCTCTGGGGAGGGGGCCCAGACACCTGCATTTAACACATTCCCCAGGGGAGATTCCTACTTTCTCGCTACAATCACACACAGCAAGATTTGAGAATCACCACCCCAGATAAGACGCCCAGTGCCTCTGAGGCCTTGCAACCTATGGCCTCAGCAATTTCTCAGTCCCAATATTCAAGTCTAGCTCCTTGAGAAATAATCCCTGGTGATGAGCACCCGCACATGGGAATGTGAACTGATATGCGCTTTCTGAAAGGCATTGGGCAATGCGTTTGAAAAGCCTTGAAAAGTACGTACCTTTGACCCAGGCTAAATCCTTCAGGGGAAACTGTCAATGTCAATCAACGTCTAGCTTCAAGGATATACTCACTGCAGTGTTGCTTATAATTAGTGAAAAACCGGGCACAGCCTAAACACGAATCCGTACGGAACACGTGGAACTGGCACCCATCTCAAAGTCTTTGCACACTCTCCCCCTGACCTGGAACATTCTTCCTCGGATATCCACATACGTCATACGGTGTTGCTCTAAGGTCACCTTTTCCGTGAGACCTTCCCTAGCCACCTTATTTAAAAACAACAACATCGCCCCTGCTCTATATTTCCCCATTCTAATATACAAAAGAACTAACTTATTCAGTTTGTCTGTCCCCACTCCCCTAGAATGTCCAAGAGACAGGGACTTGTGTCCATGTTATTTACTGCTGTGTCCCCGGCACTTAACACAGAACTTGGCATACAGTCAGCCCTCAGATACAGGTCAATTGAATAAATCAACTGTTACACAAACAAAACAGTGGAACACCACACAACATTAAAACTGACATGGCTCATAATTGCATACACGGAAAGACAGCGTAAGTGCAAAGCTAAGTGAAAAAAGAAATTTCTGGCACAGCGTAGGCCACGTGAACCTTTGTCTAAAACATGCGTACATAACCCACTTTGTAATCAAGTGGTTATGGGCGAGTTCTATTTTTTACTTAACTGAAATTTCTTAGTTTTTCTTCCATTAACTTTATATTGCTTGCATAATCTTTGAGAAGTAATCCCTCATGAAATGCTCTCAAAACATTTGCTAATTTTTTTTTTTTTTTAGAAATAAGCTTCCTCCTTAGTGACTTAATTAGGGTGTCCCTAATTAAGGCCAGCACAACATCAAAGAGGCCAGGTTCCAAGGGACCCTTGCTTCAGGTCAACTCCTGGCTGCAAGACGACCTCAGTCCCTCCAGCAGCAGTTTGCGGAGCCTCGGAGTGCTCAGATGCCAAAGGCTTGGCCACCAGCTAGCTACTCCTGGCTCTGCTCCCCGCTACTTGCTTCCTATTGGGGTGCCTCATCCAATTATTCAGGCCCGAGATCACATCCTGCTGGAGAGCTGGCTTTGAAGGTTCAGTAAACAATCACTTCAAAACAAAGCACAACCATTAAACCAAACTCAAAGACTTCCTTAATGACTCCGTGCTCAGCTGCAGGAGCCGGGCTCAAGCAAGCCAGGCCTCAGAAGTGAAGCTGAGGTCTCCCTGGAAACTAATCTCGAAGCATTTCCAGCCTCCTACTGCAAATATCCCCCCTTCCTGTTTTTCACTCAGTCATGTGGGGTGCAGAGCCGTTACTGGGACGACCCCGATGGAGGGGGGGGTTCGTCAGTAGAACAAACGTGTGTCCTGTGGTTGTCACCTTCGACGGCTGCATCAGAGCCTTAGGTCTCACACCCTGCCTGCCCCCCACCTACTTCCGTCTACTGACAAATCAGAGGCACCCATGGGGTGAGTCAACCACCCAACAATATCACGTTGGCTGGGTCAAACTCTGCTTTAAATAGAGGCCCCTGGAGCTCCTTGAAGCACTTCAGAGAAGAGCCTAGATGGTTATACTTCATCTGGTTCATCGTGAGTCCTAAAGGTATAGAAAGGGCAATCAACAAAGACATCAATGAAACACACCCATTACAGAATCTGAAAAGGAAATTCTCAAACACCATGCTGTGAGAGCCCACGGTGGTAGACGAGCACAGACCCTGGGACTGCATGGGTTCAAATCCCAGGCTTACCTCGCCCTAGCTGTATGAGGTGGGCAAACGGTTTAACCTCTCTGCACCTCACTTTCTCCATCTGTAAAATGGGAGTTATAGCAGTAACTACCTCACTGTGGATATACAGGAAGTACCTGGGTTGCTGGGAGGAGTAAGAGTCTATCTGTAAAGCACTAGAAGAGTGCCTGGTTGTGCCACATAAAGGCTTATTAAATAGCAAAATAAAACATAGTTCTCAGTTTAGGTGTCACTTGTACCAAAGCCTTCCCTGACCCTGTCCTCTGGCTCCAAATGAAAAGCAGAGGCCCTCCCCAAGAGCCTGCTGTTTGTCTGCTCCTCTTCTAGACAAAACAACTTTAGGGCAAGGACTTTATCTGTCTTGTTCACAGGTGTATCTCTGCCCCCAGCAGCGCCTGGCACATAACAGCCACATCATGATATCTGTTGAATACATGTACCGTGTTCTCTCAAATTACTCGTTATGTTGAGAATTGAAAAGCATATATTGTCTCTATTGCATATCAAAGTGGAGATACAGGTTTCTTGGATTTTCTGAAACATCTCATCCTGTTATGGGCAGGATACTCCACTAGAAACTACCAGGGTAGCTCAGACAAGAGCTACACAAGAGCATTTTGTTTAGCATTTATTTCATGCTATGCCCTTTCCATATACTTTCTCATGTAAACCTCTAAAACTTTAAGAGGGAAGTATTATTTCCCCCATTTCACAGATACGAAAATCAAGTCTCAGGGAGGTTGAGCAACTTGCCCAGAGTAATTTAGCTACAAAGTGGCAGAGCCAGGCTTCAAAGCCCAAGGGCAACCGCTTAAGGTAGAATGCCACAAATACTAGATGGAATCAACACAGAATGTGAAGAATGCCTAAGGCTATCTGGCTTGGTGGAAAAAAGAGGGCCCGGAAAGGAGATAACTTTGTAGCGGGGCCTTGAAGGATGAGAAAGATTTCAACAGACAACAATAGAGAGAGTCTGCATTGCACTGTCCAAGCAGGACAAACGGCAAGCGTGAGAGGCATGGGATGTGCTCCAAGAAGCCAGGGACTCTGGGATGGGGAGCACTCGGCCTGCAGCAGAGCACTGGGCTAGGGCCAAACTGCAGGCGTCCTTGAATCCAGGCTAAGGCAGGTGAGCCCCATTCAGCAAGTAGGAAGAACCCCAATATGGCCAAGTCCTAGAAAGGAACAGAAGATCAGTGCAAAGCTGCTGCTACAGGGCAGTCTAGAGGCAAATGAGGCCACTTTTCGGGTGGTCATTCCAGAAAAAGAAGGGAGAATTCAAACAATGAAGACAGAAAAAGATGGGCCTTATGAAGCAACTCCTCTCCCCTTAATATCACATCTCGGCCAACACTTTTTTTTTTTTTAATATAAGCATTAAATGCCCTGAGGACCTCAGCCAGGCACCCAGCCCTCCTCTCCCTTGATATACAGTGAGTTTGCAAATAGAGAACTACAAATAGGCTCAGCTGAGGCAGATGAGGTTATAAATGAACTCAGGAGTCATTTACTTAGCATGAAAAAAAAAAAAAAAAAAAAAAAAACTCCATCTCTTGCAACTTCACTGCAAATTCGAAATAACAGCCAGGTCAAGGGTGGGGTAGCATTTGCCCTAAGAAGTGAGGTAGAGAGAATTACTATACTGATTTAAAGAGTCAGCCGCGAACATTCGAGGGCCAGCACACAGGGCACAGTGTGGAGTGCTTCACAAGCAAGGTCTCATTTCGGAGTCGTCTAAGGTGGGTACTTTCTTAGACCCATCTACAGAAGAGGAAAAGGAGGCTGAGAGATTAAGCAAATTGCCCACAGGAGTGAAAACCAGATCTCTTTCACTCTAAGGTCAACAGTAGCTCTAGAATTTCTTCAGGAGGGCTTCAGAGGCAATGAAGGAGCCAGAAGGAAACAGAGGTGTGCAGGAAGCTCACTATTTTTACTTAGATGGTATGTTATATACAGATCTGTACTGTCCAATATGGTAGTTGTTAGCCACATAGGGCATTTTTAAAAAATTGAAACTGAGTAAAACTTAAAAATCAGTTCCTAGGTCACAGTAGCCATACTTCAAGTGCTCAACAGTCAGATGTGCTACTGGCTAACATTTGACAATTTCCATTATTGTAGAAAATCATACTGGAGGGGCACCTGGGTGGCTCAGTCGGTTAAGCATCCAACTTTGGCTCAAGTCATGATCTCACAGTTCATGAGTTCGAGCCCCACATCAGGCTCT
Source organism: Panthera onca (assembly GCF_046562875.1). NCBI lineage: Eukaryota > Metazoa > Chordata > Mammalia > Carnivora > Felidae > Panthera > Panthera onca. The sequence goes on from NC_138356.1 coordinate 67,784,784, forward strand.
CTGCTGTCAGCACAGAGCATGCTTTGGATCCTCTGTCCCTCTCTCTCTCTGCCTAAACATTTTTTTAAAAAAAGAAGATTATTTTGGACAGGGCTACTGTATATTTAAAATTGTTAAGAATGCTAAAAATGCTTTTTCTATTTTTCTATTTCAATTATTCACTTTAATGTTGTTTCACCATAAATTTTTGTTTTTTTATTTTATTATTTTTTTAATGTTTATTTACTTTTGAGAGACAGCCAAGGCTCAAGCGGGGGAGAGGCAGAGAGAGAGGGAGACACAGAATCCAAAGCAGGATCCAAGCTCTGAGCTGTCAGCACAGAGCCTGACGCGGGGCTTGAACCCACAAACTATGAGATCATAACCTGAGCCGAAGTCAGAAGCTTATCCAACTGAACCACCCAGGTGCCCCTATTTTTATTTTTAATCATGGCAAAATACATATAACATACAATCTACCCTCTTGGCCACTCTTAAGTGTCCAGTTCAATAGTGTTAAGTATATTCACGTTGTTGTGCAAACATCTAAACATGCTTTACTCAGACTTCGGTAAGGTTGAGAAAAATACTTTTAAGGATGCTGAAACTGTTTGTAACTCAGTGGTTCTCAAGCCTGACTACACATTAGAATTACCTGGGGGTACTTTACAAAAAAAACTGAATGTCCAAGATGTACCCCAGAAGCACTGAATGACAGCTTCCAGGAAATAGGGTCCAGGTATCAGTGTGGTAAGGCTGGCAGGGAATCCGATGCTCTTATGCCTGTAACCAGGCCCATTCTACCAAAAGGGGCACACCTGCCCAGAACCTCCTTCTCTGGACAGACCCAATCCTCCAGCCCCCTAGAGACCCGTCCTGTGTGTGTGTGTGTGTGTGGGGGGGGGGGGGGGGGGTGGCGGGGAAGGGATTTCCAGGCAAAGCCTGCCGTCCACCTCCAGGACTCGGGAGGCCACTGATGCTGAGCAAACTCAGATTTTACTGCTGCCCAAATTCTTCGAGGAGAAGAAAGCAAATAAAAAGACACACAGCTCAAAGGCACTCAATTGATTTTTTTTTTTTCACCCACTTAAACTAGACAGGAAAAGAAAAACCACTTAGAAACTACGACCAAGGCTGTATATGCCAAGAATCAGCACAGGAAGGAGTTTTTTTGGCGATCCCATCAACTTCTCCAAACACAGACCTGAAATGGCTCTACAGACTGAACCAAACCAGAGGGCTACCGGGACATAATTAAATACAGAAAGCTCTTTTACAAGGAAGTTCCAGGGCTGGACACAAAATGAGTTCAAGGTAAGGAGTTCTTTTTGAGGCCTCATTTGAACTTTGGGTGAACTTATTTAACTCCTGTAATTAGAAAGGATTGCCAGGCTTGTATAGTCGTCCAGTCTCAGGGACCGATGGGTTCCCTGGACATATAAACATGGCCCTCTGGCCAGTTATGGAGAAGAAGACTGCAGACACTTTGCATGAGGACAAGGACAGGAGCCAAGGGTGACAGGCCAGAGCCTGGCCCAAAGGCTTCTTTCCCCTCTGCACACCCAGAAGAGGAAAGGAGAATGCCAGGTTGTCTGTTAGAGAAGACTGGTGAGTGGGACAGGGAAGGAAGCCACAACATATCAATAGATCATAAATTAAATGACTTCCACAAAAGTGACAGCCAGATGGGAGCGGCCGGCCCTACAGCAGTCCTCACACCATCTGAGCTCAAGTTCACACCTCCAGGTTGGCTCTGGGCTAGAGGCACAGAGATAGGACCCTGATTCCTTCCTCGAGCCTCCTGTAGTACTAGGAAAGTATTCCGTATGCTGTCCTCTACCAATAACCCCCCCCCCCCCCCCCACTTTCAGCACGTTCTAAAGAGCTCCAGCTTTAGGATCAAATGGGTCAAGGTCTAAAGACCAATCCACCTCACCACGGCCTTAGGTAAGTCACTGCCTCTCTTCAAGCCTCAGTTTTCCCATCTGTAAAGTGGGGTTGATGTGAGGATAGCAAGACTCCATGCCCACCAAGCACTCAGCGCAATGCCTGGCACATAGCAGCCTCTCACAAGTCCCTTCCTGCTCCACGTTCACCATATGCAACGAACACTCAGCACCTACCATGTACCAGGTGGCGAGTGAGAGCATCCTAAAAAAGGAAGCAGCTGAGACGACACAGCCCCATGCCAAGGTCCTCCTTGGGCTAAGAGAAGGGAAACACTGCCAATGGGTGGGCTGGCCTGGAATCTAAGCTGGGTGGGTTTAGTTTTGCTTTTGGGGGGGTTGTGTGTGTCTGTGTTTCAGATACTCAGAGGAAACCTTCCGCAATCTCCAACTAATTCAAGGGAGAACCTGGGCAATCAAATACAACAGGCTTCCTCAACGCTCAGCCAATTAATTTACTCCACTTGCCTCTCTGGTTTGCTACTTAATAAAGCCGTATCAGCAGTACAATCTGCAAATCGGAGTTAAACTGCTTAAGGCATCCGTCAGTTCCCTCTAAGGAGCCCCAGATACTTCTTGTCTGATGTCCTAGGCAGCTAAATCTGCCTTTGGCTTTTGTTTGGTTAGGGGAGAAGTATTTCTTTGTTTTTGCAGAGGTGTGGGTTTCAGGGGAAAGTGTCCCGAAGGCAGTTCCGAGAAGTAATGGTGAACTTGGTATGATCTCATTTTTCCATACCCAATTTGAACACCTAAACGGTCTCCTGCAGAAGGAATCTTGCCAGCTCTCACCCATCCCCGGGAAGACTGGAAAAGCCTAGATGAAAATTACAGATAAAGCATCTAATAGATCAATAGTTTCAACCTTTTCATCCTCCAAACATTTTAACAACCTCAAATGAACTGGCCATATTGACAGATATCATTTTAGCTTTTTCCCTTTCCCTGGCTGCAAAAGAGCATTTCAATGTACAAGAGGTCAGTCAGCAGCTGAGAAGACAGAGTTTGCACAGGACATACTTCCACTAAAAAGTTGCTGACTGTTTCCCTGAAATTCAGATTTAACTGGGAATTCTGTATCTTTACTTGCTGAATCATAGCATCAACTTTGCAACCTTGCTGATGCTCAATAAATACTATAGAATTATGAGTTACTCTCATAAGAACTGGCTGATAGCTGAACCGGGCAAAATTCAAACTCAGCTCATCTTCCATTCAAACCATGACCTAGGATTGACCTCTCTTTGTTCAGGGCATCGCTAACTGCAGAAATTCAGAACATAAAGGTTCACAGCATCAAGCAACAAGTTCTAAACAATTTGGCAAAATATGATGTATAAGGGATTTTCCCAGAGAAACATCCAAGCTAAGACCAAAAAAAACCAAAACCAAAACAAACAAACAAACAAACAAGACTTCTTTCTAAATCTGGATGAGATCTGCACCTAAAAAACCAAACAGATTGATCCAGATAGAACAGGCCCTAAATCTTTGAACAGCCACCCATTCTGGGCGGTTTCCTGCTGCAGATTTTATGATATCTTCACTTCACCTTCTCTCACAGGCCCAAACTGAGGAAGCTATAAAATCCTGGGCAAACACAGCCATTTGTGAAGAGAAAAGCCAACATGAGGCCCATCTGTACTTTACAAGGGTTTTGCTCGTCCTGCTTTTGTGTGTCACCATTTACAAGGAAGCCAGCCTCCCTTCAGAGCACCTGGCTGCTCTTAGAGGCCTTGGCTGGGTTTTCAGTATCTTCCTAGAGAAAATATTTTTATTATTATTTTTTTTTTTTGGAAGAGTCAAAGGCAAGCCCTTCAAGGACTGACTGATGCCCTTCCTTCGTGGCCACCATATTACACTCACGTTATCTACTCATGACCCACAGGACAAGCTGCTCTCCAAGGACCTGCCTCAGTGGCTCTCTGGCTCCTCGCTGCCCAGCAAAAGGCCTTCCACATAGCAGGCCCTCGATAAACACCAAGGAAGGGAGCCTCTTGTCTGACAGGAACCCTGAAGCCAAAGCGGCAGGGTGGGGGGAAAACAACCCTGAAATCATTATCCAGTGCTGGACCCAATACCCGCATTCTTGATCTATGATAAGTAAGGGAAAACACCATGTCATGCCTTCCAACCACAAAAGATTTCCATGGAATTCAAGAAGCTCCTTTAGCAGCTCTAATTTTAAGGCAGAACCTAGGAGAGAGGATACTGGTACAAACAGAGGTGGGGGGCAGTGGAGAGGAACTGAACAAGGCCCCTATTCTGCTCGGTGCAGGTGCTGGTAACAGGACACCCCTGTCCACAGGGGGACGTAGGGTAGGGAATTCAAGGTGTGGTCGGGTGTTCTTCACCCCCCAGTCTCATTACATAACCCCCAACACAGTCTCGAACCTAGTACAAAGTTCTCCCTGCACCAGGCCCAATTCAGCTCCCGACATACTGATTCTTGAGCAACAAAGCTGAGGAAAATATTTGGTTTTAGGATCCAACTTTAAAACACACACACACACACACACACACACACACACACACACACACACACAAAACTAAGTTAATTATTAAAAGAAGCAAGATAGCCACAAAGTGACCTGCCCTCGAGTTTGGCCAATCTCCTGGTCTTAAAAGCACCCGAAACACCACCAAATTCTATGGCTGGTTCAATTACCTAAATAAAAAAAAAAATATATATATATATATATTTTTTTTTTAACTACCACAGCATCAAATCCCTATGCTGTATACCTTAAACTAATATAATGTCAAATGTCAGTTATAGCTCAATAAATAAGTAATGGCTCATATCTGCTATTTGTTGTATGTAGCCTGTTTTTCTTGGCATTTGGCTAGAAACTACAAAAAAGATTCTAGGCCCTCTTTAATGTCTAAATGTTGTCAAGCATCAGAAGCCAGTCAACTGGCCTTCCATACAGTCACTTCCATGCTATAGTTCCCCCAGATGTATGAGCAACAAGCCCTTGCCTCCAGCCACATGAATCTCATCTCCCCTTTCCTTTGGGACCAGCTCACATCAGACAACTTGATTTATGTGGACGGGCGGAAAGGCAGCCAGTAAGCGATTTTGCACACCACCATCATTAGTGACCACCACCACAGTGGGGTGGAAGACAGGAGGAAAAAAAACACAAGGTTTCCTCTCGTCAAGGAATCAATAAGTTATTTAACAGCTGCTGCTGGATCCCGATGGAAGACGAGTGAGGGTTACTTCCGCACCCTTCCCCTGAAAAGGATAAAACACTGAGGATTTAGCCAGATGAAGGATCATTAGAAAAAAGTAGAAAGTTTCCTCTCTAGCTTCTCAATGTCTTGAGGTTTTTTTTTGGTTTTAGAAGATATATGGTGTTAGGCCTTGAAATTATTCCATTTTTTGTTGTTGTTGTTTTTTTTTTTCCTCTCCTCCAAAGAGGAAACTGACTCCCTTCCTGTGTTGCTGTACATTTTGGAGAATCAAATGCTGCTTAAAAAAAAAAAAAAAAAATTCCTTACCCTTTCCTCACCCCAGTGTAACATTCCTTCTGGGAAAATAACCTAAAAATTTTCTCAAGATGGGATTCCAAATGGGTTTCCAACATATACACTTGTCCTTCAAAGCAAAGAGAAAGGGGACCAAAGACATTAGAAACGCATCATGGCAGTTCAAAAAAGAGGAAAACAGGGATAAACAGGTCATTAGAAAGCCACCTGATTTCAGATATGAAAGACTGACTTTAATTGCTGGTGACTTCAAGCATTATGCATACTACACGTTGCTTATCCTACGTGGCCAAATGTTTTAATTCCTTTTTAAAATGTCACTCCCATCCTATCCATAAAGTCTTTTAAGAAGAAAACTCCATGAAAATATCCAACAATTATCTTATGCATAAACAATCTTGGAAATAAGTCAACTCCTCTCTTTTTCCTTATCTCTACTCCCCAAAAAGTCTGGAATTCTGCAGACCCCAAGGCAAGTTTTAGTCTTCAATTCAAGCTTGCTTTTACAATCTTTGCCAAAACAAAACAAACAACCTTAAAATAAATGCCTTCCCACAGGATGCTGAACAAACCCTACTAAATTCAAAGAGAAAAAAGTCAGGAACCACAAACTATAGATCCAGCCCCGAAGGGGCATTAAATCTTTATTTTTAACTGGAATCTTGCAGAGGGAAAAGCATGCCACCTTAGCACCCACAAATCCCTCTGGCCAGAATGCTAAAGGCAGCCATGGGAGGCAGGTGGAAAACAGGGGGCCCATCCCGTGGTGAGCTACCTTTTGAATGGCTCAGGGTTGAAGCCAATAAATACAAAGAACCAAGACTGGACAGATTAGGAATTAAGGAACAAAGAGAGAAAAAAACTCAAGATGTGAACACGCTGGGACTGCAGTGGGCAGAACTTTTAGGTCACTGGGTCCTTGTTACTACTGAAGGACTAGGAAACATGCATTTCTCTTCTCCAAAAAAAAAAAAAAAAACACCCACAGCTTTACCAACCCATCTCAAATTCTTCCCCTGGTGATCAAAATACACACGTGCCTCAAACTAAATCTTTGATTATAAGGTGTATAGAATTTAAGTTAACAAGACCCCCCCCTCCCCCCAGAGTCCAAGGCAGGGACACCAATCTTTGTCTCAAAAGAGCACTTCAATAAATCCATGTGGATTGAGGGCAAGGGAATGAAAGAGGCTGTCTTTGAACAGGGAATAATCCACCTAATTCCAAGTGGCTGGATTAAAGGCATTCCTGGACAAGCAGGGTCTCGGGAAAGATAATGCTACATGAATGTCAATTTCTGACAAAAACAAAAAACAAAACAAAAACCAGAAACAAGCAAACAAACGAAAAAAAAAAAAACCTGCCTCTGTAGAAGGATGGACAAGACTGTGATGGAGGCACCTTGGGAAAGTTCACCCTTGAGGAGATGGCAGTTGGTTCTAAAAAGGGGAAGCAGGCCATGACAGCTGAGCATTCCTTTGCAAAGTCCATCTCCCAGGCCAAAGCCTCTCCAAACCTTACACTTCATCAGACAGAAGCTCCTCCAGACGCCCAGGCAGCGGCTGAAGAGGGGCTGTCCACACCCACCGGCTGCACAGCCTTCCAAACCTGCCTACTCGTTTTGGAAGCCGAGCTTTTAATTAAACACCACCTCCCCGGATCTGTTGAGGCAAACTGGGGCTGGGCCAGAGCCAAAGAGAAGCTCCCTAAATACACAAGAAAAAAAAAAAAAATCCCCCCACCGCCCCCAATTCCCACCTCCAGGCAGCTCGCACGGCTGGTTATATTTCCTTTGGATGAGTAACACAGGGCCCTGGTCTATCTCTATGCACCAGAAAATCCACATCCAAGGATCAGGTTATCCCCAGTCCCACCCTTTGCAGGAAAAAGCCAGGGTGTTGTTCCCCGCCCCCAATACACACACACGTGCCCGCGCGCGCGCACAACGACACACACAGACACACACACACAATATCTACACAATCCTTCCAAGAGAAAACCGGGAGTCTGTGTTTGGGGGGCGGAGGGGGTAAAAATACAGTTGTTTAGGGGGCTCCAATCTTGCCTTCAGGCTAGGAGGCTCAGCCAGAAGGAAGGTCCCCAGCAAGGCTACTCTGGGAACTTCTGCTTCGCGCCCCTGGGGAGGGTTGAGGGAAGGCATGCATACCCTCACCAGCTGTGGAACAGCCTAATTAATACCTAATTTGCTCAGATTCCGCACCCCCCCCCCCCCACCAGGGTGAACCTGAAAGCCCAGGAGGGAGAGGCAAAGCTATCCGGCCGGGGACGCGGGTGGGGGGTGGGGGCTAGTTCCCGCGGCCGGGCAGAGCCCCTATACCCCTCCCCACCACCGCACCAGGTGCCCCCACCCCGTACTCGGGGGAATCAGGTGTGTGCCCAGGCACCCATCCTCCGCGGGTCGCAGACGCTCGGTCCAGCGACAGACAATGGAAAACTTGGGGCCGGGGCCCTGCGCCCCCAGGGAAACGAGATGTTACCGCCCCCTGGGACAATAAGCGTGGAGAGGGCAGGAGGCATCAGACACCCCCAGGGAAGCCGCCCAGCTCGGTGACCCAGCAGTGCCCGGAGCGGCGCCGCGGGTGAGCAGGTGACACCCGGCCAGAGCGCTCCCGCAGGTGGCCGGCGGCCACCGCGTAAGCAAGGGCCGGGCGGACGGCCCGGGGCGGAGGCGAAGCTCCGCGGCGAGGTCACTGCGCGGCCGCCCGCACCGCAGCCGCGCCCCCGGCGTCCTACCTTCATGTCGCTGATGATGGTCTGGAAGAGGCCTCCGAGCGCGCTGCATTCCTTCTCAATCACAGCCTCCATTTTCCCGGCGCCGGCAGGGTGAGGACACACACTCGGGGCCGCCTGGACTGTGCGCGGGGCCGGGGCTCGCTCACCCGCGAACAATTCCACCCTCCGAGCGACCCACCTCCGACTCGCAGCCTCTTCTGCAAAGAGGGCGAAGTGCCCGAGATCGGCTGTTCACTGCCCCAAATAATAATTTTAAAAGCCAAACCGCGCTGCAGCGTGATTCGCCTACATGCAGCGCTCGGCTCCTTGCCTTAAAAATGCCCGGAGAAGACTGACAATCAGGCCACCACTGGTGCCCACGACGGAAACGGCAAAGCCCATCTTGAAGCAAAGAAAACCGCCCGCTGACCCGGGGCCAGCGCCATTTAAAAATCCAAGATTTTCTAATTTAATAATATTTTTGAAGTTAAAAAAAAAATCGACCAACAGCAGAACGCGTCTGCTCGCGGCTCCCGGATCTGTTGCTCGCAGCCGCGGCCGCCGCCTCCTTTTCACTCCTGCGCGCCCGGCCCCGGCGCTCGCTCTGGCGCGGCTCCCGGGGACGTTCGGAGGGGCGCACGCGCGCTCGTGGCCGTGCGTCCGCCGCGGGGGCGCGGGGAGGGCGCGCGCTCGCGGCCGTGCGTCCGCCGCACGCGGGCGGGGCTAGGAGCGCGTGGCCGGGAGGCGCGTGGGGCGCCCGCAGCGGAGGGGAACAGGCGGGCTGTGTAGCGACTAACCCACGCCCGCGGGAGCCGCTTCTTCCTCCGAGCACGCACGGAGCACCCCCTCCTGCCCTGGCCGCGGGTCGGAGCACGGAGAGGGCGTGTCAGCACGCTGCTGGGCGAACGCCCACCCCACAATGGCTGCGAGCGCCGGGAACGGAGGGTGCACCGCCGCTCCCTGGGGACTTGCAGGGTGGCACGCTTAGCGCAGTGCCCAGCATATTGTAGTGAGCGCTCAGTAGGGCGGGAAAACTGCTGTGGCTGCTACTGCAGCCTTCGGGGAAGAGGCCCGTTTTGTGATATCAGGACTGCAGCGCCAGTCACGATTGCAAACAGCAATCGTAATTTGTAATTAATTTGTAATTAACAAATATGTAATTACCGAGAGTTTGGGGGCGTATCCTATGGCGGGAAGCCCAGTTCAATAAAAGTTGCAGGATACTGGCAAAGCAGATTGATTTGCCATTGTAAAATAAATGTATTCTGTGCTTCGATTTATGGGGATTGTTGACTGCCCCTGATTTGGACGGGTTTTTTTTTTTTTTCTCAGGCCCACTGAGGGGATTGGCTGTTGGTAATAACTGCAGAGAGCCCTGTTGGGAGATTTAACCTGGAAAGAACACAAATGTGCCTAAGTTGATTTGCAGGCCGGTGGTTCATTTTCATAGCTCTACGGCCTAACTGCATAGCTTAACACCAAATAGGCAAGAAGGAAGGGAGAATCAAATGAAAGGCTTTTAAAAGACCTTAAAACATAAGCACCTAACTCTTCACTGCTCCCTTGACCTTTGAGCTTACTTTGTGAAGCACAAAGTACAAAAGGAAAATACTGGCGAGGAGACCAAAGAAATTACATGTAAAATGCTGTAGACTTGTGTCAGACTCACTAATAATAGCTAAAGTTCTGGCTTTGAAAAACGGCATGAGTCAAATACATGGAGGGGCATATCACAGCTGCAGAAGATAATTTTCCCCTGGGCCACCTTGCCCAACTCTTAATCCCAACTACCCTTCTCCGCCCCTCTCCCAAAAATCATAAGGAGGAGTGTTACTTCTGGAATTAACCAATCTTTTAGACAAGTCTTCTGGGTCCCGTCCCCATGGTGATTTGGATGCCTAGGTCACATCTTCACCTTGCCAATAACAGTACGTGATACACAGTTTGCTCTCAATCATTACCATTATAATGATTTTTAATACTATTGGTATTATAGTGATCAGGTCACTGTTTATAGAGCCTGATTGCCTGGGTTCAAACTCCAGTTTACAACCTACTAACTGTATGACCTTGGGCCAATTTAACGGCTTCATTTTCCTCATCTGTAAGTGGGGATAAAGACTTAATAGGGCTGTTGGGACTTTCACGTGCACTAATATATGTAAAACATTTAAAGCAGTTTCTAGCATATAGTAAATAAGCGCTCAATAAATCTAACAGATGTAGTTTATTCATAATAGCCAAGATGTGGGAACAACCTAAATGTCCATAATGGATGAATGGATACAGAGAATGTGGTATGTCCATACAACGGGATATTATTCAGCCCTGAAGGAAATCCTGCATAGGTGACAACATGGATGCAACTTGAGGACATTGTGATAAGTGAAATAAACCAATTACAGGACAAATGCTGCATGATTCTATTCATATTAAGTACTAGCTAACATACTCAAACTCGTTGAATGGTTGCCAGGTGCCGTGGTTGAGGGAAGGCGGTAATGGAGAGTTGCTAACCAATGGGCATGAAGTCTCAATTACACAAGATGAGGTAAGTCTAGTGAAGGAGAGATTTTGAACAGGAAAGGGGCAACATCAGAGTTGCACCCCCTACATTGCATTCTTTCCCCGTGTTTGAGCCTCCCTCAAACTCTCTCCTCCCTTTGAAACACCTAGCACTCACTGGGCTGACATCAAGAGCTGATTAACATGCAGTTTCTCCCAGGAGTATTTGCTTTATTATTATTATTTTTTAAATAGCTCCTAGGAGGAGGAACCCAGAGGAATGAAGCTCTACTAAAGGAATTTCAAATCTTGTGGCCTTCGAAAGGAGAGATTGAGAGGCAATGAAGATTTCTCAAAGCGGTTCCTGTCACCCTGCTTCGCCCAGTAGATGGTGGTGGGTCAGGATGCTTACCACCATCTCCCAGCTCTGTAACCTCTGGCAGGCTATTTGATCTCTGAAGCCAGCCTCTATTTCCTTGTGGGTTCCTAACTTGGGGCCTATTCCCAGGATCGAAATAGATATCAAATGCCTATCATGTAGTCATGCTACACACGTGAGTTTCCTTCCCTCCAAGAAGTGATTCTCAGCCCTGGATGTACTGGGAGCCCTGCCTGGTCCTCAGACTTGGCAGCTGGAATCCTCTGGGGGGACTTTAAAACACCTGTGCCTGGGTTCCACAACCAGGGAGCCCAATTTAATTCATCTGGGCTTTTTAAAAGTTCCCAAATGATTCTAATGTGCAGCAAATTTGAGAACCTTGATCTAAGGAACTTTAAAAGATACCCATGCTCAGGTCCTACCCCTAAACAATTAAAGTAGAATCTCTGGGGACTGGGCTCCAGATTTTTTAAAATGTAGTATACATATTTTATTCCATCCTCATATAAGGATACATAGGCATGTGTGTGTGTGTGTGTGTGTGTGTGTGTGTGTGTGTGTGTTCATATTTTGTCCTTATTTGCTTCACCCAAATAGGATCACATCACACACACTTTTCTGGATCTTGTTATTAACACTTCGTGTTAACACCTCTTACCATCAACAATTCCTATAGAAATCCCTCCAGGTCAATTAATATTATTCCAATACATTTTTTCTTTTAATTTTTTTTTTTACTTTGATACATTTCAGACATACAGAAATAAGCAATAATAGTGCAGAGATCTCCACACTTACCCTTCCTTAGATCTCCCAAATGTTTATCCTTTATGGTATTTCCTCCATGTCTGCATATGCTTTAAAGGCTCCTCATGAGGGGCACCTGGGTGGCTCAGTAGGTTGAGTGTCAGACCTCAGCTTAGGTCATGATCTCACAGCTCGTGAGTTCTAGCCCTGCACGGGACTCTGCACTGAGCCTGGAGCCTGCTTTGGATTCTGCATCGCCCTCTCTCTCTGCCCCTAACCCACTCACATTCTGTCTCTCTCAAAAATAAATAAACATTAAAAAAAAATTTTTAAAGGCTCCTCATGAGATCCTTAATGTATGTCCCCGAGGGGAGGCCTCAGGGTTGCTATGAGGGTTGTCATTGTTTGTGAATCTTCTGACCCCTTGTAAGAGATCCTTGCCCAGAGGTAGCTGTGCAAGGTGGTGAAGAGGGTAGGCTCAGAGTCAGGCTGCCTAGGTTTGAATTCTGACTTCTTTGCTGCCCAGCCTTCTGTGCCTCAGTTTTTTCATCTGTAAAATGGATAATGGAAGTGTGAACTCCTAGGGCTATGCGAGGCCTAAATGGGATTATTTACTCTAGTACTTGGCACACAGTAAGTATCCAACAAAGGTTAGCTAGTAATATGTATTGATCATGACCATGGCTCATCTATGAAATAAACTTAGTTCAAGCTCCTTTTTATGACCTATTAGCACAATGCTTTATGAGCCCCAAACCACTAAATCCCTTAGATAAATTGGGAAGTTGGCAGTATATAAAAGTGTCTCGAATTTAGAAACTGAAGGCCATTTTAAAAATGAAACCAGCAAGAATCAACAAATCATATCTGTTGCAATGACTCACCCTAAGAGATGGTTTGTCTGTGTTTGCAGATGGTGGCCTGAGATACACCCCACAATAATATAGCCTTAATGTGCAGAATGTGTCACTGAGGCAGGAAACTAATGAAAGAAGGTATACCATCATGAACCAATTGGTAGCCAGGCCAAAGTAAGGTTCTGGAACTGCAGGGTCCCAAACCCATGCCTATGGGGGTCAGGCAGCATACCTGTGTGAAGCAGGCCAATTGTAAGTTCACAAGAGGTGGGGAGGGACACTGGAGCCCTGGTCAGCAAAGTGCTCCCTCAAGAGCCAGGTGCTCCATACTCCCAGGCCAAGTGGGAACGTGTGTCCTTAATCACCACATGTTCCAGTCCTTCCAGAGGGGCTGACACTTTGGATCCTGGTGTGAAGTTCTCCAAAATCTAAATATTTTCAAATTTCCCAATTTTTAAAAATCTTCTCTGCAGGCCAGTTTGTGGCTTCTGATCATGGCACTCACATACGGGGTCTGGTTCATGAGGAAGATGTAAAAGAGGGGGAAAGGTATAAGAATTTGCATTTCTCTGGGACTGTTCAAGGACAAGAGGCCCGAAGTTATGGTGCTAGGTCACCAGAAAAGTGTGCCTGCCCTGTCCTGGATAGGGATGGTTTTGTCCATTCCTGAGACATTTCTGGAGCATCTACTCCATCCCAAGTCACACTTTTTTTTTCCCAGGAATGCCTGGTTCCCTTCTTCCTGTTGATATTCTCCCAAGCTGCCTGCCGACTACTCATTTAGCAAAATTAGTTACCTTGATATTGAGAATGGGGCTTGCAGGGGAGCAGATACACCCATCACAAATTACAGAAGAAGATTGTCCAGGATCCAATCTCTTCCTCTTCCCATGCTCAGCTTTTCTGTTCCATACGAGCACCGATGAAAAAAAAGGGGCATTGTGTAGGTAAGATATGAGTTCTGGTTATATAGAAGCAAAAGAGTGAAAAGCCTTATTAGCAAACTTTACTTTTAACATACCACGTGAAGCAACTGAAAAACATCTAGTTATATCTACTTAATCAGAGGCATCTGAGTTTACCTAAAAATGGAAAATATTACACATTCTGCAAAAACCAACATTTCCCTATGTAAACATTTTACAGTTATTTTTAGTATACTCAGAGTTGTGTGACCACGATCACAACCAATTTTAGAACATTTTCACCGAAGCGAATCCTTACCCATTAGCAGTCACTCCCCACTTCCCCATACCTCTCCATCCCCAGCCCTAGACATCTACTAATCGATGTTCTGTCTCAATAGATTTGCCTATTCTGGACATTTCATAGAAATGAAATCATGCATTGGCCTTTCTCGTCTGACTTCTTTTACTTAGCATAATATTTACAAGGTTCATCCATTCTAGCATATTTCTGGACTTCATTCCTTTTGTGGCTGAATAATATTCCATTGTATGGATATACCACACTTGTTTATCCATTCATTCATTGGTGAACATTCGAATTGTTTCTACTTTGACTATTATGAATAAAAGTGCTATAAGCATTCATGTATGAGTTTTTGTGCTGACATATGTTTTCACTTCTCTTGGGTATATACTTAGAATGGAATGGCTGGGTCATACAGAAAATCTGTTTGTAACCTTTCGAGGAATTGTCAGACTATTTTCCAGTAAATGGTTTTTTATTCCATGTAATTCATAAGGTTTTTCACAACATGAATTAGCTCTGATGAAGTCAATGTCAATCTATTCATAACAGTGCTACCATATGTCTGCATCAAGATTTGGCTGCTGTATCATCCCCAACTAGTCATTGGTTATATGGTAAATTTCTCTGTTACCTAGCATTGCACCCACAGCAAATTGTTTATTGATCCTTCCAATAGCATGATTTTAGAAATTTTAAAATTTGTTTTACAGCAATCCCATTGTTGAGATGTTTCTAGCATTAAGACTTCCAGGTAAACAAAATTCTACTGTAGCCAATTAATAGTCTGTCTAAACATCTGTCACTCATAAGTTTGGCTAGCGGTAGTCATTACTGAGAATTCATTAACCCTAGATTCACCGATAAGGCCAAGATTCTGCACCTGCAAAGCTGAATTCTGGTTTGTTTGGACAGCAGAGAATATAAAATGACACAGGAATTAAGAGTGCATTGTGGCAAGATACTAAAGACATCTATAGTCTTTGCTGTGCCCACTTTGCACATTTAACTGATCGGGGTTCCTCTCTCCAGCAACACCACAGGCGTGACTACAATTTCAGGAGGTTTTGCCAAGGCAGATGCAAGCTTCCTTCTCCTAGGTCTCGGGCTTTTCTTTAAATCAACAGCAAAAACAGAGGCATGGGAGACCTGTCTTTGATGTGCTAAGGTAGATTGGGCACGGTTGTGGAGTCATAGAGATTTAAGTTCAAATCCTCATGTGTCCATATGACAGGTGTGTCCATGAGCAAATTACTTGACCTGTCCATGCCATTGATAAAATGCAAAATATTCTTACTTCCAAATCTTAAATATTAGAAATAATGTAGATACTGAGCCTGAGCTGTGACAGACACTCAAAACGGTGTGTGTGTGTGTGTGTGTGTGTGTGTGTGTGTGTGTGTGTGTGTGGTTCTTAACCAGACTGCTGGCTTTGTTTGGGGTAACAGAGGTGAATTTCGGCCTCTGAGCCGGGAGACATTTAATCAATTGTTTCAAAGCAGTTCTGTCTTGTTTACTTTTAATAATGGGTTTGTTTGCTTTTAATAATAAGACCCAGACCCAGCCCTTCTATTTTCTGAAGCTTGTGAGCAAATGAATGCTTGTGAACTGAAGCTCGGCAGCAATCTCTGCAGCCACAAGTGGCCAGCGGCCACAGGCAACAAGTGAAAACAGGTTGTGCGCAGGGAAACGTTTCATTTGCAGAGGGTAATGATATTTACCTGTGATCCTATCCAGTAGCTTCAAAGGTGGTGGCAAGCATTACCTAACTAATGAGCACGACACCCCGTGGGCCACTGGCCCCAAGGCAGGAATGATGGTATGTAATATCTTCCCAAGGATGCCCATCAGAAGAGAGAAGGAGAAGAAAAAACCTGTCCACCTGAGCTTGACTAGCTGTGTGATCTCCGGGAAGTCAGAGATCCCTTCTGGGCCTCACTTTCCTCATTTGTAAAATGAGAGGGTTGTTCCAGGTGATGTTAAAGGTGTCTTCCGTGTGACGGTGGCTGACCTTCAGGCCTGACTTTAGGCTCACTCTCAACCTTTGTTGGCTTTACATATATAGGTGTTTATGTCTGTCTCTGTGGGTGTATATATGTTTATGTTTTGGAAGCAGCTGGAAAAAGAGATGAGGGAAGAGATGGGTGCTGTTTGCTCCAGGCGGTGACTTAGGAAGGCATTCCCAGAGAAAGGAGAAAATTGGAGCCCCTGCGTGGCTCAGTCGGTTGAGCGTCTGACTTTGGCTCAGGCCATGACCTTGGTTTGTGGGTTCGAGCCCTGTGTCAGGGCTGCTGACAGCCTGGAGCCTGCTTTGGATTCTGTGTCTCCCTCCCTTTCTGCCCCTCCCCTGCTCATGCTCTGTCTCTCTTTCTCTCTCAAAAAATAAATAGTAAACATTAAAAGAAGAAAATCACCTCCCAAGTGATGCTTCATGCCCTTCCCCCACTGCCTTGGACTCCTGGACTCTCCCTATCACCTTGTCTGTCACTAGACAAGCAGAAGGAAGCACAACCATGAGCTTGTCTCATCTGCAACGGGGGCACGTCTTCCCCCCAAAACTTGTTGTTTGTATTTATTTTACTCTAAATCTATTTTAACCTAAACATGTTGAAGAAGGAGAGACCTACCCATCATCTCACACCTCCTATAGATATGTATTTGCTAGAACAAATGCAACCCCAATCATCAAATGAAAACAGATTTCATAGTTGTTTCACATCGTTGTTCCCCATAATCTAAATTTTTCTGATAGGGAGCTTAATACTTCAAATGGCAACCAGTCCCTTGTTGGTCATAGCTATTTATTTGAAATAAGATCTTTATCCTGAGTTGGATTCTTTTCCCTTTGTTGCAGTGAATGTTCTTTAGTTCTTTTTTTAAACGAAAAAAATTTTGGGGGGCGTCTGGGTGGCTCAGTTGGTTAGGCATCCAACTTCAGCTGAGGTCATGATCTCTCGGTCTGTGGGTTCGAGCCCTGCATCGTGCTCTGTGCTGACAGCTCAGAGCCTCGAGCCTGCTTTGGATTCTGTGTGTCCCTCTCTCGGCCCCTCCCTCCCCCCTTGCGCACACACTCTCTCTCAAAAAAATAAACATTAAAAATTTTTTAAGTAAAATTTATTTAAAAATAAATTAAAATTAATAAAAAATTAAAATTAAAAAAATATTTTAATGTTTATTTATTTTTTTGAGGGAGAGAGAATTCCAAGCAGGCTCCACACCATCAGTGCAGAGCCTAATGTGGGGCTTAAACCCACGAACCGTAAGAGCATGACCTGAGCCCATACCAACAGTCAGACACTTAACAGAGCAAGCCACCCAGGCACCCCTGCAGTGAATTTTCTTAAGGTTCCATAATCAATGCACCATCTTTCCTTCAACACCATCTCCCAGAGGAGGAATGTAAATAGCCACACAATTTACATACATGTTAGCCACTGGGTCTCAAAAACTTATTATTATAGAAATTATGTATATTATGTAAACTATATTCTCTATATATTTATATGTTCAATTCCATAATATAGTTTCTGCTTGTAGTTTAATATGTATTACAATATATAAAAATAATTAGAAAACTGGATTAATTTAGAAAAAGCAGTTGTCTCAGGGGACTCATTCATGAAAATGGAAAGATCTTTTATCAAGTAATTTCCCCCCAGGGGGCCTTTAAATAGCAATCTCCCCCATTTTGATTCCATCTGTAGCAATCCCATTTAGCTGCATTACTGGACCACCTCATTGTGTAAAGGAAGGTAAACTGTATTGGTAACCATTTGGCTCTCTGTTTTTTATTCCCAACTTGCTACTAATTCATTTGGCCATTAATCGGCCCTCCCCCCCCCCCCCCCCAGGCCATTTGATCTGTTTGCAGGAAAAGCAGGGAGTTAGGGCCACTCCTCCAGCTGTGATGGTTTTCCAGAAGCACACAATCCAAAGAGATATTGTAGTTATAACAGAAATGATTAATTGAATAGCTCCCTCGAAAATGATGTGCCACTTTAAAGACCTCACCTAGTAGCCTGGCTGAGAACAAAGCCAGGAAGAAAAAAAAATTTTTTTTTAAAAGAATCCCATTAATGGATTTCTTAAAGTGCTGGATGCATGATAGACAATAACATTTCTATAATTTTGATAATATTCACTTACATTTGCATAACTCCACATGGTTTATGAAGCATTTTCACAAATATTGTTGCGGCTCTCACAGTATCAGAGTATCAGAGAGGAGGTGGGGTGGCAGGGGGTGGGGGAGTGGGGTGGGGGTAGGTGGGGGTGGGAGAGAGTGGGGGGCACGGCTCTGAAAGTTCTCAGCTGGACCTGAGTCCCAGGAGTGGCAGCGGACTTGGTGCTCGTGACTTCCCAAAGCCACCCGGCTAGGAAGTGGCAGAAATGGCACTAAGACCCAGGACTCTAATTTGAAATCTCTTTTAACCTCACCATCTCCCGAGCATCACAGCTAAAATTACCTTGTTGGACTCTCTTACTCAAGAGAGAAGGGCACACCGACTTGGAAGTATCTGGCCGTTGGGGGCCCAGAAGTCCAAGCAAGATGGCTGGTCACAAAACACATCTGAGTCCCATGAAGCATGACATTATTTTCCGATATTTTAAAGAAGTGTGTTCCTTTCTGTGGGGGCTTCATGGAATTTACTGCACGAGGTCCACACATCCTTATGAACCACCAAGCCTATGCAAAGAGAGACTGAATATGCAGTGGTCAGATCATATAAAAAAAAAAAATAGAAATAAAACCTTGAGCCAAAATCTGCCCAGGAAACACATCTTTTACCTGCCCTTATCAATAAACAACCCAGGTAGCCCGTCTGCCCTAAGTCAGATTTGCTAGAAGACAGATTGCTATCTCTAGTGGCAATCCAGGAAGCGAAAAATAATTCTGTAAAACTTGGCCCCAAGTGTCTAGAACTTGATTGATAACGGACACCTCCCGTATTTCCCCCCTCCGCCACCAACTTGGGACCAATCAGAGAGAGCTACATGCGCACTCCTAACCAATAGGATTCCCTGCTTCTAGTTCGCCCGCCTCCAGCTCCCCAACAGTCTCCAATCAGGGCATACCTAAGGCTGGGGGGGGGGGGGTGGGGGGGTTCCTTCCACAACCAAGCTCTCCAACTTTCTGCCTGCCTGTCCTGTCCGTCTCTGCCAAAATGCAAGTGACAGCGGCCGACTTTCTTATGATCGCATATAAATAGCTTTTGCATTTCTCATTGGTTGGTCTTCGTTTATTTGCAGGGCATATATCAGAGATGTAACATGGCTCATTCATACACACACCACTTCCTTCAAATATTTGCAGTGGCTGTTGCCATGTGGGTCCTAGACCCTGCCACCAACTGCACACCTAAGATTAGTAGATTCGTTCTTTTTGTTTGTTTTGTTGTTTTTTAAGATTTTATTTTTAAGCAATCTACACTCAAGACGGGGCTGGAACTCACAACCGTAAGATCAAGAATCGCAGGCTCTTCCGACTGAGTCAGCAGGCGCCCCTCGATCCTCTTTCTGAGTGTTTCCAACGCACAGCTGTCTTTCTCCTTCCTAGTTCTCGGTGTCCTTTCTTGCTCAAGGCTGGGCCTCTCAGCCCGTCTGGCCTGCAGTAATAATAACCATAGCAGCCACCATCACAACTAAAACACCCTGACCTGAATGGCAGGCTCTGTTCTGCACACTTCATGTGTATCATCTCGTGTCAGCCTCTGGCTGACCCCATGAGGTCGATGCTAGTTGCAGATGGAGAAACTGAGGCATGGCAGAGTTAAGTGACTTGTTCAAGGTCTCGAAGCTGGTGTGATGCAATCAGGACTCTACACAGGCAGTTCGGCTACAGAACCTGGACTCCTCGCTGCGACAAGTATACCCCCTGCAACGTCAGTGGTATATGGGCAGAGGCCACAGCTGCCTGTTCCCCACTGAATTTCCAGCACCTACTTCAATGCTTCGTACATAGTACATGCCCAGCAGGTATTTGTGGAATGAATGAATGGCTTTTGTCTCATCTGTACAGGGCCTAACAAAACATTTCATACATTGGAAGTTAATACTATTCGATGCCCTGATTGAGTGTGTTTAATTTTCTCCCTAGTTACTGTTAACAACCAAAGGGAAAGGCTTTACTATACACAAATAGTACTTCATTTGCCCTGTCCCCACCGGACTTTTGTTCGTATTTACCTGACGTCTAGTCATGCCTTTTGTTATACTTTGACATTGTTATATTTTGACGCCTTGTTGGATGAAAAGGACCATTTGTTTCAATAGGTGCTAGGGAAAAAAAAGAGAGATCATTTGCTCCTTTCCCACCCAGATCTATATCCATCATTTGCTCCTGTCTCCCTTTGGGTGTGTTGTTTTTACTCAATTAGTGGCTCTGCCATGAACACTTCCAAAGAGCCAGCACCTGTGGGTCCCCTTACCCTCTCTCTAGAGCTCACCGACTTCTCCTTGACACCATTTACCGGAGGTGGTACTGAGTTTACAGCCTCCTGATCAGCGGCTCTATGAACCCAATTCGCACACACTGAATGCTGTGGGATCCTGTTCGCTGCTGGCAGCTTTTTTTGGGTTGTTCATTTCCCCCGCATGGCACTAATAGCTTTTTCAGACATCTCCAGGGACGTGGACTATTTTGCATTTGTAAGCCACCTTATGGAAAGGACCTGCAGGTCTGAAGTGCCCCGTGACCACTTGCTCAGCTGGAGACGTGTCAAGGCCTCATTCACCGGGAAGTGGAAATGCGTGGTAAGTGTGACATTGTGAACGTCCCTGTGGCACTGGATGTTCACGCAGGACTCTGGCGTGGCTGAAATAATGTCAGGAAAATGGAGTTTTACTGATTCAAAGGATTTTTCTGCTATGTCTTTAAAGTAGGGTGGGGGGCTAAAAAAGGAAGTGCAGTTGTGCGGGGGCAGGCGAAGAGAAAAGGAAGTGTTTAGTCTGAAGTCTGGAAGATTTTGCCCTTCCAAAGCAGGGCGGGGGATCCACCCAAACCCAGGGTTATCATCCCCCTATGCCTCCATCCTGATCATCACGATGGCAGGCTGAGAGAAATTTCCAAACTAATTTGGGCACCTTCTCCGTGCCAGGCCCTTTCCCTGTTTCGCTGTCACAGGATTGCTCTGTGAGAGTTGCTGTGGCCTTAGTTTGTACTTGGGGAAAGTGATGCACAGGGAAATTACACGACCTGGCCAATGTCATACTGCTAAGTGACGGAGTCACCAAAGCTAGGTTTTTCCCTCGGTGCCACCCACACGCTGTCAATGACAGGCAAACAAATGACAGGGACCATGACAATAAGGACCTGTTGCATTTCCTCAGTCTGGTAGACGGTACTCTTTTTGTTATTTGGGGGATCGCCCTGGCTGCGTCCCCTGGGCATCTAGTGGTAAAATTCCTTTCAAACAACAAGGAACAGTGCATTCTCTCGTAGGAAGCTGAATTCTCTCTGACGTTCTAGGTGGGGAATGGTGCCCCAGAAGATAGAATTGACGGTGGGCACTGCGGGGAGGAAAAAAAGACAGCAGGAGGAGCTGGCCAGAGACCTGAGTCATCATGGGTGCTAGACCACAGAAAAGCCTGACGAGGACCCGATATTTGTTTGTTTCCATGACTCCCCACCCACTCTGGCAGAATGAGTTACCCTAGGGTGCCCCCTTAGCCTCTAGGCATTCTTTTCACTATCAATAATTTGTTGAGTGTTTGGCATGCTGGTGTAGAGTTAAGATTAGGTCCTACTGCACACAATAACATAAACACACGCAGTGGCTCAACGAAGGCAGAAGTTTCTCTTTCTGTTGTGTAACAGTCTACAGGCTGGCTGTGCAGGACAAATATGGCGGCTCCGTGGTGTCATCAGAGACTCAGGCTCTGTCTTTCTGCTCTTCCCTCCCAGCTGTGGCTTCTGCCTCAAAGCCACCTCCCAGTCCAAGATGGCCGCCGGGGCCCTTCACAGGATCAAGAAGAGAGGGGTCCTTCCCAAATGAGTCAGCTACTTTTAAACAGCCTTCCAAGAAATCCCAAATAATGCTTCCACTTATATCCCATCAGCTGGGATTTATTCAAAGGGTCACATTTGGCTGCAGGAGCGGCTAGGAAGTATTGTACTGGGGGGACTGCTGGACACAGATATGCGCAGTTAAAAATGAGGAGTTACGGGGGCGCCTGGGTGGCTCAGTCAGTTAAGTGTCCCATTTCGGCTCGGGTCATGATCTCGCAGTTCATGGGTTCAAGCCCCACATCGGACTCTGTGCTGACAGCTCTGAGCCTGGAGCCTGCTTCAGATTCTGTGTCTCCCTCTCTCTCTGCCCTTCCCCCACGTGTGCTCTGTCTCTCAGTCTCAAAAAAATAAATAAACATCAAAAGGAATTAAAAATGAGGACTTTCTAATGGAAGAATGGACATTATAATAGACCAGGAGTCAGTAAACTATGGCCCGCAGGCCCAATCTGGCCCACCGCCTGGTTTTGTAAATAAAGTGTTACTGGAACACAGCCAGGCTCATTCGTTTACATATTTTCTACAGCTATTTTTGTGCCAACTACAGCAGAGTTGAGCAGTTGTGATGAGATACACCCTGCAAAGGCTAACTATTGACTATCTGACACTTTAGAGAAAAAGTTTGCTGATTCCTGGAAGAGACAATAGGCAGCTTGTGGACAAATGGCCCACAGCCAGAGACTGGGCTCTGCACCGGGTGCATAGATGTGGGTTCTGTCCTCAGACAGTTTATCGTCTAGTGGGTGAGACAGCCAAGGAGACCTCTAATTACAACGTGATGTGAGGAGTAGAACAGAACTCTGTTCAGGCTGTTGAACCATGTACAGAGCGACAGAGGCAGACCATCTACGATGGACTGCAGAGATGGGAGGTCAGGCAAGCTTTCCAGATGAGCTTGAAGGATGACAAGCTGGAAAAGAGAGGGAGGGAGGAATTCCAAGCAATGGGAAAGCACATAGAAGTGAAATGCCCAACAGGACGCATTCTTCCCTCTGTATGTCCTGGTTTTCCATGAGTCTATTTGCTCCAGGGGTGACACATCTTTGCCTCCCCAATTGCCAGGGCTGTGTGTGCATTGCACCCAGGTACACGGCACCTGCATCTTGCACGTACTCATCAGTTAGCTGCTCACACGTTAGCATCATCTGCAATCCCATTATCCTGAGTCCTGGGGACCCTGGCCCACTGAGCCAGACTTTAGCGTGTGAGCAAGGGACGCCGAGTTCCAGGGCCAAGTTCAGCAATCACCAGCTAGAAGCAAGGTCTCTGAATTAAAACCTCAATCCCAGGGGCACCTGGGTGGCTCAGTCGGTTATATGTCCAACTTTGACTCAGGTCATGATTTCACGGTTTGTGGGTTCGAGCCCCAAGTCAGGCTCTGTGCTGACAGCTTGGAGCCTGGAGCCTGCTTCGGATTCTGTGTCTCCCTCTCTCTCTGCCCCTCCCCGACTCGTTTTCTCTCTCTCTTGCTCTCTCTCTCTCAGAAAAATAAAATAAACATTAAAAAAAAAACACCCTCAATCCCACCATTTCCTACCTTGCATGGCCCTGGGCAAGTGTTACGACGTTTCTCCATCTTTCATAGCAATGGGAATTGTGTCACGAGCGTGTACAGGGTTCCTCAGTCTCGATGCCATTGCCATTTTGTACTAGACAATTCGCTGCTACGAGGGACTGTCCTGTGCATTGTGGGGAGCACAGCAGCATCCATGACGTCTACCCACTAGACACCAGTAGCATCTCCCAAATTGCGACAACCCAAACTGTCTGCAGACATTGTCAAATGTCCCCTGGTGCTGGGGGGGGGTGGGGGGAGGGAAGGCCCACATCGCCCCTGCTGGAGAACCCATGAGCTAGTAGCAAGGATTAAGTGAGATAGTGCATATGTTTCGTGTGTAAGCAGTCAGTATGGCAACTCTAATCATTCCCGTCACTGGTGTCCAGGAAATGTAAGCCGAGAGAACAAATACACGTCATGCAAGAACAAAACTCTCACAGAAGCAATTTCTGGTTTTAGGCTGGCAAACTCCAGAAAGGCAGTCTTAGCTGTGACAAACAACATTTTCTGTGAAACCCACCTGTTGTGTGTGGCATTATGTGAGGAATGTTGGCCAAGAGGCATTATCAAGTGAGCCGCCAGCGACATCCATTGTCTTGTTGCCTGATTTTGTTTGGGGGGAAATACCCACCCCCGCTTCCAGCCCTGTGCTTCTCATGAAGGTGAGCCCTATGTTGGCTCCCAAGGTGAATCACAGGCATAAGGGTCAAGTCTCTTGGGGAAGTCCATTCTCCTGGTCACAGTTCTTAGTCCAGGATTGGGAACAGGACTTAAGCCAGGACCCAATCAGAAAAATCCCAGGGGTTTGCTTGGACAACTCTGAAGACGGACTTGAACGTGCCAGGTCGTGAACTCTAGACCGTAGCCGGGAACGGGGGCCGTGTCTGAGAATAAGGCTCCCACAAGAAGGAGGGCAGAAGTAAGCAGCGAGACGAAGAGAAGTGGAGTGCTCTGATTTTCGTCTCAACTCCTGTCCTTGGCAATTCCTGAAACCCAATTTTTTCACCAACTGTTCCTGTTCTTGAGCTAATAAATCCCACATTTGCTTGTTCGTTTGGGCTAGTTTTTCTGTCCTTGAAACAAGATCCCCCTGTCTCAAACGATCCTGGATCCTGATTATACTAAGAGCAAAACACTTCATGAGTCTCTGCACAGTTTGAAAAATGGGCTCCAGCTCATTTCTCTGGAGCTCTTTCAGCTCCGCTGGTCTCACTGTGCTGGTTTTGACTCTAGGTCGGCTTCTCTGGTAGCAAAAGTGGGGCAGTGGTTCCAGGTTTCACGGATACGTGCCACCAGGAAAGAGAGAGGAAGACATTTCTCAGTTTGAAACCAGCAAATAGAAGTCCTGGGCTTCTCTGTGGTTAGACCAGGTGCTCAACCTCAACCCGAGGTGACGGGCAGGTGATCTCCTTGGTTTGTAGCCTAAAGCTAGATCCACGGGGGCTGGCTCGGTGCCATCCAGGGCTCAGAACTGCTACCCACTGGGAAAAGGGCATGGGTGCTGGGAGGCATGCTTGTGGCTCACTTGAAAACAAGAAAGTAATATTAAATGTCAACTAAAATGTCACCTTTGAGCGGCACCTTTCAGGTTTTTTTGTCGGATGTCAGTATTCCTTTTTCTGGGCTCTTTCAGGATTTGCTTGTCGATATATTAGCAATTACATTCTCTGTGGTTAAGAGTTGCTTGCCCAACATCTATTTTCCTTGCTAGACAATTTGGGCAGGGAGCAAATCCAACATTTTTTCTTTTCCTCAACATAGCCCCATACTCAGTGGAGGCTTGCTGTCTGTATTTGTTTGTTTACCATATACTTTGGCTTTATTTTACTCAAGATTTCCACGAGGATTATGCCAGTAGTGATCTTTCTGGCACCAAGGGGCTCCCTTCTGAATCAGAGACATGGCCGATAGTTGTGCCGATAATGGGAGCCTGTTGTTTGTGAGAATTATTTGATTAGCAACACAACTGACCTATCTGCGCTGATCTGCGCAGTCCAGAACTTCAGTCCAGCTTTGAAAGGCTAGATCTGAAATGAGGGAGAGGTGTATTAACTAAGTACACTGATTGCTTTCATTTACCAGGAGGTGTTTTATTTTGTTATTGGTTTCTCTCTCTCTCTCTCTTTTTTAACCCAATTAAATTTGTTCCCCTACAAAGTAAGGGCAAAGAATCTCAAGCCCAGCTGGCCAAGAGTCTAACGAAACCTCTGAATTGTATATTCCAGGACGGAAGTTCAAATCTTTCCTCCAAACTTACTGGCTCTATGACCCTGAAAAAGTTCCTTTATCTGTATACACCTCGGTTTCCTCATCTACAGAACAGGGATAATAGGATTAACCACGTTGTAGAGTTACTGGGAAAGTTGAATGACCTAATGTCCGTAAGTCTAGCTCACAGGAAGTGCTCGGCAGGGCTAGCTGTTAATGTGATGGCTCTTTTTATCCTTGAGTGTGCAAGTTCTGACAACTCAGACAAACCGACCAAGGCGGCATCTTCTTCATTTGTGAAACAGGACAAGAGCCCCTCCCCCCCCCCCCCCTTTATGAGACCGTCTTGAGGAGCACGTGGTAGGCATCGACTCAACGTTAGCACCAACTGACTTCCACCCATGCTCATCCCAGTGTGGAATGGGTGGGAGGGCGCCCTCTGTTCCCCTGCCCCTCTCATCCGTGGAAGAGGCATTTGAAACCCTAGAGTTTGTTTTACAAATAATTAGGAAACTAGGGCAAAGAAACCCTGGTAGGTGTTAGAGCGACATTATGGTTGAGATCTGATAGTCGCAGACCAAGCAATGCAGCTTCTGTGGTTCCTGTTTCAACCACTGTCGACCACATTGGGCTTTCAGACAAATCTGCGGACAGTAAGGCTGAAACTTTAGTTGGAACAGGAGAGGGAATGTACGTGGGCAGCTGCAAAATGTCCTGACTTATGTCTATGAAACACACTGCTAGCCAAGGCAGGGAAACCCTGACGCATTTTTGTAAGTTGTTGAAGTCTTTTCCCTCTTTGGAACCTTCCAGCTACCTCGTGGGCTTCTTTTTCCTATATTGCAGGCTACTGTTTAAGGTAGCAGTTGGCACGTTTGGAAACTACTAGCCTGAAAACGATTCACAACCTGAAATACCCCCTTGGTTTCCAGATAGTAGCTTATGCATTAATGGGTGTATTGGGGGGATCAGAGGGGTCTATACTCTATCTTACTATTCATTCCTCCACCCCAACCCCTAGCACAATGCCTGATAGAGGCTCCTGGCTTAGCTGATGTCTGACAAGTGAGTGAGAGAGGAGGAAGTCACTAAATTAAATAGATGAATGCACAAATGGGAAATCCTGACCAATGGTGTTTATAACCTATTGATGACCGAGAATTTCCAGACTGGCTGGAGACTTGCTTTGACATTTACTGACTTGCACTTATAGCAAGACCAAGGGGGAACCTGTTTGGGTGAGTTGATTCCAATTTTCAGTTAGGATATTGAGTGGTGTCAGCCCGGGCAGAAGGACCATATTCCTGTGAGCTTGTGTGTATAATTGGCAAGTGTCCAGGGCTAGTCAGTTCAGCTTGGGGACAGGAGCACAAAGCCCCTGCTGCTGAGCCCCTCTGTGAAGTCACCGCATTCTGGTTAGGCATCATGACATTATCCCCTGGCCTTCCCATCACTTCATGCTTAGGAGAATTCCTGTCTTTTGTAGCCTTGTAGAATACAGGCTCGGGGAAGATTGGATCTGGAAGGGGCCAATGTTTATCCACCAGGCCCACTGGCCATCAGAGTCAGAATTACCTGGGATACTGGGACGCTTGGGTGGCTCCATTGGTTAAGCATCCACCTCTTGGTTTGGCTCAGGTCATGACCTTGTGGTTCCTGACTTCAAGCCCCACATCAGTCTCTACACTGATGGCACGGAGGCTGCTTGGGATTCCCTGTCTCCCTCTCTCTCTCTGCCCCTTCCCCCACCCTCTCTCAGAAATAAATAATAAAAATGAAAAAAAAAAAAAAAGAATTACCTGGGTTACTGATTCATTTTACACATGATAAAAATGAAGCCCAGGGAAGTACAGCGACTTTCCTAAGGTCACACAGCTAGTTTGCAACAGATGGTGATTATACTGTGGCATCATGAGAGCTGTATATGTTGTCACAAAGTGTTTTCATCTCTATTCTCCCATTTGATCTTCTCAACCAGTCTCCACCTGCCAACGCAGAATTATTTGTTTTCATGTTAGGAGGAAAAGCAGTTTTTATTGGTATTTCTGTGTTAGTAGCCAGACATGACTTTCTCAAAAAAGGTACCACTAACCTATACAGCACCTTTGTACAAATTTGTAGAAGGCACCCTTTCTTCCAGGAGGATGTGGGCCCTTGTGACCGAAGTGCAAGCTGGACTTTGGCCCTTATTCCTGCTCTTGATCAAATGCCCTTGGACAGTTTCCAACCCGCACAACTGTGCGTGGTAGCCCTGTTCTCAACATGAAGAACTTGTCTTGACCTTTGGTTTGTACTCCCCAGTATCAAGCACAGAGCTGGTCTTGTAAGTGTTTTTAAAAAGGTGACTGAATTGCTCAAGGCTGCCTGGTTGATCAGTAGTAGGACTGGAACTTCTGATTCTTGGCAAGGCCTCAGGCTGCCTTACACAGGAGACAACAAATTTTAACCTGGTATCCTGTCCATATTCTACCACTGGGGGAGTAGGCCAGGATAATTTAGTTCTCCAGAAAAAAAAAAAAAAAAAAAAAAAAACCCTTGGGGTAAACCCTGAAAACCAATGTTCAAAGTCAAGGCTGGACTTGTAGTGACCCCCAACTCAGATGTGAAAGCCAGGATGTGCAGGTAGAAATAGCCTGATACCCTCAACCCCTGCAGGAATTCAAATGCCAACCTCTGTGTTTGGCAAAAGTTAAATGAGAGTTTGTAGCCAGGGAGCAAAGCCTCTCCCCATCCCCAACTCCATTCTTGCCTCTGCCCCCCTTGAAAGGTGTAAACACCTGAGGAAGGTTCCTGACCAGCTGTGCCTGGCCCATAATCACGGTAGTGACACTTCGGCCTAGTCATAAACATGCAGTGCTTAGCCTTTTTGTTATACTTCTCAACGTTATCACAGAGAGACGGCCTGTTTCCCCCTCAGGCCGCCCCCGAAGAGAATTTCCACTGCTCAGGGATGGAACGTTCTTAGCTCTGACTGTATATATAGCAATAGTCAGCTTGCTCTGAGCTCTTCTCAGGGGTTCAGGGCTTCACTGGGTCCTCTTATTTCCTCCCCACATTCGCCCTGCGAGGTAGGCGTTACTATGCCCATTTTGCCGATGAGGAAACGGAGTCAGAGGAGTTAAGTAAACCACTCAAGTTCACACAGCTAGCAAGCAGTGAAGCCGGGACTCAGACTCACGCCCTAGGGTGTCTTAACCACCAAGCCTGTGTCCCTAACTCTCCTGCGACGCTTTCTTAGTCCTTTTTGATGGTGTCCCATACTGGGCGCGGAGAACAAAGACCTGAAGAGAGCTCTGTTTTCTGCACGTGTTTGCTGCGCTACGTGTTTTGAGAGCTTGCTGTGTTTCCAACCCTGTGCTAAGGGACCGCCGTGGATTGACATTCGTTTTCTTTTCCTACTCAAAGCAAACCAGTGAGTCACCACCATGGCTCCCACTTTCCTTACGGGAGGTCAAGTCCCACACTTAAGGGGAAAGGCGTGATTCCAGTTCCAGGGCTACATGACTCTAAAGCTTGTTCTCACTCCAAAGGCCAGTGTTTCTCAAAGCATGGTCCGTGAGGGTCCATGGGTCACCCCCATTTACCTCTGATGGCGCGTGCAGAAATGCAGATTACTGGTCCACATTCAGTAGGGCCCGACCTACTAAATCAAAGTCTCTGACCCTGGGACCAAGAAATCTGCCTTCCTGCCAAGCTCCCCAGGTTTTCCCTATAAGTATGTGCACTTAAAACTCATTTCCCGGGGCGCCCCGGGTGGTTCAGTCGGTTAAGCATCCAACTCTTGAGTTCAGGTCAGGTCACGATCTCACGGTGCATGGGATCTAGCCCCGCATCAGGCTCTGCGCTGACAGCCAGGAACCTGCTTCAGATCCTCTCTCTCAAAATAAATAAACATTAAAAAAAAAAAACAAAAAACCCTCTCATTTCCACATCTTGGTGCTGGCAATATGGGCCTGCTCACTCCTGAAAATTCACAGAGTTGTACATTTCTGATTTGTCACTTTTCTCGGTGTCTGTGACATCTTCACACAACTTTGCCTGCTTTGCTCTGCTATCTCACACGTGGTCACGGTGTTACATTTCCAACCTTGATTCGCACGGGACGCCACAGTGCACCAGGCCTGAAAAACCAGGCTATGAGAATGTCCCGGAGTCACCTTTTCTCTGCCTCAGGCTGTCACGCAAAGGTTACTGGCAGATCTCGTTTTCTTCTCTCCAGATAATTCCTCCAAAATAGATCACCCAAGTGCCTCACTCTGAAAACTTCCGTCGGTTTCTTTCAACCCTGAAACCCAGATCATTACAAAACGGTCCCTTGGGGGCCTCCTGATGGTTCATCATCTGAGTTTCCACCACCAGGTCATGGAGGGTGGTCCCCGAAACTTCTCCTTTTGGGCTTATTCCGTCCATGATTCACTCCTTGACCGACAACGTCATCTGTTCTTTTCCCCTTTAACACTTGATGAGGGTTTTCCCTCTTCTTCTGTCTTCTTCTGCTCCTTCTAGAACCTCAGTAGAATCCACGTCCGAAATGTTTTTAGTCTTCAACCTCCATTAACTGACCCATTCCCTCTCTTATTCACAGGCATTTACTGAGCATCCATACATACTAGGAACTCTGCTAGGGACAAGAATTTAGAAAATAAATAGGATGTGGCCTCTTTTCTCGTGGCATACAAAGTGTGTTTCTAAGTCACTTATGGCAAATGCTTCTGGAGCTACTCCTTTTAATAAATGATATGTTGTCGTTGATGAGGACACTGATGCCAGAGGAGAGGAAGAAAGAGAAGGAGGAAGGGGGCGGGGGAGAGGAGAGAAGGAGGAAAGGAGGAGGCGATGATGACATTTTTTGAGCCCTTTGTCCATGGCAGGCCCTCTAACAATCATTTAAATGTATGACTTATTTCCCTCAACAACCCCTAGAGGTAGGTACTATTATCTCCCTTTTACAGACGAAGAAATGTAGACCAAGAGAAGTTGAGTGATTTTCTCAGCGTCACACAGTTCATGGAGTCTCACTCCAGAGACAGGCCTCTCTAATATTCTCTTAGAGTCCTCAAACCATCAAATGAGAAGTATGGAGGTGCAGGAAAAAGGAAAGAGGTTGAAAGATGAGAAACAAGAGCCTGATGAGAGTATAATTTTCCTCTGCCTGGCTCCAAATGAAGAGAATCTGAAATGTACATTGGCTATGTAAGTGTGGTCTTATCTGTCCTGTCTAAAGGATAGAATTTCCCCCAAATCATAGAACCATAAATCTCAGGGGTGGGAGGGATGCTGACATGGTGTGTAACCTAACCCCCATTAGATGCCGAGTCTTTCTACAACCTTGTCACCAAGTGCTCATCCAGGCTGTCTGGAATACCTCCAGGTACGGGGACCTCACTACATTACGAGAGGGTTTATTCTGTTGATTATAAACCAATGTAATGGATTCCGTGGTTTTGCCTGCCCAGCATCTCTCCTTCCTTTTGGTGACAGTATTCCCCGGTTTCCCCCGGGCAGCTGTCTACCCCCATTTTAGGTGATCCTACCAGGGGCTGTCTGTCAGTCAGCAGAGGAATGGGTATATGACCCCAGGTTAGGCCAAACAGACTGTCTTGCATGGGACACCAAGGAACACGAGAATAGAAAAGTGATAAAACCACGTCACAGCGATACAAGCACCTGCGAGGGCCCCTGAGCAGCTTCAGGACTCCTGACCTTCCTCAGCTTTCTCTTCAATTCTGGAGGCAATCATGTCCTTCTATTAAATCCCCCCCCCCTTTTTTTTTCTTTTTCTTGTCCTGCTTCTTAGCCAGGGTTATATTTTCAGGTTTGTACCCCAAATCCCTTAGCTGATATGATCCACTTGTGTTTTCTTTCTGTTGCATCGCATTATTCAATTCTTTTCTTAATTATCTCAATGTCTTTAAAACCATGCACATGGTTTTAAAACCTCTTCGGCGGAACACACGGGTAATTTCCAGTGGGACATCCCCCTGGTCCCACTCCCTGGAGGTAACCGCTGCTGATCGTTTCTGGTGTTCCCCCCAGAAACCTCTATTTTGTTATATTAACAGCTCTGTTAGTTCTTCCTTACACTGAGCTAAAATCTGTCAGCCCGTGGCTTCCATTCATTCGTTCACACAAAGTCTGAGTTTTGGAAACCACTGAACAGATTTCCCTTTCAGGTAGACGACAGTTCTGATGCCGTGTGCCCTAAGTCTCTCCTAGAACTAGACACTCTCAGTTCCTCTGGTTACCAGCCCCGGGACAGTCAGGAAACCCGTCACCATCCTGGCCCCTTTCCTCTAAATACAGGCTAGTCTGCTGTATCTTTCCAGAACTGGGACAGCAGAACTGAACAGAACTGATGGCTATTTATTCCACAGTGATCTGGTTGACAAAAGCAGAACCCCCTGCTGCTATCCTCGTCCTTCTTGCTGTCCTATAAAATGCAGCTGGAGAGTCCCTGAGTAACTCCTGTCAGCAGCCTTATCACACCACTGACCCTACTGTCCACTAACACACACACACACACACACACACACACACACACACACACTAGCTAAATCAGATCTCCTTGATTCTGAATTTCTACTACTTTTTTCTTTTTTTTTTAAGTTTGTTTGTTTGTTTGTTTGTTTATTTATTGAGGAGAGAGAGAGAGAGAGAGAGCACGAATAGGGGAGGGGCAGACAGAGAGGGGGAGAGAGAATCCCAAGCAGGCTCCTTGCTGTCATTGCAAAGCCCAATGCGGGGCTTGAATTCACCAACTGTGAGATCAGGACCTGAGCCGAAATCAAGAGTCGGCTGCTTAACCAGCTACCCAGGCACCCCATTTACTGCTTCTTCTTTTTTTTTTATCCAAGTACTGGAATCAATACACATGCACCTTAAATTCTCTCTAGCATGCAGATGCCTGTTAAAATTTTTGGCCCTTACTTAGTGAAATATTACCAATAAAGTCCCCGTCCCTCAGAGAGTCTATCCTGAAAGCATAATCTCACTTTGCATAAGCTGAAACTCTGCACACTGAAATACAGCACCAACACCAGGACGTGTATCAAAAGCCTTAGGTTTTTGCATACCCCGTGGCCCAACAGTTCTATTCCTAGACTGTTCTTTGAAACGTTGTTCAAAAATAACCCTAAACTGCGGAAGAGCCTAAATGCCCCACAAGTAGGGACTTGATCAGAGAAACCAAAGAACAATCATGTGATGGAATCTCATGTGGTTATTAAAGACCATGCTCAAGAGGAATAATAAATAATGTGAGAGGCCATTGATGCTATATTGTTAAGTCTACAAAAAGATTACAGGGAGCAGCTGGCTGGTTCAGTCCGTGAAGCATGCGACTCTTGATCTCGGGGTTGTGAGTTCGAGCCCCACGTTGGGTGTAGAGATTACTTAAAAATAAAATCTTAAAAGATAAAATCAATTAATAAAAAACAAAAAGATTATGAAACACTTGAGGCAATACAATCCCACTTTTCTACGTGCCTAGATGCATAGAACAAGGATTGGAAGAATATACATAAAATTGTTAACAGAGGTTATCTCTACGTAAAGGGGTTCTGATTTTTATTGTCTACTATGTCTTATCCGTGTTTCCAGATGTTTCTATTATAAACACTACTTCTATAGAAAATTAATTTTAGGGGTGCCTGGGTGGCTTAGTCGGTTGACCGGCTGACTTCGGCTCAGGTCATGATCTCACGGTTTGTGGGGTTGAGCCCCGGGTCGGGCTTTGCACTACAGCACGGAGTCTGCTTGGGATCCTCTGTCTCCCTCCCTCCCTCTCTCTCTCTCTCTCTCTCTCTCTGCCCCCCCCCTCAAAAATAAACATTCAAAAAATATTTTTAAAAGTAAAAGAAAAATATGGCATCGACACCTAATCAAATGATCCAGAATTGAAATGAAGAAAATTAAGTTTAAAAGTAATTGTGCTTTCTGGAAATTCTAACATTCTTTGACTTGTACGTCCATACTTGAGTCAAAGCCATTTGGGTGTCCATTAAATCACAACACGCTACATGGCGTGGACCTCCTGGGTCCTTCAGAAATACCTGAGGTACCAGATGTTCGGTCACATAAACCAAAGGTTATCTACTTCAGGGATCTCAACTCAGATGCCTTCAGGGCTAGTCAAGTTGCATACGTGAGTGAGGCAGGCAGAGGGTAAGAGCGGTGGTGAACTGAACAGCACGTGCTACTCAGCTCAGGCCAATTACATGTGGGAAGGCAGGCCCTGTCTTGCCAGAACTTCCACTTTCCAAAGAGAAGCCAGAAATCTAGATTTTTTTTTTTTAATGTGACATTTTATAATTTTTAAATGTTGAGAACCAATTCAAATTCTTAAAATACGGTGTAGGTCAGGGCGCCTGGGTGACTCAGTCAGTTAACGTCTGACTCTTGAATTTGGCTCAGGTCATGATCTTGCGGTTCGTGGGATAGAGCCCCGCGTAGGGCTCCGTGCTGAGCATGGAGTCTGCTTGGGATTTTCTCTCTCCCTCTCTCTCTGCCACTCCCTCCCTCTCTCTCTCTCCCTCTCAAAGTAAGGAAAATAAAAATAAATAAATAAAATGGGGTGTAGGCTATGCACCGTGTTGTGGGCCTTATCAGACTATTAGTTGGCCCGTTGGTGACCCCGGGTCCGCAGCTGGTATGAAGCCTGAAGAGACCGGTAGGAAGCAAACACGCCGACTGGCAAATGCTGCCGAAGCGGTGAGCAGGAAGCAGAATCAGGACTGACGGCCAAGGAACCATCCTGGGAGACGGAAAGCCAGCAAGGACAGAGCTGCAAGAGATCATTGAATTACACAGAATTGATACACAGAGTTGTTCAGAGTTACACTCAGTTGTACTCCAAGTTCCTGAGAGTAGAAGGGGGCCACCACCTGGAAGGACTTCAAAGAGAGAAGAGAGAGGGAGAGAGAGAGAGAGAGAGAGAGAATGAGAATCCCAAGCAGGCTCCGCATCACCAGCACAGAGCCCGACGTGGGGCTCGAATCCACAAACCGTGAGATCAAAATCCGGGCCGAAGTCCAATGCTTAACTGACTGAGCCACCCAAGAGCCCCTAGATTTCCCCCTTTTGATGACTGTGACAACACGGCTCATTTGTTGAATGTATATGTATTAAGTTTGTAATCATTAAATACATGTTAAAGCTTTGTAAAAGGAATTGCTAACACAGCAATTATTTTCTTGGTAGACCCTATCTGTAATTTTTACCAAAGCTGTAGTCTTAATGTATACACGGTTGTCCGTATTCATTTGATGGTACTGTGGAAAGGCTAGGGTGGCTTGTCAGTGGGGGATTCTGGGTTCTAGACTCAGCTCTCTCAAGCTGTGTGACGTTGAGAAGGCACTGAACCTCAGCGGGCCTCTCTTTGTGCCTCTCATTTCCAAAAATGAGAGCATCTCGAAGATTCTATCAGGAAGGAGCTGAAAGTGAAAAATCTCTTTGAGCCCAAAGCTTCATTACTCTCGAGCCTGCAGATAAGCCTGTGATGTAGCCCACCACCATTTGAGGACCCACACAGTAAATAACATTCTGGATTGGAAGATATCTTTAATGTGCTCCTAGAAAGGAGAACAAAAAGTAAAGGTGTTTTCCCCTCAAAGCTTGGTGTTTTTAAAAAAATTTTAGATGGGATTTAGAGATATGACTTGTCAAATGTTTCTTGGAAACGTGCTTCAAATACTGCCTCTTCATCTCCATCAACATGACCTCAGCCTAAGCCTTCTTGCTGGTCTCCTGGCCTTTGGTTTTCTATCTCTCACCAATTATCTTCCTAAAAGACATTGAACATTCCCCTAATTAAAGCCAGGTGGACTGCTTGATGCCCACTGAATCAAACCAAACTCCTTGGCCTGACGTTCATACAAGGCAGCCTTGTTGCCTGTCTTCTTCCTTGGGCCTCCCGATCCCTACAAACCCTGTCCTCCAGCCAAAAGGAACTCCTCCTATGGGTGCAGGCAAACCATCCCCTTTCATGACACACCATGCATCTTCAAATGCTCAACCCTCTGTGGGATTGTTCATTCTCATCTTGGTAACCCCCTAATCATCTTTCTAGGTACTGGGGATCCAATGGTGAATATAAGAGAGAAGTCATTCCTGTCCACACACAGCCTGCACTGGGCCTGACATACGGTAGTAAGAAGGTACTCGATGAATATTATCTTGATGGATGAATGAATGAATAGATGGATGTGTCCTTGAATAAGTGAATGAACCGATGAGAGAATGAATGAATCAATGGATCGATAAATAAATGGTTGGAAGGATGGAAGAAAGAATGAATGGGCAAATGAAGAAGTGACTAGAATGAATAAATGCATAGACATACAAATGTAGACAACTAATTCACAGAATTTTAGCAAAGCCAGATTCAGTGGTCAGAAGAGAAGACAGAAATGGAAGATGGCAGACAAGTTAAATAAAGCCAGAGGCCTGTAGCTGTCACCCCCTTTTGTTTCCCTACAGCTACTAAAAGACAGCTAGTGTTGCCCTCTCTTCTTCTGGGCCCCAAGCTATAGGTACCCTTGCCCCTGGCAGTCCTGAGGAGAACGCCTCCTTCTCTCCGTCCACCATGTTCTCAGAACAGACTTGAGAATGCTCGTCTGCTAGGACTCTTGGGGAGGGAACAAAGAAGGGGATGCTGGGAAGGGAAGGAACAAGGATGGGGATGCTGGGAACATGAGTTCTGGGGTCTCACATGGACAAATAGAAGGAAGCTATTGGATTTCTTTCTTGTTTATGTTTTGAAAATCTTGTAGCAGGTCCCAAGTGAGCCATGGAAGCTGGGGGTGTCTTCCTGCTGGGTCCCCAGAAGGGGTTTCTTCACTGGTAACCTAGACCTCACCATAGGAAGCTCCGTGCATTTCCACACCTCCCTGCATTTGCCACTTACGGTTGTCTCCATTCCTTACCAGGCAGCAGGGATACTAATACTGCCATTCACGGAGTAGTTAGCATTTCCCATATATTATCTTGTTTAATCTTTACAACAACCTATGTGTTAGGGACTCTTGTCCTCATTACATAGATGCAGAAATTATAGTTCACAGAGGTTAAGGAAGTAGTCCAAGACCTTACAGTGACCTGTACCTAGTGAAGCTAGGATTGAAATACAGTTTCATTTGACCCCAAAGTCCATATTCTTTTTTTTTTTTAAGAGAGAGAGAGAGAGAGAGAGAGCGAGTATGGGTAGATGAGGGGCAGAAAGAGAGGGAGAATCCTAAGCAGACTTCATGCCCAGCGCAGAGCCTACTGTGGGGATCAATCTCATGACTGACCATGAGATCATGACCTGAACCAAAATCAAGAGTCAGACACTTAACCAACTGAGCCACTCAGGTGCCCCCAAAGTCCATATTCTTAAGCTGTGTATTATATAGCTATTAATATTTCTTCAAGGGTATATCCGAGGGTCCCAGCAGGAAACAGATGGAAGACTCTAAAGGAGTCACTGGGGTGAGTTTAATAGGGATCGGTTCAAAGGTGTGGGCAGAGTTAAGGGAAACCAAGGAAGGCTAAGGGGCCCTTACCAATCAATAGCAGAGAGCTGCTGTCACCCTTAGGGCTCAGCAGAAGGAGATTTTCCTGCACTGGGGAGAAGTCACCTGATAGGGATCGTGCCCCTTGGTAGAGGAAACTAGACTGTGTCAACCCGAGGCTTGGCAGGGTGGAAGCTGGGGGATGAATACCCCCAACATCTCTGTCCTCTTATCCTTCCATCTCCTGTTGAAGCCACCCATTTGTCCAAATTCAACCTTAATCCAGGAGCATAGAAACATACTTATGTACTCCATAAAGGTTAGCCTCTTGGGGCACAGAGCAGAATGAAGAGGGGGAGGGAAGTAGATCACCAGGGGAAACTGGTAATCTCTAGCAAAGTGGTGAGCTCCAAGTTCCTTTTCTTTGGGAAGTCTTTGGATCCAGCCAAGTCAGAATAAACCATTTTGAACTCTCAGAGTAGATGAACTTTGTACTATTTGTTATGGATTTCCCTGTTTTCTCTTTGAGGTAGATGTTTGTATGTGTGTATGTGTATCTAGCTCCCTACTAGACTGTAGTACTCTGAAGGCATATTTGCAGTCCTATCATCTTTAGGCCACTCTTCTCCCCCCGTGATTAACACAGAGCTTGGCACTTTGTTGACCGTCAGAATTACTGGTTGAATTTGTTGAGCACTAGTAACGTACCAAAGATTTTCTCTGGATGAGGGAGATCTGTTCAGGTGGTATTTGCTGTGCTATGTTAATAGGTTTGTATTACATGCTTCCTGCTTTTGCAAATTTTTCTAGCATTGTAAGCCAAAAGCTAATAGTTCTAAGTACTTAACTGGAGTTTCAGTACTCAACTCCTTTTAGAGAGCCTGTCTCTCCAAGAGCATCCATATGCTTTGTTAACTTACCAAAGTCAGGGTTTGGACTGTCTTTTTCACTCAGTAAAAGTGATTTTCTTTCAATAAAACTAGAAATATCAGGGAATAGATGTGCATGGAATGATATGATGGCTGCAGCACAAGATGAGGCATCAGAATATCCATCCACTGCCTACTGTTTGGCAAATGACCAATCTCTTTGAACCTCAGTTTTCTCATCTGCAAAATGGATGCAATACGGTAATAATTAAATGAGAACATACATGTGAGAGTTCTAAAGCTAATACACATAAAACGGCTCATGACGATTAACAGTGGAGCAAGATGGTGGATTTAAACAACCCTTCAACAATTCTTTGACTGTGATTTTTAGAAGTATCACAAGTAAGGTGTCTTCTTTAAAGCAGAAGGCTTGGAGACAGGATATTAGATAGCAAGCAAAGATCGTAACTTTTATCAAGTGAACATCTAAATGATCCCCACTATTTTCAAAGTAGATTCATCTAATGATAAACATGGAATCAAAAGTATTAAGCAAAAGTTTTAATAGCAAAATAAAAAATGTAATCAAAAGTATTAGTATCAAAAAGGTGGCATAAGATGTTTCAAAAATAAAAACAAGGCTGGGGTTTTGGAAGTAAATTCAATCATGTTCCATATCAGGGATGGGA
This sequence comes from Panthera onca, assembly GCF_046562875.1. Lineage (NCBI taxonomy): Eukaryota > Metazoa > Chordata > Mammalia > Carnivora > Felidae > Panthera > Panthera onca. The sequence goes on from NC_138356.1 coordinate 67,823,457, forward strand.
GAACATTTTTTTATAAAGGGACAGTTAGTGAATATTTTATGCTTTATAGACCATACAGTTTCTACTCTGTCATAGCATAAAAGTAGGCATAGACAATTTGTAAACTAATGGATGTAGATACGTTCCAATAAAACTTTATTTCACGAAACAGGAGACAGTCTAGATTTGGCCTGTGGCTGTAGTTTACCAACTCTGTTCTAGATGAACCCAGCTTTCCTATGCCAACAGGAGCTAGAGAAATTGACCACGTCTCCTCTATTATTATTTTAGATTATAAGAGAAGGTATCAATATTTTTTGAGTAACTACTAAATACCAGGCACTATAGTAAGCATATTACACAGGTAATCTCATTTCATTATGAAGGAGGTACGAATATTAACAGGGTTTTTTTTTGTTTCGTTTAGTTTTTTTAAGTATACTTCGTGCCCAGCACAGAGCCCAGTGTGGGGCTTGAACTCACAACCCAGAGATCAAGACCTGAGTTGAGACCTGAACTGAGATCAAGAGTTGGACACTCAACCGACTGAGCCAACCAGGTACCCCAAAGAGGTACTAATATTATTTCCATTTTACATTTGAGGAATATAAGCAACTGAGCTGGGTCCAAACATAGGCTCATCTGCCCATCTCGTATTACCTTGCAGGGACATTGAGCCTTTTAGCGTTATGTTTAGTCCATTAATATTTAATGTAATTACTGATATATTTGGAGTTAATTTCACTATTTTAATATCTATTTTCTGCCTTTACCATCTGTGTTTTGTTCCTATATTCTGGACCAGGACAGTGGAGCTGTGGGTTTTCCCTGTCCATTCCCAACTAATCCCATCACTTTTAGTTGGGAAAGCATGGGCTCTTGCCCCCACTGCCTCCTCAATCAGACTCACCCTCTTCTGGCATCAAAGTTACTGATTTCCTTTGCCAGCTCCAGGGTGATAAAGCTGCATTTCTTCCCCAAGGAGCAGGAGGAGTGCTAGATATGAGTAGTCAAAGGCAAGAAAACCATAGTCATCTACCAATCTCATCTGAAGCTCTAGGAACATGTTAAGAGTAAATAGTTCTCAATTTTTCTGCCTTTTCTTGCTGTACCAGAAATGGTTGTTTCGGAGCCCAGTTTTAGAATTCCTCTTTTTATAGAGGGGGGATTGCTGTCCTCTTCATTCTACCATTGTGGGAAGTCTTTCCCTCTTTACCTTTAAGAGCGCTTTTGGACCCAAGAGCTACTTTACACAGCACTAGGTTTCTTTAGGTTAGCATTCATGGTATGTATTCCCCAATACATTTCCTTCTACCCTTTCAGTGTTCTATGATACCTCTTGTAGCAACATAATGCATTTTGTTTTTCTTTTCGTCCAACCTGACAGTTTTTAAGTTTTAATTAGAAAATTTAACCCATTTTCATTTAATATAGTTACTGCTGTGTTCATGTTGAAATCTACCATGCTACTGTTTGTTTTCTATTTGTTATATTTATTTTTAGTTTTTTTTCTCTCCTTTCTTGGTTTTTTTATAACTTCATTTTCCATTTATATTAGCTTGCTAGTTATATATGCTTTTACCATTCTTTTAGTGATTACCCTAGATGTTACAATGCACATTCTTGACTTTATTACTGTTAATATAAAGTGCACTTTCATATAAAGTATTTAACACTTCCCAGAAAATGCAAGAATCTTAGAGCACTTGAACTCCATTTCCCCCTCCTGCCTTTGTGTTCACAAAACATTATTTCATTAAAATACTGTGCATATATACACTTAATGTTTTTATAAAATATTATATATAACCCAGAGGAGGCATATACCAAAATGTTAAGGTTTTTATCTTTTGGGTGGGAAGTGGGGGAGATACATTTTTTTATCTGCATATTTTTCTTTTTCAACAATAAGCATGTGTTTTGTCAAAAGAATTTTTTTTAACTTTTTTTAATGTTTATTTTTGAGAGAGAGGGAAAAATAGAGTAGAGTGCAAGCAGGGGAAAAACAGAGAGAGAAGCAGACACAGAATCCGAGGCAAGCTCCAGGCTCTGAGCTGTCAACACAGAGCCCAACGTGGGGCTCGAACTCACGGACCGTGAGATCACGACCTGAGCCCAAGTCTGACGCTCAACCAACTGAGCCACCCAGGTGCCCCTTGTCAAACAAATTTTTAAGAAGACAAAAGGGAAAAAAGAACATTTGCCATGCAGACCCATTAAGCCAGAGCACTTCCTCCCCGCTCAGGTGCTCTGCACAGACAGACTCCTGCCTCCCCACTGGCCAATAGGGTGACTCAGAATGTGGGCAGGGCTGTGAGTGAGTAGGAAGCCCCTCAGGCCTGTGAGGATTACACAGGATTGCACAGTTTTGGAAGGATGAGGAGCCAATGCAGCCCAGTCGAGGCTTGCTTTTTAGCTCGCCTGTTCCAAGTGCTCATCACCATGGGTCACTCTACCCAGGGCGATCAGCAATATCTGGTTGTGGACGTGACGGGACGTTGTGCAATGATTGGGCAAATCCAGAGCCTTCCTTTTGCAGAGCTAGCGAATGCTGCAAGCAGGGCTAGGCTCATGTGAAAAGGAATTAGGCACAAATCTGCAGTAGCCTCTTCTCCGCATGGCCTTCTCAGCCGTGGCTTCGGTCCAAGGCACGGGTCAGGCCAAGCTCAATGCCGGAGATCTCCCTTCCCGCCTCTGACTCCCTGAGTCCAGGCGCATCAAAACCCAGCTGTCCTGGAGCCTCATTTATCCAAAACTCCTCCACTCTACGCTGGGTGATCAGGGGCTGAATGAGTGAAAACATTGCTTTGTATTTCTCTAATGCTTTTGAAGTATTTTCGTCTAGATTATCTTTTAACTCTGATAACAAGGCAATATGGAAATCACCAGAAGTCCATGCACTTGAGTTTCCCACCATCAGACTTATGGTACAGACTTGTACCCGTACCATTGCTTTCCTATTTCCCTTCTGTCATTGTAGAGGAAGGATCCCTTCTACAGGAGGCAACTTCTGTCATGTGAGCTATGGATTTTCTCCTTGCTTACCTTCTTAAGGACCCACCACATTAATATTCATTGTTTTCTTCTACATCTCCTACCTTTCCTTCTGCTGGGCCTTCTTTCTTAGCATTCAGATGTCCTATATCTCCAGTGTTTAAAAAACAAGCCCGTGGGGCGCCTGGGTGGCTCAGTCGGTTAAGTGGCCGACTTCACCTCAGGTCACGATCTTGCGGTCCGTGAGTTCGAGCCCCGCGTCGGGCTCTGGGCTGATGGCTCAGAGCCTGGAGCCTGCTTCCGATTCTGTGTCTCCCTCTCTCTCTGCCCCTTCCCCGTTCATGCTCTGTCTCTCTCTGTCTCAAAAATAAATAAAATGTTAAAAAAAAAAAGTTAAAAAAAAAAAACAAACAAGCCCGAACATCCAACCAAAGTCAGATAGGACTAAAAAACCAAAAAACAAAATGCAACTATATGGTGCCTACAGGAGACAAACTTTAGGTTCAAAGATACCAATAGGCTAAGGGGCCCCTGGGTGCTTCAGTTGATTAAGTGTCTGATCCTTGATTTGGGCTCAGGTCATGATCTCACGGTTTGTGAGTTCAAGTCCTGCATCTGGCTCTGTGCTGACAATGCGGAACCTGCTCAGGATTCTCTCTCCCTTTCTCTCAGCCCCTCCCCCGCTCTCAAAAGAAATAAATAAACTCAAAGAAAAAGTAGAAAGATGGAAAAACCTCATGCAAACAACAACCATGAGAGGGCTGGAGTGGTCGTGCTAATATCCGACAAAACAGACTTCAAAACAAAAAAGTGTCACTGGAAAGAAAGAGGGGCCTTTCATAAGATACTAAGGTTGGTGTTCAGGAAGACTTTATTGAATAAATGAATAGAGATGACAGAATGGAATTTATGACCTACTTTCACTGGTGAGCAAATGGAGGCCCGAAGGACCATAGCAGACACTGAGGCTCAAGTGGATAATTTTTTGATGACCCAGGCGTGGGGCTTGGGTTTTCTTTTTTTTTCAACGTTTATTTATTTTTGGGACAGAGAGAGACAGAGCATGAACGGGGGAGGGACAGAGAGAGAGGGAGACACAGAATCGGAAACAGGCTCCAGGCTCTGAGCCATCAGCCCAGAGCCTGACGCGGGGCTCGAACTCACGGACCGTGAGATCGTGACCTGGCTGAAGTCGGACGCTTAACCGACTGCGCCACCCAGGCGCCCCGGGGCTTGGGTTTTCTATCCTTTTCCTGATAGGCTGCCTCTCTAGCAATGATGCCAATGATGACCATGACCGCACGCTAGACATCACTTGCTTTTCCCATATTAACCCATTTGTCCTCACGTCCCCATCAGTGCATGAGGAGGGTACTGTGATCCCTGCTTGACATATGAGGAAACTAAGACACAGAGGGTTGAGTAGCCTACCAGCTGCTGAGAGGTAAGCCTCTGGATATGAACCCAGGCGGTCTGAGTCTGGAATCGGTAGGTTAACCCACCAGACAACATTGCCTCCATAAATTAGCCCTATTAACAGGTTAGCTTCATAATATATCATTATGTCCCAGAGGATGAGGTCTAGCTCACCTCAAGATTGGAAGGGTCAGCTGAGCCTTCCCGGAGAAAGTAACACTTAGGCTAAGTCCTGACGATGCGTAGCAACTGGCCAGCCGATGAGAGACTTGTGCGCGGGAACCCTTGGAGGAGACACGGCAAGACACATGCGAGGAAGCGAGAGAAGAATGGAGCTTGAAAGCGTTGAAAGCGAGCGGCGAGGTCCAGGGCAGGACAAGGAGGCACCACGTGGGAAGGCCTTCAAGTGGGTGTAAGCCCTAGCATGTTTTGGCTGCTGTCAGCTACAAAACCTAGACTCGAAGTGCCTTCAATGATAAACAAATTTCCGATCGAACTTTACAAGAGGCTCAGAGGTGGGTGGCTTCAGAGTTGCCTGAATCCGTGGAGCCAGAACCTTTAGCTCGTGGTTCTGTCATTCTCGGCCTCACGAGAAGCTCTCCTCATGGTCACAGGGGGGCTGTCAGCAGTGACGAGAGCAACAGGCTCCTCCGAGAGTGGCCCGTGGTAACTACCACAGACTGCCTTGTCCGGGGGGTTTAGAAAGCCCAAATTCCCTCCAAAACTGGGGGGGTGTGTCTATGTGAATGAACACAGGTGTAGTTGGGAAGGGAGGGAGTGATGATTATGTAGGCAACCCACACCGTCCACTACATCATTGTTAGAGTTTGGAATTTTTTTCTAATGGCAACGGAAAGCCATTGGAGGATTTTGAGCAGGACACCTGCTTATTAATGGGAAGAGAAGGTATCTTCCTGATTTATTTACGTGTAGGCCAGACCTGATGCTTCTCTCTCTCTCTCGCTCTCTCTTTCCATCCTTCCTTCCTTCCTATAAATGGATGGCTATGTTGCATGCACTATCCTCTTTCCTTAAAAACTCAGAGCCATGTTTACCTGCTGACTTTATTCAGCATGTGGGAATTGACACCATGGAGAAACACTCCATTTCCTTCAAATTTGGAAGCACTGTACATGCGAAAATCTCATGACTACTGTTTTAGTTCTAGTACAAAAAGTAGTAGTTAATTTGAAAGCTTTTTTTATTTTTTAAAATGTTTATTTATTTTTGAGAGATACAGAGAGGGAGAGCACAAGCTGGGGGAGGGGCAGAGAGAGAGAGAGGGAGACACGGAATCCGAAGCAGGCTCCAGGCTCCGAGCTGTCAGCACAGAGCCCGACGCGGGGCTCGAACTCGCAAACCGTGAGATCATGACCTGAGCTGAAGTCGGACGCTTACCAGACTGAGACACCCAGGTGCCCCCAAACCATCTTTTAATTGACTGCCCTTTGCTCTCTGTGTATGCATTGGTGGATGCCTGGCACGTAGTACGTGTTCACCACACGAGTGATGGCAATGAAATTGTACCACGGTTCTGCCATCCCAGCGGCAAGGCGCACGCTTTCTGTAAAACTGGAGATGATGCCATTCTGGCACTTTCATCAATTCCAGACGATTCATACTGGTGAAAACCTTTCACTCCTTATTTGTAAAATATTTCTTTTCTAAAAAACATTAAACATGCAAATTTTGAACAAATATTATAAGTGAAGAGCCTTCTTAGGGACGTAAAAAAAGTATGATCTAGCACGGTACGTACCTCAATGTCTTCTCAATAACGTGAATTCTGCCAAAACTTGTCTTTGCCTGTTTCTGTATCCATAAGGTGATCATTAGTTTTCATGAGTGCTGATCGTGTGCCTGGTGCCGTCCGCTCTATGTCGATGTCATTTGCTCCTTCCCAGGAACTCCACGGGGTCAGTTCTGTTAATATCTCCTTCACGGACACAGTACTGGGGTTTTACATGAAGTAAATGGCCTCCCCTGTGTCTTATAGCCCGAGAGTGTAAGAGCTGTCTTGCAGCCCAAGCTCATATTCATTTCTCTTTACTTCCTCAGTAAGTTTATGATAGAAACTATGTACTGTTCCTTTACTTCCCTATTAAATTTTGGTCAGAAGTAAATTCTCAATGATTTGCCTCTAATCGTCTACAAATTCAACACATATTTATTGAATATCGACTGATGGCAAGGCATTGTGCTGGAGACTTGAATGTAGAGATGTAGAGGGCTTGTAAAAGGGCAAGGACTGGGGCCCTCCCTGCAAGGCCTTTATATTCTAGAAGGGAACTGGAGATGGTATGGAAATTATACACATGCAAGGCAAAATAAAGTTAGACAGAAGCTAACTTCTTGAACATTATACTATGTGCCAGGAACTATGCGTACCTTATTTGCATGTTCTCATTTAACTTTCTGAAGAAGGAATCAGAGACTCAGATTCCTTAATAATTTTCCCATGGGGTGCCTGGGCGGCTCAGTCAGTTGAGCATTGGACTCTTGATTTTGGCTCGGGTCATGATGCCAGGGTTGTGGGATGGAGCCCCGCGATGGGCTCCATGCTGAGAATAGAGTCTGCTTGGGGATTTTCTCTCCCTCCCGCCTCTCTCTATGCTCCTCTCCCCTGCTCGTGCTCTCTCTCTCTCTCTCTCTCTAAAAAAAAAAAAATTAGAAAAAATAATTTGTCGAATGCACCATGTAGAAAGCAGGAGAAATCAACAGACTAGGGTTGGAAGCTTGGCCCTAACTCCTGCCTCAAGAAAAGATAGAAGTTAAAAGTAATGACAAGTCACTTGAATTTTAGGGCATGAGCAAAATCCTGCTTGAGGAAGAGGTGCCCTTTGGAATTGTTGAAGGAAGAGAAGACTGGGGAGGGGGTCAAGCAGACAGCGTATTGCAGCAGAGGGAGTAACAGTGTGAACAAAAGAAAGATTAGTGCTGGGGCTGTGTGTTTGAAGAATGGCACCTAGTCCATCGAATGGAGGATATGACATGTGCACCCGATGGGGGGAACGTGCTTGAGAAGGTGGAATGGGTTCCACTGAGAACTTTCTCTTGACAGGTGATGGGAAAATGAAGGTGTGGGCGGGTCAGTGATATAACCAGAGCTGAGTTTTAGGAAGATTAACTTTATGAGCTTTAGAGTGACTCATAGCTGATGTCACTCCTGTTGTTCTGACCCCCAAGGTGCTTTTTCTCAGCTTTTCCTTCTCCCAAGCAGTGAAAGGAAGAAATCTCCAAAAACAAAGACAAATGCCATTCAAGGTATATAGCCCCATTGCTTCCTCCTTTAAGAGCTTTTGCTTTTCTTCTTCACTTAAAGTCAATTAAGAAACATTCTTCCTCAGAGAAAATGGCTAATGAATATATATTTAAAAAAGTAGATACACTGGTAGTGGAGAAATACTCATTAAAAGTAAATGAGTCAGCACCAAATTAGTTATGAATCTAAAAAGTGATAATACTCAGTGCTTGTGAAGATGTGGTGAGGTGGACACTAACATGCCGTGCTCAGAGGAGTGTGACTTGATGGACGTGGTCTAAGAATTCCACTTGTAGGAATTCATGCAGAGGAAGTCACCCAAGATTAAGACAAAGATTTGTACCCAGAGAAGTTCACCACTAAATTCCTGAGAATAGTTAAAATTTTGAGAAAATTCTGATGCCCCATCTTAGCAAGAAGGCTAAAATAAGGTGCAGCCTGGGGTGCCTGGGTGGCTCAGGGGGTTAAGCGTCTGACTCTTGACTTCAGCTCAGGTCATCATCTCATGGTTTGTGAGTTCAAGCCACACATCGGGCTCTGCACTGACAGCACGGAGCCTGCCTGGGATTCTCTCTCTCCTTCGCTCTCTGCCCGTCCCCTGCTCGCTATCTCTCTCTTGCGCAAAATAAATTTTAAAAAATAATGTGCTGACATATAATATTAAACAATATAATGATACCTACAATAAAACTTAACTCAAAAATAATTTTGATTATGTGCTAGAACCTCTCTCTCTCTCTCTCTCTCTCTCTCTCTCTCTCTCTCTCTCTTTCCAAGTTGGGCATTGCAGGGAAAGCTAACCGCCCTTGTTTTCCTGCACCAGTTTCTTTCTTCTCCCTCTGTCTCCCCCGAGATAACCACTATTTTGAGTTTGAAATGTGTCCATTCAGAGCTTCACAAAAATACTTTCCATGTGTGCTTAGCAAATACACATTATTTTGGCTTGTGCTTTTTTTTCCCCCCTGGTAACTAGACTATATGTCTTATCCTGCAACTTGCTTTATAATGTGCCTTTTAATTATGTGGGAGAATCCTTGCAGCATACCAACTGAGAGGAGGAAGAGAGGGTATTATACAAACAGCATGAGCTCAAATATGTACAACTGATCTCATGCTTAGAAGAGAGGCTAGAAGGAGAATATGCCAAAAATACTGGCAGTCTATCGTCTGGGAGAGGGATTTGGAGAGACTGCTCTTTTCTTCTTTATGTTTTTCTGGGTTTTTTTCCCCTTCAGATTCAGCACATATTAATTTGACAACCAGAATAAAGTTATAAAAAAAACCATGTAGAATGGCTCAAAAATGTCCCTTTACCTGTGAAACGCCAGCCCTCCCCGCTCCTGCATTCCCAGAGAAGTGTTTTTCCACTTTATTCTCCAGAAGAGGGGCCCTCCCTTTCCCTTCAGTTCTCTCCCTGTGCCTTGGAGGTGGTGACAGAGATTTGTCAGCCTTTTGTCTAAAGCAGCTGTAACATCTTTGCAGCAAGAATTTCAAATAGCCACGCTCTGCCACACTGAGCAGAACATTCCGAAATAGAAATCGCTACGCAAGAACGCTTAGCGTTTGACCAACCTGGTAAGTAGTTTCACAAAACATCATTGCCTGGTCGCCAGTCAAGGCAGAGGGGGCTTATATTATGAGAAAGCACCTGTGTACGCGTCCGCATATCACCAGCCTTCTTCTACTGGTGACAGCATCGGGACCCTGCCCGTGAGCCACGTGTATTCCTGGCGTACAGGACAATGTGTGATGAAAACTGTCCTCAGGGACCAAGGTGATTTGTAAAAGTCTACTGTCTTTTGGTTGTTTTTCTTTTTGAAAATAATGTAAAAATAACTTTAGGCTTTTTCCTCCTTATTATAAAGGACTATATGTTTGTGTTTTAAAGTAGAAGACACAGATAACTGAAAGGAAGAAAACGGAATGCCCGTACACACTCAGATTTGGTGCATAGAACACTCTTCCTTTCTAAATGCCATTAGCCACTAAAACCAGGTGGCCCCTCAGAGAAATGGCTGATTCCAAGGCTGGGGCATAGAAGGTACAAGATTAGCCTGAAACACCTTGTTGTGCCAGAAAGAAAAGCCAGAAGGAAATGCTCAAAAAAAAAAAAAAAAAGAAAAGAAAAAAAAAACAAAGAAAAAGAAAAAGTACATGGGACATGTGAAAAGGCTCAAGAGCCAGCGTGAATGGGCTCCTACTGGTCAAACCTAGACCATTTTGAGCATCACGATAAATATAGACAGTAATGGCCGGTAACCTGTTGAATCAAATAAGCCTTTACAGCCCGTTTTGATAATAAGCAAATAACTTAGGAGGAGCTCTTCCTTACAATTAATGTAGCAGAAATGATTACATCAGAACAATCACCCTTTGTCACTATATTATGTAGTAAAAACGGGGTCAAGATTCATCAGTGGATTCTACACAGGAGCTAGGGAAGAAGTCTGATAAGGAATGGGAAATTTACACAGTCTCAAAGTGTCCTCCCAGAAATTACTTGTTAGTTACAAAAGGAGAAATAAAAACTGCACTGTGAAGAAGGCACAAGTGACAAGAAAGTGATGAAAGTTAGTATCACCACCAAGGGACAGACAGACGTCATGGGTCTCTAGATGTGATACCTTGAGAAGGACACAATATCGCTTATGCAGTTTTCCAACCAAAAGTGTATAACCTGAATGAAATCATAAGGAAACATCAGACAACCTAAATCGAGGAGCATCCTATGAAATACAGGCCTGTGGAGCACCTGGGTGGCTCAGTCGGTTAAGCGTCCAACTTCAGCTGAGGTCGTGATCTCATAGTTCATGAGTTCGAGCCCCGCACCAGGCTCTGTGCTGACAGCTCAGAGCCTGGATGGAGGTTGCTTCGGAGTCTGTGTCTCCTTTTTCTGCCCTCCCTCGCTCACACTCCGCCTCCTGCTCTCTCTCAGAAATAAACATTAAAAAAAATTTTTTTTAAATACGAGCCTGTGTTCTAAAACACTGTCACTGATATGAAAGACAAAGAAAGTCTGCTGAACTGCTCCAGATAAAGACAAAAAGACGTGACGGCCAAAAGCAGTGCGCTGCCCTGAACTGGGTTCTGAACACGGAAAAAGAAGTTCCTGTAATGGATCTAATGAGGATAATTGATTAGGTTGCAGGATGGACAGTAGTTCAGAAGAAAGTATTGTATCAATCTCCCGTGTCTGGAATTTGCTTTTGGCCTGTGGCTTTCTAAGAGAATATCCTTGTTCGTAAGAAATGAATATAAAATACTAACAGTTAAAGGGACATGCTATAGTAACCTACTCTCAACTGTTTCATAAAAAATTTTGTGAGCACAAATATAGGAGACCAGCTGGAGGGAGAAAAAGAAATGCACAAGAAGGGTATACAAGTGTTCTGTGTACCACTCTTGCAAATTTTCTGTAAGTAAGAAATGATTTCAAAATAAGCTTATAAGTAAATAATTAAGGAAGGGGCGCTTGGCTGGCTCAGTTAATAGGGCACGTGACTCTTGATCTCAGGGTCATGAGTTCAAACCCCATAATGGGCACAGAGCCTACTTTAAAAAGAATTAAAAAAAAAAAAAAAAAAGTATTTCCAAATAGGGGCGCCTGGGTGGCTCAGTCGGTTGAACATCCAACTTCCGCTCAGGTCATGACCTTGCAGTTTGTGAGTTCGAGCCCCATGTCGGGCTCTGTGCTGACAGCTCAGAGCCTGGAGCCTGCTTCGGATTCTGTGTCTCCCTCTCTCTGACCCTCCCCCGTTCATGGTCTGTCTGTCTGTCTCTCTCTCTCTCTCTCTCAAAAATAAACACTTAAAAAATATTTTAGAAAGTATTTCCAAATAACCAAATAAAAAAATAACATTGGAATTGCTATTTTTAGGAGTAATTAACTCAGCTGTGAAAAAAGAACAGCTCTAATCTTATTAGTGTCAGGTGATCCTCACATACACTAGGGGGGCTATCAATCCAGAGTGTTTTTCAAACAAAAATGGAATCAGATTGAAGCTAAATTTTGTTAGCAAAGCAAAATCTCACAAATGGCTTTTATCCATACACATAAATACCCATAATTTGTAATTAACCATAATTATTAGCAGTTTTATCATTATCTTGTGTTATTCAATTGCATAAAAGTGCCTTCATTTATTTAATTGATAGCTGCCAAATACAGGTTGCTTTCAGTTTTCCCAACTACAACTGATAACGTACTTCATCAGATCAAAGGATACACCACTTATAAGAGACATGACCATTATTTTATGTACAACTAAAGAAAGAAAAATGTATCCCAATATGCAAGATGTTGGAAAATCTGCATTTAGGATTTGTGAAATAAGTACTTTTTCTTAAACGCCTAGAACTGTGGTCTGACAGCTCAGATTCAGGTCAGAAAATGAGGTTGCCCGGGGCCCTGCGCGATTAGGCAAGTTGCATGACCTTCCAGGATGATTCAAAAAATTCTTTGGGGGTTTATTCAGAACCTAAGAGTCATTATTAAAAGGAAGATAATAATGCCTTTCCCGGCCAACTTGTTTTTCACTTTTACTATTGTTTACTAAACACTAATGTTCTGTGTCATTCACGGTGTCTGCCCAGGAGGATTTTGCAGTTTAATGGGAGAGAGGAACAAATAATTGTTCTGCCCTGAAGATCAGGTATGGCCAAGGGAGAGACAGAAGGGGAGCAGGGGGCACGGAGAGGGAGGGCAGCGAGGGGGAGACACTTGATCTTGTGGGATTTATTCACGGAGCAAATATTTATTCATCTTTAACTGTGCTTTGGACCGTGCTAGATGCTGGCGTTGAGCAGGTATTTTGGGGACATACGTGGGAAGGGGCATCCCAGGCAGTGGGAGCAGTGATGCAAAGCAATGCAAGCATTAAGAGTCTGGTGTATTCATGGGGCGCCTGGGTGGTTCAGTTGGTTAAGCGTCCCACTTCAGTTCAGGTCATGATCTCACAGTTGGTGAGTTCGAGCCCTGCATCAGGCTCTGTGCTGACAGTTCAGAGCCTGGAGCCTGCTTTGGATTCTGTGTCTCCCCCTTTCTCTCTGCCCCTCCCCAAATTAAGCTTTCTCTCTCTCTCTCTCTCTCTCTCTCTCAAAAATTAACAATAAAATTAAAAAAAAGATTTTTTTAAAGAGTCTGGGGTATTTGTGAAACAGAGATTGTTCTGGAGAATGTGGGGAGCTGCAGAAGATGAGACAAAAGGCAGGATGTCATTGACCCCATTTGGCCAGTGAGAAAACAGGTTCAGAGGGTACACAGTGTTGTAGGGTCCCACAGCTAAAGAGTGATGGGTCGTGTTGGATGCATCCGTTCTGGGCTCTCTCCCCATGGTGGGCTCCTTAAGAGAAGGAGGCACATTTTTTTCTCCTAAGTGCCTCGCCCAGCGAGGTTCCATCCTAGATGTTCAAGATGTGTTTGTTGAATGAATAAGGCAGTGAACTACACAGGGCTCCTGGAACGGTTTACATAAGTTCTTTTCAGAACTAGGTGTTTCCTAGATGCCTACACTGCTCAGTTCAGGGCCCTGCCTTGCCTGGATTATGCAAGGAGGTGGCTTTACTGGTCTGGCCACTCTCGGTTGGACCCCCTGCCAGGCCTCAGAGAAGGGCAGCCTGAGTTGGAGGGACAGATAGACAGTCCTTCTCAGGGCCTCAGGGTAAGCCCAGGCAGGCCAGTTCCTGGAACCGCCCTTCCTGCTGGGACCTCCCTGGGGCTGGGACTCCGGAGAGCTGGTCTAACTGTAGGCAAATCTTGTTTCCAAGGCAATCTGCTGAGTGAGAAGGATGAGTAAGGGCTTTATGAACTGTAAAAGGCTGCAGAAACACGGGGGATTGCCATTTGGTATTACTCCTAATTTCGTGGAAAGATAGTTCTAAGAGGGACCTTAGTAATCACATCATCTGTCCCCTGCCCTCGTTTCCCAGATGAGGACAATGAAGCCCAGATTGGGGAAGGGACTTGGCCAAAGTCATGTGGTGGGCAAGAAGCTTTGCAGGAGCCATGCAGTGGAAGGGAGAAGAACTTGCCAGTAGGTGGGTAAAAGCCTCCCTGAGCACTAACAAGTCTTACCTGAGAGCCCTTCCTGGAGCTGAGAAGCCAGCGGTGAAGACAGAATGTAAAACACAGGCCGTCGGCCACGGCAAACGCAGCTCTGGGTCCTGGGGTAGGCGGTGTTGCCCTTGTTGGCAAGGAAGGGCAAGAGGGTGGCAAGCTGGGGAGGAGGGAGGTCTTGACCACCAGGCAGAGGGCTTCGGAGTTTCTTTGGGAAAGTGACATGCACACGGACACAGCTCCCCATGGAGCTGGAACAGTGACGGGCAGGAAAGCGTTCGAGGAAGATCTCATTGGGCATCCTGTGTCTTCTCTGCCTGTGTCCTTTTTTGCACCCCTGCATCTCTGGTGGCGGCTCCCTGTGTCTGCCCCAGGCAAGGGAAACCCTCCTGGAAGAGCACTTCTAGGGAATTGAGGCGTCAACCAAAGTCGCCTGGTGAGCCAGAAAAGCGGCCACAACAGCCTGATTCAGAGCAGGTCTGGGCCTCAGTGTCCTCATCTGTACAACGGGCAGCTCCTTCCAGCTCACGCAGATTCGAATGGCCGAGGTTCTGAAGAGTCACCCTGGCACGGGTTGCCACTTCCTGGGTAGTGCCTCTCCCATCCTCAGAGCCCTCCTTCCGCCCTGCAGCACCCCTCCCACCCCACCCCCGCCTTCAACAGGCTCCCGCCTCCTCTCCACCTGAGTCCCGCTTGCCTCAGCTGTCCTTCATCGACGTGCAAGATTTCCCCGCCCTCTGGGCCCCTCGCAAAACCCCCCCCACTGGAGAACACGTAGCCCCTACTGGAGGTCTAATCAAAGCATTATTGCCTCTCCTAAGTTACCTGTTTAAGGTTTGCCGGAGTCCGTCTGTAGACGTGGCTTACGGCCAGGGGGTGACTCTCCCGGTGGGAACACTGGAGAGGAGCTAGGGAGGACAGGCTGACCTACAATGTGCCCCACATCTGCTTTTGTATCGCTGCCTTGATTCCAACATAAAGGATGACACGGAAACAGAGGAGGGACTCATTTTTATAGAGCTTCGGGGTTCTCCAAGGCATTGTTGTCTAATTCGGTCCTGTCGCCAGCGCTGTGAGGCAGGTCTGGCAGAGCCGTGCAGCCAGGCCAGGCAGCGTGGAGGCAGGTGAGACAGACAGTGGGGCCACCATCCGGGCCTTGCCCCTCACTAGCTGCCGATGTGGGGCAAGTTTCTCGGCCTCTCTGATCCTCAGTTATCTCCTCTGCAAAGGGAGGGTGATGATGTTAATAACAGCCTGTACTTCACGGGGTTATTACATGAAATGACTCAGGATGTGTGATGCACATTCTGAGGACTAGAAAAGCGGTCACCATTAGCACTCTGATTCTACCTGTCCCCGTGCGTGTCCCAGTGGTCCCGCTGGCTGGGGCCAGGTAAGAAGGCTGTAGACAACCCCTGCGTGTCTGCTCGGTGAGCCCTCCAGCCTTGGTTCCTTTACCCACGGGGGCAGGTGGCATGCCCAGCAGCCACGCTGGACTGACTCACAGGATTGAAGCAGGGGCAGCTACGTGACCCAGGCAGGGTCAATCAGATCCTGTCTGGGACCATGGTATTTTCTGGAACAGCCATTCTTGTAAGCCTGGGCAGACTTGTAACCCCTCTGTCTGGTCTCCTTGTCTGCACAAGGGTGCTATCCAACAAAATCTGACCTAGCTACCACGTCTATGGTTCCATGACACCCTTGGGAGGGAGTGGCCTGGGGTTATCCGCATTATCATTGCAGTCCTGCCTCTATACCTTCCACTAACTCTAGGGTTTAGGATAGCTATTTGTCTCCTTTAAACCTTACTTCTTCATCTATAAAATGAAAAAAGTACCAATCCCACAGGACTGTCGCGATGGTCAAGTGCAGTGGTGTGCTGGTAAATGCTTAACAAGCAACTCCGGGTCGGGAGCGAGGACGGGGGGTGGGGAGGACTCTTCGATTTGTAGCGTTTGTTAATTTCCATGGTACAAATATGCACTGCCCCCCCCCCCCCACAGATGATATCCAAGATACCAGTGTAACACCTTTGAACGTGGAATTGGGAGAGATGTGCACCATTATACAGTATTTCCATGGTACAGATACAATAGACCTAACTTGAACCTAGATAATAGTTAAAGGTAGCAAAATAATTTAGAAATACGTGAATGGTGAGTTATTATTACAGTCGTTTTTAATGCAATTTCTTTAATGGGGCGTTTACAGAATCTAATTTTTAGTGATCGCTGCGTTTAGTAACCAGCTTACAAAATTCTTGAAAATTTAACAATTGGCTTTCAAAAGCCGGTCCGAGCTGGTTCCACATTCTGTGGATGAGCTAAAGCTTACACCAGGCTCAGGACAAAACCCAGCACGTCAAAGTGCTCACTATATGATAACCTGTGGGATTCTTGTCATTCATTTTTATTATGCAATTTATGACCGAAGGGGGAAAATCAGGGAGGAAAAAACACATTTTAAAGCCATTATTTATGGGTTTAGGGTCACTATCTTTAATTAAGCAACACAGACTTGAGGTTTATGTGACGTGATTTACTCATAAAATGACTGTGCTTGGCATAAAGTCAAAACTGAGACCAGAAAAAGAACTGAAAAAATGTCAGTTAAAAAGTTTATGAAACTTTGGATTTATTGTGGTATTGCATGTGGTAGCAGGAAGCCGGAGGCAGGTCCTCACTGGGGACGGAGATGTGAGGGAGGGATACTGTGGAAACAATGCATTGCTATTGGAACTTCGTGTTAGATGCTTTTGCCCAACTGTAGGCTAATGTAAGTGTTCAGAGCATGTTTAAAGTAGGCTGTGCTAAGCTATGATGTTGGGTAGGTTAGGTGTATTACATGCACTTATTTATTTTTTTTTATTTTTTAAATGTTTACTTATTTTTGAGAGAGAGGGAGAGGGAGACACAGAATCTGAAGCAGGCTCCACGTTCTGAGCTGTCAGCATAGGGCCCCATGTGGGGCTCGAACTCACCAGCCGTGAGATCACGACCTGAGCTGAAATCTGAGGCTTAACGGACTAAGCCAGCCAGGTACCCCTACACTCATTTTTTGACGTGGATAGTTTCAACTTACAATGGGTTTACCGGGGCAAAAGCCCATCCTAAGTTGAGGACGAGCTGTATTTGCAAAGGTGTGGGCAGGGTTAGGAAAACAACCGGTGAGGACTGTGAAGTGCCCTGGAGGAGGAACAGCCATGTGACCTAACGTGCCCTACGCCTGAAGGGGCTGGCTGGGTGGAGACAAGTGCCTGGAGAAGGCCACGTCACAGGAGCCAACACCTGCCCCAGCAGAGCACCTCGCTCTCTGGCTTCTCTTTCCCCCCACCTTCTGGATCTCCTGACAGTGCTTCCTATTGGCCAGACCCAATTAGAAGCCAGAGGGCAAGCACACCGGTGATGCCCATCCTACAGATGAGCCTCCAGGGACCCAGAGCTGGGCCAAGGGAAGCGGAGAGTCGATCTGGAGATGCAAATACAAAGCGTCCATCACAATATTCCAGGACACAAATCACACATGTTAGGATGGATGTTAGCAGGGGACAGGGAAGGGAAGTAAGGACGTGGAGTGTGAAGGAAGATCCTAAAACCAGTTCTTTGCCCTGATGTGGAGGATAATCATGTCCTGAACAGAGGCGCATAATTAACCTTCAGCTCCTGAGATCTCAAAGAGAAGGCAAGTCTGATATTTGCTGGAAAAGCAGCAACCACACCAAAAGAAGTCTTTGGAAAACACCCTTTCCCTTTGTACTGTTTGAGATGAAATCCAGGCCTTCCCATGTGAACTTAGGGCTGGAGAGAGAATTGACTGCTTGTGTGAAAGAATGGGTTGGTCACAGGAAGGGGCCCAGGGCGAGGACTGTGTGATGAAAAACAAAAGCAGAAATGTGTGTGTGGGCAGAAGAATGGGTCTCAGGAGTATTTTTAAAAATCTATGTTTGTTGGTAAAGAGGAAGAGAAGATACGTAGACAATTAGGAAGGGATGATATTTTTCTGATAAAAAAAAATGTACATACGTGCAAAGAAAAATGCCTGGCAGGCAATATACCAAAATACGAATGGTGGGCGTCTTTGAGTGGGGGTAGTGGGTAGTTTTCATGTATTTTGTTTGCTTTCATGTGTTTTATAGTTTTCGTAAAGTAAACCTACATTATTATGCAATGAGGAAGGAACTAAGTTAAAAAAGTAATAATATCTTCGCATAACATAAACAGCTACAAATTGGGATTAATGATATATCTGAAAACTGCCGCATTTCTTCCCTTCGTTCACCTTCTCCTCCCTCCTCAGACTCCACGTTCCGTACATGACTTACACAGGAACGGATTGATCCCGTCATTTGCAATGGAAAGTAGGGAGAGGCCCTGTTCTTGGCTGGAACCAAGAAGGTTATCAAGAGATTAAATTTTAACCACTGCTTGGGAACATTCTTTACCTTCTACCAAGAGGCCGAGCGGGGATCAAAAAGTAATCCTTCTTGGAATTTGGCGCTTATCTTGATTTCTTGGGGCAGCCATAACAATTGCCACAGACCAGGAGGCTTAAAACAACGAGAATGTATTATCTCACAGTTTTAGAGGCAAGAAGTCAGAAATCAAGGTGCTGACAAGGTTGGTTCCTTCTGGAGACCACGAGGGATAATCTGTTCTATGGTTTCTCTCAGCTTCCGGTGGTTCCCGGCAGTCTTTGGCATTCCTTGACTCGTAGCTACACCACTCTATTCTCTGCTTCCATGTCACATGGACTTCTCCATGTGTTGGTGTGGCCAAGCCTCTCTCTCATAAGGACACCAGTCCATGGATTTAGGGACCACCCTATCCAGCATGACTTCACGTAACTTGATTACATCTGCAAAGACCGTATTTCCACATAAGGTCACGGTCACAGGTACTGGGGCTTAGGACCTCAACATATCTTCTTGTGCGGGGGGGGGGGGGGGGGGGACACAATTCAACCCAACCCACCACAATACCATTTGCCAAAACTTATTTTCCTTAGAGAAAATTCATACTTAAGAATTTTCCTGATGAAATAATCCTAAACGCTTAAAACTTATTGAAGCATCATAGAATACAGGGAAGTGGAAAACTCGTGTTCAGCTCCATGAATTGTCACAAAGTGACACACTCGTGTGACGACATAGACCAAGAAGCAGAACATGACCTTTCCTGCAGAAGTTTCCCTCTTGTCCCCTCCCTTGTTCCTCACTCCCCGCACCACGGATGCAATTCCCTATTTTTGAACTTACGAAACATGAAACAATGCAGTCTACTTTCTTGTGTCTGGATTCTTCCATTCAACGTTGTGTTTGTGAGATTCATCCACGTGGGGTGTAGCAACAGTCCGTTCAATTCTAATTGCTCCACGGATTCCATTATACGACTCTTCCGTTGACTGACTCTACTGTGGGTGGGTATTTGGGTTGTTTCTGTTCTGGCTTTTGCTCTTTTCGGCAGTGCTGTGTCGATACTCTCGTACATGTCTTCTGGTAGACAGACACGCATATGTTGACTACATGCCGGGAGGAGAACTACCGAGTCGCAGGCAGTGTCTGCTCAGCTGTCGTAGATACTGCCGAAGACTTTCAAGCTCATTATCAGTTTACCGTTTCTCCAACAGCGTGTGGCCGTTCCAAGTGCTCCATGTTGTCACCAACACTTGGTATTGCCTTTTTAATTTTAAGCATTGTGCTGGATGTGGATATCTTTTAAAATAAGAAATTTGGAGGCGCCTGGGTGACTCAGTCGGTCGAGCGTCCGGCTCTCGGTTTTGGCTCAGGTCTGATCTCACAATTCGTGGGATCGAGCCCCGTGTCTGGCTCTGTGCTGCCAGTGAGGAGCCTGCTTGGGATTCTCTCTCGCTCTCTCTCTTTCCCTGCCCCTCTCCTGCTCACATACTCTTTCTTTCTCTCTCTCAAAATAAGTAAGTAAACCTGAAAAATAAGATATTTAAGGCAGCACTGTTCACACGAACAAACAAAACAAAAACTGGAAAAGATCAAATGACATGAAAAGATGCTTTTGATACATTAAGTTAAAACAAAGTTATAAGATTCTATGAACCTATTTCAAAAGAGAGAGAGAGAAATGGAAAGAAATCTATACATCTCTCTCTTCCTCACCTTCTGTCTACACATACCCTTAACGTGTCTGACCCCTCTGCCTATAGTGCTTCTCCTGCAACTCTCTCCATGGATGCCCATTGCAGTTCTTCAGGCCTCATTTTACTTCCCTGTTCCCAGGAAGGCCCTCTCTGATCACCCATTTTAGAACAGTCGCCATCTGATCTTCCTCTGAGAGCCCAGTTCTTTTCCTTCGCAGCAATTAACAAGTTTCTAAGTATATACAATGTTGTGTTTACCTTCCCCTTAAATGCAAGAACCATGGGTGTTCTGGCTTTGGGGCTCTACTTATAGCACATGTTTGGACCAGACATTCATAGGGATCACATTCTAGCAGGGATGAGAGAGACAAATGACAGGATTATAGATGGTAGTAAATCCTTCAAAGGAAATAAAATTAATGATGACTGGGGGGGAAGGCCATGCTGAGAAGAGGGAGTTGAGATCTGAACAGATGATAAGAATCCAGTCCTGCAAAGATGTGGGGGAGATGATTTCAAGCAGAGGGTAGGGCAAGTGCAAAGGCCCTGGGGCGGTTTGGCTAGACGGCACTGAGGGGACCAGGTCAGGTAGATGATGTCAGAGAGGAAGTCATGAGTGAGATGATGAAAACCCTGGTAGGCTATGCGAAGGAGTTTGGATTTGGTTTTTGTAAACGCAGTGGTAAGCCAGTGGAGAGTTTTAAGCAGAAAAGTGACTTGATCTAATTTATATCTTTTAAAAGATTCATCTGGCTGTTCCATGAGTTCTTAGGGCATAAGAATAGAGGCATGAGCTAGGAGGCTATTTCTTTGGTCTCAGAGAGATACCAATGGCTGGGATCAGGATGGGAACAGTACAGATGGAGAAAGCGAGTGAACTCAAGACATAATGTGGCCGCTGTACCACCAAGACTTGTTGATAGATTGCGTGTGGTTTATGAAGAAAGAGAGGCATCAGCCATGACTATTAGGAGCCAAGTTACTGGGTGATGATAGAGAAGCAAGTTTTGGGGAGAAAATGAAAAGTTTTGCGTATGCTCATTTTATAATGAACTTTAAGATGTCTAAGTGGAGATATCTATAAGCTGAACGGATATGCGGGCCTGAACTCAGGGGGAGGGACTGGGGCCAGCAAGAAGGACTTGGTCCTCAGGATGGTGGATAGTATCTGCAGCCATGGGAGCAGAAGGGAACGTAGGAAGAGAGCACGGAAGGGCCCAAATAGGGAGCCCAACACTGACTGAGCCCAGGGCTCTTCAACATTCACAAATCAATCAGAGGAAAAGCAAAGTCTCAGCAAAGGAGACTGAGAAGGAGCTTGGCTTTCTGTGATGGAAAAACTCACGGTGTCTGGCATTATGGAAGCCCAGGAAGAAAATGTTAGAGGCAGAGGATGGTCTGCTATCTATCAGACCACAGGGTCTGGCACCTAGTAAATAGTCAATTATCTTAGTTTGTTACCGGTTACAATTGCCCAACTGTGTCAATTGCTTCTGAGAATTAATTGGAGTTCAGTGAGAATGAGGAGCGGACCCTTGCGTTTGGCAAGCTGAGGTTGTCACTACCTTGATAAGAGCAGATTTATTTGGTTGCGGTTGGGGTGGGAATGGAAGCCTGTTGAGAGCTGTAAAGAAAGGCTTGGAGTAGGAAGCAAGTGACTAACTTCTTATACGTGTGCAAATTATAATGTATGTCACACTGGTTTCCACACCTGTCTCCCCTCCTACTCAGGCGGCTTACTATGCTTTATTCATCTGCATATTCCCAATGTGTATCACAGCAACCCTGATGCATAGTAGATACTCACTAGATCGTTGAAATGCATTTAAAGACAATCCTGGGTCCGACTTCCAGACCAGCCAGGTGCTACGTGTATAGCCTGGGCACATCCCTTAAGCTCTTGTGGCTTCGTCTGTTAAGTGTAAAAATGGAATAAACGGGGCGAGCAATGTCAGCCTCCCAGGGTTATTGTGAAGATCAAATAAAATAGCAAATGTGACACCATAGTGCTTTGGGAACCGCGGCTCACCAGACAAACCTGGGTTGGGGTTATTATGAGCGGATGACAGAGAATCCGCCAGACTCCAGCTCTCTGAGGCACCTGGCACATTGTCCCCTGAAATTTCACTTGCAAAATCAATTCAAATTGGCTCCAATACAGACACTTCCTCATGAACTGAAAGTCAGCCAAAAGACACAGAACAAAGAGCCGCAGTAATTGTTAGCATCTCACACAACAGGGCTGTGTTTACCGGAGATGCTGGTTTTAGGATCAACCTTCTCGAAGGAGGTCTTTATACATCGATTGGGAAGTTCCACCAGGCAGAATCTTAATGGCACTCCCCAGGGAAACAAAACTGAAGGGATTTGCCATCACCCTTTAGAACCAGGAATTTACATGGGGCATCCAAGTAGCTCAGTCAATGAAGCACCTGACTCTTGATTCTGGCTCAGGTCATGATGTCATGGTTGGTGAGATCGAGCCCCATGTCGGACTCTGCGCTGACGGCACAGAGCCTGCTTGAAATTCTGTCTCCCCATCTCTCTCTGCCCCTCCCCCACTCACCTTCCTCCCTCTGTCTCTCTCTCAAAATAAATAAATAAGCATTTTAAAAAAAGAACCAGGAATCTACAAATGGATTTTAAGGGCTGAAGTCTGTTAATCTGCTTTCCCCTTTCAGCTCTAGCTGTGGGGAGGCTGCATGGACCAGGGGCTGCCCAGGCAATGACGGTTGTGAGGAAGGCAGCAGTCTCCCCCGTTTCATCTTCTGAGTGGGCATCACTCTCGTGTTCATCATTGCCATTATCAGAGCAACATAGATTTTCTGGAATCCAGGTCCTTCCTCTGGGTTAGATGCTTTACAGACACTGTCTTGTTTGCTCTTTGCCACTACCCCATGACATCAGGTCAATGATCATTCCCATTTTATCAAGAAAGGAAATGGAGGTGCAGGAAAGTGAAATCTGGACCATATTGCCAATAGAAGAAGTGGTCGAGTCTGGATTCAAACTCAAGCCTTTGTGTTCCAAAGCCTGAGTTCATGCCACTTGTGTAAACCACCTCTTAGGGGAGGTTGTTTGGGCTCTTCAAGGCTGCCAAGATGACTCTGAACCTGAGCTCCTGGCTGACTCTGCTCAGGGAGATGGTGATTCTGAGTCCTCTCAACACACATACACGTACACACACATCCCCCTCATCATCTAAGACCCAAATGAAGAACTGGCTTCCTATGGCTCAGCCTCATCTGGGCTACAGTTTAAGCTTGACCATTCTTTCCTGTCCACAAGTGCCCAACAGCCCTATTTCCCAAAGGAAGGCCCAGGTGGGGGTTTGTGGTCATGCAGTATGGCGCCTTTGATTGAGTGGAGTATCTCCATCGAGTCATGGAATCGTTTGCACAACCCTCTTGGGCTCATTTGCTAATGAGAGTTCTGTGGGTAAAGCTGGCATTTAGAATGTTATAGACTTTCTCCAGTCCAGAATTACAGAACCGAAACATTCATTGGAGCCTACATGCCTGTGTTCACGTGTTGTCTCCGTCACTTACAACCGTGTGGCCTTGGGCACCGGTAACAAACTAAGATAATTGAGTATTTACTAGGTGCCAGACCCTATTCAAAATGCATTTCCGTAATGTCAATTCTGAGATACAGGTTTTGTTATTCTCATTCCCATTTTATAAAGGAGGCAACTGAGGCACAAAGCGGTTAAGGGACTTGCCTAAGGTCATATGGCTAATTGTGAAGGGGAGGAATGAGGATCAGGGCAGAGGCTATGGGGCCAGAACCCACCCTCTCTGCTACCATCCGACACTGCCCCACTCACTTATGCCTCTTTGAACCCTGGTTTGGGCACCTAGCAAATGGAGGTAATCATATATTCTTCGCAGGGGGTGAGGTGCACAGCTGGATTTAGAACCCCGTTTGTGAGGGTCCCTAGTCTTGCTTCAATCTCACCACCCTTAATGGAAGTCATCTTTTAAAATGCAAATCTGACTGGAGCTGTGGGCCCCAGATCATATCACGTTTGAATAGATTAGTATGTTTCTTTACGGTTGTGTTCTTTCACCAAGGGAGAGAGGAGAACACCAGGCCAAAACGATGTATGAGTTTCCTTTGTTGTAACAAATTACCACCAACCGGGTGGCTTAAAACAAAGAAAATTACTCTTCCACCGTTCTGGGGCTAGAAGTCCAGAAGCAAGGTGTGGGCAGGGCCGTGATCTCTCTGAAGGCTCTGGGGAAGAATCCTCCCCTGTCTTCTCTAGCTGCTGATGGTTGCTGTCACTTCTTGGTGTCCCCTGGCTTTGCGCAGCCTAATTCTAATCTCTGCTTCTGACTTCACATGGCTCTTTTCCCTCTGTATGTTTGTATCTAAGTTTCCCTCTTCTTACAAGGACACCAGTCATTGGATCAGAGGTGACTCTAATCCAGTATTCCCTCTTCTTGAGTACATCTGCAAAGATCCTATTTCCAGATAAGGTCCCATTCTAAGGTTCCAGGTGGACGTGAATTTGGGGGACACTATTCAATCCAGAACACAAGGAGGCAGAGACTGCAGAATAAATAGCAGGGAAGTACGTGCTGGCAGGAAAGGGA
The DNA here is from genome assembly GCF_046562875.1 of Panthera onca. Classification (NCBI taxonomy): domain Eukaryota; kingdom Metazoa; phylum Chordata; class Mammalia; order Carnivora; family Felidae; genus Panthera; species Panthera onca. The sequence goes on from NC_138356.1 coordinate 67,847,869, forward strand.
AGTCTGTCTGCTCTGCCTCTGTGCCTGGACAGCAGTCCAGCTCTGTACTCATTTCACCCTCTGAGGGCCCATCTTGTCATCTGTAAGATGACAGGGTTGGTTGGTCTCTAAGGTCACAGCCACCTCTACGTTTCTCATTTCCTAGGTGAACAAGCCAGCCTCATTGGGGGCCATGAAGGGCCTCGGTGGTCTGGAAGACAAGGTACCAACAAAATCCCATAATGACAGGTTTCCCATTCTAGATGAGTCTACAGTCAACAAACACCTCCTCCAACACCGTGCCAGAACTTTCAGTGGCCACATCGGACCTGTTCTTGGTCCAGATGAGACACAGCTGATGGCCTCCCAGAAACAACCCAGGAGAAGGCTCCAGAGGGATAGAATCGTAAAGAGATTGAGACTTGGCCTGGGAGGAAGGGTAAGAATGAGCAGTGTAAGTGAGGAAGATCCCAAATAGGTTAAAAGCTGGACCCCCCCCCCCACCCCCCGCCCTCCAAAAGAGGTTTTAGATCTGTGAGAGGTTGACCTTTGAAGGTCAGCTTGCTCAGAGTGCCAGGCAATGTACTGGGACCTTATATGTTCTCATTTAATCTTCAAAATAAGTCATTGCAAGGCAAGTACTCTTCTCCTTATGTATATATGTATGTTTGTACATATATATGTATTGAATGTGAATTCTGTGAGGACCAAACAAAATACACTGAGTAGCTTCGAATTTGAGGCTTCCAACGTTGACACTAAAGTACATGAATCCAAAAAACCAGACAGCAATATACACAAATTATACAATTATTAGCATAATTTTGAATATTTAGATTTTTTCTTTACACCTTTTTGATTCTAAGTTCTCTTCATGTATTTCTTTTTATAATCAGAAAACTATGACCTTCCCATATGATTTTTTTTTTTTTAAACAATTTCGGAACCTTTTTATCTCCTCAGTTAGAAGTTGTGAAAACGAGGGTCCAGACCGTGACTTACAGGGGGCCGCACTGTTGGGAAATAGCAGGGCCAGGAATCCAGACTCAGGAGGGGCTGATTCCCGGGCCTGGTCAGGGTCAGGCTTGGGTGTGAAGGTCTTTTCGGGGTTCAGGGCTTTGTCTGTGTTTTAGGCCCTGGGCTCCCTCCTTCCCGCCCGCAGCGCACGCGTCTGTGGGCCTCGCCGCCTCTGGCCCCTGTGAGGACAGTCAGTTATTTGTCCCAAAGCCAAGGACAGGCTATCAAGGGCTCAGACTCATTTTACTTCCTGAGCAGGGAAGGGGCCTTGCTCGGTGGAAACCGTCCGTTCCAGGGGATGAATTCAACTGCCAGCCCTAGTTGGCAGCGGGAAGGCGGGCAGGGGCCTGGCAGGCAGAGGATGCAGGCCTGGTTCCAAAAGGGCTTTTGTCTGAGGCCGGGCCCCAGGCCAGGGTGACATTCTTCGGCGGAGGCTGCCAGGCCACCACTGAGTGGGACACCTGCGGGGCAGGCGGGGAGAGAAAACAGGAGACCCGTCTTTCTTCCAGAGAAGAGAGAGCCCGGAGGGCAGAATCTGCTGTTTGGGGGCCCCTGGGGTGCCGAGACCAGGCCATCAGGTGCTTCAGGATTGAGGAGAGAAGCCCAGACCCCGGACTGTTCCACTGCCCAGACACGGGGACTCGCAATTTTTCAGCTTTTGTTATGATTGAGGAACATCCCAGCGAGAGGAAAGAAATCCACTCCTTCGTTGACTGGTTTCTTCTAACGATCCCGAGGTCACAGACCTCTCTAGTGGGAAGAAATCTCCTGTTTCAGGAGTCCCCTGTTGTAACTCCCCACTCAGTGCACACACGTCACTACGGGGAGTAGATGCTACGGGTGGGGTGCTCTGGTCCCCTCCGCAGCGTCAGTGCACCGGTCCCCCAGGTGCTGTGAGTGCTGATGCTCACAGCTGCCTCATTCTGTGCAGAACTATCCTCCATCAGGAACCATCTTATCTGGGACGTTACCATTCCCCCCATTCCCAGCCCCTTGAGGCCAATTACTGCCAGAAGGGCCTCAAGGAGATACCGAGTCTACGGAGCAGTTCGTGCTCCAAAGTCCCCCCACAGAATCAGGCTGAAGCTAGACTTTGCTCCTGGCTTCACTCCTCTTTTTGACCCACCAACGATCAGACCAACTGGCTCTCTCTGCCGATCCCACCGGCTTCAAATATTGACACTTTTAAAAATTATTATTACGCCATCCCCTCGATAGTTTCCTTACTTGGTAACTCAAATGGAAGCTCGATACGGTCGACAGGCTTGGAAGGCATGCGTTTCCAAGCGTTGGCTCGAACAGGGACACAGGAAGCGAATTTTCATGTGGTGTCACTATCTGTCATCCTGTGATTACTCACCAGGGCCGCCTCCCTTCTCCACCTCCTCTGGACCCACACCACCCATGAAGAGAAAAACGGATGGTGTCTTGGCGGGGAAGAACCTTCACTAGTCCCCAGCTGGGCTGGGGAATGGGCATTAGCTGCCACACATATTTTGAGCCTGGATATTCTGCCAGACACAGCCCATTAGCCACCCTGGCCATTACCCATTCAGGTCATCCTTCTGCTCCTTCCTTCATTTATTCATTCCGCATTTATTCATTTTGTGCCCATCCAGCGCGAAGCGCTGCACGCGTACAATATCGTGCTCTCCCAATGACCATGAGGTAGGTGCTATTACAATCTTTATGGTCGTATCTTAGTGACTAGGGATGTAGATCACCTAACTGTCCTGTTGTACGAGGAGAGAATGGACTCTACGTGTCAGACTCTCTCAAACCAGTGTTTTTCACCATCGTGCCATTGCTACTATCCTACCAAAGATGGTTTACTGGGGAGTAGTCTTCGACTGTTTGGATCTTCCTTTCCACCAACAATGCTTGCGTGTAGGGGGGTGGATGGTGAGGATTAAGGGTGAGATGAAGATAGGTGTGTGGTAAACAACTTGTTCATAGTCACGTAGCCAGACACAGCCAGGTCTCAGCCCAAGATCTAGCTGACTGTAGAGAGCACCCAGCCCAAGTTCTCTACCGTGCCAAGCTGTGCCATTAGCCCGTGGCTGTACTCACCCAATTAACTGGTCTTTTTCAAACAGCCACTGCATGCCAGGCATTGTGTGGGGTACAAAAGTCCATTGCTTTCGCCTCAAGATGGTATAGATTTTGAAGTATAGTTTTATGTCCCACAACTCCCTGGGGGATCAGGTGGGGCAGTTTAGAGAGAGGAAGTTCCAGATTCTGGCAGGAGAAAGAGCCTCTGCCCAGGGCTTCCATGCAGGGTTGAGCACGTTGTCCACTGCACGGCTCTGGTATGGACTGGACACTTTGTAGGAAGTGTGAGTAGCATCCGTACAAACGTGAATGGCAGCCGTATATCTGCTTTACAGACAAAGCATCGAGGAAAGTCAGGAAAAGCATTGCGAAGCCAAACATCCACACACCAAAATGTATCTTGGGAGCTGGCTCTAGACACTGTGGACACCTCTTGTCTCTACTCACCAAGAGTATTGAAGTTCATTTATTAGGGGAAACAAAGCCAAGAAAAGGTAATAACACAAAGCAGCACAGAGCACCAGGCAATCTTGCCTCTGCTTCCTCCCCGGGGACATTTGTCCACACCCGGGGACATTTTTGGTTGTCATAAAAGAGGGTGGAGGGGTATGCTATTGACATCTAATGGGTACACCCCACAATGTACAGGACAGGGCATAAGAGAAAGGGTGTTGACCCAGAGTTAGAAGATCAGGGCTGCAGGATGGCTCGGCCACTGACCAAGTCTTCTTGGTTTGGGTTCGAGTCCTTTGTGTGCATCCTCTGTGCTTCAAGCCCCTGGATCAGGGCTCATCTTCTCTAGGCATGAGTTTCAGCCTGAACTCCGAGCAATCAGATGTTTCAGTTTGTCCCCCAAATGCTCATCCTCCTCTGGACAGCCCTTTTGGATCTGGCTCAGCCCCGTCCTCTGGCTCTGTCCCTACATAGCTCCTGAAAAATGGGATGATATATTAAAACCCTAAGGTCTTATTGGTGCCCTGAACTTAAACCATGTCTTCTTGGTTTGGTTGTATGGCCCAGGCCCACCTTGGGGGTGGGGGACACTGTGCAGGTCTCATTTCCCTGGTGGTCTTGTGGATAAAAGGAAAATGTCTTAGGCTAGTTTTTCCCAGAAGCAGATCCTGAGTGTAACTGATTTGAGTGTAACTGATTCATCAGGGAAATACTCCCAGGAGAAACAAGTAAGGGGTTGGAGGAAGCAGAACAGGGAAGAGGAAGAAGGTAGGCCAGGGTGCGATTTCAGCCAAAGTCCCAGCTTCACCCTGATCCCACAGGGACCTCTGGAGCAGAAACTATACCTCAGGGTCTGTCCCAACTCAGATCAAACCAACTGTGCCCTTGTACCACCACACCTGCCCATTGCCTGAGGCCAATGCTGTGAGCAAAGTCACAGGTGTCATCAGTTACCATGCAAAAGTGGAGGCAGACACATCTCTAGCTGGTCCAAGAGATTTGGGGGTTCTAGCTGGGGACCAGTGGCATCCATCACAGTTTCTATACTGTTATTTTCTCTCTATTCCAAGAAGTGATCGCCAAGAAATCTTCGAAAAGGAAGGGGAGAATTTAGTTCACTGACATTTCTTTGGCCAAGTCCAAGTCGTTGACCTCCAGTCTTCCTTCTAAATTCTAGATTCGGACTGACCCAGATGGCTTCCTCTTTCATTTCAGTACTGGCCTGGACAAGACCCAGTTAAATTGATTTGCAGCAGAAACAAACCAACACAAAAAGTTAAGCCAAATGGAAATGATTTTTGCATAATCTGGTTTTTATTTGTCTGGATATCAACACATCTGCTTCTCTTGAAATCTGGGTAATCGAGTGTTGATTATATGACAGTCCCATCAGTGAATCTTTGTTGAATGTTCTGAAAGGCAACTTTCACTTCCTCCTCAAAAGGATAGCCTCTCTCCACTTACTGCAAACGGCTGATGTAGGATGCTCTGTGTTTGAATAATAAAGAAGGCATAGCAGTGTAGGCATGAACAATTTTTTAGGTTAAGAAACAGAAAATACCATATAGATAGCCCATTAGAATTTAACTTTTAAACGCGTAAGTACAATCTGTAACTTGCTCATCAAACACAAAGTAACACCGCAAAGTGCCAAATTTTATACCAGTGGTTTGCAGTCAGGTGTAATTTTGCCCCTCAGGGGACATTGGCACCACTGGGGACATTTTTTGGTAGCCACGGGTCATGGGGAGGAGTCAGTAGATATCCAACTGGCATCTGATGCGTAGAGACCCGCAATGCCACCGAATATCCCGTCATGCACAGGGCAACCCCCACGGCGAAGAATTACCCAGCTGCAAATGTCAACAGTGCTGAGGTTGAGACACCCTAATCTAGGTTTGTTTAATTTTGTGTGAATTTTGCATTGACTCTATATCTAGGCCTACTTTCAATAGTTTCGAACTTTCAAAATCCCAGTGTTTAAATACTTTTGAGCACAAATTGAGGGTAAGATGGTGCTCTGTATGAAGTTTCTGGTGTTGCTAACTTCGTGAAATAATGACACACTCACCATGTTGAATTCCCTCTGAGTTTTCCGAGTTCCAGCATCATGGCATGTGACCAGGACAGCGACGCGGGACATACGCTCAGTAGGAGGTCCTGTGCTTGGCGTTAATGCTCTGCAGTGACTGTCTTGAAATTCACAATCATTTTGCCTTCGAATTTGTGTTTTAGTGGCAGACTCTGACGAGATGATGTTACATACACTGGGGTTTGGAGCCTCAGCTCACCTGGGGCCCCCCTCCTGCCACTCCCACCTGCCTGGGATGTGGATGGGTTCTCTGCCGCCAGCTCCTCCACCCTCACCCAGGGACCGCTGCTGCCCTTCGTCTGGCAGGGGCTGTGTGGGCTGTGTGCACTCCATGCACCAAGTCAGGGGGCAGGACCCCGGGCTCCCAGGAGGGTCTGCAATGCCCCAGAAGTATCCCCATGCTCGAGGAATGCAACACTAAATAGCAAATAGAAAACACCATGTGTTATGGACTGAATATTTGTGTCTTCACAAAATCTGTATGTTGAAGTCCTAACTCCCAATGCGATGGTATTTGGAGGTGGGGCCTTTGACGGATAACCCGGTTTGGACGAGGTCTTGAGGGTAAGGGCCCATGTTGGGATTAGTGACCCCCATAAAAGGAAGAGAAGTTAGAGCCCTTTCTCTCTCTCTACCTGGTGAGGACACAGCGAGAAGGCAGCTCTCTGCAAACCAGGAAGAGGGCTCTCACCAGAAACCCCATCTGCCACCACCTCGATCTTGAATTTCTCAGCTTCCAGAACTGTGAGAAAATAAGTTTCTGCCATGTAAGCCTCCCAGTCTACGGAATTTTGTTATGGCAGCCTGAGCTAAGACAGCATGACGGGTTGAGAGAGAGAGAGTGGAAGAAAGAAAAAAAAAAAATGCTTTTCTTCCTGCTTTTTTTCCGCCCTCACGCTTTTTTTTTTTTTTTTCCATTTTGCACTGGTTCCCACAAATTACGTAGCTGGCCCTGTCTAGAACAGGTGGCCACTGCTCTTTCTTCGTAAGCAAAACCTTCCTAGTGGATGTCCGAGGCTTCGCCTTTGTTCTGGAGAGAAGAAGTCTTCCCACAGCAGCGTATAACCAAATCTTTTCTGGAGGAAGCTTCAGACCAGATCCCTGACCCATCCAAAATATCGTCGAACTGCTTAATACCCCAAATCATTCAATAAAAATATAAAGGTATAACAGTAATTAGCTTGGGTTCTCTTTCACATAGTTGTGTGCGATTGGGAGACTTATTTAGAATCTGGTGGGCTTCTGGTTCTTCTGTGGTTGCCTTTGGCATCTCTGGACCAGGCCTTGTGTGCCTTGGGGAGATCTTCCTCGCGTGGTGCTTGGTAGATTGACTACTGGAGGACACCGAGCTCATGGGAACAGCTGTATTGTGCCCGTCTGCTGATCTTGTTTGTAGATGGTAGGATGACCTCTTGTATTTGCTTTCATTATCACCTTCCTCCTGGGGGTGGGTTTGTGGGGTCAAGACACAGACATCTGCCCTCCTGTGGTCACTGGGGCTACTGATGTTTATCAAAAGCTCCTGACGGTTGTTGAAGGGCTACCTTGGCATTGATGGCGGCGGGCAATGGTGCTGTGGTATTTTCTAGCTTAAGTTCCTGAAGTGCGGTAAGAGGGTAGGGCTCTCTGCCCAAGCAAAGACATGGGCTCAGTCCTGACTGATCCCAGAACATGAACTGTCGACTCTGTGCTCCCCCATTCCTGTTAACGCTCCCCGCTGGCCTCCAGGGCCCAGGTGTGAGAGGATTCAACCCCCCCCCCCCCCTGCCCCCCTGTGCCGGCCCCTCTGTCTGTCTCAGGTCCTGTGAGGCCACCCAGCTAAGGGATAAAATAGGGACTGAATCCCACCCTGTCTCTGCTTCCCAAGAGTTTGTCTGGCCTCTCCACCCAAAAGTGTGGGTGCTTTCGTCAAGTTCATCTGCCCACAAAGGCCATCTTTACCTTTCACTCTTTGCACAAAGTCACTGAATAGACAAGTGTCTGTTGATTTGTTTTTTCTGCCAGCCTATCTTTGACTTCCAGCTGGTTATTGTCTACCCTTGGGTGCTCAGGGCCACCCACTCCCAGCAGGACACTCCTACCCAAAAGCCACACCCTTGACCCTTAAAGCCAAGTGGACCCCACTGCTTTCCCAAAATGTGGCCCAGGAACCACCTGTGTCAGAATAATTTGAGAGGTTGTTAAAAACGCAAATTTCTGGGTCTTTTCCGGATTGCCGGAGGCAGATTCTCTGAGGGTGGGGCTTGGTAATCTGCATTTTAACAAGTACCGCAGGGCGTTTGTCTTTCAAGGATTCAGCAGTCCTCTTCAGTTCTTCCTGCTGACTGTCACCTCCCTTTGGTGAGAAGCAGATTCTGCACACCAAAGCCTTCGCTAGCTGCTCTGAACCCTTGCTCTTGCCTACCAAACCCTTTGGATCCTGTTAACTCTAGAACTTTACTTCCAAGTCCCCTCTGGCCTTGCCAATGTCTTGGTCACCAAGAGATTCAGTTCACGGTCCCCATCTCCGTGACACCCTCAGAGTGCACCTTCATCCTGAGTGTGGAAGCCCGCGCGGGGCATGGGAGACACTGTCTGGAGGTTTCTGTCCCCTTCTTAGTGTGGCTCCTTTGCTGTCTCTGGTCCAGGCCTGTCCAGAGCCTGTGGTTAGGGAAACATGTAATGTTCTGGGTTTCTGGTTTATAGATTTTTAGGAACTATAGGGGAAACCTCAATTCTCATATATGAGTCATTCAGTGTAAATGTTAGGGCTAAAAATACCTTTTTTTTTTTTTTTTTTAAGCAAGTTAAGAAAGCCAACAGTAAAATGTTGGGTGTTTATATCTTTATGTTAAATATGTCATTGGATAGCATCCACTGAAGCCTCAGGGTTGAATTGTTCTTCTCCAGGGAAAATGATTTAATTATTATAATAGTCATCATGGTAATAACTAACATACTGTTTTATAGGTTACTTACATTGCATTTCATCTGATCCTCACAGAATACTGATGGCTAATAGTTACTCTGTGCCAGGCACTGCTCTATGACTTTTATGGATGTTAATTCCTTACCAACACAGGGAAGTGAATTAATCTGTCCCAAGTCACACTGTTGTGAGTAGCTTAGCCAAGATTGGCATCCAGCTTCAAAGTCTGAATGTTTAATCGTAAAGCTATAACTGTATCATATCAACTCAGGAAAGGTAGGTTTTAATATTTCTATTTTACGTACGAAGGACCTGAATATGGAACAGGTGGAGTGACTTATCTGGGTGAATCATTGTCACCTTTTTAAGATGGTGGCTCAACATGTTTAAGGCACATCACCTAAGTTTTAGTGACCACGCTCTTAAGGCCAGTGGAGAAATGCCTAGGAGATTGAAGGGGGCCTGAGAGTGGGTAGCGTCCAAAGCCAAGGAAGCCCGATTTCTTGCTAATTTGGCTGCCATTTTGATGCATTCCTAAACATCCATTGAGAATTAATTCAGTTCACACTGATGCATATGTTTTTAAACAAGGTGTTGTGCTAGGCATGGAGGGTACTGAGATGAGTAAGTCACAGCTTTGGCTTCAAGATGCTCAGGGTTTAATGGGACAGAGAGAGAGAGAGAGAGACAAAGTCAGGTAATGGTAAACAATGTTTATATGCTGTGTGAGAACTATAAAGGGTATTGAGGGATCATATATGAGCGGGTGTGAGGAGTCGGAGATAAGGGAGGAGTTGGGTGAACAATATTAAGGGGAAATTTTCTTTTTAATTTTTTTAAACATTTATTTGAGAGAGAGAGAGAGAGAGAGAGAGAGAGAGAGAGAATGAGCGGGGGAGGGGCAGAGAGGGAGGGAGACACAGAATCCGAAGCAGCCTCCAGGCTCTGAGCCGTCAGCACAGAGCCCAATGCAGGGCTCGAACTCACGAACTGCGAGATCATGACCTAAGCCAAAGTCAGATGCTCAACGGACCCAGCCACCCAGGCGCCCCTAAGAGGAAATTTTCTAACAAAGTGGCATGTAAGGCAAAAAGGGTGAATAGCAGTTTTTCCAAACAAAAAGGGGGCTTCTGTTCGTTAGGTAATTGTTTATGATCTACCAATTCTCCTTGCCAAGAATAACTGGAGAGTCTAGATATAAATCAAACAAAAACCAAAAACAGCTGCTTGAAAGGATTGGCACACAACCGAGGCAAGCATGACTTGAGAGACCAAGATGATAGACCGAAGGGGGCGGCAAAGGAGTGCGTGATATTCTACACCAGTTTTCCCCTCAAGCCATTTGCAATTTATCAGGAAAAATGTTAAGTCAATTACAAGGTGACAGAAGCCTAAAAACCTGAGCATGATTTTTGGCAATCTCAAGATACTAGAGGAATTCAAATTCTACCAAAAAGATAAGGCCCTGGTCAATGGATCAGACTCACAAGGGCACTGCTGAAATTCCTTGTCCTGGGAGTAAGACAGTTTCTCAAATATTCAATTTCCGATTGGATTAAGCTGAATTGCCCCTATAGGAACTACATCTAAGAAGAAAAGTAAAGCCTCTCTAGAGAAATATAACATCATCAAGATTCTGTATAATTTTTCAAGACAATGCCAAGCCTTTAATAAAGAGCTATGAGATTTATTTTTTGAGTTTATTTATTTTGAGAGGGAGAGAGCATGAGCTGGAGAGAGGCAGAAAGAGTAAGGGAGAGAAAGAATCCCAAGCAGGCTCTGCACTGTTGGCACAGAGCCCTACGTGGGGCTTGAAGTCACGAACTGTGAGATCATGACCTGAGATGAAATCAAGAGTCAGACGCTTAACCTGCCGAGCCACCCAGGCTCCCCCGCCAAAACCAGGTATTTTTTATATCTGGTGTAATGCTAAGTGAAACAAGTCAGTCAGAGAAAGACAGATACCATACGATTTTGCTGATGTGTGGAATTTAAGAAACAAAGGAGCAAAGGGAATAAAAAAGAAAAAGAGACAAATCAAGAAATAGGCTCCTAACTATAGACAGCACACTGATTGTTGCCAGAGTGAAGGTGGGTGCAGGGTGGGTGAGATAAGTGATGGGGGTTCAGGAGGGCACTTGTCCTGATGAGCACCAGCTGATGCATGGAAATGTCAAATCACTATATTGTACACCTGAAACTAATATAACACCGTGTGTTAGCTTACTGGAATTAAAATAAAAACATTGAAAAATTACCAGATATTATAATAAAAGAAAACCAAAAGATCAAAGCTCAAAAGAAAAAAAAAATCAGACAATAAAAATAGACCCACAGATGATCCAGACTCTGAAGTTAACAAACGTAATCTTTAAAATAACTACGATTAAGAGATCGGTGACACAGTGAGGAATTAGATCTATAGGGAAAAAATCAAATTGAAAATGTAGAACTGAAAAATCCAGCTACTGAAATTTGGAATTTAGAAATTTAGAAATTTAGATAGGTTCGACAGCAGATTTCATATGACAGGGGAGAGCATTTATAAACCTGAAGAGAGGACAGTGGGAAATATCCAGACTTAAGCACAGAGGAAAACTATGTAAACTACAAAAAACAAACAAAACAGCATATTGACCTGACGAAAGGGTCTAAAATGCCAACAATTTAAGTGCCAAAACAAGGGAGAAAATAGGGCGAAGAAATAGTTGAAGATGTCCATGCTGGATGATTCTCCAGGGCATTCAATTACTTCCAGTAGACCATTACCCATTTGATCATCACAGCCATTGTGTGAAAGAGGTGCCAAAAAATATTATTCTATCCATTTTACAGATGAAGAAATGGAGCCTCAAAGAAACCATGGGTCTTGATTCAATTATTTTAAATGGAGCCATTCATTTACTCAGCAAACTTCTGTTGAATGACATCATTTGCAAACTTGTTACACAAAGCAATAAAGAGCTTAAGAAGTAGAAACTATGTGAGTAAATATAAGTGCTTTTCTCTTATTTTTAATTTTTTTTAAAAAGACAATTGTTTAAAACCAAAAAAATGTAGATTTCATAATACCTGTGGGAGCACCCGTATGACACCAATAAAACCCAAGAAAGGGGAGTGAAGTGAGAGTGTACTCTTGTAAGCTCCTTACATTATACATGAAGTTTTATAACACTATTTAAAGACAGAATGTGTTAAGTCAAAGATGCATAATATAAATCCAAGAGCAGCCACTAACATACACTCAATAATCCAAAAGAAGTCAAGGAAAGAGGAAGAAAAGAACAAAGAACAGATGGAGTAAATAGAATATGAGTAATAAGATGGCTGACTTAAATCCAGCTACGTCAATAATTACATTAAGAGTAATTGATCTAAACACTCGAACTGAAAGGCAGATGTTGTCGGACGTAGTTTTAAAAATTCATCAAAATGGCTAAAATAATAAAAAAAAAAACCCTGATAATCCCATGTGTAGACAAAAATAGGGAGCAACTAGAAATCTTATATATGGCTAGTGGGAGTGCAAATGGTACAACCACTTTGGAAAATTGTTAGGCAATATCTATTCAGGCAAAATATATGTATATCATATAATCTAGCAATTCTCAGCAGAAATGCATACCTATGTTCACCAAAAAACCGTGAAAGAATGCTCATAGCAGCCCTTTTGTAACAACCAACACCTGGAAGCCGTTCGTATTTGCATCAACACTAGACTGGGTAAGTAAATTTGGTATATTTGTAGAATGGGATATTATAAGACAAGAAGAAGGAAAAACCTACTGCCATATGTGACAATGTTGGTGAATCTCAAAGTAATATTCAGTGAAATCAGACAAGAAGGGCATATACAGTATGATCCCATTTACATGACGCTCAAAATCAGTCAAAAGCAATCAAGATGGAAGGAAGGGAGGCTATTGGCGGTCTTCCAGGGGGTGGTGTCAGGAGAGGACAGGAGAGGCTTTGGAATGCAGATGACATTCAAATCCTTGATTTCTCCGGCAGTTACTTGAGTACGTCATTCCTGTAAAAATACATCAAGCTGTGCCACTTCGTGAAACTCACGTCACGTGTCAATAAAATAGTTCCTGTTGAGAAATAGAGGTGAGTACCATTTCAGGGTAGAGAGATGGTGCAAGTGAAGGCATGGGGGAATGAATACTATGGGGTGTGGAAAATCACAGTAGCTCCATGTTGCTGGGCATAAAGCAGGAGGTAGGTTATAGCAGGGCTGGGGAAGGCTTGCAGTGAGCTGCTCATGAAAGGTCTTGTCTACTCTGCTAAACGGTGTGGACTGTCCTTCTTCTTCTTCTTCCTCTTCCTCTTCTTCCTCCTCCTCTCCTCCTCCTCCTCCTCCTCCTCCTCCTTTGTTTTAAGTTTATTTGAGAGGGAGAGAGAGAGAATCCCCAGCAGGTTCCATGCTGCCAGTGCTGAGCCTGTCGCGGGGCTCCAACCCACGAACCGCGAGATCATGACCTGAGCCAAAACCAAGAGATGGAAGTTTAAACGACTGAGCCACTCAGGCGCCCCAAGTGTGGGCTGTCTTCTGAGGTCAGTTAGACACTGAAAGAGTCTAAGCAAGACGTACCATACTAATATTTGAAATTAAAAAATACTTCAAAAATTCCTAGTGTCAGTTGGTGAAGAGGGACTAAACCAGACATATGGAGACTAGTTAAGACGCCCTTGCAAAAATCCAGCTGACAGATGAGGAAGAATTGAATCAGGACAGTGGTTGTGGGGATATACGGAGAACAGGACTTCCAACTACCAGGAGACGATATTAGTAAGACTTGATTGGGTGTGGGAGGTGCAGAAAAGCAGAGTTGAGCATGAGGCCTACATTTGTTAGTGCAGATGACCACACGGCTGGTAGTTCTCCCGAGGGAGGCAGAGACAGTTCAGGAGTTCAGGGAAGGAAGGGGCAGAGGACTCCTTTGGTCTTTGACAGTTTGGACAGGTTTACAAATCCCCCAAGATGAGGGGGATTCTTTGAGAGTTATTTCGGGGTCCCTTGTTTCCTGGAATTGGTGACCGATTTAAATGCCAAGTCTCTGATGTCCTCTGCAACTGCTGTTTGGTTTTGTTGCCTTTTCTGGTCCTGATGTGCAGTCAACACACAAAGCCCCGGTTGTCAGGAGCAGATCCAGCAGCACCGATGCCCTGGGGTCTGAAAGACTTCATCTCGCTTTCGGCCGCCGCTCCAGACAAAGGCTGTCTTATGCGCCATCTATTTCAGTCATTTTTATGAGTGCTGTGGAATATTTTCAAGCTATCCCTTTTAAGCATTATCTCTTGGCAGTTAAGAAAATAGATCCATTGCAAGCACAGGAGTTTCTGAAAAGGGGTTTAAAAATAGCTCAGCGCGCTCTTCAGCTGCAGCTATTGGGAAATTGAGCCCTTTGCTTGCACTTCTGCCGGTTTCCATTTCAACCCTGCAGCTGGAAATCGGTAGCTCTTCCTCTGTCAGGAACAGATGCAAAAGGAGGAAGGAATGGGCCAGGGCCTTCTCTTAACTTGGGGTCACATTGGACAATTTTTGGGTGCTGAGAGGCACTGGGGTAGTGGAGAGTGGGCGTATCAAACTTTGGGGTTTGAAAATGTCTGTTCAATATTCTGATATATTTTTATATTCGGCAAAGAGAAAAATAAGCCTATTGGTTTTGTCACGCAAATTATAAAAAGCAACTGGGGCAAAATCACTTGGCTGATAGAGATAAGTAGAAAACACTCTCACTAATGACAATGCTTTACTTGAATTTTTTCAACGAGTACCTATGACAAGACTAGAGGTAGCTGTTACCGCCATTCCCACCTGTAAGATGGGAACACTGGGTGGGGGGATTGTTGAGGGACCCTGCCTGAGGTTCAGGGAATGGGGTAGGGGTAGAGTTATAGCACAGACTCCAGAGCCCTGCTCTTGGCCATTGTTCCATATTGCTCTTTAACTGGGAAGTGCAGGAAATTTTATCATTTCTCAAAAGGGGGCACGGATTTTTGTTAAGTTTATTTATTCTGAGAGAGAGAGAGAGAGAGTGAGAGAGAGAGAGAGCAGGAGGGGCAGAGAGAGAGGGAGAGAAAATCCCAAGCAGGTTCCACACCGTCAGCACAGAGCGGGTTGCGGGGCTCAAACTCACCAACTGTGAGCTCACGATCTGAGCTGGAACCAAGCCTCGGACGCTTAACCGACGGAACCACCCAGGCGCCCCAGGGAGCGTGGAGGTTTAAAAGCAGAAAAACCCAAGAAGTGACATGAACAAATCTCTGTTCTAAGCCCCGTTCTGCATGACGTCACTCACTAGAAGTCTGCTGAATAAATGAAGGACTGGATCTTAAGTGAGTGAAGACACCTAGCCGCCTGGAGACTCCATTTCTTCATCCGTAAAATGGATACAATAGTATCTTTTGACAGCCTTCACAGGACAGCTGTGCAGATCAAGGGGGAGAACGACTACTGGAAGTAGTTTAATCCTCTGGAAAACCAGTCAGCACTTACCACGCACCCGGCATTGTGGTAGGTGCTGGGGATACGTCGGTGAACCAAGTAGACAAAATCCCTGCTGCTCTTCTGTCGGGGGGAGACGGAAAATGAACAGGAAATCTAATAAGTAGGGAAGCCTTCTAAAGTGTATTACAATGGTATCTACGCTCCGGGGAGAAGGACTATGGGAAAAAGGAGAAGTGGGCAAGGGTATAGGTGGGGACAATTACTGTTTAAAATCAGGTGCTCAGACTAGACCTCACTGGAAGGTGACACTGTGTGGACACTTTCAGGTGAAGGAGTTAGGTCTGCAGACTTGCCAGTGTGACAGGCGATGAGGCAGAGCGGTGCCTGCCGGGTCGCAGGCAGGCGGGGCTGGTGCCCACGAGCAAGGTGGCGGAGGGGGAAGGGGAGGTTACGGAGTTCATGGGGGGGCGGACGGTTTGGGGCCGTGTACAGACGTGGACTTTCACTCTGGAAGAAATGGGGCCACCGGAGGGTGTGACCCCGAGGAGTGACACGGCCTGGCGTGTTTTAAAGGGATCACACGGGCTGCAGTGTGGAGAGTGGACGGAGGTGGTGAGGGTGGAAGCAAGAATACGAGACCAGCTAGAGGCTACCTCAGTCTTCCAGAAGTGGGGTCAGAAGGGTTGCCTTCTGCGTACATTTTGAAGCAAATACCGAGAGGATTTGATGGGGTGGAAGGAAAAGCCAGGGAGGGTGTGTTCCAGAATCCAAGCTAAGAAAATGGGCTGGTGAGCAGGATCGCTGACGGGTGTGCTGAAGGAAGAAGGCGAGGAGAGAAGCCAGAGGCAGAGAAGGCTCAGTTGGGTTTTGTTTTGTTTTAACACTTTCAGCTGTGGTGAAATACACAGAACGTAAAATTTACCAACTTGCCCGTGTTTACGTGAGTTTACCACTCAGTAAGGCTAGCCATAATCACACTGATGTGCAGCCAATCTTCAAAACTTTTTTCACCTTGAAAAACCCGCTGAACGGCAGCACCTTCCCGCCCATCCCCTCACCCCCTGCCACCCACGATTCTACTTCCTCTATGAATCTGACCACTCTGAATAAGTCATATAATATTTTTTTTCTTTTCCTATTGGCTCCTTTCCCTTAGCAGAAGGCCCTCAACTTTCACCCACGACAGCACGAATGAGAATTTCCTTCCTTTTAAGGCTGAATAATATTCCATTGTACGTCTATACCGCATCGGAGTCATTCATTTGCTGATGGACACTCGGGTCGTTTCCACCTTTCGGCTGTCGAGAGTAGTGCTACGAGGAGCACGGGCTGTGAATATCCCTTCAAGACCCTGCCTGCAATTCTTTTGGGCACATATGCAGAAGTGGAAGTGCTGAATGAGGCTGAGAAAAGTTCTGCTGCAAAGGGAAGCCTAAAAAATGTGGGGGAGTGGTTGGCAGCAGAAGTGAGATCATGAGAAGGTTTTTTGTTTTTGTTTTAAAGTAGGGGAGAAATAACAGCATGTTTTCATTTGATGGGACTGATCCCGTAGAGGGAGAAGAACTGAACACGGAAAATCACTGGGACAATGTTCTTGGGTAGGTGAGGGGGACTGGATCTCACGTATAAATGGAAAGACTGGCTCATTTTGAGAAGGCAGAATTTGCGGGCGCAGGTATACGAAGGGCGAATGGTTGATGGCTGGGAGACATGGAAGTCTTCCGATTGCTTCAGGGTTCTTAGCAAAGCAGAAAGCAAGATCGTCTACCGAAAGTAATATGCAAGTGATCGCGAGATCAGCTACCCGTCCTGAGGACTAGACACTATGCCAAAAGCCTTACTTCATTACCTGTAAACTTCTCAATTAGCCAGCAAAGCAATTATTATTATTTTTTAATCCTGATTTTACAGATGAAGGGACTAGAGGTTCAGAGAAGTTAAGAAACGTGCCAAAGACACACAACCAATCCACAGAAGCCCTTGCTTTCTACCCAGGTTTGCTTGACTCTGGAGCCCGACTGTTCCTGCTACCCAGCCCAAGGTGTTCACATTTCTCTAACACCTGTCCTGTCACGGAACCACAATATTAATCCTCAGAGACCAAGGTCTCCGGGACCCCTCCTCAAAGCATAGAAATGATGTTTTACCTGAAGTTCCATGCGGAATTGAGATGTGGGGGTGGAAAGATAATAAAAAGGGAACAACGGAAAAGGCAACAACCCTATTCCTTTACAATGAAATAAGTTTAAGGTGAATGCGAGTGGCACAATTTTCCGTTCCCAATCCTGCTAGTTAGAACCTCTCAAATGCCAGGTGGCTAAGTGTCAGTGACCAGCCTGCTCTCTCCCTGTAATTGTGCTTTGTATCAATTCCCCCAGTGCACTGGGAGGTAAATACCAGTATCACCTCCATCTTACAGATGAGAAACCTGAAATCCGGGTTGCCAAGAAAACGCCTTTGGAAAAGTCGCGGAGCTGCAACTCGAACCCAAGTCTCTCTAGCCCCGGGCTTGTGTCCTTAGGCTCTCCATCATTCTGGGGGGGACTATCTGCCCACACCCCCACTTCAGACAGCAGGCTGTGGCTCCTCTACTCCTTCAGTCTCGGAATTCCGGCGACCAGACCAGGCGAGCTGTGCCCCTTCCCTGTCACCTGGGGTGGAGGAGTAAGTCGGGCTGTGAGGACCCCCAGCAGAGCCAGTTTGGCATGATCACAAGGGCTGTGCTGAATTTAGTTCATGAATCATAGCTGAAATCTTATTTTATGCAGTAGGGGCCATGGTTTGTCTTCACGGGGTTGCTCTGATGACTCTAGGTGAAAGTTTATGGCTGTTGAAGACCCTCAGAGAAGGTTCACGAGAGAAACCTTTGGAAAACATTAAGGTGACTCATTACAGCTTAAAGAGAGACCTTCTCTAAACAAATGATCTCACGTTTTTTCACTTCTAGATACCTCTTCTGCAGAAACATTGGCTCATCTCCCAGAGATTTGTATATAAGGAAGTTCATTGTGGCTATGACTGCAAAAGAAAAAGATGGGAAATAACCTGAATGTCTGAAGATAGACAAATGGCTAAATATATATTTGGTACGTCCATACAGTGGAGTACTATGGAAACATTGACAAGACGCCAAGGTTCTAGAAAGACAGTGGAAAGAGCTCCAAGATATAAGTCTAAGTGGACAAAATCTATGTAAATCTATTTATTTATAGATGGGATGGTATATAAATTGAGATTTTAAATAACATACCTATATTTATAATACATATCGTAATAAATACGAGTATATTTAAAAAACTGATTACATGTTGTAAATGTATTCCTAAATGCATTGGAAAAGGTCTGGAAAGATTTGACATGCATTTGTTAACATTGAACACTCCTGGAGGGAGGGAATGGGATTGGGGAAAAGATAAAGAGCTACAAAAGGAAAATTTTAGAGGCTTTATAAATATAATTGGTCTTTAAAGTTTTTTTATAATTATGACAAGGTATTCATTTACTACTTGTATACCTAAATAACACTGTCAAATACTATGCAAAAAAGAGTAACAATTCCTAATGGTGAAATTTCAGGCACCACTATATAGGTTGTGTCCACTTTCACGGAGACCCAGGACTCCCCGGTTCTGTTGGTTCTATTGCTGCCTCTGACACTAGCTGTGTGATTTTGGGCAAGTCACTTTCTGTCTCTGAACCTGTTTCCTCTTGTAACGAAAAGATTGACCTAGAGTACAAATTGATAAAGCCTTTTTATTATTAACTTCCAAGCATCTGACCTCTCTTTGCAAGTACATTTTTAGAACATTTATTTATTTATTTTGAGAGAGAGCGTGCACTCATGGGATGGAGAGAGGCAGAGAGAGAAACAGAGAGAGAATCCCAAGCAGGCTCTGCTTAGTACGGAGCCCCAACACGGGACTCGATCCCACTACAGTGAGATCATGACCCGAGCCGATACCAAGAGTTGAACGCTTAACCGACTGAGCCACCCAGCTGCCCCAACAACCCAACCATTTGTGCCTCAGACTCATTTCGGTGCTAAGGTTTTCTGACTCTAGTTGAATGCAGTGAACCAAATCCACCAGAGCTGTGCCGCCTGCCTCTCAACCGGGTGGAGAATCACCAGGTGATTTTAAGTGACCCACAAAAGCTTACATGTAACAGTTGCCCTTGCAGTGTTTTCCTGAGTATTAAGCCCAGATGCTGGCAACTGCATGAGGGCTTAGGAACTTTGTGGGCTCCAAGGAGACCACTGCTGTTTCTAGAGAATTCTTTAAGGACCCCGGGTCTTTGGAAGAACCAACCATGAGTGATTTTCAGTGGAATCAGATCCCAGGTAATTATGCTCAGAGCCCTCCAGCCCCAACGTCAGCTCCTGACCCAGAGCTACAACTTTGGTGCTACAGCAAGACAAGGCCACCTGGAGAAAGGATGAAGGCAAGGGGAGGGGTCAGGTGCAACACACATCCCATTGTGAAATATGGGGAATGGTCATCAGTGTCCTTTCCCTGTTCTCAGAGGTGCCATCTGGACGTCTACGCCATTGGCTCCAGCCTCCTCAGCCTACAAGTGGCATGGTAAGGATCATTTTGTCTCTTTTAGGAGCAGGGCTAGATGCCCCATGATATTCTGCATCATCAGAGCCCACAGACTGTAAGGCAGACTGTCCATGTTCTTGAGTAATAATGAGCAGCACATCACCCAGAGTTAAAGCCTCAGCCCTGTGCTCATGGGATCCCGTTTGCACCTGGCCCAGATAGATAAGACTCAAACTTAGAGGAGGTGGGGACAACAGGAGTTCAGTCTCTGAAGAGGGGAAAGACAGATGAGAGGGCCATTCAGGAGGATGGTCCTTCCTGGCTCAAGTCTTCTCCATGGACAGAAGCAGAAGGCTGGCAGCCAGTGTTCCACAGCTCCCTGACTTTCCCTGCCCATTTGCAGGGTGGAGAGCTAGGGACTTGGGTGAATGACCAGTTACAGCCCAAGTCCCCAATCCCCCCAAGGCACACCAGCCTGGGGGTCAGGAGACCTGGGTTCAAGTCCCAGTTGGGTCACTTTGTCATTGTAAAGCCAGTCACATGCCTTCCCTGGTTCTGTTTCATTTTCTTAAAGGGTCTTGGATTAGATGCTTGCCCAGGTCCCTGCCAGCCTAGGAATGGCTCTAGCTCTAGACTATAGAGCCTTCTTGGGTTCCACATACTTGGTAAGAAGAAGGGAATGAGTTATAAAGGAGTGTGTGTACCCTGGGATCAGACTTCCTGAGTTTAAATCCTGACTCTCTTTTCCTTGCTGTGACTTTTAAAGGCTTTCCACACTGGAAAAAGGAAGGTAAGAATTTTAGTTACTTCCTAATGTTGTTTTAGGGAATGTAACAAAATCTGCGCAACTCAGCACCCGGCACAGTAAATGTTCAGTTCTCCTCAGCTTACGATGGTCCATTTCTCCAGCCTATTATGAGGCCAAGATCAACAGCAGGCAGTGGCTAAAATTATTTCTTGATAAAACACCATACCTCAACATAGATTCAATTATACTACCAGCCAAATCATGACCCCCCCATAAAGTTCATTCATGCATTCAGTACTAATCCATCAATATTCATTGAATGTCTTAGGTGAGGTTTTCAGACTAAGGATGCAAAGACATCAGATCTTACTCTAGAGTTTACTCTGATATAATCTCAATATAGAACACACTATTGAGTAAGAGGTGTTTGCTGAGCATTGATGGCATTCAGAGAACTGCCCCGTTGTCACTGGGGAATCCACATGACGGCTCATTTCTCACCCACGAGGGGTTTCGAACTTCGAAGGCGAGGAGAAGCACATGCTTGTGAAGCAACTGAGGTTTCAGGAACACCCTAGGTCCCCAGTGGGACCAATTTGCACACTCGTGACAGATGCTGAGCATTTGTATGTCAGGGACTGGGTCTAGAGTACTCCATGCAGCATCTCACTCAACCTCATAAAGTGGTCCTTAGCATTAACCCCATTTCACAGGTAAAGGCACTGGTCTCAGTGAGAGGAGGTAACTTGTCAAAGGTCACGTAGCTGGCAAGAGGCAGAGGTCTGTCTTGTCTCACCAGATCTCCCCGTGTCAGTCTGCTAAGGCTGCTGTGACAAAGCACCACAGGTGGGTGACTTAAACAACAGGAATTTACTGCCTCACAGTTCTGGAGGCTACAAGTCCAAGATGAAGGTGTGAGTAGGGTTGGTTCCTTCTCAGGGAGAATCTGTTCTGTGCCTCTCTCCTGGCTTCTGGTGGTCTCCAGAAATCTTTGGTGTTCCCTGGCTTATAGATGTATCACCCCGATCTCTGCCTTTGTCTTCACATGACACTCTCTGCGTGTGTCTGTCTCTGTGTCCCAATTTCCCCTTTTTATAAGGATATAAGTCATATTGGAGTAGAGCCGACTCTAATGATTTCATTTTAACTTGATCATCTACCAAGACCCTAGTCCCAAGGAAGGTTATAATGACAGACACAGAGGGTTAGGACAACATCTTTTGGGGGAAACAGTTCAACCCATAACACTTACCTTCAAGGCTTTGGCATCCCTCACTGGCTGCTCTCCTTCCACTTCCTTCCAGAGACAGCTGCAGTTAGCCCAGAGCTGGATCTCCTCCTTGACATTCTAATTGGCCGATACCCAACTATATTTGTCATAGAGCCTTTGCTTGTTGAGGAAGGTCCCAGTGGTGCCAGCCACTCTCCCCACTGAAACGGACCAACTGGCACAAGAGGGGAGGGAGGTAAAGAAGGCAGGTCACTTTCTACACATGGAAGTGTAACTACAACAAGAGTGATCTAACATTGACTACTTATTGATCAATTATCGTACTCCAGGCACTGAGTTAAGTATTTTACATGTATAATCTATTTAGTCTGCAGAGCAACCCCCAAAAAGGCGTTACCCTATCATTTCCTAGATGGAAAAACCTGAGGCCCATACAGATTAGGTTCTTGTCCAAAGCCCTGACCCCAAGGCTTAATTAATCAACACAGTGTCAGGCATACAACAATTATGAAATATTAGCAAATATTATGTTAACTATTTTGTCTCCTTCCCATGGAGCTTTTGGGTTAAAATAACACCCCCTTTCCCTCCCTTCTATTCTGGTTGATTTGGAACCCTGCCCAGGCCCTATTAGTTCATACCCTGGGGCTGTGGATAAAGCTGGCGAGTTACAAGGCCAGTAGCCACAGGCAATTTGACCTTGGAACAAAGCTGGGCAAGACCACAGAAGAGGAAGTCTGTCCCGAAGGTCCACCCTGTGCAGTTTTCTCCCCGAGCTGCAGGACTTTCATGCACTCCAGTCCCTTGGGTGGGGTCTGAAGGGGGCCCAAGGTTTGTTCTGGAGGTTGCTCTTGATGTTGTCATAGAAAGCACCATTGTTTTAATTGTTTCAGAAAGTGGGCTAGGGCAGCCTTTCCCAGGGACTGCGTCCTTGGACAGAGACAGAGCAGAGGCCAGGAGCAGTAGAAGCAGGGCCAGGACTGGAAGGACGGAAGCCAGAGCCCCCCGCCTGCCTCTTGGTCTCGCTGATTGTTTTTCTTTCTATAAAAGTAATCCATGATTATTTTTCAAAAAACTATGAAAGTGTATAAAATAAAAAGCAACAGTTCTCACAATCCTAGCCATAGGTTTCCAAAATTCTGCTACTCACAAATAAACACGTGCATGTACCGTCAGTAAAAAGGATCATATCATTCTTTGTCTGCTTTTGCCAATTAGTGATATAGGAGCATATGTTCTGTCTATGCAGAATGATACTCTGCTTCGTGACTGTATAGGGCTTGATTGTTCCACTGTGTGGACAAAACATAATTTATTTAACTAGACCATCTAGATAGACTTTTATATTGTTTCCCATTTGTCATTCTTACAAACAATATTGAAATAATTCTTGTATGTTAGTCTTTATCTTTTTTTAAATTTTGTTTAATGTTTATTTTTGACAGAGAGAGAGAGAGAGAGAGAGAGAGAGAGAGAGAGAGAGAGAGAATGAGTGGGGGAGGGGCAGAGAGAAAGGGAGACACAGAATCCGAAGCAGTCTCCTCCAGGCTCTGAGCTGTCAGCACAGAACCCGGAGTGGGGCTCAAACTCACAGACCGCGAGATCATGACCTGAGCCAAAGTTGGACGCTCAACCGACTGAGCCACCCAGGCGTCCCAATCTTTTTTTTTTTTTTTTAAAATAGCCTCCATCCCCAGCATGAAGCCCAATGCAGAGCTTGAACCCACGACCCTAAGATCAAGAACTGAGCTGAGATCAAGAGTTGGACGCTTAACCAATGGAGTCACTCAGACGCCCCGTAAGTCTTGGTCTTCTTGCCCAATTATTTCATTGGGATTAATTTTTTTTTAATTTTAATTTTAATTTTAATTTTTTTAATTTAATTTTTAATTTTTTAATTTTTATTTTTTTAATTTTAATTTTTTTAATTTAATTTTTTATTTTTTAATGGGATTAATTTTTAACAATGGAGTTGCAGGATCAAAGGGTAAACATATTTAAAGATGAAAAAATTTGATGTGTTATTTCCAGGCCGATCTCTGTAAGTGTTAGATTTAGTAACACCAACAGTATTTGAGACTGCCTGTTTCCTTTCATCCCCCCCCCACCACCACACACACACACACACACACACACACAAGCATTATATCTTACAGGAAAAAAAAAAACGTATGTCTTGTTTCAAATTACATTTTCAAAAGTCATGAGTGAAGCTGACCATATTTTCATATTTTTTGGCTACCTGTATTTCCTTTTCTGTAGCTGTTGTTGTTCATGCTTCTCTCCCCGGGTGAGCTCATGTGATCCTGAGGAAATTATATCCTCAGTTTCTGGCTTTACCAAGACGATCTTTGCATTGTTGACTTATTGTCTGGAGAAAAGGGACCAGTGACCATGAAACTCGGGTCGGTTATTATCATTCCTTCATGAATTCGGGGCCGTTCATTCATCTACTCTTTCATTCGCTTGGAAATTATCCCTGTAGTAATCCGTTGCTCTGGTTTGCTCATTAATCATTTTTTCACGTAGTTATTGAGCACCTGCTGCCTTGGAAATGCCAGGTCCCCAGGGTAGGGGTGGGGGCGGGCACTCAGAGAGGCTCAGTGGTAACTATTTCCCCTGCTGAAGGGGGAATCAGTCCTGTCCTTCGTGCTCCGGGAACTCCTAGCCAGTGAGGTGGTAGGAATGGCGGGAGAGGCTGTGATCTGGGAAGTCTTCCCAGAGGGGGTGTCAGAGGACGGGTGTGATTTAGGTATGGAGCAAGGGTCCCAGCAGGGAAGTAGAGCAAGGGAAGGGAGGGCGTAGTATAGGAGAAGAAAATGCTACACACAGAGGCAAAGGTGGAGCCTTACGCTGGCGTGAGGGTGGCTGGACCAAGGATCTTCTTAAAGACGATCAGCAGGAGATAACGTGGGGCTGGGGCAGCCGTGTGTGTCTGCTGGGCTAGCGCACGGGGACCTTCCTCTGCAACCACGGGGAGTGGGGTGAAGCAGAGCTGTGTTTGGAGAGGATTATTCTGGCAGCAGCACAAAGGAGGGATGGAGGGGAAGGGACAGAGGCAGGATTTCAGTTCAGGTTGTTGCAATAGAGGAGGATGAGGAGGGCCTGAGTTATCAGAGCAGCGCTCGGCCGGGAGCCTAGAGACCAGGGGTCCCCCCCCCATTCCGCCTCTAGCTGGCGTATCAAGGGAGCTGCTTTCAGGAAGGTCAGAAGACTGTCTCTCAGAAAGCATGGGCCCAGCTCCGTGTCTTTCCACGAATCGCCAGCTCTTTGTGGAACAGCCACTGGTTTCAAGGTACTCTGCCAGGCGTGGGGGCAAACGGAGCGAGAAGACACCACGAAGGCAGCCGGGAGTGGAGGACGGCACAGAAAACCACCGGAGGAGAAGAAACGAGCTGTTCTCTTTGTTTCTACTTCATTCTTTTTGACAGCTGCCAAGCAGTTCCATCCTACGGGTGCCCCATAATTTATTTACCTATTTTCTGATGAATGAGAAATTGCCAATTTTTGTTACAAACGATGTCACCATGGAGTTTTGTGCACTGAATCTTGAGTGTGGGTAAGAGTATTCCTGTAGGGCACTTTCTTGCGGCAGGAGGGTCTACGTACTGTAGATTTTGATAGCTTTTGCTGAATTGCCCTTTGCACAGGGGCCTCCTTATTATTCGGATTACTGAGGAGCAAGGAAGTTGTGTTGCTCACCCAGGGCCATAGCAATGATATGATTGTATCAGGGTTTGAGTCATGGTGGTTCTTTCTTTAGATCTCTGTCCTTCCCATTGTTCTATGCTATATATTCCTGGAACTCTTCCCCCATAACTTCCCAATGTTTCTTTTCTGCTCCTTTACCCCACAGCAACTAGTAAGAGAAACCTTGAAATGATAGAGCCTGGGGTATGTGTTTGGGAGACAGCAAATAAGTGGGGGCAAGGAGTTAGTTTCACTCCAGGGTTGGCACTGGGCAGGGGACAGGGCAGCCCCCAAGATCCAGCTGGGGGTGGCAGGTCAAATGTGGTGTGAGGAAGGCAGCCCAGCCTAACAGGAAGCCTGGGGACTTCCTTGGACAACTGGGAATTTCCCAGACAGCCTGCACCTTAATCAGACATATCTTTGAGAAGAGACTGTCAGCTCTGAATTCTTCCTATCAGCTGAATTAACCTTGTGTCCTTCTGATGTCTCTCCCCAAAGGGGTGATAGTGAAGAAATTGGTGTCAAAAGCATTTTCCCCCGGTCTCATGGGATTGAGTTACAATTTCTGGCTTCTCTCTCCTTTTGCTTCTGCTCATCCCCCCGGCTTCTACATGTCATACTTACAAAGAATTGAAGTGACAATTCACAAAGTTGGGGGCTCCCCCAGTGAGGTTCAGCCTCCCATGGTGCCTGCTGCCATGGTGAACTGCAGTCAGACAGCCAGGGCTCCTATCCTGGATCTCTGTCTTCAAAACCCCAGGCAAGTGATTCAGCTTCCATCATCGGTGAAATGAAGATACCAATATACTCAGTCAGGGGGTTGCTGTGAAGAGTAAGTGAAATTGGCATTCTTTTCCCTTTTCCAGACTCCCCAGGTTGCTCGGGTGATGGTTCTGATATTTGGCCCAGGGGTGAGCAAGGATAAATACAAGGACAGCCGAAGGAAGGCCGACATTAGGCTAGGCGGTATTCTGAAGTCTTTACATGTATTGTATTAATTTTCCATTGCTTCATAACAAACTACCCCAAAACTTAAGCAACAAATATCAGACGATATTTTACTTTGTATCTCATATAGTTTGGGGGATAAGGTGTCTGAGAGCAGCTTGGCTGGATGATTCCAGCTCAGGATCCCTCGTGAGGTTGTAGTCAAGATGGTGGCCACCGTTGCATCACCCGAAGGCTCGCCTGGGGCGGGAGGTTCCATTTCTAAGATGGCTTCCTTACAGTCCCGGCTCATTTGGGCTGGTTGTTGGCAGGAGGCTCTAGCTCCTTGCCATGGAGACCTCTTTGCCAATTCAGAGTGCTGCTTAAGTGTCCTCATGACCTGGCAGTTGGCTTCTCCTAGAACGAGTGCTCTAAGAGAGCAAACTGGAAGTTGCAATGTCTTCTTTGACCTAATATCAAAGGTCACACTGTCATGTTTGCAAAATTCTATTGGTTTCACCAGTCGGCCTTATCCAGTGTGGGAGAGGATGACACAAGGACACGAATGCCAGGAGGTGAGGATCCCTGGAGCCCTCTCGGAGGCTGGTTACACCTGTATTAACTCTTTCAGTCCCTGCCATGTGCCCAGGGAGGTTTAGTTAGAAGCGACAGAGGTGAAGAAGGAGTTGCTACATGTGGGAAATCCAGATTTCAGATTATCTTGGAGACAGCGCTCCATGCCAGTGTGTGCAATGTGAGTGTGGTTACGACCTCGTCCAATGGCACTAATGTCTCCAGTGGAGAAGCCTAGTCAGGGTGGCTCATGAATCGTTCCTGGCTGTGTTGCTTCTGAGCTGGAATCTTTGGCCCTGCTGGAGATTCTGTGAGCTACCAAATGTAATATGCCTGAACTAGTTGGAAAGCGTTCTATTATCACAACAAAAATCCACAATGACTGCTACAAACGTTCAGAGCACAGGAGACATATTATTTTCATAAGCTGAATATATAGTGATGAGAGCCATCAGCATAAAGTGATGGCCAGAGTACCTCATCATCTTCGCTTTTATGAGTAGAAACATAGCAGCTACAATAAAGGAGATGAGAATGTGTTGCTATTCCGGCACTGGTCAGAAGGCAACAGGAATATTGTGTCTGGAGGCTATTTTTTAAGGGAGACAGCGACAAATTAGAGTATGTTCCGAGGAAAGAGGCCAAGATGATAGAAGAACACAAAACCGTCTCCCCGGAGGCCTGGGGAATGTTTTCCCTGGAGAAGAGAAGGTACTAGGGAGGGCATGGGAGCTATTTTCACAGATAAGAAAAATTCTCTTGTAGTACCATGGTGCAGAGGGTTGGACAGACTTGGGTTCAAATCCTGGTCACTTCCTCTGCATGGCGTGGACATGGCCTCTGGTTTCTCTGGGTCATTTATGGTAGCACATGGCATGTAGTAAATGCTTCATAAGTCTGGGCCCCTCCCTCTTTACCCTCAGCACCAATGAGAGGATAAGAGGCAGCTCGGTACTTGGTCTGAATATAAAATACAGGACGTGAGTGCCTTGCCTTTGGAGAAAACCAGGGACAGGCTGGATGACCCAGCCTCTACCCCCTCTGAGCCCTTCTGGAAGGCTGTGTTTTCAAGTTAAGCATGTTGTACGCATTTTCTCATTGCCAGTCTTATGAAGTAGGGGCTGTTAGGTCCACTTTACAGATAGGGAAAGTGAGGCTTGTAGGGGTTAAACAGCTTGCCATTCTTAGTGGCAAAGTCAGAATTTGAACCCCACTTTCTTGGGCTCCAAAGGCTGTGCTTGGAGCCATCATAGCCTGCTGAGAGTGGAGACCCAGGGGCCGGGGTGACAGCGGGGGAGGCCAAGCATTAGGCGGTGACAGCACAGATACTAAGACTCTCATTTGGAGCTTCAGGATCCTTTGGTTTCCTCGAGGAGGCTGTGCAACCAAGTTCCTGGCTCAGGCAGTGCTTCGGCCCAGACCCCCAACCCCTGCAGAATGTCTGGCAGGACGCCCCATCTCCTGCTCCTGCTCGAGGGGAAGGCACAGACAAGTGAAGGGGCCTGAATGCTCCCCAAATGCTGTGGCAGCCCTCCCAGTGGGGCCCCGGGCCGCCCGCATTGTGCAAGCAAGGAGAAGCAGGCCCTGGAACCCTTTCTTTTCCGGAGAATTTATGAGCAGGACAAAAGGAGCCATTATCCCCATGGCTGCAGCGGCTGCCGCTGAGGCCTGTGGCCCAGGTGTCACATGCTGTCCTCACTCTCAGACTGCTTTCTCCCTTTGTCTGTAGGAACACAGAGGCCTGGCTTCTGCCCCCTTTCTCCGACACTGCCCAGCCCCCTCCAGGCCTTGGTCCCTGGCCACTGCTTTTCCGGACTGAACTTGAATCTCCGTAGACTGGGAGAGGCCAGAGTCAGCTGGGAGGGTGACGGCCGGCTGGGGTTGGCTTTGGGGCTGCGGTCGCCTCTGGTTCCCCGCTCCAGCACTGACCGTGCCCAAATCTGCGCCCAGACTGTCGGTGGGGTGGGGGTGGGGGGCTGGCACCCTGCATAGTTTTCACCGGGCTCCTCTGGAGACTTCTCTTGCCTGCCAGACCTTTGTGCAGCGGGCCCTGCCTCTCTGCCCTGCATCCCTCTCCCTGCTCCAGGCTCCTCAGCTCCAGCAAAACCAGCTTCAGGAAGTTTCCCGACAGTGGCACGCGTTCTGCACCTCTGTGCTTTCTCTGTCTTCCTCTTCTCTCAGGGCTCCCTTTCCACGTGCCTTCCCTGGCTGCGTCTTCCTCATCCTTCGAGACCAAGCTCAGACGTTTCTTCTAAGAAGGCCTTGGTCCTGCTCCACTCTGCTCCTTTAGCACCTGAACTTGACTCACTTCAGTTGCTACACGCCGTAGGTGATGTGCTGGGCCGCTCGCAAGAGAGGCCTCTTAAGTCAGGCTCCCTGGATTCAAGTCCCAGTCCTGCCATTGACCAGCCAGTGATGTTGGCCAGGTCATTTAACCTCTTTGGGCCTCAGCTTACTTGCCTATAACATGGGAATGATTGGGCCGCTGTCAGGATTTTTATGTGAGATCGCACCTGCGGCCAGTAGAGCCCCTGGAGCGTAGTGAGCGCTCGGTAGATGTGGCTGTTACCATCATTCAGCAGAGCAGGTATGGGTGCCCTCCGTGTGTCAGCATCTAGGCTAGGCTGGGGAAACACGGAGAACAAGAGAGATGCAGTATTGCTGCCCTAGGAAACGCGCACCCGGAAGCCCGGAGACCTCACGACCTCTGGAGTACGGGGTGTGGAAAGGATGGGTTGAGGTACCACAGAACCACATGTGGAAAGGGCAGCGGCCCGAGATGAGTCCTGTGTCCACCCTGTCGCGAGATCCCTGTCTTCCATGAAAGGTTGAGTTGAGGTGTCGATCTCTTCCTGTCGGTCCTTCGTCTCAGCTCTTGGCTACAGAACACTCAGGAGTGGACGGGGACAGGACCCGCAGCCGGAATGTAGACTCTTTGTCACTTCATCACATTTTGCTCCGTATCATTCTCACCAGCCCGACAGCCTGTGGTGATACCTCCATCTTCAAAAACAAGACCTTCGACTCTCCCTTGAGGCCACACGCATCTTCACCCATTTCTTGGCTTCCTTTTCTAGATGACTTTCTCCAAAGCTCAGCGTATCCTCAGGCTTTCCTGCTCCCCTCCCACGCTCTCCTCAGCCCTGTTCCACCTCCCTTCCTCCCCTCCAAACTAGCCTGGCCAAAGTCCCCAGGACTTTGTGTTGCCCAAACCTTTGGAAATGTTCACTGTTATTTTCCTAAAGCTTGAACTGTGACTCGACCAGCTGATCACTTCTTCATTTTGTTAGCTTTCTGCGGCGACTGCAGCCAATTACCACAAATGCAGTGGCTTAGAGAAACACAAATTTATTATTTTACAGATCTGTAGGTTAGGACTCAGAGAGGAGTCTCATTAGGCTAAAATGCAGGGGAGGCTGTGTTTCTGCCTGGAAGCTCAAGGGGAGAATCCATTTCCTTGCCTTTTTCAGCTTCTAGAGGCTTCTAGAGGCTGCTCACCTTCCTTGGTTTGTGGAACACTGAATTTCTCTGACAGTTCTCCTGTGGCCATATCTCCCTCTGACCTTAGCCAGGAGAGAGTCTCTCTGCCTTTAAGGCCCATCTTGAGAATGTCATAATCTCCTCCTCTCAAGGTCCGTAACGCTGATCACATCTGCAATGTCTCTTGGCTGGTTTTAGTAACATATCTACAGGGTCCAGAGATTAGCATGTGGGTGTCTCTCGGGGGCCATTATTCTCCCAACGACCCGGATTTAGAAACTTTTCTTCACTCAGCTTCTAGAACTCCACTCCTTCCTTGTTTTCCTCCTGCTGAACTTGGTTTCAGCCTTCTTCCTCCAATTGCTATCTCGCTCTCCAGGAAGCTCATTCAGGCCCTTTGCCCTGCCCGCATCAGCTTCCTGTCTTCAAGATCAGTCTCTCTCCTGAGTTCCAGATTCAAAGACTACGAAAATACCTGCTTGGCATTTCCTCTTTCCCGGCTAGTAGACCCCTCAAGCTTTCAGAACCAAAGTCTGATTTTATCCGAATAGCTTCTCCTTCCTCATGTTCCTCATCTTAGGAAAAGGCACCAGCATTTAGCTTAGGTCAAAAGCCTAGGAGTCATTCTTGAGACACCATACCTTCTTACACTCCACTCCCGTTTACCAGCAGGTCATATTGACCGTCTCCTTCAAAATACGTCTTGGGTCCACGTATTTGTCGTCACTGACGTCATCAGCACGTGGGTCCAAACCGCTTCGTCTCACCTGGGTTATTGCAACAACCTATTAACTAAGAGCCCTGTCTCCACCTGCGTCCCCGCCCCTCCCCCCACCCCCGATTCTCCACACAGCACCCAGAGTGAAACTTGCCTTTTTATTTTTTTAATGCTTATGTATTTACGTATGTATGTTTGTATGCATGTATTTATTTAGAGAGAAAGCACCAGCAGGGAAGGGGCAGAGAGAGAGAGAGAGAGAGAGAGAGAGAATCCCAGGCCGACTCTGCTGTCAGCACAGAGCTCGACGTGGGGCTTGATCCCACAAAGCGTGAGACCATGACCTGAGCCGAAATCAAGAGCTGGCCGCTGAACTGACTGAGCCACCCAGGCGCCCCAGAGTGAAACTTCTAAAATGGAATCCGAGTGTCTCCTTCCCTTGTTTGAATCTCTGGGGCCAGCAGCCTCCCATCCCTTTGAATAAAATGCAATGTCTTTGGAACGTCCTCCTCGGCCCTATGCTATCGGACCCCCGATACCGACTCAATCTCTTCTCACACCCGTGGCCCCCTCATTTCTTGTACCCCAACCCTACCAGCCACCCTGCTACTCCTCACAAACCATCAAGCATGTCACTGACACAAGTCTTCACACGGCTGCTCCTTCGCTGGGGGCCCTCTTCTCCCAGACACCGCGGAGGCCCTCTCATCACATGTCAGCCTTCTGCCCCGGGAAGCCGTTTCTGCGTTACTTTCTTTGTATTACCTATATTAATTTATTTAGTCGTGCTTCCCCACTGGAATATAATCTCCGTGAGGACAGGGATTTCATTCTCATTCTTTCTTTTCCAATTCCACATCTGCAGCACCTAGAACAGCACCCGATATACACAGCAAGGTGCCTGATATATATTTGTTATGGGAACAAATGAATGAATGAATGAAAGAAAAGGGAGCCTTCCCTTGGGGAGGAGTGAGTAGCCGGGGAGTGGACATGGTGGAGTCAGAGACGGGAGGCAAAGCCTGGGAGGCAGACCGTGTCCCTGGCAACGAGGCCAGGGGCCCAGTGGCTGCTCTTGGGGGAAGGCCAGAGGAGGCGGGCGAGCCGATGGAGCCGATGGCGGCACCAGGGGAAGCAGAAAGCCGGTGCCCAGGCTGGCATCTCGCTCAGACACTGAGACTCCTTCCCTGCTTCCACCTCATTGCTCTGGCCGTGGCGGCCCCGGCAGATGGGCTCCCGGCAGGAGGCCGGCTCTCGGCGGGGAACAGGCCCTGCCCCCGCGGGTCGGCTCCCCGGCCTGCGGCTCTCCAGTCCGTGGAGGTGCCCAGAATCACCGGATCCCGGATGGTGACGCTCCCAGGAGCCCCAGCGGGCAGAGGAGCCCCGCAGCAGGGCGTAGGTGAGGGCGCGATCGTCACGAGTGGCCGCGAGAATAGTAACAGCAGAGTGGCCAGCCTGCCCTCACCGCGCGCCAGGAACCTCCCTTAGCTTGTCTGCCTGGTCCTCACAGCAGCTCTGTGTGCAGGGGGCTGGTTATCCTCATCCACAAAGTGTGCGCTGAAGGCCAGCCTCTCCGGTGAAGGGGCTTGGCCCAAGTCACACGGGCCAGAAGTGCCGGAACTGGGACTCGGTAGCCCCGTCGCCTTCTGTCCTTCATTCGCGTCCCACTCGTGAACCCCTACAGAGGAACCAGGCGCAGGCCCCACCCGCACCTCCTCCCCAGGCTGCGCATCACGGAAACCTCTCTTCCCCGCGCGCTGCGTCCCACTGTGGACCTTGTCCCTTTGTGTGTTCTTGATTCTGGACCGTTTGGGGATCGTGTGTCCTCCTATTTTGCTAATGAAAACACGTCATTCATTCTTCTGACAGACGTCCACGGAGCCCCTGCGCCGCGCCAGGGGGGCAGCGATAACAATCACGACTCCCGCACGGACCGTGGAGGGCTCCCGCTGGGCCAGGCTCTGTTCTGTGAGCTTTGCATGTCTAGACCCCTTCAGTTGCCACAACTGCTCTGTGGGGCAGGAGATGTCCTTCCTATTTCTAAGATGAGGACGCTGAGATTCCCTGGCGTGGTGCACGGCAGAGCCGGGAGCAACCAACCGATCCGACCCCAAAACTCTCAACCTGGTCTACACCGAGAAATCAGTTCTGAGAGAGAGGGAGCGACGCAGTGCCACGGGGCGGGGGGGGGGGGGGGCAGCCGAGGGGGTGATACATTTGGTTGGGTTCCCATGCGAGTGGGCAATGAGGACTGGAAGCAATTTGACCAGTAGAAGAGAAAGACCATTCGAGACAGGAGCAAGGGTCCAGGCAAAAGAAGAGACTTTCGAGTACCGAGCGGGTTCACACACGTGTTGGCTTCTAGACTCCTCGGGTCTCGTTGACCTTCTTATTGACTCTTCAATAAACCTTTGTGAATTTAAAAAAAATCATATTTCATCTGGCTTGACTCCCAGCTTTGGGGCAAGAAAGGAAGAAGTGTGCATTTGTTGAGGACCCACTAAGTACCAGGCCCTTCCACGTGTGTGTGTCAAGAGGCTTTCAGGACAAGTCTGCGTGGTGAGTGTCATCTCTGCTTTTCAGACGAGGAGACAGAGGCACAAGCAGGAAGCACAGCTTTGTGCCTTCCATTCACTTCCGTCAGACTTCTGGGCCCATTTCTTCCATGCTTTACCACAGGAAGGCCTCTGGAGCTGTTGCCACCGCTTAAGGTGGCAGTGAAGCCAGTGAAGCCAGTGAAGGGGTATATTATGACATCACTTTCTGTTTGCCCTTTGCACTTCCTCTGTCCTCCTCCCCTTGTCCCCATGACTGACTGAAGCCCTGTTGTCCTAGTACCTAAGAGTCCCCTCCCTTTCAGAGTCATATGAGTGATGGGACTTTCAAGGGAACCAGCATTTTTTTGTTTTGAAACTAAAAACTTACTTTCCTACTCCTTTTCCCGTCACAGAGCACTCCACGTTCAAGGCTGAAAAGTTAGAAGTTTTAGAAAAGCCACGGGGACCACTGTGTGATTGGGGGCAAACCTCATAGACAATGAGCCCCAGTTTCTAAAAAACATCAAAGGGGAATCAAAATCATGTATCCTGAGTGCACAAAGAGTTTGTATGTACAGATCTGCCCATTACAGCATTGTCTATGCTCTTGAGAAATTGGAAACTAACTGTGTGTCCATCAACAGGGGATCGGTTAAATAAATTTGCTACATCCACACAAGGTTCACTAAAACTTATGATGTCTATCTACGTTCATTGAATTAGAAACTTCTTGGCTTACCATGGAATGATAAAGGCAGTACTACAGTGGATGTAAAGGACATTTTCTGCTTGTCTCTCCTGTTCACTCTCTATCCTTTTCCCTCCTGTTCTGTACCCTGCGGTATTGGCCTCCATGGACTGCCGTCAGTGGGCTTCTATGCCTTCTAACTGTGGCTGGGTTGGCCAATGGGAGACACTAGCAACAGGAGGGTAAGGGGAGAGTGAGATTGGGGTATTTATTCCTTTGATTCCCTCTCTGCTGGTTTGCTGGGGCTGGCAGGGTCTCCACTAAGGGCTACAGTTTCTGACATGCAGGCCTCTTGGTACAGTTCTGGTTTGTAGTAACTGCTCCCTGCCCTTGGCCTTCTGACCTATGCATAATAATGGCTCCCCCTTGTTGCTAGTTCTGCTGTATGGCACCACTCCTTGCTGGTTTTCTTAGCCTCTGCCCAGGCGCAAATGAGAGTCTCTCTTAAACTCTGCAGTGGGCGTCGATTTCTACCAAGAGCCCAACTAACACAACAATATAATCCCAGGCAGGTAAAATTACATCCATCTGTAATCCAATAAAGGCGGTCTGGAGGGATGACGGTGAAAACATTGTTGTTTCAATGTGATGGGATTTGGGTGGGATTTTTTTTTTCTACTTTATGCCTGTGTGAAATTTTTAAACTTTCCTACAACAAGCAGGGATTGTCTTTGATTCCAGAAAAACAAACAAATAAAACAGTTGTTGTAAGGGTCAGATGAGAGCAGGACATGAAAAGTGCTTTGTACGTTGGGAGCTGCTGTTCAAACTTAAGGTCGTAAGGCGTGAGCCAGCTGGTGCGGGGATTTTTAGGATATTTGCATTAAGGCCTGATTTCCTCAAATAGAGGCTGATTTCCCTCTAGAAGAAGGACTCAAATGTAAACGGACTGGCCCAGCATCCTTGGCTTTTTCATTCTGGAGCATCCCGGCAAAAGTCAAGTTCAGAGCAACTCTTCTCTGCCCCCTCCTGCCCTCCACCTTCCCCAGCCCCCCCCCCCCCCCCCCCCCACATTCAAGGACAGAAAGAGCCAGATGAAAGCCAGGGTAATGAACTCACAGCGAAACTGCCCCTCTGGTCTCACGGGTCAGCATATCTCTGCCAAAATGAAAGAGAGGACTTCCAGAGGAATGCCTCCTTTTTTCACAAAACTTGGCAATGAATTAATCATTGTTTATCGGAGCTGTGTGATACTTGGTCCCAGTAATGGTGCTAAGACATAAATCACAGCTCTTTGGGGGTGGGGTTGAGGAGGGGCCCCAGGATAGCTGTGAAGAGCTGTTCTTCTAACCCAGGGAAAAAATATCCTTGTTTTCAAGCGGCTGTGAGTGCATTCTGGGCTATTTATAATCAGCTGCCGAGCTAAGGCATTTCTGCAGCTGGGCCTGGGAGATAATTAGCACAGTTTTCTTCTCAAGCCAGGTCTGCAAAACAGACCGCTCTCCTCTGGTAGCCCACCCAGCCCATCTGCGCCTGGCCTCCCAAACCCAATCTCCCTCCCTTGGTTTCAGCTTTCTAGAAAGCAATGAGTGCATTTAAAGACAGAAAGGCCAAGCCACCTCAGCTCAGAGATGAAGACAAGGCTTATGACCCGCTGGCAGATGGATTTGCCTAGAGCAGGCTCGTGGAATGTCCATGGAACTGGCACAAAGGGCCTTTGAGAGCTGTGGAGAAAGGGGCACACGCCGTGGGCTCTGTTTCCTTCTCCCAGATAGAAAAACAGGGTCCGGGGCAGGGGCGGGGGGGGGGGGGGGGGCAAATTCCAAAACTCTCCCTTGTATGTCTTGGCAGGAAGGTGAGCATCGAGGCAAAACTTCGGGAATAGGGCTCAAAAACCCTGGCTGCCTCTCCCATGACTGCCTGGTGACCCGGAGCAAACCCCTTTATGTCTCTGGACCTCAGTGTCCTCATCTGTAAAGGGGGCTGGGGGGAATCTCAGTATTTTTCCCACTTTTAAAACTCATTAAAGTTCTTTTAGAAAAGCAATATGGGATAGGAGTAGCTAAAGCAGATACAAACAGCGTAACTGGCTGAAGTGGGGTGGGGAGGGGGTTGGGACTGGAAAGCCACCCACCTGACACCTTTCTCAGCCTGACCTGAGGGAGGAAGGAGGTCCAGGAGTCCGGGGCACCAAGAGACTTTGCTCCCTGCTGCCTCGATAGTCTCCAACATTCTGAGCTTTGAAATCCATTCATTCATTCACCCATTCATCCCCCATATATATTTACCAACTTGTATCAGGCTGGACTTGGCATTGGAGATGAAAAGAAGAATAAGAAAGCCATTGTCCTTGCCCCACAGAGTTTACAATGTGGTCGGATAGATGGATATCGATTAAATACTTTATTTAATATATTGATTAAATATATAAATTACATATGTGTGTGAATTATATATAATATGCAATAAATGTATTTTTATATGTTACATATAATAAACACCTTTATAAGATGAGGTTGAACTGAAGTAGGTTGGGCTCTAAATCCAATATGACCGGTGTCCTTACAAGAAGAGAAAGGACACAGAGACAGAGACACGCGAGAGACCGCCATATGATGACTGAAGCAGAGGGGCAACCACAAACCAAAGAACACCAAGGATTGTCAGCAAACTGCTGGAAACTAGGAAGGGGCAGGGAAGGACTCTTCTCTAGAGCCTTTGGAGGAAGCCAGACCCTGCCGACAACTTGATTTTGGACTTCTAGCCTCTAGAACTATGAGAGAAGGCCACTCTGCTGTTTTAAGCCACCCGGTTTGTTTGGGCCCAAAGAAACTAACAGAACAAATTAAAATGTGGTTCTTATTATTCACAGTAGTCATGTTTCATAAAGTCACCACGAGAACTGAATCAGTGAACACTGAATGATGGCTCCCAGGGGAAAACACAGGGTTAGGTTCCTGGGAGCCTCTGGCCACATTTCACCCACCATCATCATAGTCTTGGTTTATGTGTGCTTCTGTTTAGAGACATCTTATTTAATATCTATTGTTGATTCCTTAACGTTGAATTTATGGCCAGCAGCAATATAACTCATGCCTGAAAGAATCTCGCCTGACACGGTAACATACCTTTTCTCACAAGGCACATCACGGCCTTTTTGTGTTCAGGAGCACCGGACAGCACCTGAGCACTGCACCTGGGGACCATTTCACACGGTGAAACCACCAACCACAAGCTCCAAAAGGCAAACATTGTGAAGGAAAATTGTGAAAAGGATACTTTGTTTAGAGTCCGAGAACTGAGACAAGAAGCAGACCGTCGCTTTGCTGGATCTCAGCTGGCAGCATGTGAGTTGGCAGACTCGAATTTCTTGCCACTCTGTGCATGCCCACAGGTGACCTCCAAAGCGCTGCAAGTATTGATTTTGGAGACAGAAATCAGTTTGGGGGAGTAGGCAAATGTATAAATAGAGAATCTACAAGAGACACGGGTCAACCATAGACACACGTATCAAATGGTAGGAAAGTCTATGAAGCAAAGAATGGTGTTTCGAGAGACAAGGGTGAATGCTTACCTTAGGTGGCAAAGTCAAGGGGACACCTAAGAGGTGGCATTTCAAGCCAAGGCCTAAAGAAGAGAGGAGCCAAACCAGAAAAAAGAAAAAGAGCTAAGAGGAGCCAGGCGTGGAGGGAAAGACTGCCAGCAGAGGGTCTGCTTGTAGAAAGTCTGGGGGCCGGAAAGAGGATGGTGCATTTGCGTGAGGAGGACGCGTCACGAGCAAGATGGCGAACGGGTGAGGGTTGTGTTTCAAGTGCAGTCGGAAGGAGCGGTTTGAGCAGACAAATGAGGTGGCCCAGGCAGAACTCGAGTTCTCTCTTACTGCTCCACACATTTGCTGAAATAAGATCTGGTTCCCTCAGCTGGCTAATCTGAGAAATAAATGTGTGATCGTTTCAAATCCTTCTTTGGGTCTGTGCAGGGATATAAATAAATGCCAAGCGAAGTGTCATGGCATGATCATATCTCAGCTTGTTCTGCACATGATGGCATTTAATTTTTAAATCAGATCTAGGAGGATACTCCCTGAAAACCAAGGGAGTAAGGCTTCCAAGTGAACATTTCAGCTTCCACTGCAGGAAAGGAGAGGGAGATATTTTTAGAAGGGAGACCTCTCAGTGCCCCTAAACCACGAGCGAGGCACTGCCCTGCCCCGGCATTCCGCAGGCCTTGCCTATCAGCTTTCATCATGGACAAGGCGTGGGTGGGCTGAAGTCCCCCATGTTGCCAGGAATGCCTGACCAGAAACTGCTCCTGGGTGTGTCCCAGAGCTACCTCCCCTTCGCTTGACCCAGGACAGCTGGCTTCCTGGCCTTGTGAAATCTTCCAGAAGCAGGAAGGAACTTGAGCTCTGAGTGAGACTCCTTGAGCTTGACTTCACGAGTTTGCCATGTGATGTCGAACGAACCGTCCATCCCCCCGTGTCTTACTTTAGCATGTCCATCTAATGTTAATCACCATCCCCCCCGCCAGCCACCACCAACCCCTACCAGAGGAAACAGTGTGGAGTCAGGGAGACGCTTAGAACCTGTCGGCAAATTGTGCTCTGTTAAGTGGAAAACCCCGTGGCAGCCATTTTCTTTCCTTCCTTGAGGAGAAAGTCCCTTGTTAATCCCTGAGACAGTCTGAATAAGCTTGTCGTTAGGCATCTGATGAGTAAGGAAGTCCCTCGTGCTGCCTCATCGCATCTTCTTCCTCTTCTCCACGGCTTACCAACACTCCCTTCTGTAGGACATGCTGAGGAATCATGAGTCAAAGGGAAGAATGACGAATAAGTGATTTTCCTGATCTGGTATTTGGAGGGCAAATTCAGTTCACAAGTTAGCTATTCCAATCTTTCTCAAAGGTGTAGAGTCTCTTTGGTGAACATATTAGGTATTTGAATGTGACAACTGCCAGCCTGCCCCAGAAAAACTGCCTTTGTTCCTTACTTTACCTCAGCAAAACCCTTTCAGTCAGCAGAAGATTGTAAGATCCTGGCCTGGAACTGTGAGCTGTTGTCGCAGTCCTGACGCTTTTCCAAGAGACCTTGGGCAAGTCACGTTCCCTCTTGGCAGGCCACCCTGTCTGCAGAAGGTGTGCACAGACGGCCGAGATAGCCTGTCAACGGCCATCTCCACTTCCATGGAAGAGGTATTTCATTGCATTCCTTTGTGCTTAAGGACTCCAGAATTCGATTCTCCAAACATGCCTGAGAAACACTTTGCTCCGCAGGAGTTCGGACCAAGTAATGAAAACCATCGCAAACAACTAGGCAGCCCATGTCCTGAAGTCACCCCTTCCTGGGAGGTCCAGGAGTGTTCCCTCCACTTTCCCTGGATTCCGCTTCCTGTCCCTCCCCTGCAGGCCAACGCCCGCTGGTCAGCACAGCCGGTGTTTCCCTGGGGACGGACAGACCCTTCCCGTGTGAATCTGCACCCGGGAAAGCACCCCACCTTAGGGAGCAGCACTGGACCCCCTGCCTCTGTCCTCAGAAGGAGGTCTTCTGCTAGAATTATCTGCAGGGTTGCTTCACATCTCCCAAACTCACTTGGGGTCGGCAAAAATTGACAAAGCTACCTGGAGACACAGGCGCTGGGCCGGGTGCCGGGATGTGGAGATAAGGAAGACTAGGCTCCTGCAGGAGAGGGAGGCCTGCAGGGCCCCCCCCCCCCCCGGGGGAGGTGAGCAGTGAGAGCCTGGGGTAAATACAACGTGCTAAGACATGACAGACAGAAGCTCAGCTCGATGACAAATGTGTCCCAAACACCTTGATCAATTACTTCTCCACTTGTTTCAAAAACAGTTTATGGGGCGCCTGGGTGGCTCAGTCGGTCAAGAGTCCAACTTCAGCTCGGGTCATGATCTTGGAGTTCATCGGTTCGAGCCCCACGTCCAGCTCTGCAGCGACAGCTCAGAGCTTGGAGTCAGCTTCGGATTCTGTGTCTCCCTCTATTTTCACACACCAGAGCTCATTCATTCCTCACATGCACTTAGTGCAGCAGACAAGGCAGGGACAGTGTAGTCTAACCTGGGGTGGTTCCCATGACAGACGCACTGTGGTTGTTAATAGTACGAATAATACCATCAAGTAAGTGCTTCGTCTGTGCCAGGCCTGGGCTGAGCCCTTCACAAACATGATCTCTCTCTTTTTTTAAAAAGTTTATTTACTTATTTTGAGAGACAGAGCGTGAGCCAAAGAGGGAGGAGGGGCAGAGAGAAAGAGAGAGAGAGAGAGAGAAAGAGAATCCCAAGCAGGTTCTATGCTGTCAGCACAGATCCCTACTCTGGGCTCGATCTCGTGAACCATAAGACCATGACCTGAGCCGAAACCAAGAGTCAGACACTCAACCGACTGAGCCACCCAGGAGCCCTCAAACATGACCTCTTAATTCTCACAGGTCTTCAAAACAGGCATTTTTTTTTTTTAAATTACGGTAAAGAAAAACATACAGCATAAAATTGACATGTTAACCACTTGTAAGTATATAGTTCAGCAGCATTAAATACCTTCAGGCCATTGGGCATCAGTCACCACCTTCCATCTACAGAACTCCTTTTATCCCAGAAAACTGAAATTCTATACCCATTAAACACCTCTGTATTTCTCCCTCCCCACTCCATGCTCCCTTGGAGACCACCATTCTAGTTTCTGTCTCTGTGTATTGGGGTATTTTAGGCTCTTCATATGAGTGAAATTCTACGTTACTGGTCTTTTTGTGACTGGCTTATTTCACTCAGCATTATGTGCTCAATGTTGTAGCAGGTGCCAGAATCCCCTTCCTTTTTGAGGCCGAATAATATTCGCGCACATGCGCGTGCATGTGCGTGTGTGTGTGTGTGTGTGTGTCTGTCTGTCTGTCTGTCTGTCTGTGTGTCTGTGTGTGACATTTTGTTAATGCTTTCATCCATGGACGGACACTTGGGTCACTTCTCCTTTTTGGCTATTGTTAATGCTGGCGTGAATACGGGTGTGCAAATATCCCTTTAAGTAAGCAGAGTTCAAGTGGAATTCAAATTGACCCTTGAACACCGTTGGGCCCTCAGCCCCTGGCAGAATAAAATATATAAAGGCACATATAGCTTTTGCCTTTCCACCCCAGCTCAACCACTAATAGCTCACGGCTGACTAGAAGCTTTATCAACATAAACAATCCATTAACACATATATATACATGTATATATATATACTTGCTGTATATATATATATATATATATATATATATATATATATATTTACATATATATATATATATATATATATACTTACATATATATATATACTGTATTCTTACAATAAAGTCAGCTGGAGAAAAGAAAATGTTATTAAGAAAATCATAAGGAACAGAAAATACACTTACAGTGTTGTTCTGTAAGAGATGTGCATAGAAGCTGACCTGCGGCGGTTCAAACCTATGTTGTTCCAGGGCCAACTCTATTATGTGTCTCCTTTTTACAGAGAGGGAAACTGAGGCTCAGCCATGTTAAGTAATTTCTCCTGGTTCAACAAATAGTAAGTGGGAGAACCAGTCTGTGTGACTCCAGAGACAGGGTTCCTACCCATTGAACGATCCTACCTCAAATACGTGGGTTTTCACATCAAAAATACCTGAGTTTAAGTCTCAGCTCTCACACAAACTGACCGTGACATGAGCAGGTCACTGAACCTCTCTGCGTTGTGGGGTTAGGGATCAAGTAAATCCACGTGCTTAGTTACAGTGCTGAGTGCATATAGCACCTGCTTCTTGCCATGTGGGCTGTGAGTTGTGTCTCGGTGACCTTTGTCACTCCACACCCGACACGGGCATCCACACAGTGTACCAGCCCAGGGCTGAGGGTGTCACAGCCCTTGTGTGACTGCAGGGCGTAAAAAGAGAAGAGAGTCCTAACCCAGGGCAGCCACTGAACAGGTCCCTTCCCCTCTCCCCTGGGCCTCAGTTTCCTCACCTGTAGATTGAGGGTTTCACGGGGGGCAAAGGCCAAGGCCTGCGTGTTCTGGAACTTCTAAGCTGCGACCTGAGTGTAGCGGTGTGAAGGCATTGGGTCGTGCAGCCAGATTGTCAGGGTTCAGAACTGGGACTGCTGCTCACTTGCCGTGGAACCTTGAACCAGGGGCTTGTGACGTCTTTGACCTTTGGTTTTACCCTTGCTAAGACACGGAGCATCATTCAGAGCTTGAGTCGCAGTGCTGTGAGGGCCAAGCGAGGTAGGGGCCTGCTCAGTAAAGGCAGGCCGTCAGTGTTCTTCTCACGATTATCAGAACGAATCCTTGCTGACTTCCCGACTTCCAGATGAGAGGCCTAGAGTAGCGAAAAGGGTTCGTGCAGCCGAATATGACTCACCTGTGCATCTTGGCGTTCCCCTCTGGCAGCAGGAACTGTCATCACCTACTCAAAAGGTTGTGTTAGGCTTACGTGAAATAGTAAATGTAATGTGCCCAGCACAGTGCCTGGCACAAAGTAAGGGCTAAATCAATGCGTATCAGCGTGCAGAATTATTCCTGTTGTAAGGTTTTAGAAATCTGTTTCTTCTCATACACTGTCATCGAGAGTGTAAGTTTGTGCAATTTCTAGGACAGGCAATTTGGCAATAGCTCTCAAAGCCACAAATCCACCCGCCCCTTGACCCAGCAGCTCACTTCTAATTACAGATAACAGCTGGGAAATGATGTACGTCCAAGGCTTTCCATTGCAGCATCGGTTGTAATTGCCCATCTAATTAAAATAAGTTATGGATTAGCAAACTATGCAGCTATGGAAAAAAAATGGTCAAAGAAGCTCTTCATGTTCCAAGATCTATTAGTTGAGAAAATTAAGGAGCAGAATACAATGTATCAGGATACAATGTTTAGCATTTGTATAAACAGGAGTGAGGGAAAGTATATAATCATATTAGCTTGTAATGCTTGTATATGCATTTTTTTAAATTTTTTTTTTTACATTTATTTTACTTTTGAGAGACAGAGTGAGACAAAGTGAGAGTTGGGGAGGGGCCGAGAGAGAGGGAGGCACAGGATTGGAAGCAGGCTCCAGGCTCTGAGCTGTCAGACGCGGGGCTTGAACCCACAGACTGTGAGATCATGACCTGAGCCGAAGTTGGACGCTGAACCGACTGAGCCACCCAGGCGTCCCTTCTATATGCATTTTTTAAAAATCTCTGGAAGGATACACAGCAGGCTCTGAGTTCCTGAGACATTTCCCTGTATCTTTTTTTTTTTTTTTAATGTTTGTTTATTTATTTGGAGAGAGAGGGAGAGACAGAGAGAGAAAGAAAGAGAGTGAGCAGGGGAGGGGCAGGGAGAGAGAGAGAATCCCAAGCAGGCTCCGAGCTGCCAGCACAGAGCCTGACTTGGGGCTCGAACCCACAAACCGTGAGATCATGACCTGAGCCGAAATCGAGACTCAGACACTTAACCGACTGAGCCAACCAGGCGCCCCTCCCTGTATCTTTTCATAATTTTCTTTTATGAGTTTAAGAATGTATTACCTATTCAAAACATTAAATAAAGTAAGATTGTATTGAGAACAAAGGAAGATGCGAGGGAGGGGAAGAGGAGAAGGAGAGGGAGGGAAGAAGGGAGAGGGAAGGGGAGAGAGACGCATCTGTTCCTCTCAGTCCTGGGCCATCATATGGGACTGAAAGAGAGCAGACCTGTTCTGGCTGAGGAAGGGAGGGACACGCTGAGCATCACTGGATCTGGCTCAGTTTGAGAGTCACTTCTGATAAGGATGGTGGGCCACTGACCCACCAGATAGAACCTGACACTGAAGTCTG
This sequence comes from Panthera onca, assembly GCF_046562875.1. Lineage (NCBI taxonomy): Eukaryota > Metazoa > Chordata > Mammalia > Carnivora > Felidae > Panthera > Panthera onca. Next base: position 67,891,767 of record NC_138356.1, read on the forward strand.
GCCGCCCTCCCGGCTGGTGTCTTTCCACAGGGGTGTGACAGTGAGCCTCACACTTCAGCTCTGCCCGTGTTTCCAGCAGTGGCTCCTGTACACACGGCCCCCTCCTCACCCCTAGAAAGGAGGACACGGGGTTACCTGCTGGCACCGTCTGTCTCCTGAGAAAAGCACACACAGATATAAAAGGAAGGACCCAGTGCTTTCTTATTTCCTTCCAATGTCTGATTTCTGAAATTTATTTACATGGCAAGTGCAAGAGCCAATGGCACAAAATCTTCTGGAAACCAGAGAGTCTTAAATGCGTGAAAGGCAGACGTGGTGATGTTCATTCCCCAGGCTAGCACCCCTCTGCCTTCTTGGCCAAATAATCTAGAGATCTGACTGCTGTCTCTAGTCTGGGGGGGTGTAATAATCTCTTGTTGTTGATGGCATAAATTTAGAGATGAATACACAATTGTAAATATACATGTATATTTCTGTTTGTCTCAACATCTGACTCCATACAAGTCCTTTTGCTTAGGCTTTGGCACATATTACTATTGTTAATACATATGATATGTCAGTTTGTATAAAATTCACAAATATATTCATGGAAAATAAGAAGAAACATAATAGCAATTTATGGTTTGTTTTCACATCCATTATCTCATTTGATCTTCAAACACCCCTATAAGGTGGGTATTTATTCCGCAAACATTTACTGAGTACTCATTGTATCCAAGCTGCTGGGCTACATCCTGGTGTCTCAGAGGTAAAACCACAGGACCGTGGTATAATCTGAGGTCTAACACACAGATGGCTATGCAACTACAGACGTATACAAGATGACGTGGGAACAGTGAGGAGGGGCACCCAACCCAACCAAGTGGTGGGGAAGAGATCAGAAAAGATTTCCGGGCAAGATGTGGCCTGAGCTGAGCCTCAAATAGGGAGGCGTTGAGTCAGCTGCCTTCCAAGGGCCGCTGGACTTCCTAGCATCTCTCCGCTGTGAGCTGTAGCCAAATGATGGGAGAAAGTCCACTCAGTCCCAGGTGGCTACGGTTAACTCCGTGCTACCGTTCCTTGGGAAACTTGTCCGTCCAAGACCTATTCTATGGTTCAGGGCCTTTAGTTACCGCTTTGGCTTCCTTCCCTGAGGAGTGGTCTGTCTGGTTCTCTCACCCCAGACACACCAGGGCTGATCCCTTGCACATCTGGCTCCACACAACCCACAAGTCTGGACAGGGCCCTGAAAACCACCTCTGACTTTATAGCACACTGTCCCACGCCCTGGGAGGTAGGCTGTGTCTGGGCTTGCTCAAGTCTGGGAACGGCAAAATCGGGCCAGAGCCTGCTCAGCCCAAACCCTGCTCAGGGGTTGGGACAAGTCTCAGACTTTGGGCTCTGGCTAGGAGGTGGTCCCAGGAGTTTGCAGAGGGGCAGCCCTGTGGGTCTTGCAGACAGAGGGAGAGGGGATGGAAGCCACGTGTCTCGGCTCCCTTGGGGGAGTGTAAGCAGCTCCTAGAAGTTGAGGGTGGTGAACAAAGAGATAGAGCCTAGGGTGGTGGTTAAGAGGCTGAGGGGTGTCCCATGTGGGGGACCCTGAGAAGAGCATTCAAATGCAGATGACTCATTAAGGAAGCGCTCCCAGGACAGACCAGGATGGGAGTAGAAGTGGGACAGACAAGAGGAAGAAACCAAACAAGGAGAGGTTGACCTTGAACCCAAAGGACCTTCCTGCTTCAGAAGGATGGAGGGATTTCCCAGGAAGTCCCAGCCTCAGCCTCATATCCTGGGCGGGCGGGGGTGGAGGGGGTAGCTCTGGGGTGTAAGTTGTGCCTTCAGGTTTTGTCACACCAGGAGAAGCAGGGCCCTCACCCTCCCCAGCGAGGGGCTGCCTCTGGACCCAAACTCCCAAGCACTTCCTGTGGGCGAAGTAGCCTCAGCAGCCCAAGGGCGCGAGAGCCTCAGTGCAGACCATCAGCAGCAAGAGAGGACAGAAGCGGGCGCCTGGGTGGCTCAGTCGGTTAAGCTTCTGACTTTGGCTCAAGTCACGATCTCAAGCCACATCAGGCTCTCTGCTCTTGGCTCATAGCCCGCCTTCACATCCTCTGTCTCCCTCTCTCTCTGCCCCTTCCTGCTTGCACACTTTCTTTTCTTTCTCTCTCTCTCTCTCTCTCTTTCTCTCAAATAAATAAATAAACTTAAAAAAAAAAGAGGACAGAAGCAGAGGATGGGGTTCAGAAATAGTACAAGGGAGCCACAGGGATCCGGGACCAAACTGCACTCGTGTCCCGGCTCAGTTTTTCCCCAAGGGCAAACTAACCTTACGGACAGTTTTCTCGACTCTAAAGTGGGGACGCTTACATCTCTCTCACAGGGTGAAGGAGATAATGTGAGCGAAGTGTTTTGCACGGGGCCTGGCACATGTTAAGACGCATTTATGTCTGAAGCTGGCAGGTGCCCATCTGGAAGATTTCCCCGTAGGAACGCTGATGCAGGTGAACCTGAACTCCAGTGCCTCTGCTCTGTCTCTCTCCCGCTGACGGGAGCATCTTCCCCTCAGGTCTCAGAAACCCAGCCCTCCTGGCTCCTCAGCTTCCCCAGAGCCCTGACCAGTCAAGTCTTAGGTCGTCACACCTGAACCCGCCCACCACCCCAGTGGGTTTCCTTACCTTGGCCTTGCTACCCAGAAGCATCACCCGAGAGGTTCTGAAGCCAGGTGGTCTGGGTCGGAATCCTTGCCCCAATATGTATGGAATGTGCAAACTTGGCAAAGTACTTAGTCCCTCTGTGCCTCAATTTTCTCATCTAACTAATGGGGTAACAATCACTCTACCTCTGAAAGCTGTTGGGAGGTATTACTGAATTAATACATTGTGAAACGCTTAGACCATAGTGCTCACGTGTTGCCTAGTACGGTCATCAGTATATAAAGTCCTTATGGGTGAGACCCCTGCTTTGTTTACTGCCCGGATTCTTGGGTTTGTCATTTCCTCACCAACCTCTGCTATTTTCACACTCTGGTGCTGAGCTGGGTTCCCACCCTTGACCTCCTTTTGGTCTCTGGAGCTCCAGCATCACTTCCTGCTGGAGCCCCAGATGGTCAGCACAAGAAGAATCAGGAGTGTGTGTGTCGCACTTTCCAGTTGTCTACGCAGCACATGTCTAATTTGATCTGTGCCTCTTCTTAAACTTAAGTTGTCAATTTTAATTCCAGTGTGGATAACATGCAGTGTTCATTTCAGGTGTACGATACAGTGCTCAACAGTTCTATACGTTACTCAGAGCTCCTCATGATAGGTGTTTTCTATAATCCCCTTTGCCAATTTAACTCCCCCCCCCCCACCTCCCCTCTGGTAACCACCAATTTGTTCTCTGTATTTAAGATTCTATCTCTTTTCTCTTGCTTTCTTTGTTTATTTGTTTGGCTTCTTAAATCCCACGCATAACTGCAATCATACGGTATTTTTCTCTCTCTGACCGACTTACTTCATTTAGCATGACACTATGTAGCCCCAACCATGTTGTTGCAAACGGCAAGATTTCATCCTTTTTTATGGCTGAGTAATATTCCTGTGTGTGTGTGTGTGTGTGTGTGTGTGTGTGTGTGTGCGCGCGTGTGTGTGTGTGTACCACATCTTCTTTATCCATTCATTTATCGACGGACACTTGGGCTGCCTCCATAATTTGGCTACTGTTAATAATGCGGCTATAAACATAGGGATGCATAGATCCCTTTGAATTAGCATTTTTATATTTCTGGGGGAAATATCCAGTAGTGTGATCGCTGGATCATAGGGTAGTTCTATTTTTAACTTTTTGAGGAACCTCCATACCGTTTTCCAGTGGCTGCATCAGTTTGCATTACCACAAACAGTGATCTGTACCACTTTTTTTAAATGAGGGAACTGAGGCTCAGAAAGATTGAGCACCTTGCCCAAGTCCACCCAGCTCCCAAGAAACTACCATTAACTCCAAGTTCAATGCTCCTGCACCTCCCAGAGACCCAGCCTGGAAAGCCCAGCTTCTGACGATGGCGGCCAAATATACCACTTGTCCCTCTCTCCACTCTGCACCTACAGCAGCCCCCACAGGCCTCTGTGAAAGTGCCCCACCCACGGAGCTGACTCGTTTGTCTCCCCTGCTAGACTACGAGCCTCTGGACGACAGGGGCTGGGTTTTATTCATCTCCCCATCTCCAGCCCCATCCTACGGGGTGGCATAGCATAGATGCTGGATTTGTGTTTGTTGAATGCACAGACAGTTTGTTCGGGGCGTATATCCAGAAGAGGGATTGCTGAGTTGCCAGGTATGTGCATGCATATTCAATTTTACAAGAAAATGCAGATTCTTTTTCAAAGTGGTTCTACCAGTTTCTCTTCCTACCACCATGTCGGGGATCTGTTGGACCTCATTCTCTCCAGTACTTGGCATTGTCATGCAGCACACACAGGAAGGCAGGCACCTGCACCGGACCCATACCCCTGCGACCCTATTAGTGGTCATGTGGGGCCGCCACAGTTTCCGCCTCACGTTTCCCAAGTGATGTAAAAAGTAATCTATCTACATCCAGTGGCGCCTGGCTGGCTCAGTTGGAAAAGCATGTGACTTTTGGTCTTGGGGTCATGAGTTTGAGACCCACATTGGGTGTACAGATTACTTAAATAAATAAAACTCAAAAAAAAAAAAAAAGGGATCTACTTATGTCTAACCACATGACCACCTTTAGTGGCTATCCTCTGTCTCTGACCTGGCCCCTACCTGTCTCTTCACCCTCATCTTTTTTTTTTTTTAAGTTTATTTATTCATCTTGAGAGGGAGAAAGAGAGTGTGTGTGCAAGTGGCAGAGGAGTAGAAAGAGAGGGAGAGAGGAAATCCTAAGCAGGTTGCTCGATGTCAGTGCAGAGCCTGATGCAGTGCTTGACGACGGTGGGTTCATGACCTGGGCCGAAATCAAGAGTTGGACCCTTAACCAGTTGGGCCACCAGGCGCCCCTCGGCCTCATCTCTTGATAGTCCCCCTGCCCTTTGCAAACAAGGCTCCAGCAGTGAAAATACTCCCTACCACTTTGTTGAGTATGTACCATGAGTTAGACATATTCTGAGCATTTTACAAATATTATCACATTTAATTTTCTCACCTACTCTTTTTCCATTTTATAGGTGAGGAAATTGAGGCTTGAGAGTTTGGTTGGGTTTTTTTTAGTGTTTATTTATTTATTGAGAGAGAGAAAGCACACAAGAGCGAGTGGAGGGTGGAGGGGGAGGGGGGACGGGTCAGACAGAGAAGGAGAGAGAGAATCCCAAGCAGGCTCTGCCCAGCTCAGGGCCCCACAAAGGGCTCTATCTAACGATTGTGAGATCATGACCTAAGCATATATCAAGAGTCAGACGCTTAACCGATGAGCCACCCAGGCATCCTGAAGCTTGGGAGTTTAAGTTCACTCTCAAAGACACACAGCTGGTAAGTGGTAGGGCTGCATTTGAAGCCCAGGGCTCTGATTCCAGAGCCTGCACTCTTAACTACAGCATGTTTTCCACTAAACAACTGTGCTTACAAGTCTTTATTTTTTTACTGTACAGCTGCTGCCTTTTCTGCCTGGGAGAGCCCTTTCCTCTACTCCCCATCCCAACTGCTTTGCTTTGCTTGGTAAAAAATTTTCTCATCCTTTGAGACTCCAGTCAAATGTCACCTCCTTTGAGAATCCCTCTCTGACCACCTATGATTGGATTATTGTCTGACGCCCAGCATCTTCTATTTCTCTCATCGTGAAAACTTGCCATTTATTGTAGTTGTCCACTGTTCATTTCTCTCTGTAAGGCTGTGAAATTCTGGAAGGCAGGACATCTATTCTCCCAACAAACATTTACCAATGCCTAATAGGCCCAGGCAAAAAAAAAAAAAAAAAAAAAAAAATGAAATCCATGAAGAAAAAGGAACTCTCATTCAAGAGGGGTTGGGGGAAAGAGAGTCATTTTTGCAAGTACATGATTGTAAGCTATAAGGCCTAAAACTGATTTGTTTCAAGTCCTAAAACCTGTAACATTACTACAAGGTCACGTGCAAGAAGGAAGAGATAAATTCAATGAGCTAAAAGGCTCAGAAGTCTTAACAATGGACTCGTGACATCCAGGCTTTGAAGGATGAAGAGGAGTGTATCCAAGGAGCAAGCCACCTGGAAAGGCACGGAGGTGTGAGAGACCTTAAAGGTAAATACATGGCTTCCCATCACTTAGCACAGAGCACCAAACATGACAGGTTCTTAGAAAATGTCTGTTAGATAAATCTATAATTGAAGGAATTACCTCCATGACCAGGAAAAATTTGCAAGCTCTCCTCTTACCCCGAAAGATCCAGGCCTAGTTCCAGTAGGTCCTGTGAACAGGATGTTAGTGATGTTAACTCTTGGGTCTGCCACTCTGCTGACTTTCTCATGGAATTCAATATGGCGTGTCATCCATGCGATCACAATCTAGATTTCTACTGTCACATTGAGCCGTTGTCGAAAATGTTACAGTGCTCACTCAGTGCTATCACATAGCGTTCGCATAATCTTCTCTGGAGATGAGTCATTAACTAGGTAATGAGCCAAGGACACTGATTCCTCCAGAGTCAGAAGCTGAATCTACTCTACGATTCTCTACACAAGTCAAACCACACCTGTAGGCTGTGCTCAGTTCCAGGCCCCCAATTTGAAGATGTATTTTGTGGTGGACATTGTGGTTACTTCTTGTTATGGGTTGAATTGTGTCCCCTGCAAAAAAGATATGTTGGAATCCTAACCCTTAGTACCCCCAGAATTTTGCCTTATTTGGAAGAAATAGGGTTGTTGCAGATGCAACAATGAGGTTGTATTGGAGTAGGGTGGCCCTTAACCTAATACAGCCAGTGTCCTTATAAAGAGAAAGCCATGCGAAGAGAAAGAGACAAACACGGGGAAGACAATATGATGAGACACAGGGAGAAGATGGTCTACCAGCCAAGAAGAGATGCCTGAATCAGATTCTTTCCCCACAGCCCTCAGGAGGAGCCAACCCTCTTCACACCTGGATCTCAGACTCACAGCCTCCAGAACTGTGAGGTAATATATTTCCGTTATTTAAGTCATCAGCCTGTGGTACTTTGTCACAGCGGCTCTAACAAACTGATACATCTCCCAATATGCATTCTGTAACCCTTCCCCTTAGTAGCCATCATGTATGGAGGAGGATGGATAGTTTGGGCACTGATCAGGGAGAAAGCCAGGATTGTTTTGTTCCTTGGCCAAACAAGAAATATCTTCTCCCCCTGAGAGGAGAATGAAGATTAAGAAGACCTATGAGTGTTGGCAGCCATCTTGTTGCCCAAAAGGAGCTCATTCTGAGAAGGAAGCCCAGAAAAAGACTGAGGAAATTAGAGAGAAGTGGAAGCACATCCTTAACGCCACCGTGAACCTCTGCATCAAAGCCTTGCCCAAATTCAGTGGCCCAAGTAAATCTCCTTTACTGCATAAGCCATTTTGAGTTGATTTTCTGTTTTAGGAAACTAAAAGTATTATAAGTGCTACAGATGTTGTCAATTGGAGTGTGTTTGTTTAGGGAAGGATAATCGGGATAATGAGGGGGTATCAGGAAGAACCAGGTAACAGAAAGATTTAGGGGGCCACACAGGCTGGCTCCAGCATGTAAAGAGCAGTCATGGACAAGGGGAAGCAGACTTCTTGTGTGGCCCCAGGAGGTGGGACTGAGTCCAGTGGGACCTGGTGCAAGTGGTCCTCCCAGCACAGACAGGGAAGCAGCACGTTGTCTGCAGAATTTAAAAACAATGATAAAACTCATGCAAAGTTGGTATGCTTTTATTAGCATTGAGCAGTAGAAATCCTAAACACCTTCAGTAATAAAATATTCTCTCCTGCTCAGACAGACAGCTCCCCCCGCCCCTCTACTGCTTGATATGCAAGTGCCAAGGAGGAGAAACTATAGGGGGTTAAGTTTCAAGTTTGGTAAAGAAAGACCTTTCCAAAAGGCAATAATGGAACGTACTATCTTGGGGCTGATGAATTATCCATCACTGGCAGCGCACACATAGAGGCTAGGAAACCCCTTTTCTGGGATACTGTTCAGTAGACTACTGAATTCAGTGGGGGATTCCCTTAAATGACCTTGAGAACACCAGCCGACTCCGTGAGTCTCTACAAGGAATGACAAGGGAAGGATTGAGGCAACTCTGTTCAATTCAGAAAAGGAGCTTTGAGTTAAAGATGAATATTCCCAGTCTCTCCATTAGGATGTGAGTAGCAAATATAAGAGAAACATTCCAGAGTCATCTGAGCTCTAATGCCATCATGAGCATTGGAAATGAAGCCACATCATGAGCTTTGGAAATCAAGCCACATCGAAGGGCAGGAAAGTAAGAAGTGAAGTCTTTGGTTACTAATGGTCAGAAACATGCAAAGTCTGGGACCCAGGGCATATGCTAAGGGAGGCAAAGGGCCAGAACCCAGAAGGTCATGGAGAAAAAAAACCCAAGTACTAGTAACAGGGCCGCAAAAGGGAACATGATTCTATCACACTGGCCAAAGGGAGATTAGTTAACCCTTCTGCGTAGTTCTCACCTCATTGGATTGTAAAGACTGGATGAATTAATGTGTACAAAGCCCTTAGCACCGTGTCTGGAGGGATGTAAATGCCACATAGATGTTAGCTATCATTTTCTTTTTTTTTTTTTAATTTTTTTAACGTTTATTTATTTTTGAGACAGAGAGAGACAGAGCATGAAGGGGGGAGGGGCAGAGAGAGAGGGAGACACAGAATCGGAGGCAGGCTCCAGGCTCTGAGCCATCAGCCCAGACGCGGGGCTCGAACTCACAGACTCACGGACCGCGAGATCTTGACCTGAGCTGAAGTCGGACACTTAACTGACTGAGCCACCCAGGTGCCCCAGCTATCATTTTCTTAAAGGACCTGCCCTAGGGAGTTGGAAGTCTCTTTCTGCTCTACACATTGCCATGAACCTTCTCCCCAAGAAGGGGAGGACAAAGTTATTTATCCCCTCCTGATCCCATTCCAGTTCCTTAATAGCTGCTAACTGGTTTCTTGGAGGCTAAAAGTTTTGGTTGTTTTCCCAATATAAATACCTCAGTGTTATTAGAAATGTTTAATATTTCATTTTCTTTATTTGTTCATTCATTTGTTTCTTTATTCGTTCAAATACTGGGTGACTCCTTGGTTCTTAGAAACTGAGGTCCAACAGATAGAACAGTTAGTAAAAATAGGCCAGAGCCTCCGGCTCACAAAGCTGACAGTCCGATTGGGATGGGGTGGTGGGAGAGGGTGGGGGACAGACGTAAGTTAAAAATAATCACGTGGATGCAGGTGAAATCACAGCTGTGGTGGTGCCATCAAGAAAGGTGGACAGGCTGTGAGATGGTGAAATCAGACAAGGAGTGGAGCTTCCCTGAGCAAGTGAGGATTCAGCCAGGATCTAAATTGCATGTGTTTTAACTAGGAAGTTAGGAAAGCTCCAAGCAAAAGCACCAGCGAGCCCAAATGTCCTGCCATCCATTAACTGACATTTACAAAGTGCTGATCTTGTGTCAGTCACTCTGATAATAACGGCATATTCGTTATTTCACGTAGACATCACATCAACATTTTGAATTAGAAATTGTCCCATTTTAAAGATGAGAAATGTGGGGCTCAGAGGAGCCCAGAAACTGATGCAAGGTGACCCATCTTATAAGCAGGATTTCAATTCAGCTTGGACTCCAGTGCCTGGGCTCTTAACCCTGACAGCAGAACTGTCTTATTGGTCTTCGTATCCAAAGGCTAGAACAGTACCTGGCATGCAGTAGATGTCGATGAATGCTGCTGTATAAACACTAAAGTGAATAAAATTGTGTTGAGGGGGAATAAAGGCTCCCATGCGTAGGGGGAAAGGATAACTAGACTGTATATCATCAGAGGGTGGAAAGGGAAGGGCTTTGGGAGGGAGGCACTTCAATGGCAAAGCTTGCAGGTGGGAATACACATGGCCTTGAAAGAAAATTCTTCTTTGATAGTATTGAGCTGTTTGGTCATCAGAAGTATTCAAGTGCAGAGGACCTGGGTGGCTTAGTCACTTAAGCATCTGACTCTTGCTTTAGGATCAGGTCATGACCTCAAGGTTCATGAGATTAAGCCCCACATCGGGCTCTGGGCTGATAGCACAGAACCTGCTTGAGACTCTCTCTCTCTCTCTCTCTCTCTCTGCCCCTCCCCTGCTCACACATGCTCTCTCTCTCTCAAAATAATTAAATAAACTTTAAAAAAAATAAGTATTCACATGCAGACAGGATGAACACTTTGTCACTGAAAATGTATGTCAGAATTATCTTTCACAGATCTTTTATCCTGGGATTGATCTAATACAAAGTGTTCTTGTAAACAAGCACCAGAACTTTAACAGTTCCCAAAGCCTCTTACTTAAGTGGGGACCTAAGTGATGACCTAGGCGAAATGAGGGTAGAAGGAGTGAGTTGGCAGCCACTGAAGGAAGCCAGACAGTGGGACAAATGTCAGGGAAGATGGAACTACTATTTAGATATCAGCTGACATTCAAACCATAGCCTTACACAAAACAGATGTGTATGAGCCCCTAGAATGGTGTCCGGATATAACATCCAAGAGGTGACAGTGTTTCTTGTTATTAGGTACTCAATTATTTTCAAGCTGTTGTTTTTGTTTGTTTGTTTGTTTGTTTGTTTGCCAGATCATTGCTTCTGTTTCATAAAACGGGGCTTTTGCTCAAACTGGTATTCAAGGGCTGAGAAATAAAGGGCTATTTTTCTTTCCTGCCAAAAGATTGCCTTTTGGTCCTTGCAAGGGTGAGGCTTGGCAAACACTGTGATTTCATTCCATCCTCCTCAAGCAGGTTAAAAGAACATTTCCAACAACCCAGGTCACAGGCTCTTGGTGGGTTGCAGAGTCTTGAGATGTGAGGTTTCTGGGGATGGATGCTTGAACCTCCATTTCCCTTTTCTGGAGTTTATAAGGTAAAAATGGATATTCCAAGCACATTTGCAAATCCCAGGTCTTTGAAATACAAAACCATAAATCCTTGTACATTGTGGGGAATATATGATCCTATCCTCACAGCTCTGCAAGAGGGAGTACTATTATTATCCCCATTTTACAGATGAGTAAACTGTGGGTAACTGCACCCTAGGTCATATAGCTGGAAAGTGGTAGAGCCTGTAGTTCTCTTCCCCTCAGAAGTCAACATAATATGCAATCAAGAGCACAGCTCCCCATGTCTTTAAGAAATGGGCTCAAATTCTAGCTCTCCCACTCTTTGGTGGTGTGCCTGTGGGCAAACATTTAATCTATATCTCTCCCTTTAGAAAATCTTCATCTTGGTTTTTAGAATGCTATGGTTCCCATAGCATTTCTTTGTTCTTTGTTGGCTTCTTTTCTTGTCTCATACATAGATGTTACCAGACAGCCCATTCTCCTTTTTCTTCTCTTTCCCTTTTTTGTCTGTATTCCCTTCTCTTTGGCAGTGTGGGTCCCCGTGGCATCGGAAAGAGTGCATGGAGAATTGTGTACTGGCTCTTGAATCTTCCATTTGGAAATATGACACACTACTTGTGCTCACATTTCTTGGACAGAGCAAATACAGGGCCATATCTAACTTCAAGATGGATGTGCTCTTGAAGCACAGGAACACCAACAAGTGTCTCTTCTGGGGTCTTATACCCATCAGAGTCCTCAACTCTCCTTCTGTCCAGGAGATTTGCCAATATGTGTTTCACACCCATTAGAAATCTTACAAACTGGGGGTGCTAGGTGGCTCAGTCAGCTGGATGTCCAACTTTGGCTCAGGTCATGATCTCACCGTTTGTGAGTTTGAGCCCCACGTCTGACTCTTCATTGACAGCTCAGAGCCTGAAGCCTGCTTCAGATTCTGTGTCTCCCTCTCTCTCTTCCCCTCTCCTACTTGTGCTCTTTCTCTCTCAAGAATACATAAATAAATAAACATTAAAAAATAAAGAAATCTTACAACTAATCATGCTCCCCTCTTTGCTTTGACTGCCAAGAAGCTCAAAGCCAAATTTGCTGTCCATCTCTAGCAGAACCTATGGCACGAAGATTGTGTGTTAACCTTATGGCTTAAATTTAATTTTATTTCACATCCTTGTGTTTTCCTTTTTTTAGTTTGTCTATTTTAATTGGTGCAAATTCGTGTATGCCAAATAATTTTTTAAAACGAGTCGAGGTATAAACAAATGCACGCATGTGCACACATCCATATAATCTTTCACAGGAGTCTTTAAATTAATATTTGTTTATTTATTGAAGGGCAGATCTGTGGGGGGGGGGGGAGAACAGAAGGTTATTACAACCTGCCAGATGGGCTCCCAGGAGCCCATCCAAGTGGACTTTGCATGAGCAGATACAGGATTTCAGTAATAAAGGGAAGGACTGCTTGATTCTCCTCTGGACTCTGGGTATGCAAGTCACCAGCTCAAGGTAACATTTTTTTTTTTCCTGGTAATGGGCTGGAACTTTGTATCTTCATCCTTAATAAGCAGACATTATTTCGAAAATATGGTCTTCAAGCGGACAGATCTCACATCATTTATGAGACCTGAGTTTAGCTCCTCAGGCTCCTTTCTGTCTAGATAGACATGAAGTTCTTTTTTTTTTTTTTTTTAATGTTTATTTATTTATTTTGAGAGAGAGAGAGAGACCAAGAGTAAGCAAGTAGGGGAGGGGCAGAGAGAGAGGGAGAGAGAGAGACAGAGGCACAGAGAAAGAGAGATAAAGAATCCCAAGCAAACTCCACACTGTCAGCACAGAGCCTGACATGGGCCTTCATCTCATGAACCGTGAGATCATGACCTGAGCTGAGATCAGGAGTTGGACACTCAACCGACTGAACCACCCAGGTTCCCTGATAGACACAAAATTCTTAAGGATAGGTATATACCCACAAGAATTGAAAACATATGATTAGTCAAAAACTTGTATGCAAATGTTCATAACATTTTTTTTCTTTTTTTTTTCTTTTTTTTTTTTCATAGCATCTTTATTCATAACAGCTCAAAAGAGGAAACAACCCAAATATACATCAACTGATGAGTAGAGAAACAAAATGTGGCATACCCATATAGCAGAATATTATTTGACCATAGAAGGAATAAAGCCTGACCATATCCTTTATATCCTGTAGAGATTCTCATATCATTTTCTATTTTGACCTTGATTCTAGGCCTTTGATTTTTTTTTTTTTTTACCAAGACTTCTCTAATGCAGCCTTGCCAAAGTGAGGATGTGTTAGGTCTAGAGAAATTTAGATGAGAGAATTGGAATGGGGAACTATTAATAAATAGCCATGATAAGAAAAATCAGACAACTTCATTGGAAGGAGGGAGAAGGGGACTCTGGACTCCCATTGCATCATCACTAGAACACTCACTGCCTCAGCCCCACTATCTTGGGATCATCAGGATTCACCCATAATGCTCTCTGACAGGCCAAATTTGCACACAAGTCCAAATTCCCAGGTCATCCCCCACATTCTGTATGTACTTTGATTTTGCCCCATCTCCCATCTTCCTACTTCCCAGTGTAACTTCAGGAATTCATTGGTCATTATCAACAATGTCATCT